>NC_059472.1:135053250-135654159 GCF_018139145.2 Gymnogyps californianus
TTTACGTCTCTGTCAGAACTGTTCAGTGGAAGCTCTGATGGACATAACACTATGAGCATGAAATAATTATAACTAGAGCTGGTAGGCAGTATCATCATAGCACACATATTATGAATGTATTGTAATGCATTTCCCAGGGGCACAAACATACCAAAATTACTGTGACACTGTAACATAGAAATGGGTATTTCCAAAATAATTATGAAAATGATAGTTCATAAGCAATGGGAAATGCAGCTCCTGAGCCTCATCATGAGTATGACCAACAAGCATTGCCGCAGAGTCACAGGAAGTATAGCTCAGGCAAACATGGGGGAAATTATTCAAGCCAATATCACACAACAGAAAATATACCCAGAGAAATCAATAGGAATGACTATAAAATATTGATCAGTGGTTAAAATGTGACACAAAAATTGACAGATTTAATTAATACTTTGGAAAGCAAAATATCAAAGTCATAAAGACAGAGATCAAGAAGTATTTTCCAGATGTCAGGCATCAGAAGTATATGAAGCAAATGGTAAATCTGACAAAATATCATGAAATAAATTATGCAAGTGAATAAAATAAAGGGTTACAAGAAATCTACATAACTTTTTTTTTTGCCTTTTTTTTTTATTCATAGAAGTTGGTCATAAGTAACCTACCTTAGATCTTCACTTTTAAGGTAGAAAAGATGAAGCATTATTAAGATGTTCATAGAGATGATGCAGGAATAAATTAATTTTGAAAGCAACTTTCTCAATCATTTCTTCACTGATGCAAATTATCTTTAAGTAATAACAATAATCAAAGGAGGTAGATACATTTCTTCAGTGGCAATTATGATGGAAGAAGGCCATATATCTATGTTTACAGCTACAAAAGATATTTTTTAATTTTTTCATCTTATACAGGGTTATGTAGCAATCTTTTAGGATTGAGAATAAAAGAAAATACTCCCTCCTAGTCCTGCCCAGAGACAAAGGAAATGCAGAGCCTGATCTTCGCCTCTTGTGCAAATGACTGCATTGCCTGTGCTTTCCTCAACCCACCAGCTTGTTCTGCAGTGGGTTATACCTACAGCGGTCATGTGATGTAGAACAGACATGCAAGTACTGCATGTACTTCATCAGTCACCAACTTAAGGCCTCCTCCACATCACAGTTGACTTCACCAGTGTAGGATGAAACTCATACTGAAAGAAACAGGACATGGCTAGAGACTAGGGAACACTAACCTTGTGCTGTGTTTCGGTCTTGCGGTATTACAGGCACCTGTGAGTTGGGAGTGTTGCACATAAAATAATGTGACAGCTAGGAGAGCATAAAGAAAGCTTTGAACCTTTTTGCATTCCAGATTTCTTTTGTGCGCATTTTGGATAGACCCAGAGAGCTGGCTTGGATAACCTGAGTCAGGTTAACCTAGACCATTATTTTTAGAATGAATTACTGCACTTTGGGAGGAAATAGAACAGTTCTGTTATTTCAACTCTACATTTAGATACCATGAGTTTTTCTGCATTATTTAGGAGTGTCTGTGACAATCACAGCTTACCAGCAGAGTACTGGCACCCTGGCAGTGAAGCACCATGCAATCTGAAATTTGGCTGGAGTATTTGACTTTTTTGTTCTCCTTTTCAACTTTCAAGACCTCCTCCTATTTCTTCTGCTGTTTTCCTCACGCAATAGCTTTGTCCAAATGTTCCCCTGTTTATTTTTCATTGATATAATTTCTCAGTGGTTTTGCAAATATTCGTTATTTGCTGTGTGTAATGATTAAGAAATAGGAGATCAAGTTACATTATTGTCACTATTGCACAAATGAATAAAATTCAGACACACCACTCACTGAAGACATTGTGTACAGTATTTTGATAAAAAGCAAAAGTCAGAACCAAAGAATAGTGCCAAGGAAGACTACTATAGCTGCAAAAACATGTAGACTGGGTACTTAGGATAGTCTTACTAACGAGATTACTCGTTCTACATAAAATTTCTTATCTTTTTCCATCTAATACCTACATTTATACATTTGCAATGGCACTTCTCTCAGCACAGTTAGTTTACTAGTTTCAATTATGCCTGCTGAGATGATTTTTTCCAGGTTTTTCCAGCAGGTTAAAAATGCTTTTGAGATTCACCTCTAGGATAAATTCTGATAGATATATATTTCCAAATCTCATTTTCCATATGCTTCTATGAATATCAGAGACATATGAGTATATCAAAGGTAGTTTTAAGAATTGGTTACAGATTGTACCATGGACAAAACAGAAAATCAGTTTGGTTCTTCTCATACCGAAGAACTTTTCCTTCCTTTAGGGCATGGTTGTGAAAACAGAATGTTTATGGATGTAAAGTTGCAGGCTTGAGCTTTAAATCTTTAATTGTGAACTGCTAAATCAAACCGAGATATTGCCTTTAGGTCCCTGCCTGGTTTTAATCGCGTGGTCTTATTCTGTGGTTGTCCTATTCTAAACATTTCTGCTTTTCCACTCCAAGCATTTCTGCTGGTTGTTTGAGTGGGGTAAGGAACTAGATGTGCTTTGTTCTAAGCCTAATTTAATGTGATTATATTTCTGGAGTGTCATGACATTCAAAAAGAAAAAATGCAAAGTCCTGAACCTGGGATGAGCTAACCCACTGCAGCAGTGTAGTTTGGAGACTGACCAGCTTTAATAGCAGCTCTGCTGAAAAGGACTGGGGTCTTGCTTGACAATATGCTCAACATGAGCCAGCAGTGTGCCGTGGCAGCAAAAAAGGCCAACAGCACCCTGGACTGAATTAATAAGAGTCCTGCTACTGGTTATTTCCCTTTACTTGGCACTTACTGGACCGCATCTGTAAACCTGCATCCAGTTTTGTACCCCCAAATACATGAAAGATAAAGATAGACCTTAGCAAGTGTATTTAGCAAGATGCCACCAAGATGGTCAGGAGCTGGAGCAACTGTCCTGTAAGGAAAAGCTGGAGGATTTTGGCTTGATCAGCCTGGGGAAGAGATGTTTTAGGGAGCACCTAACAGAAGCCAGTGCCTACTGGGAGGTTAGAAGAAGGAGCCGAGCTTTTCAGTGGGGGAATAATGGTTGTAAACTGGAACAGGGAAGATTCCAACTGGACTCAAGGACAAAAAATAAAAAATTCTCTGAAGATAATTAACCATTTAATTAGATTAGCCAAAGAAGTCATGGAATCCCTTTCCTGGCAGGTTTTCAAGACCCAACTGGACAAAGACCTGAACAATGTGGTCTGAATTCAGTGTCAAATCTGCCCTGAGCAGGAGATTGGACTAGAGATCTCCCAAGGTAATTTCCAACTTGCATGTTTCTGTATTTAAACACCAACAACAAACTTGGAGTCAGGTAGGAAACAGGAAATAGATTTCTCTTTAAAAAATTGAAGAAAAAATTGATTTCTCCATTTTTAAAAACATGTTTTGGAAGAAGTCAAAATAGCATGACCTGCCAGCCAAGAAAGAGAGTTTTATGAAGAAGAGAGGAAGATAAATAAACAGGCAAGAAATTACTAGGGTTTAGAGCATCATCCTGTTACCCAAATGCCATCTCAGCACTGTAGCTAATTTGGGCCTCATGATGCCCCTCTGAAGTGTCCCTCTGAAATGTGTTCAGTGTAGTACAAGCAATAGCCGATTTTTCCTGTTCATGTCATGACCCATCTTTTGCCTATGCGTGCTTTTTAGTTTGGCAGACATTGTCAGTCTAAGAGATCTCCCTTCAGTAAGAACCCAGGGTCAGCTTTCTGTCTGTGAGGATAGGTTAGTTTTGGCAGTTGGTTCCTCCAAAGGCTCCTCTGTTGTGCCCTCCCTCTGTCGTCCCCAGCTGAAACATATGGGGTAGACTTCCCCGCGCACAACTTTACTACAGATGTCCACAGTGCAGACTTCCATGTCTGAGCTAGTCAATGTACCTTCCATGAAAGTGCCTTATGATCAGTGGAAACACAAAATGTAGAGATCTCCACCAACCTATTTTAGACTTCTGCATTAGAATGAGACCAACCACAGTGCAGGTGTCTGCATTTGCCAGAGGGAAAATCCTCACAGCATTTGCATTATGCTCATATTGGAACTGGGTCTTTCATCTCAGCTAGAATACAAAAGCATGGTAAATTGTGCTATGGCATCCATATAGCACTTTCATGCAACTTATGGCTACTGGCAAGCTAAGCTAGAATTAAATCAATGTGCAAGAGAAGGGGAAAGTATTTGTAAGCCACTAGCATTCTCCCACACAATCCAGCTCCCACCGATGAGATGCTGTGCCAGTTAGCTCTGCAGTAATGCTACATTGCGGACCTTGCTCAGCATTCAGTCTAGTTCATGCTCTTATGACAAACAACAGACGTTCTTTTCAGCAAGTTTCCACTGAACTTTGCTATGTCATTTGTGTTGGATTTTCCTGCCCTAATTAAATATCATAATTAAATATTTTCTTTCCTTTTTTATTAATTTATTTGAATTTGTCTTTCCTGCAATATGGGCAAATTAACTCAGCCATTGGCAGATATTCTTTTTCATTCCAGTCTCACCACTGAAATCTTACAAGTACTGGTGAAACAAGATAATTTTCCTTCTGTCTTCACCCCTCAAGGAATGTCACAGAGCACTGTGTAATTTGTATGCACCTCTCAAATGACAAACTATGAAAAATTTTCTCAGTGTAAAAGTAAATATATCCCTCCACATTCCTGCAATGGTCCACCCTGTAAATTTTTTCCGAAAATTTTTCTCTCTTCTCCCTCACATATGTTCTTCCCTTAAAAAAAAAATAAAATAAAAAACAGTTCTGCTGTTTTACAGTGTCAATAATGCTTTGGGGCCAGCATTAGAATTGTTCTTGTATATTATCCTGAATAACTATGGTTAAAATAAGGATTTTTCATCACTTAGGGAAATCATGACAGAAAAGGAATTTTAAAACTTTTTTTTTTTTTTTTAATACTATCAAAACCATTAGGAAATCTTCTGGATAAAATAATATGCTGTCAAAAGATGGACTTATGTTTCAGAAGACATACCATCACATTTCCAAAAGAAAAAGACCGCTGGAGGTGACAGCACAACTATATTAACATAAAGGAGAAAGTTGCCTTTTATTGCAGTGAGATCCAGATTTTGGTCTTTTTTGTGGAAATGAAAGAAACGTACGGAAAACAGTCCCAAAATCTTGGGTAAAGTTGATATCTAAGATAAACACAAGACCTACATGCTTTCCAATGATCTATGTTTCCCCATATATCTGGAGATCATGTGTTTTTCCCAAACATATTTGTTTCTGTTCAGGCAACAGTCCTTGCAGAATATGGAGGAATCTATAGTTAGACAGTCCAAGGCACCTCACTTTGCAGAAGAGGCCAATCTCCTCAGTATCTGTCTTTGGTCAACTGAGAAAGAAGGGATCTCCCAAGAGGGTGACTGAGAACAGGAGTCTAGCTTAGTCTAGCTTAGCCTAGACAAAGTGTCTTCCTCGCTAGCCACATGAAGTTAAGAAATGTGAATACCACTTCACAACCTTTAATCTGAACACGTTGGTCTCTCTGTGGGTTGTCTCCAATTTGCAGTGGTGTAAGCTGAGAGAGAAAGTTCATTTATTTCCTCTTCTTCATGGAAATGCAACGTGGCAGAAGCTGAGCAGAACCCCAGGATAGTTGCAACCCAAACCTCACCACAAACCACGCTTCCTGAAACACTGCACCAAAATCTTTCAGCCAAATACCAGTTGCAACGCTTTACATGTATATGCAACAATAACATGTTTCTTATTCAAGAAAGGGGAAAAGATAAAGTCACTGGATTCTCTTACAATGTCTTTTGTGCAACCTCACCATCATAGATAACAAAGAACTGCCAAGTTATACCTGTCTACTGAGACACCTCACTAATTCAAACAAAAGGTCATTCTTTATTCTGAAAAAACATTTACGGGAATGTGCCACAGCTGAAAGCTATTATGCAGGCCTTGGAAATGATTGTCAGCAGAATATCAGTTAAACAGGTGTATGGTGATGGCTAGGGCACATAATAGACTCATTAAGGTTAGCTTCAGTATGAGTAACACAGATTTTAGTGTTTCAAATATCTAGATCTTTGGGCTTGAAATCTGTTAAGATTTTTTTTGAGATCTAACATCATCTATTTTGCTGTACATGCTAAGGAAGAATGCAGATATAATGAGATCTTCCAAAGATGTGACTGGGAAGATATCTAAAGCGACTAACATCAGCTGATGGGAGCCAATCATCTCCTAAGGTCTCTTTATCTGGTGCCTCCCATCCGGGTCCCATCTAGCTTCTCCAGATGGTGATTTAGAGTAGACTTAACCTATATGTTTGCAGTCATCTCTGTTCATCTCCATTGCCTAAAATAGTAGCTTCAGGGAGACTAACTGCTTTAGGCTAGGTATAGCCTGAGTGAATACTCCTACAGAGAAAAACGCAAGTTGTTCCAGTTTTCCTCACTATATGTGGCCAGCTCATCCACATCTTATAAAGATTGTTAAAGACGGAAAAGGTACTCCTATAAAAAATTCTTTTCACGGGGACTACTGGCAGACATTTCTGCTCAAATGTTTGAGGCCTGTCAATTGGAAAAGATCCTGGAAGATAAAGATGTGGGTGTAATCATGGTCAGCCATAGGATGGATCATACTATTATTGATCATTAGTATCTAATATAAAAAAACCCCACAACTGTAAAAGAGGCAAATGTGACACTAGAAGTTATCAGACAACCTATTTCCAGAGAGACAGAGTAGTTGTACAGGCCTGTGTAGGACCACATCTGTAATATAGTGGTACATTTCTGTTCAGGAACGCTGAACTCCTGCTAGAATAGATGCAGAAAAGGGCAACTAGATGTGGTGAATGAATAAGTTTTCTTGCAACAAGAAACTCAAAATCCCTTCTTTGTGCAGTCCAGAAGAAAGAAGACCAAGCTGAGATATGATTTCCCTGCAAAAATACTTAGGAGAGAGAGAGGTAGAAGAATCATTTAGGGCAATGCTGGTGAAAGAACACTTGATCAGAAGTTGCCAAGTTGTATTGGGTTTGCGTGGCAAGGTTTTGGTAGCGGGGGGGCTACAGGGGTGGCTTCTGTGAGAAGCTGCTAGAAGCTTCCCCTGTGTCCAAGAAAGTCAATGCCAGCAGGTTCCAAGACGGACCTGCCACTGGCCAAGGCCGAGCCCATCAGCAACAGTGGTAGCGCCTCTGGGATAACATATTTCAGAAAGGGAAAAGAAGTTACAGGGGAGTAGCAGTTGCAGCGAGAGAGAGCGGAGTGAGAATATGTGAGAGGAACAACTCTGCAGACACCAAGGTCAGTGAAGAAGGAGGGGGAGGAGGTGCTCCAGGCGCCAGAGCAGAGATTCCCCTGCAGCCCATGGGGAAGACCATGGTGAGGCAGGCTGTCCCCCTGCAGCCCATGGAGGTCCACGGTGGAGCAGATATCCACCTGCAGCCCGTGGAGGACCCTACGCCGGAGCAGGTGGATGCCTGAAGGAGGCTGTGACCCCATGGGAAGTCCACGCTGGAGCAGGCTCCTGGCAGGACCTGCGGACCCGTGGCCCCATGGAGAGAGAGGAGCCCATGCTGAAGCAGGTTTGCTGGCAGGACTTGTGACCCCGCGGGGGACCCATGCTGGAGCAGTCTGTTCCTGAAGGACTGCACCCAGTAGAAGGGACCCACACTGGAGCAGTTCGTGAAGAACTGTAGCCCGTGGGAAGGACTCCCATTGGAGAAGTTCGTGAAGGACTGTCTCCTGTGGGAGGGACCCCACATTGGAGCAGGGGAAGAGCGTGAGGAGTCCTCCCTCTGAGGAGGAAGGAGCAGCAGAAACAACATGTGATGAACTGACCAAAACCCCCCATTCCCCATCCCCCTGTGCCGCTCAGTGCAGGAGGAGGTAGAAAGTTCGGGAGTAAAGTTAAGCCCAGGAAGAAGGGAGGGGTGGGGGGAAAGTGTTTTTAAGATTTGGTTTTATTTCTCATTATCCTGCTCTGATTTGACTAGTAATAAATTAATTTTTCCCCATGTCGAGTCTGTTTTGCCCGTGACAGTAATTGCTGAGTGATCTCCCTGTCCTTATCTCGACCCACGAGCCTTTCATTTTATTTTCTCTCCCCTGTCCAGCTGAGGAGGGGGAGTGATAGAGCGGCTTTGGTGGGCACCTGGCATCCAGCCAGGGTCAACCCACCACACAAGTTTAAGTTTAGGCTAGTTAAATCAGAGTTTCTCTCAAAGGAGTGAGTTTCTAAGGCAGGCTTGAGAAAGAAGAATGGGCAAAATTCCTAAGTGACTTTAATGCATATATACGCAGGATGTTATGGTGTGGCTGCCTCCAGGAGTGGAGGACAGCACTTGATGACTTACTCCTATGGTTCTGTCTGTCTCCTATTAATCCTTGGCTTTAAAAAAGCAACCAGAAAATACTGTAGCTAGAAGCTAATCTGAAGCTAAAGATTTTTCTGCATCATCTATGTGGGCTATAAATGTAATAAAAAATAGCAAAAGGTTATGTTTAGCCAGGCTAAAAATATATTCCAAGACTAAAAGTGAACTGTTACTCAGTGGAAGCCAGACTGTGGTATTTAACAGTTTTTAATGGCCAAGGAGATAAAGGAAAGCAACACCTGGGATACCTGTCAACATTTCAAGATATTCCTATGTACTTTTACATGTCCCCTGTCTCCATCTCTGCCACTTTACTCAAAGCAAAATTGTTTTCAATTAGGTAATGCTAATTTCATCCTGCTTCTCAGATGTGAATTGTAACAACAGGAGGCCATAGCAAGCCATAAAAGTTTTGTTTGTTTGTTTGTTTTTGACTTCTGATTCAAGTTTTCTGAATATACTAAATATTCATATATATTATGGAGGACTATATATGTGAAAGCAGCTTTCTGTTTCAGGAATATGGAAGTCTGTTGTCACTTGTCTTTTTCAGACTGAAAGAAAAGTGCTCTATGTGACAACAACAGGTTGCAGATGAAGGGATGACAGCTCCATGGATCGACTGCAGTGAATGAGCTCAGACTTAGGGTAACGGGTGAGCATGATCAAAGGGGTTAGTGCAGGAACCTCAGGTTGCAGCTCTACAAGGTGCTCAGGTGAGCAGTTCTACATTGCAATGGCCAAAGCTGAAACCTTTCTGTTCGTAAAGCAGCATGGTCTGCTCAGTCGGTGAGGAATGATCAGCTAGAGCCCCTTTCTAGCAACTGGCTGTTGGGGATAAACATGACTGCACCAAGACAGGTCTGCATCAGAAGAGAACCTTGTCTGGCTTCTTTAGGAAAAGCCTTCCTGGAGACTTGCCAGAGACCTCAATCCCATATTCTCTGATCCAGTATAGACACTTGAGAACATGCTTAACTTTAAGCATATGAGTGGTCCTATGGACATCAATGGGGTTGCTAATGTGCCTAAAGTTAAATGTGTATCAAGTGCTGCGCTGGAATGGGGCCAAGGACTCAAAAACTTGCAGGATCAAGGTTTGGCTGAAGAACAGAGAGTAAAAAGGGAGACAAAAGCTGAGAGACACTGAGTTGTGTCTCATGCCCTCTTGCGTCAGTCCTTCATGGAAGCAAGCCCTGGGATAAAACCCTTATTATTGTAAAAGTTAAAGGAATACCTGTATAGGAATCTTAAACACTAAAAGATACTGTAAACACTCTCATTTTACAACACACAATGTCTTTTGATTTTTAGATGGTATTACATTTTAAAGCAGATACAGTGATGTCACTGCAGGAAAACATCACAAAAACATTGCAGCAACAGGCATCTCTTTCAACAGCGGTCTGGTTGACTCACTCTCACAGCTGCAGCAAAGCAGTCCAATGTGTTTCTGGAGAGCATTCTTGCTTGTGAAGTCTTTATTGGGACACTCTGACTGTAGGGGAATGCAGCCGCTTTTCATTTCTTGCGGCAGTCAGAAAGTTTCATTGAATATTTCTGAGCTCTCAATCTCTTCCAAAACACATGCTGAATTTCCTGGCTCTCTTCCTTAAAATCTGGTCTGGGTTTCTACCCCTGTCCTCTCTCAAATTACTTTATGTGCACGTAAATTTAAAAATAAAATAAAATAAAAAAGTGTTCTGATTTTTCAAATTTGATATTTAACTGTTTCTCCAAACTTTGTGAATTTTTATATACAATCACTTTTATGTTTAAATGATTTGTATTCTGAACTTATCACTGGAATCCAGCAAAGTTAAAATAAAACATTTGTCCTTTTGCTATTAGTAATGCAACACTGCCAACTAGAGGCATTGGGAACAATCAAATTCTTGTCTTATGGACCACATCAATAAACTTAAAGGGTTGTATAACTATAAATACCGAAATATCGTATTTGCTCTACAGAAATCCCACCCAAATCCTCCAACTACAGTGATGTTTGCATTTAATTTTCTTTAGATTTTGATGCTTCAGTAAGTTATTCATTGAATCCAAACACCACATCGCATCATCCAGAAACTCAAACATAATCAAGTCAGATCTCAAATTACTTCAGGTTCCTCAAAGAGTTACTGAGTCATTCTAACAGCTTTTGGAAATACACCTCCTCAAGACATTGCAAGTATTAAAAAATTTAAAAATTTGTAACTGTGAGGGCAAAAGAAATCCTAGATATCGTTTTCTCAACCCACAATTTAAATAAGACTTCATAATGTATTGGAATAAAGAAATCATAGTCTATTCAGGTGGGCCAAAAACCAATTTCTGCAAGTTTTCAGCTCTGTAAGATGGCATACACTTTGAGGAGGAAGGTATTTGTTCACAGCTGAAGCAGTAAGATTGAAAATACAGAAAACAGGCACTTGACCAGAAAGGCTTAGTTACTGCCTGCCGCATGTGATTCCCTGATGTGTATGTGCTTGCTAGATCACTGTATGAGAAGAGACTCAACACAAAGCTGTTGATGTTGATGTACCATGCACAGACTGGAGCCTCCTGGGCCCCACTTTGTGGCCCCTGCCCTCTTCCCTGCCACGTCCATGATGGTAGGGCACAGCAGCGTGCAGCTGCCCAGTATCTGGCAAGAGGGAGCTGGAGCAGAGGAGGACAGGGACCTTCTGCAGGTCCTCATGCCAACCAAGGTCCAACAAAGCCTTGGGGAAAGGCTCATTCCAGCTGCCCCCTGTCCCTCCTCTGCCATATGACCAAATCAAATGCAGCCCTGTGCACAGGCAGGGTCTGCTGGTAGGGAGAAAACTGAGAGGCCCAAGGATGCACCATACTTCCAGACTTACCCACTGTGCTCCAGACTTACAGCGTGCAGGACATACAACTCTCACCTTTTCTAATTAGGGCCTGTAAACAGAAAACAGCTTGGGGAGCTGTACCTGTACCAGGTCCCATTGGAAAGATGTTTCCAAGGGACTCTTCTGAGATGGCAAAATAAAAGCAGGCAGGTGGCAACCCTTCGTGCTTCTTCACAGCAGTCAGGATCTGCCCAGCCATAGGCAGGGAGCGCGCTATACCCCTCCTCCTGGCTGGCAGTGCATGCCCTGGGGTGCACCAGGAGCTTGGGAGGCCAGAATGGCTTCCAGGGCTTCCCCTTGCTATTGCTCTGCACCAATACTCCCATGGAGACACACCTGGATCTAAATAAATACGGCTTTTCTTTAGCAGAAGCCTAGAGGATTGTTTGAAAACTGCATGGCTAAAACCACAGTGGAACAGGAAGATCTGCTGGTAGAAGGGCAAGCTCTGCCTGTCACAGCTCACATGGCATTAGATAAACATACAGTCCAGAACAGTTTGTACTTTTGGACTGAAGAGAGGAGCCAACAACATCCAGCACTGGTTTCCTTTTATTTACCAAAACACATTTATTCTGTAAATCTCAGCAAAATTCATGAAAAATAATAAATTGCATTTTTCCCCTGACAGTCTTCAAAGCTTTGTATCTATAAAAGTGTCTGGGAAATCTGGGAAGCCTAGAGGGCAGGAAAACAATGTCGTTGGGAAGTGGAAGCCAATAGACAGTAGTGACTCACGGAGGCACAGAGCTGCAGAGCAGCTGACAGCGAGGTGCCGATTAAGCCTGGAACCAAGTTTTCCAGGGGCTGTACCACAGGGCAGTTTAAGGATAGAGGAGCCTGTTTCCCAAAAATGCAGAGAAAACCCTGGAGGGGGGGGTTGGAGGTGACAGTACTGGAATAAGATGAAGGCTTAGAAGTGAAAGCATAGACATTGGCCTGGGAAGCAGAGAATATGGTTTGCAGCCAGTATAAACCCCTGTAAAAACTAATTCAATAAATGTTTTTCCAGTTATATTATTATGCTTACGTTCCATAACAATGTCTTTACAGGAATACAAAGCTAAAAAAGTATAGTGGTCCAATGGAAGCAAACCACTGGGGCTCAAGCAACACAGGAGTAGTTTGTTCACTTGAACGTTACCTAGAGCTCTGCTTTTAGGAAAGGAAAAAAAAAAAAGTGCATCTGTTGTGAATCAGCTTGTAATACCAGAAGCGACATTTCCACAATGGTGACTATTTTGAAAGACACACACAGGAACAAAGCAGTATGTCATATCTAGATTTCTTTAAATGGCTTTATTGAAATGAACCAGAAATTTTCTAATAATGATTTTTGGCTGTCAGTCAAAACCTGAGCCCAACGGACACTTGCTGGGTTTTTCCATTTATTCATTTTTCCGTTTGGCAGTGAAAGCTAACGCTCAGCACTCTGAGCCCGAAGCGTAGTTCTCAGCTCTGGCACTATGTGCTGTTTGATTGTGCCCTGAGGTCCAGACCCACTGCACACCAATTACCTGTATTAGGAGCCAGAAGTACCTCTCACCCATGTAAATATGTGCAATGTGAAGCTTTCTCATATTGTTTACTGTAAAGTTTTTTTTGGGCATTGTGTCTGCGTAATCTCCTAATTAATTTTGTATTGATTTGCAAATGCACATTGGGCACGTGTAGAAGTCTTTTGCAGAGTTATCAATAGATGTTGCAGGAACGACACTGAATTACAGCTGTCACAGGAGCTGTGATCTCATCCCTTGCTCACGCATGAGCTAAGGCAGAGTTGGATGGAGTAAGAACTTTGTCAGCAACCTCCTTTTGTGAGGAAGCAGATCAACAGTGAGTGTTTAACCCTCCAAATCAGCCCATGATGATCAGTCTTGTCACTAGTGAGCATTAGCTGGAGGTACCATCTTTAGGTAAGACAGATCCAAGGACTCCCCAGCTTCGTGCCATCAACACTTTTTAATCCTAATGTCCTGTTTCAAGGATTATTGTAAGCTGCCTATTTATATTCTCCTGAATGGACATTTCATTTGAGAACCGTATATATATTCACGTACATGCTGTTCCAAATTGTGGAGTTACAAGACAGCTTTCTGCTCAGGATTTAGTCCTCTGTCCTGCAGATCGAGCTGGATTTCACTGCCAAGCCTTGTACATCATTTGCTAGACAGTGGTCAGGTTTGTATATCATTTGAAGGGGTCAAGCAGGTTGAAAGGAAATATGTGGACACAAAATATTATATCACATCCTAGAAAGGGAGTATAATAACTGAGCAAGTGCTCCAGAATTCTTGCAGCCAGATATGTCACTCTAATATATGCCACCTCCTATTTTTCCATGCTGAAATGAAAAAACTGTCTGTATACCTGAGAATTAATTTATGATCACATAGATACAAAAAGCTTACTAAAGATAGTATCAATAACATAGGATTAAATGCACAGAAGGAACTGGTATTTAAAAGCTGTCTGTTCAAGGAAATCCACACATGCAGGCAGAAAGCATACCCTCCACTGTCACACTGGCATGTACACACCTGGGGACCAGGCTGTGGGGGCACAACTGTTATGAGAGCCCGTCTGCTTGATGAAGCCCTTTCCCAGACCTGGGCACAGGCACACGTGCTGTGGGACCCTTGCTGAGCTCACCCAGAAATCAGCACAAAGCTGCTCAGCCCTGCCAGGACCACTGCTGGTGGCAACACCTTGGCTGCCTGAGGAGCTTCACTGCCAAAACAAAGGCAATTAACATTGTAGGTTAATGTAGGTGCCTACATCCTCTTGTGAACCGGGGTTTCTCAGTCCTCAGGTCTGCTGCTCTGTGGATTAGTGTCTGTGATCAACTTGTTCCCTTCCCTTCCCCTCCTTTCCCTTCCCCTCCCTTCCCTTCCCTTCCCCTCCCTTCTCTTTTAATTTTTATTTTATTTTATTCTATTTTATTTTATTCTATTCCAACAGTTAAAAGACATGGCAGTCCCCCTTCGCTGCCTCCCCACAGCAGCTTTTCAGGGGCCACAGCCATATGGCCACTGCCACCAAGGGCTGCTGCCATGCCTACCTGTACTGAAGCAGCCTAGTCAGGTAAAGCCTTTAAAATGCATTGTAACCACTAGCTTTTATCTGAAATAACACAGCTCACCTCAATGTTATGACATAATGAGTCAGAAGTAAATCAGAATGTTAACAGAAGAATTATAACAGGGCAAAAAAGCTTTCAGGATGCCAGGACGAAATAAAACTACTTATATTTACACCTATATTGTGCCAGAGAAAAATGACCATTCTGCCTGTCAATGGACTTCTCCTTGATAATGTTGACAAGCAAAAGGCCTTCTGGTGTTTTGAAGATTTTCTTTTCATAAGGCTTTAAAAAGTGGCACTCCTGAAAATCTCTGCTTACTCCACCATGCACTTGAGTTACACACTTTCTTAAGACAGTTATCTTTAGCTGGTTCAAAAACAAAGAGGAAAAATCTACTTACCATTGTGCCCCGGTTAATATCCTTAAGAATGAATCGCAGCAGTTTTTAAAAGCAGAACTAGGAACTCTCTGTAATATCAACTTTCCAAAGTAAAAAAAACCCTAATAGTCAAACATTGCAATGTTGTCTATCATCACTTAACTCATTGTAAGTCTTTCCACACATACGTCTGTGTAATTAAAATTGAAAGGATAATGTAGTAGATGTATATTACAAACTAATTTCATGCCATCTTAGTTACTGATGCAGTGAAACGAGCAACAGTATTACCCTCTGCAAGTCTTTGCCCTAGTGTTTTTTGGTTTCTTTTTTGTGAAGATAGTTGAGCTTGAGAATTCATCTTACCAGCCTGATATCTTGCCTGATCTTTGCTGGTATCTTGCCTCTCCAAGGCAGGAGAGGCGTTCCCCACAGCATGGTTCACTGGGTAGGGTCAAGAACAAGGACAGCTTTTGTAATTGCTGCTTTCCCAAGGCAGATATGCTCTGCCGTGCAGGACCACAGCTGAGATCCACGTGGGTGAACAAGCTGCTGCCGTGGGAAGTTCAGCCAATGGGCCTTAGTTTCTGCCTGCCCAAAGGTGGATGCGAGAAGGGTGGTCAGGCCTTGAGGACCTTTATGACTTGCGCAGGACATACTGTTTCAGCAGGGTGTAATGTTTATTTCTGCCCCACCATACCACTCCAGGGTACCAATGAACCAAAGAGTGACTGGATACATACTATATGTACACTGAGCGTAGACTTCCATAGCGATGGGATTAACCCAACTAAGATTAGAGTTGAGTGTCTCGGTTTGCTAGCAGGTTCCCAGGTTGCTCAAATGCCTCCTGAAAGTTAATGCCTAGCACAAGTAGTACTCTTTAAAACTCCAGGGGAAAATTTTGGCACCATCCAAGCAAAAGCCAACTGACTTCCATGGGGCAGGGAATTTCACTTCCAGCCTTCAGCACAGTGCGGTCCAAGTAAAAACAAGCAGCAGCACTACAAACATTCACACCCGTCTTGATGCTAGGACTTTTGTAGAACAACTCACAGGAAAAAGAAGGAAATCTTTTATATAGGAGTAACTCTTTACCGAAACCTGAATCCTTCATTCCCTTTTCTTTCCTCCATCAGTGACGCTAGTGCATTTTTACTTCTCTCTTTAAATCCAGAGCCTTTTGTCTCACTGTCATAAAGGAGGGAGCTGATACTGCTAGGCTTACAAAACAAAGGGTCAAGCCATTTGTTTTCATCTGCTGAAGAAATGCGGTCAGGGTTTAATGCGATTGAGCTAGAAACCTTCCCTCACTTCCCGCAGTGAGACCAGTTCACCTGCAGCAGCAGACAGCGTGGCCAGCAGGTTCCTTCCAGCACATTGCACCAGGCCTGCTCCACTCTTTCTTCTTAAGCTATAATGCTTACAAAATTAGGATAGTTTGACTGATAGACCCAACAGAGTGTCTACATCGTAGATGCTAAAACAGAAAACAGCTCTTTAAAGGGTCTTAATATTCCCTTTTATTACTGTAATGGAGATGTGTTTCACATCATCATCCTCTTCATACCTTCCTCTGAGCACAGAAAGAAGCCAGTCCCTGTGGGACCCAAAGAGACAGGAGCAGCAGAGACGAGGTACCAGGCAGGAGTTTTCAGTTCTGCAAGTACTAAAGGAGGAGATTTTTAATAGTCAAAAGCAAAAGTGAAAACTTTCATTTTAATTTGAATTGAATATACATAATTTTACTTATAGTAGGGGTTTCTTCTACTGAGCTTGCAGTAATTCAGGAGATTTCACACTTACCCTTGTGAGGAGAAGCTGTAACCCATGACCAACCACACAGAGTAAAGATGTGTCACTTTCTAGGGAACTTTTTCCCTAGAAATTCTCTCAGATGTGGACTTTTTTATCTTCTACTCTCATACTATGAATTTTCATACTGTGCACTCAGCAAATTCAGATTTGTACTCAGCTTAAGGGCTCAAATAAATAAGTTCCCACAGGTTAACAAATCTGATATGGTCATCATGTTAACTAAGCCCAGCATTGCCTGCACTCCTGCTCATGGCCCACAGGGTTCTTGCAGCTCAGACGCAAGAGTAGCTCATTACACCATTGTAACTGGATCATGTAAGCAAGCCGTACCTGTGCAAACTCTACTGGAAAAGACGTGGTAGGTTGAACTACCTAGCCCTAGGGATCTCTGCAGCCTAGGTACAGGAAAAACTGTTTAGACCGGTAGCGATGCTCACCTTCTGTCGCTGACTCGTGCTGCAGGCTGCGGCAAGCTACTTCAGTTTGAAGACGGACTTTTCTGTCTGCAGAGTTATTACCATGGCATTACTTTTGGCACTGAAGATTTTGTGCACCTTACTCAGGTCAGTATTTTGTCTAGGCTTTGACTCAATAAAATTTTATAGGAATAAGCTGTACTTCTCTTATGCAGTCGGTCCATGATCACTTTATTTCAAACTTATGCATAAGTGAGAGCAAATGTCACATGGGGTTGTCCTGTTACACCCTGATCAGCTTGTTGTTCCTTACATCAGGGTATTGCCTGCCTTGTGCCAGAACAAACACTCATGAGGCCACAGAAAGGGTGAGAACAAGGAACTGATCAACAGAGTGGGGCTGGGTTTTTTTCTGAATTAGCATTTGTGCAGCACTATGTAAAGCAAAATTTAAAAGTCAGTTTCACTTTTCATAAATGGGCTACATGTATGGATATGTAGCTAAATTCACTGCTGCATGACTCACATGAAAGCAGTGGCATGCGATTCCAAGTGTCAGTTATTCTGCAACGTCTTTTTTTTTCTTTCTAAAAGTCTGTCCTCCTCACATGGTTTATTGCTGCCTTGCTCTGCCCTATATTTAGCTAATTCTTACATTTCCTAATTTTGACCTGGATACAACTATATATACACAGTTGCGTTGGGTTTGTGTAGCAGGGGAGGGGCTACAGGAGTGGCTCCTGTGAGAAGCTGCTAGAAGCTTCCCCGGCTCCAACTTGGACCTGACTATGGCCAAGGCCGAGCCAATCAGCAGCAGGAAGAAGCTACTAGAAGCTTCCCTGGCACCAACTTGGACCTGACTATGGCCAAGGTCAACAATGGTGGTTGCGCCTCTGTGATAGCATATTTAAGAAGGGCAAAAGACTGCTAAAAAAGGGGGGTGGAGGAAGAAGAAGATGGAGGAGGAGGAAGAAGCAGAAGAAGAAGAGGAGGAGGAGCAGCAGCAGCAGCAGCAGCAGCTGCTACAATGAAAAGAGGAGTGGGATGTGAGAGAAACAACCATGCAGACACCCAGGTCAGTGAAGGAGAGGGAGGAGGTGCGCCGGAGCAGAGAATCCCCTGCAGCCCATGGTGAGATGGCAGGCTGTCTCCCTGCAGCCCATGGAGGTTAGCGGTGGAGCAGAGATTCCCCTGCAGCCCGTGGAGGACCCCATACCGGAGCAGGTGGGCCGGAGAAGGCCATGACTCTGTGGCAAAGCCCACGCTGGAGCAGTTTGCAGAGGACTGCAGCCCATGGAAAGGGCTTGAGTTGGAAAAACTCATGGAGGGCTGACCCCCGTGAGAGGGACCCCACACTGGAGCAGGGGAAGAGTGTGAGGAGTCCTCCCCCTGAGGAGGAAGGAGCGGCAGAGACAATGTGGGACGAACTGACCGCAACCCCCATTCCCCATGCCCCTGTGCCACTGGGGGGGAGGAGGTAGAGGAATCGGGAGCAAAGCTGAACCCGGGAAGAAGGGAGGGGTGGGGGGAAGGTGTGTTTTTATTTCTCATCATCCTACTCTGACTTGGTTGTTAACAAATTAAATTGCTTTATTTTTCCCCAAAATCGAGTCTGTTTTGCCCGTGACCATAAATGGTGAGTGATCCCTCCCTGTCCTTGTCTTGACCCATGAGCTGTCCCGCCTGGGGTGGGGAGGAGTGAGTGAGCTGCTGTGTGGTGCTTTGTTGCCAGCTGGGCTTAAACCACAACAGTTAACCCATAGTTACTCGTACCTCCAAAATGAATCTTTTAGAATGGAAGAGAAAAATGGAATCACTTTCCACCTGCATTACCCTGGAGACTAAGTTGGCCGAGTTCAAGGAACAAGAGCACGCTAGCTCAATGAATGAGTGCAGAAACGTGTGCTCAGTGCAGAGATTCAGTATTTGGCTGGTAACTGCTGCTGCACAGGTCGGTGATTTGAATGTCAGGCAGTGCAGCTGGTGGCTGCGATGGAAGGCATCTCTGCTAGCATGAGCTCTAGCTTCACACTCGGTACAGGTGTGGATGCTGAACACATGCAGAAGAAAGCAGGGACAGAGAGCTGATAAGGTCCCATCTAACAAGCAGTGACTGAATAGGTATAGTGAAGGCGCCCAGCTTAGATTTATAAAGTATTACAGTCATTTTCTTCCAGTATTAAACCTTGACAAGGTCTATTTGACCAGGACTACCAGCCTCTCCATGGCAAGATTGACAAAGGCTGAAGTTCTTATCTTCAAATATAGAGCACAGACGACAAATTGCTGAACATCGTCCTGCCAAAGGGCACTCGCAGGTAGCTCAGCACTAATTTTAATCCATTTGATTGAATGTCTACCCCTTTACTCCTTACAATAAGAACCCTGTGCAGTGAAGAACACAATATTTCAGGGTTGAGCAGCAATACACTTCAGTACATTTGGAAAATTTCTGTATTTCTAGCTACTTAATGATCTGTAATTAATTGAAGAGTAAGAAGAATTGAACCTTCAGTGCCTGGAATTTCTCTGTGAAAACCCAAAGCTTGGATGGAGGGAGGTTCTTTAAATCACGCTTGGTTTGACTTCAGATAGATAGTCTTTTTAATTTGCTTAAAATTTAAATTAATAAATGCAATATAGCACTTTGATTTAAATATCTGCCTGCATTTCTTTTGTAACCAAACTACATTCCATTCTTTTTCAGCCATTCCAGGAGCTAAGTGTATTATGGATTTAAATATAGTTACTATACTTTTTTAACTGGAAATGCAAGTTTGAATTCTCAATTACAAATGTTAAAGATAACTCAGCACTAAAAATACAGAAAGTCACATTTTGCACTTTTTGGTACAAAAATAGTTGATAACACTTAAGAACCATACATCATTAAAGATATACATGTCAGTGAAAACAAACATCAGGAGATCAAAGCATCAAAGACAAATAAGAATTCAGACTTTACATGAAAAGGAGGAGGAAAAAGTGTAACCATACAGTCTATATAAACAAATACATGGGAGAGGAAGAGCCAAAAGAGGATTGCTTCTGATTCCCTTGCAAGAGCTATCCCAGGAGGAGGGAAAAGGTGATGCAGCTAATTCCTTCTTTGTGCAAGGATGGTGAATAAAGGACTTTTCCTGTATTAGTCAAGTTAGGTCAAAATGATATCAAGCATCATGTCCAAAGAATCAGACCATTTTTAAACCACAACTCACAGCAGCAATAATCAGATACTTTAAACCGTATTCTTTAAATAAATAATTTTATTTCCCCCTCCAAAAAAAAGTTCATTTTATTTGTTAATTACAGTCCTCTACACAAAGTAACCCTTGTGTCTTCCTATTAGGTTCATACCTATCTTCAAGCACCAGTGAACCCAGCCATTCACTGGGAACAAAAGCACCTACAGTTCCAGCTTTCATTGGTGGTTTCTTTTTTCACTGGACATAAGCCAGACTCAAACTGTTTGAGGGGGGAAGTAGCAGACACACATAAGCCACTATTTATTTCCAATCCTCATACAAGACACCTGATACAAGCCAAGATGAAGAGAAATCCAAGGATTCAGTGTATAAGCATGGGAACTCACAAGAGCCAAAGCTGGAGGGATGGCAGAAAAGGAAGGGGGAGGGTGGAAACGTGAATTTGGTTTTCAGCTAAAAGGTTCCTCTCATTTTTTCCCAGGTGAATGTGCTGTTGTTGCTACACAGAGACCTGGGCAGCTCAGGTGTTCTGTGCTTAAATCACACTGATTTTTAACTAACCAGTTCCAGAAAAAGGACCTTCCATCAGGAGAATTGATCGCTGCTGGTGAGTAAGTATTTCTCATTCTTAACTTCCCTTTAGTACAGCAATGAGGTTTGGTCGACAAATGCATTACAAGCCTAGTTATAAAAAAAAGACAAATGATAGATGCTTGGAGATTAGCTAGCAAAATGTTTGCTCTGACAGAGAGATAAAGGCAATCTATATGGTGCTGGCTGTCATTTTTGCTCTTAATCAATTAAATAACATTGGATCCTGTAACATCAAAAATTCAGAATATTGAATTTAAACGGCCTCCAGCTACAGCTCCATAAATTATCCTTCCAAAACCCTGTTGGTTTTCAATAGGATGATAATCAATTATTTAAGCTTCAGATAATTAATCCTGTGACTTGAAGAGATTTACACGTTCATTTTTTTCTGAATACATCATGAAAGAAAGAACTGATTCACGCATTCCATACCTGCTTTATAGAGACATTATCTGGTGTGATTTCAAAGCCCTAACTATTTATGTTTAAATAGCATTTTAACATGTTAATATAAATGCTAGATTTTATTGTTAACATCTAATAGGTAAACTGATACTAAAGATAGTTATTAACTTTCACATAGAGTTGCTGCAAATACTCATTCATCAAGAGTATAGTAGCAGGGTGTAACGATCTGCTTTTGCTGACTAAAGTTAGTGGCCTGCACAAACATGGGGAAAATTTGAACAGAATTTTTATTACCAAAGAATCCTCATCCCCCAGACTTAACTGAAAGTTATAGTCTCTCCTTAGGAAACACTGGAAAACTTCACATTTTCTTATTTAACATCGATAATCTTCAATCATCAAATTAATGTGCATAATTAGTAAGCTCCAAAGGAAGACTCCTTTCTAAAGTTCAGTCAATAATAGGTAACTTGAACGAGCCTAAGGAAGTATGTGAAACAGAGAACAACTCTAGAGTTGTGAAGCCATGTGGGGGGAAAGGGAACTGTTGTGGATAAGACTGAGGAGAAAAATATTACAATGAATGTATTAATTATTTTAGCAACCTAGGAAAACTTCTTCAGAAATAGAAGATTCTTACTACAAGATGATACTTCATTTTTTTCTAAAATTTTGCACATTTTAACGTGCAAATTGTTCTCCAGTCACTTGAATAGAATGTTTTTCTTTTACTGAGATTGCCAGTTATTGGAAGTGGAGTTTGAATTTGTTCACTAGAAGTGGAACTGTTAACAGTGATGTTAGTGATGTTGAGAGATTCATTAAAGTAAGGATAAAAGCTGCTGCACTTTTCATGCCTCCCTATCCTAAGAAGCACAAAGCTTCTTCTTTTGCCAGTGCTCAGGGCTGTAATTCCATACTGGATATCACTTTTAAATTCAATTTTGAAATTTTCTTTATCAATACAGGCACAAGTGCATTGGGGGATTATTTTTTTTTTTATTCAAGTCAAAGCACTTTCTCAACAGGTCATCCTGGTAACTCCTAAAGCTCAGCCTCTGAAAAGTGGCATCTCCAGCGAGAACTGATAAGCTGACTAGGTGGTATCGTGGGCTACATGCATTGTATTTTTTAACTTAGTTCAAACCATCAGGTATCCACCTGAATATCAGAGCTTTAATGCCTAAAGATGATTGTACTGGGCAGAAAGAAGACTTATCAATTAAAAAAATTTGACTTTGTAATGGTTTTCCTCAACTGTTGCTTTTGTTCTCTGACTTTTATCAAGACCAGAAGTTACTGAATTTCTCATAATGATCTTTGTCAGGAAGAGAAGCAAACATCTTCAGAATACTGAAACAGTCAGGAGCACAGATGGATTGTTTTATTCATCTGGAGTTGAGCTGAAAATCAGTTCAAAAATGCCATGAAGAATGGGGAAATTTTTCAAGTTTTCATTGTGAGAAACAGCTGGAAATTTCTTTGACATTTATCTCTCAATCTTTAACATCCTGGTTCAGAGAGTGCAGGCTGAAAAAATGATGGCAATTTCAACATTCTGGAGGGATTTGCTGATTTAAAACATATTATACCTGGAGGCAAATATTTGTCAATTTTCCTATTTTATTAAGGAGGATATCGTGAGACATCTTTTGACCAAAAAACCTACTATCCATAAAAAAGATCCTATGCTCTTTGTTACATCTCACTGAAATTAAAAAACTAACAGAACAAACAACTAGTAGCACTGTCTTGAAATTGTCATGATCCAGTATTACAACATTGTACTAGTTCATAAGAATCAAATGCTGGGTGACCAGAAATGAACTGAAATAAACTTTGTTCCCCTGTTGACACTGTAGGGAGAACCATCCCCTGAAGCCTGATTTTGACAGCTGAAAGCAGTGTTGCGTGATAAAATTAAGCACCTCCATTTTGCACTTTTCTCACAAGGAAAGGCATTTCTAGAAATACCCAAAACTGTCTCTGTAGTATAGACCGTTACGATACCACTAACACATTGATTTACACTGCGCCAGGTGATGAATCCATGCGACTAAAGCTGTTGCTTTGTTTTCCAGTTTCCTTGCTGCATTGAAAGGGAAATAATGCTCCATTCAACGTTGGCCTTGTCCCTCCTGCTAATTGCAGTCTCCTCCAACCTTGCGATGGCAATCAAAAAGGAAAAACGAGCACCTCAGACACTGTCAAGAGGTACTGTATATTTACTGTATATAGTTACCTCCTTATCTTACCATATAGGTCAGCAAATGTTTTTATTTAGAATGTACGTGGAAGCACGTATATACTTACTGAGGTGTGTTTCTCTAGTGTTAAGTGACACTCTAAGTAGTGCATCTTCTTATTCCATGTCATTTCACTCTGTCAGTTTGTTCTTAAGGATATGGCTGAGGGCCTCATATAATCTGCATAATTTATGTAACTCACAGTGACCTAATAGAAGCAAATAACCTAAGCTGAGTCTCTCAAATCAGGTTGCACTTGTAGGACTATCAGTGAAAAAATATTCTTTCATATACCATTTAAAAGATATTTTATTATGGTAACTTATTAACTACTGAAACACAGTTTCATAACTTCAGTTGCTATGGAACTATTTTTCTACAGACCCATTTTTATACACAGAACAGCAGTTTGAGCCACTGCTGGGTTTTTTGCATGGCTTTTTCTTTTGCTTTTGCTTTTCATCAGATGATAGTCACAGTTATGCTTTGCAGTGAATAATTCACTTCCTTGCAGTGCATAATTTTCAACCTGGATGTTAACTAAAGACCCTATTTAAGTTATTTATGTCTATTTATGTCAATCCTTAGAAATTCAAGCAGAGAAATAGCTTACCAAGGTCTTTTCCTCTTCTCCATCTTCCCTCTCCTTTCAGGCCTGTTCACCCCAAAAAATCTCCAGCTCCCTTCCTGACCTCTTCTGCAAGCTGTGCAAAGCCTGCAGACCCCACAGCGGACCTCTGAGGTCTTCCCATACAAAGCACTGGCAAAGCCCCGCCGATCACAAAGGTCCCATCTGAGCCTAATTGCTCAGGGAGCACTTGACAAAATCATGCAACACCTGGACTAACCAAAAAGAAATTGCAAATCACTTCTCATAAGTGGTATCCCTGGAGAAAGGTTATAATCAATCCAGTATCTGTTGCCTATCTTGCCTAGATCAGGATTTATTTTTTCCACTAAGCCTAAATGCATAAAAAGATAACAAAATCCCTTCATTTCTGGCAATTTTGAAAAAAATAGTCACAGAAAGCAAGTGTCAGTTTTCTAATTCTGATTTCAGGCCTTTTGGGATGCCTTGAGCTCTTTACCTGTAATTTTCACAGATCAAAGGGGAATACTTAAACCTGCTGCAAAATGACCCTTGCTGACTCCTCTGTGCAGTTACCTATGTCAGCAGCTGACTTCAGCCAGGGCTGAGAATGCACTGGTCAACACGCCAGAATCCCACCATCAACCAGACAGATCTGTAATCGAAATCACTCCCCTGAAAGAAGAGATGACCTAGTAGCATCACAAGCAATTGTGCCGTGAGAAAGCTAACAGCAAATCTCTGCATAACCAGGGCTGGTCCAAGCGCTGTCCAGACAGCGCAGAAGAAACAGAGCCTTAACCTGGTCCAGATCCAGAAGCTGTTCTACAATTCCCATGAGGGCCATCATGAATGGAGCAACACTGCCTGGGAGGCTGGGATCTACTACACAGGGGCTGGCATCTTTGGGATCTCAAGGCATGAAACCAACCGGACAATTTGCTTTTTGAGATCAGTGTATCACCAGCTATGGATGAGCTATGAAGCTGATGATTCATTAGGATTTTGTTTCAGTGGAGATTTTTATTTAACAGCCAATCTTTTATTAATTATTTAATTAAATGAAGTACTTGCCACTCCAGGGATTGAACTTCACTACTCAGGAGTTAAGTTTACAACCCAAGACTGTTCTAATGACTTTCATATTAAAGTCAATCTTATTTGAGCTGTTATATTTATTTTTTCTCTTTTATAAGCCAACTTTCTCTTTAAGCCCCAGGGTCTACATGAAATACAGAGTAGACAATATAAAGATATGAAGGATTTGAATGCTGATTTAGGGACCTCTGGGTATTTAGAAAGATATCTAACAGGTTTGCCAAAGGACTTGAACTGAATATGCAACCAGCTGAGGGTTTTTTGGGGTTTTGGTTGTTTGGGTTTTTTTAATCTTCCCGTGCACCTATCAGGAGATGTAGAATTAGTATATCCACAATGTTTGGGAACTTTTGACTAAAAAACCCAAATCCTATTTGTGTACAACTTTTGATAAATATAAAAAAAGGAATTTGTTATGAGTTACTTGCCTGGCCACAAGTTAATCCTTTTGTTATATTTCTAGGGTGGGGAGATGAAATTACCTGGGTACAAACTTATGAAGAAGGGCTTTATCAAGCGAAAAAAAGGTAAGAGATTAAAAAGTAGTTTGAAAGACAAAGTTGTTAATCAGTCATGCCTGAATATACTGTAATGAAACAGAACAAAGAAACACCATGACAGCCGATCTGCAGACCACCCAGTTAAATAGAACAGATTTTGTGTCTAGAAATAAAAGCCGTTGGAGGGGTCTTATGACTCTGAAGCAACATCATGGGCCAATAGTTTAACACTGTCATTTCTTTTTCACAACAGCAGTGTTGTTATTTGAATAAGCAATGATAAACAGATATTACAATTTAAAAAATACAACTGTTGTGGTGTTTGTAATATCATGTACCTCTGATTACTTCCTTAATCAACAGCTGGAAATCAGTTACATTTGCCCTTGCATGGTGATCTACTGCCTCTGATGTTTTCCCCAACACTTTATTAGCTGGCGTATGTGCATGATGTACTCATAGTTTCTCACTATCTTGGCAGAAATGAAAGATCCAATCTGAATCTCCTCTGGGACTCAGCTGAAAATATATCTGAGAATTCATAACAATACTTGTTTACACCTCTTTTACAGTTCATTTTAGATCTTAATAGTGTAGCATGAGCTATTGTTAAATTGAAGGCAAATTATTTTTAAAATAAAGGGCAATTTATTTCATGTACCCTATGTGAAAATGGCTAGGAACTGAACAATTCTTGACAGTGATAGCAGATCAAGCATTAGTAACTGATTTGCTGAACAGTAGCTAGTTTAAAAAAATACAGGAGAAAATGCACAGAATGGTTTTATGTTTTGACATCCAAAAATATAAAATTTTGATATTTTACCAAACTATTTACAGTACAGAAAAAATAATTTACTGTATATCTGTTCAAGAAAGCTTAAAACCCATGAAATTTTCATGGGAAGTATTTGATGATAAATCCAATTTTATAAAAATGATTTTATTCCAGTTCAGATTATTTTTATTTTCTTAATCATGGAGAACTTCACACCTAAGCAATATTAAATACCTCTTCAGTTTGATAATATACTAACTGGGAATGAAATTATGATGGCTCTGTTGTTTCTTTCTTCTAGAACCTCTTACTTTAGAAAATCTATTTAGATATAGAAACTCTATTTCTCTATTTCTTTCTTTTATGAAGGAGTTATGTTCTTTTCCCTTGCTCAAAAATGTCTGTAATTCTTTACAGAATGCCTGTACGGTTTTACTGTGGGTTAACATAAGATTAAATGTAATTTGCCTTTTCCAGTCTGCTAGTACAATCATCTATTTGCATACTTGTCAAATGATCTAACTACATGTTTTATTATTATGGATAAAGTAACAAGCCACTGATGGTAATTCATCATTTGGAAGACTGTCAATACTGCCAAGGTAATTTGATTTTTTGAGTATTAAAATTCTGTGAGTATTTTTATAGGGAACTGTACCTATCTATATATTTACCTCGCACTTACTGAAAATTATTTAAAGAAATAGGTAAATGAAAATATATTTGAAAAGCTAAGAATTTACTACTGTTATTTACAAAAACTCCACTATGAAACTACCCAATAAAAGAACATGAAAAATACTCAGTGCTGCTGTCCTGCTATCCCTAATGGAGCGCTCGTCAGTTTAAATTAAGAGACACAGAGTTGCTACTGACTCATTGAACAGATTTAATATTGTTTGGCTCTCCTGAACTGGTAACTAAAGAAGGAGAGGAGGACAGGGCTGCTGAAATTGATCTAATAAGAATTTTCTGAGAATAATGCACTTTTGTCAAGCTGAGACATGGTGTCCATTGAGACGATAGGCTTCATAAATAACAGAAGAGAGCTTCCATTTTCATAGCCGGGAGGTTGTACTGACATGGGTCAAAAAAATAAAAAGCAGCAATAGAGCCCTTAAGTGTCTCCTCAGGAATGTGAATCAGCAGAAACAGGAACAATGTGGCCAGTCTCTGGCCAACATAGTGCCTAAATGCAGATGGAAAGGCAGAGTTTGAGATGGAATTCAAAATGATCATGTCTTTTCTAGCACTGAAGAAAGCTTTTGCAGAAAATGAAGAGATACAGGAAATGGCCCAAAATAACTTCGTTATGCTGAATCTCATGGTATGAAGGGTTCGGGGCAATTTGACTGGTATCTTTTTTTGGCCTGTGTTTTCTCTTTCTTTGTCTTGCTTTTTCATGTCATTTTAGCTAAATATCTCTGGCATTTCAGTTACATGTAAGTACAGGCATTTGTGCATGTGTATCCACACACAAGTAGTACCTTTTTTGGTTTTGACCTCTGGTACAAGACTATTCATAGGTGGTACTACTTCAGCAAAATTTACAGAAATATTTTAATAACTAGCATTAATTTCTCTGCCAGCATGAAACCACAGATAAAAACCTGTCACCTGATGGACAATATGTGCCTCGAATCATGTTCATAGGTATGTACAATATTTATGTATCTTCAAAGATGTGATATCTGAATCTGTGCCAGTGTCCTCCTTTGGGGACATCAAAATGATTCATTCTGCAAAAAGAAAATAGCTCAAAATTTATCATTACCATGTCATTAGTCTGGACCTTGGCAGATCTGAGTTCAGTTCTCCCTCTGTCGCAGGCTTTGACCCTTGTAAACTTCCTCAGGTTACAGATATGTTCTGGAGGGTACCTAATTTGTGCTTGGGGGCAAGAGGCTTAAATATCTGTTAGCATCTGGGCTTTTACTCTCCATGCTTCTTGCTAGTGCTGTTATCAGACAAAGTTTACTGAAAACAGTCAAATATCTGACTGAATGTAGATGTCTACAGTGTGGACATTACCACAGAGCAAGTCAATAGTCAGTGGCATCTAAGGAATGATTTATCCCATCGTAAAGCTGACTTCTGGAACAGATCAAATTAATCATGCCTCAGAGTGCCTGTTCCTTTTCACAGACTGTACAGGGAGCCTAGAGTGACTAGCTCTGTGGTGGCATCCAAAGTTAGGTGAGATGAAGCCTACACTCAGACAGAGCGCAATGTAGTAACAGGAATCAGTTAATTAACAAAAACCTTGGAAGGGGAACTGGGAGAAGAGATGTCCACAACAACTTGCTCCCATGATGGGAACATTAGGAATCACAAAATTTTCATTCTGAAGGCTCTAGGTACATCATGCTAATATTGCTTTAAATACACATGACCCTCACTATGTGTACAACCAGTCAAATTGGCCTCTCCTGATGTAACCCCAGAACTTGTAAAACAGGATATTTTTCTTTAAATATGGATGAAATGCATGTGTAATCTATCACTTAAAAATAGCTGCATAATATAAAAATGAGCATTAGCTTTTGTTCAGGATTTCTCCAAGTAAAGAGCAGTTGATTGGAACAGAGTGTAATGGCCTAGTAATTGCCTCGTTGATGAAATCAGAACACCTCAGAAACGGGGCTGTCAAAGTAGTGCCACGGACATCGCCCTCAGCTGTTGTGGGAATGGAAAGCAGTGTTTAATACGATTACTTTTTCAGACCCATCTCTCACAGTAAGAGCTGATATCACAGGAAGATACTCCAACCGGCTTTACACTTACGAACCACAAGACATACCTTTCTGTAAGTGCCCCCTTTGTTGTGTTACTTTGCATTTCACATTGCAAGCAGCCAGATATACACCTCATTCCAATCATTTGTGCTTGAAACTCCATTAAGATCTCAATGTAATGAATAAAGACTGTGTGTGAGCATTCACAATAAATTATAGTAGTCTAACCTGTTCTAGCAAAACACTTAAGCACAACTATTGTCCCATTTAATTTATTGGGACTACTCAGGTAAGACAAATTGAAAGATCATGAGTGAGAACTTTCAGGATCAAGATCTGAGCAGTTTGCTGGAGAATGGTGAAAGTCACTACATTCAAGGGTATCCAGCTGCGCAATAAAGAGCCAGTGGTGGGAGGGAATCTGTAAAGAAATGCTGGTGGTTACGTGGGTACCACCTAACACCCATATTTCAGAAAGGAATGTGATTTTTCAGGTTGAGCTAGTCCTTACTCTATGCCATCTATCTGACATCAATGCAGTATCTCACCACAAATATGCATGTCACATCTGATTACCAGGCTTGCTGTTGAGAAATGAGGGAGCTGAAGGGAGTCATGTCAAATCCCTTTAAGTTCAACATTTTGATTCATGAAACTTTTTACCTTCTGCTTTAGTATCAATGCCAGAATTTTCACAATAGAAAGCTCTAAAATATAATGTGTGACCATAAATTAATTTCAATGTGAACAATTTACTAATCAAACTAGGTGGGTTTTTTAATTGTACAAATGCACTTTAAGTACATTTTTACAGTTCTTATTTATTTTTCTTTCAGTAATAGAGAACATGAAGAAAGCACTACGCCTCATTCAGACAGAACTGTAACCAGCAACAGTGAAATGACCATAGCCTCTACGAGGTGAAGCTGCACTAGGAAACATAACATTTTAAAATATTTTAGTTAACCTATCTGTTTCTACTAGTATTTTGAACTCTTACCAAACAGCTTTGGTATATCAGATTTCATAAGAAATTTATATCTACAATTTGAAGAACAAACATAGAAAGACTATCATCTCACTCATTTGGAAAACAACAGGAAAAAATCTATTAAACTCTTTTCAATTGGTTATCTGAATAACTGAAAGTGATGGTTTATGGTGCAGCAAACTGAAAGTGATGGTTTATGGTGCAGCAACTTTGAGCTGTATTTTATCAATCTAACTATGACTTTGTTGTCAGCTATGACTTCTGACCAAGAGTTATAACCAATCTTTTTTATGTCTATTTGCAATTTATTATATAAGTTAATAGCTGCATCTCAGCTCCTCATTTTTATTTTTATTGCAAGAAGCTTATAAGTCATTAGTGTACCTCTGCTTTATGCACTTATTTCTCATTAAAGGAAAGGAAACTTTGCTGGCAAATCCATCAGGAAGGCTCTTCCTATAGATTTTGGAATAGCTTATATAGAAAAAACCCAGTGATCTGGGCTTAGCTTTCTTTGTATAATTCTTTAACTATCATTCTGATAGCTGAAAACAGAACAGACATTTCACACTGAGAATGTGGTCTCAGTGAGGTGATAATCATCAAATAGCAACTGCAGGTTTTTCTATGATAAAGAGAGAGTGAAGCAAGAGAGATGGAAGGAGATGATAGTCTCAGAACTCCACTCCTGAGGCTAAGTGATGCTTGTAAAGCCTGGTATGGGAAAAATGAGCAGGCTTGTCCTAGCTCTTTTCATTTAAATGGCACTTGAGTCATGTGAAGCTCATCCCAGGTCATTCCCTCCTTTTCTGTAGCATCCCAACCCAGACATCACGGTGGCAGCTTAGTGAAGGAATCTGTAAATACAGTCTTCACAAAATTTCCCCAGGATCACCGTATGCAAGGGTGGACACCTGTTTTGAGTAAAAAGCTGAAGTCAGTTGAAATAGTTTGTTGTCCTAGCAATGTGCTTTTTCATTAGAGCAAGATAGTAAGTGATTCATCTGCAGTAAGAGCATATATGTTATGTGCAAAGCACCAGTGTCACTTATTTGTGCTGCCTGTAAACACATATAAAAGATGAAGGGAGGATCTTTGCAAGACAGCTTTGCTAATTTACAATACCTAGTACTAATTTGTCATGAATGAGTTACATTGCACCTATCTATGTCTTCATAATTATATAAAATTTGGATATAAGCATATATTCCAAGAGTGGTGATAAATGACCTGTACACTAAGAGAAAAAAATTCTTGTATTAGTCATTAACAATATATTGTCTTTATAATCAGTTAAATGATTTTTTTAACCTATGGGAAAATGCCAGAAACAAAATTAAACTGGTAATCACATTCCTTTGAGTTGTGTTTAGCTCTACTTATTTATGTCCATATCTATTCCAGATTTGGCAACATTTCCCAGTCTGTAGGCATACCCTCTTTTGAGCATGCCAGAGATGTTCAGGAGAAAGGGATGTGAGCTAGCTGCCAGAGATGACACAGGATAGCCATGGCAGCACTTTCAAAGTAGGGTCGAGAGAAGATTTACTTTGTAGAGAAGCACACCACAAAATAACTTTGGAAATGCTTAAGTATGCTAGATTCAAAATATTACCAAAGAGAGTAGGTGAAAAGTGGTGGGTCTTTGCTGTCATATTGCAGGGAAATTTTTTCCCTCCATACATTCACTTTCAACATCAGCCGAGATCACAAGAGACATTGGCTTGAAACAACCTCTGCTCTAACTCAGGCAGGAAATCAAATGTGGGATAGTTACACTATCAGCCAAAGCCTGCTTCACCTACTTAAGATTCAGAAGACTAAGGCTGCAGGCTCTGAATGGATATTTGAGGGAAGGCTGCACTCATGGAAGTATTTGCATGGCTATGCTTTCATTGCAGTGTGAAACAAAAACTTTCCATTTCAGATCTGGAAAGCAGCTGCAAAACAAACCTGTTGTCCTCCCTTCAACCCTAGTAACTACATCTTTGTCTATGGTATTCTTGTTTCCTTGCCTACTACTACTATTCCATTAATTGCAAAGATGACAGTGTCTGCCATAAAAGACTACTCTTATGGATTACCCTAGTCAGTCCAGATATTCCATCAGCCTTTCGGTAAAGGAAAGGCATCATCACACATACAAATGCTGAAGACCATAAATATGCTGAGGGATCCTTTGGGATTATACAGTGGATGAGCACTTTACCTCTTCTTTCCTGTTAAGTAGATACATGCACATATATACAGCCCAAACCCAGGGATGATGTCCTTTTTGTGCTGATTGCTGTCACTCCTCACACTGAAAAGTTAATACATTTCTATATCAAAGAGAGGGAAGCCACAGACACAGTCTGATGTCACACCACTGTAACTCTATAAGAGAAAGCTCAGGGGGGATCTTATTAATGTATATAAATACCTGAAGGGAGGGTGAAAAGAGGATGGAGCCAGGCTCTTTTCAGTGGTGCCCAGTGACAGGACCAGAGGCAATGAGCACAAACTGAAACACAGGAGGTTCTGTCTGAACATCAGGAAATACTTTTTTACGGTGAGGGTGACTGAGCACTGGCACAGGTTGCCCAGGGAGGTTGTAGACTCTCCATCCTTGGAGATATTAAAAGCCACCTGGACATGGTCCTGGGCAACTAGCTGTAGGTGGCCCTGGTTGAGCAGGGCGTTGGACCAGATGACCTCCAGAGGTACCTTCCAGCCTCAATCATTTTGTGAAGTCAGCAGCCCCAACTCAGTGGGGTTATTTAGCTGGACTTCTTACAACAGCTGCTTTTAGAGAATTATCAGCTAAAAATACAAGTCACTACTTTCAGTGAATAGAAAACAAGACCTGCTTGTTTAACTGACTGGAGCAAAACAGCAAAAGCAACCTAATTCACACCAACAGGGTCTTACTTTACTTTTACAATTTAAACTGTCAGGGTTATAGAGATGAGGGATGGCCCTCACAGTAAGTGAATAGCTAATGTGCAAGAGCTGTTCCTAGATACAAGGACACACTGTAGTCGCTCTGAGATAAGGTTACCGAACTCAACCCACATCTCATGCCTGTGGTCGCCCTCAGTGAATTTACTGTACTGACAAATCCTGATGTGTAGACTTTGCTCTGGTTTCTCTGGAGATAGCATATATTGGCTACCCCACTCAGTCAAAAACAAGTTTATTCATTCTTCAATGCTGATAACAATTGCTAATAAGATACACACTTGTATATATTCACTTTGGCTGGTGCAGGTTTATATTAAAATGGATAGTATTGTCATGCTTCAATCTTAGCATGTATGATGCAGCAGATAGGGTATCAAGTTAAAAGACTAGATACTCGAATCAAATACATCTTGGTCCTTATAGAAACATTGAACTCTTGTATATATCCTATGCTATACTCAACTATGAGCAGATGGGTGTCAACTTGCTTGATCTGAAAGCTGTATGTTGACTATTATTTTACACAAACATTTGCATGCTTAGGGATTACATTTGGGTCACTTAGAATCATACAATCATAGAATCATAGAATCGTTTAGGTTGGAAAAGATCTTTAAGATCATCAAGTCCAACCATTAACCTAACACTGCCAAGTCCACCAGACCATGTCCCTAAGTGCCACATCTACACGTCTTTTAAATACCTCCAGGGATGGTGACTCAACCACTTCCCTGGGCAGCCTGTTCCAATGCTTGACAACCCTTTCAGTGAAGAAATTTTTCCTAATATCCAATCTAAACCTCCCCTGGCACAACTTGAGGCCATTTCCTCTTGTCTCATCACCTACTACTTGGGAAAAGAGACCGACACCCACCTTGCTACAACCTCCTTTCAGGTAGCTGTAGAGAGTGATAAGGTCTCCCCTCAGCCTCCTTTTCTCCAGGCTAAACAATTCCAGTTCCCTCAGCTGCTCCTCATAAGACTTGTGCTCTAGGCCCTTCACCAGCTTCATTGCCCTTCTTTGGACATGCTCCAGCACCTCAATGTCTTTCTTATAGTGAGGGGCCCACAACTGAACACATTATTATTCAAGGTGCAGCCTTACCAGTGCCAAGAACAGGGAGACAATCACTTCCCTAGTCCTGCTGGCCACACTATTTCTGATACAAGCTAGGATGCTATCGGCCATCTGTGCCTCCTGGGCACACTGCTGGCTCATATTCAGCTGGCTGTCGACCAACACCCCCAGGTCCTTTTCCGCCAGGCAGCTTTCCAGCCACTCTTCCCCAAACCTGTAGCGTTGCATGGGGTTGCTGTGACCCAAGCGCAGGACCCAACACTTAGCCTTGTTGAACCTCATATAGTTGGCCTCGGCTCATCGATCCAGCCTGTCCAGATCCCTCCGTAGAGCCTTCCTACCCTCAAGCAGATCAACACTCCCGCCCAACTTGGTGTCGTCTGCAAACTTACCGAGAGTCCACTCAATCCCCTCGTCCAGATCGTTGATAAAGATATTAAACAGAACTGGCCCCAATACTGAGCCCTGGGAAACATCACTTGTGATCGACCACCAACTGGACTTAACTCCCTTCACTGCAGCTCTTTGGGCCCGGCCATCCAGCCAGTTTTTTGCCCAGTGAAGAGTACGCCTGTCCAAGCCATGGGCAGCCAGTTGCTCCAGGAGAATGCTGTGGGAAACGGTGTCAAAGGCTTTACTAAATTCTAGGTAGACAACATCCACAGCCTTTCCCTCATCCACTGAGCGGGTCACCTTGTCATAGAAGGAGGTCAGGTTAGTCAAGCAGGACCTGCCTTTCATAAACCCATGCTGACTGGGCCTGATCACCTGGTTGTCCTGTACGGGCCATGTGATGGCACTCAAGATGATCTGCTCCATAACCTTCCCTGGCACCGAGGTCAGACTGACAGGTCTGTAGTTCCCCAGATCCTCCTTTCAGCCCTTCTTGTAGATGGGTGTCACAGTTGCTAACCTCCAGTCAACTGGGACCTCCCCGGTTAGCCAGGACTGCTGACAAATGATGGAAAGTGGCTTGGTGAGCACTTCTGCCAGCTTCCTCAGTACCCTTGGGTGGATCCCATCCAGCCCCATAGACTTGTGTGTGTCTAAGTGGTGTAGCAGGTCACTAAGCATTTCCCCTTGGATTATGGGGGCTTCATTCTGCTCCCCTTCCCTGTCTTCCAGCTCAGGGGGCTGGGTACCCGGAGAACAATTGCTCTTACCAGTAAAGACTGAGGCAAAGAAGGCATTAAGTACCTCAGCCTTTTCCTCACCCTTTGTCACGATGTTTCCCCCCACATCCAATAAAGGATGGAGATTCTCCTTAGCCCTCCTTTTGTTGCTAATGTATTTACAGAAACATTTTTTATTGTCTTTTACGACAGTAGCCAGATTAAGTTCTAGTTGGGCTTTGGTCCTTCTAATTTTCTCCCTGCATAACCTCATGACATCCTTGTTGTTCTCCTGAGTTGCCTGCCCCTTCTTCCACAGGTCATAAACTCTCTTCTTTTTTTCCTGAGTTGCAACCAAAACTCTCTGTTCAGCTAGGCCGGTCTTCTTCCCCGTCAGCTTGTCTTTCGGCACATGGGGACCGCCTGCTCCTGTACCTTTAAGATTTCCTTTTTGAAGAATGTCCAGCCTTCCTGGACTCCTTTGCCCTTCAGGACTGCCTCCCAAGGGACTCTGTCAACCAGTCTCCAAAAGAGGCCAAAGTCTGCCTTCCAGAAGTCCAAAGTAGCAGTTCTGCTGACCCCCCTCCTTACTTCTCCAAGAAGTACTTCTCACACTCATTTTGTGATTGCTATGCCCAAGACAGCCTCCAACCGTCACATCACCTACAAGTCCTTCTCTGTTCACAAACAACAGGTCCAGTGGGGCACCTTCCCTAGTTGGCTCCCTCACCAGCTGTGTCAGGAAGTTATCTTCCACACACCCCAGGAACCTACTAGACTGTTTCCTCTCTGCTGTATTGTATTGTATTCCTGGGCTCAGGAATGCTAAACTCCATAGTCTGACTGACCTCAGTGCTGTAAGAGAAAATAAATGGTAGAATTATCACTTATTGGGATCATGGAAAAAACAAGTAATGCAAGCCCTGGGCCTAGAATTCTACTGTTGTCCTCCTTATTTTGGGCATTTGATATTCAGCCAGTAGACAGGAAATAAACTATGATGTGAATTAAATAAAATACTATATTATAAATAACAAAATAATGATCACTGACGTTCATTCTTGAATGAAAGAGATTATTTCATTCTCAGATGAAAGCCTTTATATCTACACTGCAATGCATGTTATTTTAACATTTTAGGAAAATCTGGTTTAATTTCCAAAGGTATTATTGATACTAGTTGCCTCTGTAATCTAGAATAGTGTTTTCCACTGCAGAAGTTTTCGACAGCTTTGACAAACCACTCATCCAAGCAGGCAGCAGCCACTTTCCAGAAATGTCACAGACACATGAATGTGCCTGTGTGTCAGATGAGATCTCTTTGCAAACTGACTAAAGGGGATTTCAGCCTCTTCTTTCCCTTCTCAAATCCCCATAGGTACCAGACTGAAATCTGTTCTCAGCCATAGCCTGGAGAAATGGGACTAAATCTTTGTGATTCTTAAAGATTCAGATCCAGTCCTTTTGGTGGAGCTAGATATTCAGGTAAAAACCATCCTGTATTTTGCACACATATTTTACATTCACAGTTTAGTTCAACATTCATCCTTAATTTTAGAGCTGCTACTATATTTCTACCTTCTCCTCTTCAAAGATTATTTTGCCAGGTAATATCTCTCCTGATGGAACAGAAACTCAGATCTCAGATTAAAGTCTCATTGCTCTGGGATAAGATAGTAAGTCCATAATCTGTGCAATGACAGACACAACATGATTCTTTACCCTTTTTTCCTCTGAAATGAATAGCATGAGACACTATTCCGTCTTTTCTTCCCTTCTTGTCTGCTTGCGTGCCACACAGCTTTATTCACAATATTAGTGGGAAGATTTTTATTCACACTCTTTACTTCCCTCTCTTAGGAAAGAGTGGGAAACTGTTCCTTTTGTTCCTCGGTTAACTGGAACTAAACCAACCAGGTTTATTTGACCTCCACTGTTTGGGTTAGGGTTGAAGGAAGAGAATAAACGACAGAAAATGTGAATGTGAGAGCAGAAGTTGTTTTAAACAGAATAAATTCAGTCACAATATGAGGACCAATAGCTGAGAAAGCCTACCTGTGTAGACTGTGTGCTTTTACAGAATTCATAACCTGTATACTATGTGTATGGATGCTAATATTAACATAAGCATAATATAGCGTCGCCTGTGGAAGCCCATGTTTTGTATAAAGACTTCTCTGAGTTCTGCCTTTGCTATGAACATGGCACGTTCCGGGAAGCAAACTTTATTGCCGCTTGTTCACATATCCATGCCTACTTTACTGTCTGGACTTATCTGTTGTAATCAGACCAAGGGTAGTCAAACAAACGTAGACTTAACGTCAGAGGCACAGGAATCTGAGAACTGACAGAACAGGATCCTCCCCTGTGTATCCGTCTCAGCGCAGAAAGGTGTTGGCTTTTCTAGGCAGATGGCTGATGTATTGGTCTGCAGAACTAAAACATTTTCCCATGTGCAAATATTTGCGCTTGACCAGAACAAAAGAAAAGCCACCATACCTTTGTGTACCATGGAGGTGAGAGACTGTGGGACACCTCAGCACTTAAAATGCAAAAGTAACTTGATCGTGCAGAACAAGGTTGATATACTTTGGATTGTTTCACGTGCTACACGTGTTCTTGCCACAGGCTGACACGGAGAAATTTCCAAATGCTGAGGTGTCCTCCACAGGATCGGCCAAGTCACTGGTCTGCTTCCTTTCATTTGTTCTTCTGTTCAAATGGGTGCACAGATCCACAGTATGAGTCAAGTGGAAACAAAAAGTCTCCATGGCAATTAAAAAGTCCAAAAACACCAATCAGAAGGGGAGGAATATTTATTCTTCCACCAGAAAATCTCCAGAATTTGCAATCTATATATTCATACCTTTTCCTTGCCGTTCGAGGTGCTCGTGCTCTTCATCACTTACCATCTTGGGTTGCTACTGTGTATTGTAAAGTAACTGACCCAGCAGTCGCTAAAAGTGGATCTATTTCAGCAGACCATTTTCTTTTAAGAAGTATCAGTATTTGCTGATCCCTTTAGAATAAGAGAAGACACACAAAAACAACAGCTTCCCCTATCTTTGGATAATAAGAAAGAACCCAAATACAGTGGAGTCATCCTTTAGTTCACACTGCCATATCAAGCACTGCATTTCAAAATGTCCCTGTAATTCCAACTCCAACTGTTCTTAAGTAGATGTTCATTGAGTCACCCTTTGTACATGTCTAAGTGTGACCTGTGAGAAAGAGAAAAGATACCATATGCAATAATTTTTCAAGGTTATAACGCTCATGAGACCACACTCCTCAGGGGCTTTTTTGGTGCTTAGATTTGGTTATTGCTTCAGGAAAGAGCGTAAAAACACTCCCAAAAGATCTACTGTGTCTTCTGTTACCTTTCTGTGCACACTGAGGATCACTCCTTACTGCTTTGCACACCCTGGCTGCACGTCCCCAAGTGATTGTTTGTAAAAGGTTGGCACACACGAACCCACCCTGCTATTTAGCACTCAGCCAGCTGGGGAGAGCTGAGTTCATGGATATACACAAACCACTGGCTTCATTGCTTACTTTCACATACAGGGAAGAGGATAGCAACTGCCTGGAGGAGCAGCTACACCCTAAGGTGAGGTGTACTGTACAGGACGGGGAGAAAAGGAGCCTTGATCTACTAAGGTATTTTTTGCCTCAAGCCTACAAGCAGGTGGGGCTGTGATTTTACACAGCTCTTGAGCATTTGTATCAGAGCACTGTAAGAGCGGAACAAGAGCCCGCGTTTCCCAGACCTGCGCTGCTTTGCTTGGAAGACAACTCTACATCCAATATATGTTACTGTTATCAAATATTTTCACATATACATGCCCACTGAGGAGCACTCTCACCCTAATCGAAAGAAATATTCCCTCATGGCCTCAGTGGCTTTAGTTCTCATTAATTCGTACACTCTCGACCTTGACAAAAAAAGATGAAAATTCCTAAATCCCGTAATGAGTTCCCAAAAGGGAATTCAAAGATTCAGAGCAGCAGTTACCCTGGGCCTGAAAACTCAATCTTTTCTTCCTCGGAAAAACGCCCTTTCTTATTTACTAACCAAACAAATTAATACACAGGGAGCCACACTGCAGTGAAAACGTATTATGGGTTGTTCTGCATTCTTGGACTAAAGGTATGGGATGTGGAACAACTCCTTTAAAGAGAAAGAAAGCTTTGCGGTTTGTTTGTTTGTTGTTTATAAAAGCCAAGAAACAACTTCGTTGATGTCTCACGGAGATTTTTAAATTAATAAGTGTTCTTTCATATGATATTTCTAGAAGGTAATAGTGCAAATGTGAACCTATCTTAATTGTTTATGTGGTATCCACTATATTAACACCATCGAGTATGACTACTGGGGATACCTCAAGGCTGCCTTTGCTGACCAAATATGTTGACTGCACAGATGGTGAGCTGAACTTGTACAGCCCCAGGTACAGCTATAGGGCATCTCTGGAGCACAAAGGACCAGACAGCTTAAGCATTAGGCAACGCTGTTATCCACAGGTACTTATTCTGCCTGAAGGTTGCCTATGATATGGGAGTAGCATTAAAGGGACTGACAGATCCTTTGGTTATTTACCCTGAAGAGAGTTGCAGGAGCTAACGATGTTTAGCTTTCCATATTTTTATATAGAAGGAACTAAAACATAGGCAGGTTAAGATCACACAAAAAGCATGTGGCAGGACAAGGGACTGAAGGCGATATGAATGAAAATAGAGCACCAACTAATTAGTGCTGCCTCTTTCTGACTATGAAATCTGTTCTATTAGTCGTTTGAATTCTTGAAATTAAGGGGAAAAAGGCATTGTGCTAAGATAAATGAAAGAGAGCATCCACAATTTTGTAACCAATGCCTAAACCTTAAAGCATAAAGCCTTTCCTTCCTGCACTGAAACAAATCAAAGGATACGTGTCCTTCTAGAGAAAGGATGACTCACCAAGGAAGCTAAAGAAAATTCTTCCTGTGCTATATAGTTCCGTAACACGCTCTACTGAGCCATAAACAAACCCAGAAGTAACAATGTCTTTGAGAAAGAGTAAATTCCAGAAATATTTGTGGTAAACAGATAATTCCACAGTCTTAGCTACAGCACTAAAGGTCTTATGGTAGCTACCATGTCTCCAGGTAAAGTTTAATTTAAAGAAGAAACTGTGGTTCCAAGTCTGACAATAGCAAGTATTGCCAGTGCCAGTAAATACTTTGGCATTACTCAATGTGTGTATTTCAGTTATGTAGACACAATACGTTTGTGGTGGTATGCTGATAAATCATGGAAGTGTTCAAACTACATAGCGACTATAGGGGCAAGTTGCCCAAAAGATGTCAGGCTGATAACCACATTTTGAAACAGCAAAGTTGAAAAACAAGTAAAATCTTCCATAAAAATAATTACAATAATTCAAAACTGTGCGGGAAAAAATAAAAAACTTATGTATTCGTATGCATAAATTCTGAATGTATTAGCAAAACTCACTTATGAGATCTGGAATAAAAAATATACTTCTGAGGGTATTTCATTTATAGAAATGTAGATTGCTTTGCATGCTGATACGGTGGTGGGAGAATTATGGGTGGCACCATTATGGCTCCCATGCCTTTTGTAGGTAACCAGCACAACTGGGTGCCCCGCTGAAGTGCATGTCCACTGACACACACACGGCATGGGGAACAAACAGGAGGAATTAGAGGTCTGCATGCAGTTGCTGGGCTTACTAGGACTGTAGTGGGGGGCAGAATTTGGCCCCAAGAGCAGCACCTAGGCTGATGTGAATACATTTCCCCTTTTTGGCCATTATCCCCCTCATATGGTACTTCATGTGAGTGATTACTTTACTGCACAAGTAAAATGTACTTTTCCTAGTAGACAATACTGGCTCTGCTTAGATGAAGGGAAGCTATGGTAGCTGCTGTACTATTATTGTTCTTCTTGGTTCATTTTGACACATAATTAAACAATAATCATAACCCTTTGATTGTTACGAGCTTATCTGAAGTTTATCAAGTAGCTAAACGCTAGTTGGCCTTGTCCAAATTAAAGGGAGAGGCTTATGTTTAAAGGCAGAGCATCCACTACAGCTCAAGGCAGGCTACAGGAGGAGTAAAGGGATGGCACTGTATCTACTGCATATGGAGCTACCTTCTGCTTAGAGAACAGTGATTGCCTCAGAGTAGAGCCTTGGTCTTCAGCATGCAGCCAGTTACCAACCAAGTCTTGAAGTTTTCTTACAAGTTTTTTTTCTCTTATGTTAGCAGTATTATTCTAAAATCAGAATAACTGTTAGCATAAAGTGCCTGAATTAGAACAGATGCACTGAATTCCCTATTTGTACCCGAAGGTGAGTGTACACAAGCATATGAGGACCTATCACTCTATGTGATTTACCTACACATCAAGTGCTTTAATGCAATTCAAGTACATACTTGTAACATGTTGTCACTCCTGTAATGGGTGGTACTATTCTTAATTACTAATTTTATTGCTTATAAGAAGGATATAAACTTATTGCATGAAACATGAAATATATTGTAAGTGTGTTTCTGAGGTTAAATTGTGGGGGTGGTTATAATCTCTTCTTATAAAAAGCTCAATATAGAAAGGCTGTGTCCTCCTGGTATGTTAGCTTTAATAACTACTTTATGCACCTCTTAGGGGAACAAAACATATCTCTAATTATCCACGTAGTTACCAAGGCGATTACTGTGCAATGATCACAGAAAATTTTCGAACTTATCTCCTATATAAGCTAGGCTTTGTGCAACCAGAATAGAACAGCAGATAGAGATTAGCTTGTTTAATAGAAAAAGGACAGCTTACACAGTTGAAGTCATAATGCTAGGCAAGAGTAGATGCTGAATTAAAGTACTGATTTCTGTCTTAATTTTAGGAGCAAATTGATGTAAATAAGTGGTAACTTATATAAGTGTAACTTATATAAGTAACTTACATAAGCGTAGCCACACTACACATTAATTAAGCTTGAAAAATGTATTCTCTTTCTACAGCTGATTTTTTTCTTTTTCATTTTGTCAAAACCACATATACTACATGGACCTAAAATTCATCTTTATATTTCAACTCATTCTTTGGGTAAGACAGCAAGACAGACTATAGTTGGGCATGATAATTTAGCAATCCACACTACTAAACCATTAGTTAATTTACTGCACAACATTGGATTCTAAGGAACATGAGAGTGATATATTTGTTAATTTGTTTTAAAAAAGAGCACGTGCATCTCAATTCTCCTGGTCATTGTTACCTTGTCTGCACAAGATTCGTATCCTCCCTTGATTTAAGAGGAAAAATAAGAAATAAAGCAATATGTCAAAGGTAAGACTGAATCTGGAAGACAATAGAGGAAGAAAGGATAAGCTATTCACTAGAAAATTCCTCTGCATAGCTTAAATTATATTTTCCTAAACTTGAGCCAGAATCAAGACAGGAACTAAAACTTTGAGGCTGTCATTCTCTAGGAGAGAAGCATGAGTCAGCTGCCAGTGGCTGACAGGGGGAGGGAGGGTCATCGTGCTGACAGGTATTTTAAAAAAATATTGTAACATACGGTCTTGTCCTACTCAATGAAAAAAAAATTATCACAGGTTGTAAAGGACAACAGTGCAAAATGTGTCTTTATAGGCTGTTTTCTCCATGCAGTCTATATCTGTGAAGTGAAAAAATAAATTCTTTGCACCAAAGGTGCTGGTCTGAGTTATTTTAAGCAGTCATTTTCCAGCACGGATTTGCCAGAGAAGGAGCTTGGGAATCTGGCCTTCCCATTAACAGCGATTACACATTGCACTCTCTCTCATATCACTGGACCATGCAGCTTCCTCACGTAGGCAGGTTGTGCCTATGTCTTGGTCCTTCTCAGGACAAAGAAGAAAAGGAATTATAGGCATGACCAAAGAAAGGCCACTTGGATTAATTGAGTTGGTAAATGGATCAAAGAAGGTAAGAGTGGCAGCTTCTACAGCAAGGGGTGTAAATAAGGAAATACTTCTCCAGCTGATTTCTCTCAAAAGTGACTAGAATATTGTTTTATCACCAGTACCGATAATCTAAGTATTATTCATAAACCAAATGAATTTTCACAATCAGAGAAAAAATACTATAACTAACACATTTATTTTTAGGTAAAATGATAGGTATGATAGAGGGTTTTTTTCACTAAAACAGCACTTTGTCTTCTTCTTTATTATAAAGTTAGCTGTACAAATAAAATAATCCAGAAATCGGCATGTATCCGTGACAGCAAACTTTTAGTCCCTGCATAGAGTTTTGATTGTTGCTCAACACTTCTTTGTCATTGTCTGGTTTATTATATTACTGATTCTATTTATCTTCATTTACCTTGAGATCCTTCTTTCTGAAACACCAGTGAGAACAGAAGCGAGCCAAACCCTTCACAATGCAGCTATTCACTGTGGACTCCGCTAAGCAGTTGCTCAAGGTTACTCGTGTCAAGAGCGGTTGCAATTGTTCCTACAGGGTTTGTGGGAGGCTTTGTGGGAGATAACAGCATCCTTTCCTACGCTACAGGAAATTCACACCATAAGCGTGTGTATCACCACCCTGATTCTTCGCTTCCTCCTGCAGCACAGAGCTGCATCCAGCAAGGAAACAGCCAGCAAGGGCTGTCAGTGACCGTCACACCCTCCCTTTTCGGCACAGAAAGCGCAGGGCAGGTTTCTTCCCTTTTCGTTGCATGATGACTCCTGTGTTTCGTCAAGGATCCTATGAATCCTATCCGCTTTCCCCTTGTCTCTTAGCATCCGCCCAGCTGGGGGAACACAGCAAGGCAAAGCTGTGTTCAGCTGCAGCAGCCAGCCTGCACAGCAATGCTGCTCCCTCTGCAGAGGCACAGCTGAGGCAGAGACGCAGAAGCTTAATTTCCAGAACACATCTATCCTCCCAGCTTGGTTTGCACAAAGCAGCCTGTGTCCCTTAATTCTTTTCCACAGATACAATAACTTCACTGAATGCACAGCAGGGCCTCACCCTGAGCAATGAACTTAACGTGACCAGCTTAGGGATCAAAGGTCTTACTGAGCATTTACAATGCAAAAAGAGTAAGCAAACAATATGACAAGAATGATCAAGCATTCAAGAACCATTCCCTACCATTTTATTTGATAGGATATGCTGTTTCCTGTGCTCCCTCAAGCCCAGAATATTACAGAGGGAAAAAAGGCAGCCTATTAATCTGCAATAATCAGGCAAGAAGGAAACAAATAGCCAGGGTCAGAATGACAGCTATTCCCCCATGTAGGTATATTTAGGGGCTTTGTTGAACAGGCTACGATGTGAAAAACCTCCGTATATTTCCCCCAGTGCAGCAGCTTAGCGCAGTTGTTTGCTCTCTCATTTCTGGGCTCCTTGGTGGCAGGAATACAATTAAAGCCAGCACTGAGGCACTCCTCAGCCTGGGCTGGCAGAGCTGATTCCCTGCCCTCTCCCTCACCAGAGAGGCAGTGATGTCACTTAGCACCAACCACGTCATGGACATCACACCAGGCACTGTAACAGGAGGCCTGACCATCCACTGAAGACAGCACGTCCTTTGTCAATGGGCAGATTCATTCAACTTGACAGTGACCCTTCCCAGGCATGACTTATCGGCTTGGAATAGATTCACCCATAGAGGAGCAGGCATTGGCTCTGCTTTGGCATTTCTTCTCCAAGGTAGTGCCACTGGTGGCAGTGTTGTTAGTGCTAAATGTTGGCTGTTGACCGTGATGAAAAGACCCTCAGACGGATAGTCTTGACGTCACTCTTCACAAAACAAGCAGAAAAGTCCATGAGGCTTTTCAATTTTGCAACAGCAAGCAGTGGTCTTAATGGATATCAAATGTTTGAAATGGCCATGAAAGAAGCTTGTTTCCTGTTCCCAAATATTAACTGAAAAAGAGGCTTTCTGTGTCACTGCTTCAGCAAGACCCCTTGTCCTTTCCGGAGTCTGCATGTGTATAGTCATACATAGACAGATGTTAAAAAAAATGTAGATTTGACAGACAGACACAGCAATTTGAAATTTGTAGAGCAGATTTTAATGATATATGGAGATTTGCATTTATTAGAAACAGGAAAGATAACAGGAATGAAAGTAAACAAGATTTAGGACAGGTCTGAAATTTAGGACAAATTATTTAAATCTAACCAACCTATAAATAATTGCTTAATACCAAAGGAAGTTCTTTGAAACTTAAATTAGCAGCAGCTTGAGAAGCGGAAACCTTCATGGATAAATATAGCATGGGTATATTGTATCCCTGAAACTGTTCTTGAAAACATCAAGGCACTAAGGAATAGGGAGGCAGCCATTCACAATCTGACACGTATTCTCTCCTTCAGTAAAAGTGTTTTGAAAGGCATTTGCGTGGCAGGAATGCTCAACAGATTTGTTATCACTTAGCGAAACATGCTGCCAGCAGAACATTTGCAGCAGACATATTATCTGACCTAGGTCATCTCCTGATTAAACATATATAGACTGGAAGGAGGTTAGTCATTAAACAAAGTAGAAATACAAGCCAAGCTACAGCTTACATGGAGAAACTCTATCCAATTAGCTTTGCAAGTGAGCTAAAAGCAGGAATTAAGAGGAAGGTAGCTCTAGGACACTTCTGCCAGCACGTCCGGTTCAGGATGCGTGAACACATGCACGCTCCATCGCATGTGTGATTTATATTGCCACATTCCGTGCCACAGGGAGAGTGTTTCAAAGATTATTAAATCTTGACGTGTCCATAATTGGGAAAGATGAAAAATGAAGGAATTATTTTAAAAATTTGAGGCAGGTAACAAAAAAGTTGCCTTGCCACATTATTTTAAAACCAAGAGTTATAATCACGCATATATGCATCATCATGCCCGCAGGTCATTCACGGAGTGGGCTGAGATCTCACTCTAAGTTGGTGCCTCAGTTCAAAGCCAGTCCCCAGAAACTGGACAGGAACCAGGACATAACTGAGCATTTACGCATGACACAGGGGCATACCTCAGCTGGCTTAACCTTGAAATCACGTCTGGCAGAAGCGAAACTCTTCATATAGTCCTGGTGAAGGAAGGTGTATTCAGCAATATAGCAAAGCTCACCCGAGAAGAAAGGGGAAGTTCTCCAGCGACTGAGAGAAAGGGACGGTATAGGAATGAAGGCACCTGGCTAAGCAGTTAAAAGTGATTGACCATAATTATGAACCCAATACACTCCATCCGTCAAAATGACAGTACGATCACTGCTATCTCCCAAATAACCACAGTGCTGCATAGGCCAATTTTATTCCTTCGGGGATTAAAATATCTCACAGTATCATATCACATAAGCTAAGATTTCCCACTCAAAAGCAGACGCTTTTCCAAACATTCATGTAGCTATGCTGTGAGCTGCTGATTCATTCACCACTGTGTGCGTTTACAACATCGCTCTTCTCCAGTAGCTCTGGCATAGGTGACACCATCAACCTCACAAGCACTCTGTGCTCTCACATCTCCATTTATACTACTTCTCTTTTTGTTATTATAATAGTACAAGTTTCATAACTGAATTGATCTATATGAATCATTTCATATGTTTACAATTGTTGGTTATTTGCTTTCCTTTTTGGAGGCATAAATGGTAGAGGGCCTTTAAAGAAAAAATTGACCCAAGTTGTAGATGTCATATTGAGATGTCCAACAAGAACTCTGGAATGACCCGGGTTCATATCCAAAACAAACTGCTCCAGAAAGGTAAAAGCTGTAGTCATTGTGCCCTGCTGAACATCTAACCCATGTTTAACAGAACTGTTTCTAATCAGCAAGAACATGAGGACGACTGAGTAGAGTCCCCTGAGTAAATTCAGTAATAGTAGGAACCAGATGCAAAACTGGGTTGTGGACCCAAGTGCTGAGTCCAAAATAGCTCAAATTTCAGTGATGTTTTGTCCTGGAGTTGCAGGTTGAATGAATCACAATTTCAAAAATTTGAATCTTTTCCTCTAGTATTTTCAAAAGCCTCACTGCACTTGAAGGAGCACTTAAATTCACTGTTTTACTCCGCAAGGCAAAATTCCACTATCCTGTTTTCCACCAAGAGTGGAAGACTCCTGTGAAGAACTACTTGTTTCATCTGTCATGCCACATTTTTCCCCACCATCTTCTTATGACTTAACCTATTTCATCTAACCAGTCTCCCACCAGACTGTCCACCTGGTTAAACCCTTTCTAAAACGCCAACTTTGTAACTGATTCATGCTTTCACTTAAAGAATTCTGCACCAGAATTCTGCCAGTTCTTACTGGATCTCCACGAGTTAGAGGCAGCACAGGCAATTCTCTACAACACAATTTCATTTTGGGAAGTGAAGCCAAAAAAATTACTTTTGTTAAACAATTTTTATTTCTTTTGCATGAGAAATTTTGAAAAAGTCTTACTTTTCATTCCCAGAGAGGTTATTATTTTTTTCCAAAAATGACAATTTGACACAACAGAAATATTCTATTCTTTGATCAGACACTCAATTATCAGGCACAAAAACATTAGCATTTCCCAAAACACATTAGTGATACCACTGTAAAGCTGTTGTGCTTCAGACCGGAGCTCTACAGTGTGAAGTTAGTAGTGGAAAGCTTCATTGGGATTTTTTTACAAGTAGTTTTTTTGAAGGTGTTTGGTTGACAGCAAGTAACTCTCTGGATCTCCAGTCTGCCCTTTCAAAAAGGTTGCCTAAGTCATAGTTTTGAGCCCTCTGCAAAAGTGTGAACGAAATGAAAAAATAATGAATGAAAGTGCCCTGAATCTGACTCCACTGTTATTTTGAAGATGTACATGGTGCAGAAGCTATGAATAGGCCATGGGGCAGGGGGTATTTTCACTAAAACAAAGTACTAGTGATATTATTACAGCCTCCAACTATGCATTTATTTTCCAAAATATCGATGCTGGGACCTGCAGCTAATGGGGAAAGAAATATTGCTGGGTCTTTCATTTATATCTTTAACATTGACTTAGCATGAACTGGAGAATAATGCAATCTTAAAAATGGAGAATGATGTAACAAAACCCCCAAAACTGTAGGGTGGAGCTTTTATTTACATTTAGTTTTATATCCAATTCACTTTCTGTTAGTAAAATTGCAGTAACTTTCTTTGTACAACTCAGCTGCAAGCCATTGTTTAACCAGCACAATAAATTCAGCATTAACTTTTAGCCATCTCAGATTTGCTGACCGAGAACGGCATTCCTGCATTAGGATGCCCTCTCCAGTATGTTCAGAACGCAATATCGTTCTGCATAAAACACACAAAGAGAAAGGAAAAGGATATCCTCCTTCATGGACAGGAAAAACTCTTTGCCATTTATCTGCCATAACATTTCAACCTCATTACTGTGATAAGCCACAGGGGCGCGCTCTCTCTCTCTCTCCCACTTCCCTAATAAAACTAAAGGCAGCAAGTAGAGTATTTGGATTATTAATTAAACAAAGCCACTCCCAAATTGCTATGGTGCCACAAAGCAGAGAGCCAACACCCAGCTATTAGAGATTCCTTCTCGCCAGCTCTGCAAGTCGTCTTGGGCGAGACTTGCTCACCAGGCAGAATTCAGTGAAACAAAGAAAATTGGAGAGCAGCGTTTTCATGTAACTGGCCGGAAGGTTTTACAGAATTCAGCTCCTGCCACGATGTATCTTCCACTTCTAACCAAAGCATTTTATCAAGCAAGATTTCTATATAAACCATTTTGTAAGGAGAGGTGAGTTAATTTATTAGACCAGCTGATGCAGTCAGAAAAAGCAAGGGGTGTTCAGTTTGAGATTCACTTGACAAGGGCTGACCTGTAAAAATGGAGACGTTTTCAGGCTCAAGTTCTCTAACAGACCATCACAGTAGCATCGCTTTAGAAAAATGATCTTTTGACAAGTGGTCAAGAATGGAGCTTGGTTTTAACCTAACAATTTTTAGAAATTGTGTTAAGATAGATTTAAGAGAGTTGCATACAGAAGCTGGAAGCTTAGGCCTCTCTGCTTAGTATGAACCAGATTGCTGAATGAACTCACAGAAGGTTTGTTTGCTCACCAAACAGGCAACAGGAAAAAAACATGGCAACGTGGTGTGCTCTCATGAAGGCAAAACACTGTGGCTTTCCTGGAGGGGTCCTTGCTAATAGATTCACCTGATGGTGCTACAGAGCAAAAGGAGTCATTCTGCTTTACATGAGCAGTGTTAGCAACAGGAAGAAAACCTTATGATTGTGCAGTAAAAATAATACCCCTGGAATACTTTTCCTCTGCAATTTATTTATCTGTAAACACAAAGCACCAGCTTCATTTTCCCCACACTTTCGTGAATTTAACGCTTCTTCCCTTAAATGAACATCTTTAAGTATCCTTAGTCTTCCAAGGCACATGTCAGTTATCTGGAAAATACTTGTTAAGTTAAACTCTTTTTTTCTTCCTCATTTCCCAAATCAGAAGGAACTAAAAAGCCTGTGAGTAATTCAGACCCTAGCTCTGCTAGCCAAATGCACGTGGCAAATGGTCCCATTGACTTCACTGGAGCACCTCACAACATATGTAGTACAACACATTTTCACAGCACAGGCTCTAGCAGTCCAAGCTCATACAGATAGATTCAAATGATATGGCAGCTCCCAGAAATTCTTACAACCTGCATTGAAATAGTTAAAAGGTAAAGCTACTTGCATTAGGAGTTTTGTATTCCTACATCTCCTGTATTTAACAGAAGAAATGGGGTGATTTTATTTCAAGACCAATCTGACTGCCTCAGAGAGACAGTTGGAAAATTCCTATTATTATGGTGCACTCATGCTTAAGTTTCATTGACATAGCAGTGTCAATCACCAAAAGGATGGTCTCATAGTTCAAGATGCAGCTTGCTACTGCTTACATCAGTTCTTAGGCTTTTATGACGATTCTACTTTAATGAACCAGTTATAAGAATGGTATTTATTTTTTGGGCTGAGCCAGGACAGTAAGAGCAGAAAGTGGGACTGGTTCTGCGTAACACCTACACGAGAGACAAAAAGTCAAGCAAACTAGATGCTGATATATTGCACACATCAACCAGGAAGTTTGCAAGGAAATAAAGGTGCGACAATCTTATTGGTCAATAGAAAGAAGAAACCTGAGTATAATGAACACCTCTCATAAAATGATGGAGGCATCCTTAGTTGGATCCACTGTCTGATAGACTGTCATTTTGTTCTAAAAGAGGAGAGATTTTATAGGAGACCATGACAAAGATCCTGACTCCTAACCACAGAGAACAGCTTTGCACGTACACAAGCATGACATTTGCAACATCCAAGTGTCCACATGAAGCTCATCTAAAGCTGCAAATCATTTTTAGCTTTTAGATAGTATCTCTGCCTATTCCTTCCACAATTTTAAAATAGAAAGTATAAGGAGCTAGAACAGATGGTGGAGCCTACCAGCTGTTTGCAGGTTATTATTTGATCATCATGAGACAAGCGAAAATAACCTCTATCATATAAACTTTTAATGAAAATAATAGTAATACTTATGGGCTTCCACGCCTATGGTCTGTTGGCATGTGGCACCCACATAGCTGCGCATTACTGGAGAGTATAGCATAGATTATTTGCTTCTTTCCAGGTAACTGACATAATTTACCTGACTCTGCTATTCATTACCTTCAGTTTGTTTGGCTTTTTTGCTTGTTAGCAAGATATTTGACATTTAAAACTTACAGTCAGTGGAGGAAGCAGCACTGTGTATTGAATTAGCAACTTGGACCTCAGCACTGCTAGCCAACTCACCAAAGTAGCAGACACCAGAGCATCACACTAACCAAGAATAGGTGGACATTTCCCCCATTCCTACTGTGCTGCTGATTTATATCCTTCCCCCCCCCCCATGCCAGAAAGCAGGTGGGTGCTACCAATTGGCTCCAGGTTATTTCTGCCCAGCAACACCTGCAGAATGCAGCAGGCTGCTGGTTACAGGCAGCTCTCTGTTAGCTGCCTGTTTGCTCTGCAGCTCCAGCAGCTGCATGATATGAAATAGGAGTACAGGAACTGAAGCCCCAGCCTGCTGGCGTTTGTAATGGCTCAACGCATTCAACACTGAAACCTTGGCTAATCAAAGTAGGATAGCAACAGGTCTTTCAACAGAAAACAAGAAATGACACCTTATTTCATCTCTTCTTTTCAGACATGTTAAAAGCATAAGTGGCTCCTAACAGACTGTTGACATTGCAACTCTAGTATGTGCAATTTTACATATATATGACTGCTCATGAAGTTTTAAGTGCTCTGCTTTCACATCCTGCTCCCATCTCCATCTTTCCCACTCAGTTTTATTGGCATGTAGAGATTAGACCACCTGTGACTTGATTATGTGGGAATTCCCTGCCTCCCAGGGAATCTCCAAGTGATACAGCTGGATACAGGGAACAGCTGGATGCAGAAAGACCACATTGCCTAAGCTCGCTTCTATTTCAGCCATTCTCAGATACCAGAATGACCTTATGGGGAGGGAGGGGAAATGAGAGCTGGCTGCTCTGTCCCAGCTTCTGAGTCTCTGTGCTAAGCATAGCTGAAACTATAGCTCAGCCCTTGGACCACTATAACTAAGTATTTCACAAAATTTGGGGTAGCGTTGCTTATGCCAGCTACAAAACATGTAGTTTTAAAGGAGCATTGTGCATCTGAATGCCAAGATAGAGCCACATTATCGTCACGCCGCTGGCTGGAACTGGGCTAGCAGGAGAGCGGGAACACCCATCCTCCTATCAGCTCCCTGTGACTGATACTGCTTATTTAGTGTCACCACCTGCGGGAGTGTGCTTACCATTTCCAGGCCATAACGTTTAAACAAGACTTTAAGTACACATTGTCTTAAGTCACTCTGATTGGCTTAAATAGCCAGCTAATTATTCTGCTAGGGATATTACAACTATATTTGTACAGTGTATGACCCACAAGGTGGTGAAACATGAGCACCTCATGGGTAAAAGTTAATAACCATTCATTACTGTTCCAGCAATAATATCCTAATCTGTGACCACAGTATGGCATCTTTCCATTAATTTAGCTTTTATGTGGCAACAGGTCAGCTGTAGCTGAGAGTGGGATATGTCTGGGTTCAATTATAAGTTCACCTTTGTACTATTTAACCTTTCTTTCATATATGGTACATATGTAGAATCACAAAATAACAGAATTGTTGGATTTGGAAGGCATCTCTGGAGATTGTCTAGTCCAAGACTGCTGCTCAAGGCAGGGTCACCTACAGCAGGTTGCTCTGGGCCATATCCAGTTGGGTTTTGAATATGTTCAAGGGTGCAGATTCCACAACTTTTCTGGGCCGCCTGTTCCAGTCTTCAATCATCTTCACATTACAAAAGAAAAGTTTTATCTTACATTTGCATGGAATTTCCTGAATTTCAGTTTGGGCCCATTGCCTCTCATCCTGTCACTTGATGTCACAGAGAAGAGTCTGGCTCTGTCGTCTTTACTTCCCTCTCATCAGCTATTTATACACATTGATGAGATCCCCCCGAGCCATCTCTTCTTCAGGCTGAACAGTTCCAGCTCTCTCAGTCTCTCCTTGAATGGCAGATGCTCCATCCCTTCACCATCTTTAAAGCCCTTTGCTGGACCTGCTCCAATATGTCCGTGTCTCTCCTGTACTGGGGAGCTCAGAACTCGACCCAGCACTCCAGATGTGGCCTCACCTTCTTTGCCCTGCTGGCAATGCTAATGCCAATTGCCTAATGCAGCCCTAGGGGGCTATTGGTCGCCTTCGCCGGGGCATGCTGCTAGCTCATGTCCACCTTGCCATCCACCAGGAATCCTAGGTCATTTGCAAAGCTGCTTTCCAGCTGGTTGAACCCCAGCATATACTGGTGCCTTTGAAGGTGCAGAAGTTTGCATCGCCTTTTGTTGAAGTTCATTAATTTCCTGTTGACTCATTTCTCCAACCTGTCAAGGTCTCCCTGCATGGTATCACAACCGTCTGGTCTATGAAGCACTCCTCCCAGCTTTGTATCACTTGCAGACTTGTTGAGGGTGCACCCTTTCCATCCGTTAATGAAGATGTTAAATAATATTGGTCCCTGTATTGACCCCTGCAGTACACCACTGGTGACTGGCTGGCCTCCAGCTTGTGTATCGCCAATCACAACCCTTTGAGCCTGGCAGTTCAGCCAGTTTTCAGTCCCTCTCATTCTCCTCTTAATTAGTTCATACTTTATCAGTTTTTCTGTGGGGATGTTATGGGAGATGTATCTTCTCTCATCCAAGGTCACTCCATTGTGATATGTTCCCCGACCAAGAAAACAGCTCAGTTCCTTCACGACAGATGATCTTTGAGAAGCCACCGTCATTGATCCTGCTCCTGTGCCAGCTTTCTGCACAAACACACTCTTTAGCAAGAAACTCAGTGTAATGTACCAGTAAGGTGTGCTAAGAGATTATTAGCAGTAAAATGTTACTCTTCGAAGAAATAGAGGGAAAGACTCTCATCCCTGTGAGATGGGCTATTTTCGCAGTAAGCGGGGTTTAGGTAGGAGGAACCCTGAAAATTCAGGAAAACTTTATATTCACACAATCAGGGAATGCAAAAAAAGGAAGAATTCTGTCCTGGGACTATTTTGGGATTTGTGGCTCTACAGAGATTTTTAAAAGTGACCTTGGTTAAGACCTTTTAAAGGTCTATGTCCCTAATGTTTCCCTTATATTGGCAAATAGATGATTTTAGGAGCCAGAATATCAGCGCAGCATAGAACATAGGCAACCTAAAAGTAGAAAACTAAGGAAAATGTGATGTTTGAGGCATTCTACAATAGAATGGCTTTATTCAATGGGAAGACAAACCAGTGGTCTATAATATGTCATTAAGATACTGTGTAAGAAAAGGAACTATATTATGTCAATATTTGCAGACAAGAATTGTAGTGAGAAGCCTTCAGAAGCACATTCAGCGATCTGCATTAGGAACTACCTTATAGCATGAGCCAGCTGGAACAGGCTGCTGTGTTAATTCAAAGTTCATGTTATAAACTGTTAAACAGCTGAAGGTCAGGCACAGGATGAAGGTACTCTTTCCAACCCCGTCCCCCTGCATGATCACTGAATAATGACATTAAGAGTCAAACTTTGTTGAACCAGCTCTTAGAAACCTGACAGCAAAGTTGTCTCTCCACCTCTCTAGGTAACTTGTGCCAGTGGTACACTATCCTTCTCATGAAGATGATTTTCCTGATGTCTGCTATGACCCTCCCAAGCCACAGCTCATGGTCCTCAAACTGATGGAATAGTTTGGATCCTTCATCTTTGTAGCACCCGTTCAAAGCAGTTGCAGGCTGCTATTAGATAGTCTGTTCTCCTCCTCTTCAACAGATTAGACAAACCTAGCCAACTTCTTGAATTTTAGTAGAGGAGGTCAGTTTTGAAATTAGACAGAAATTTAGAGTACTGCACTCTGGGGAGGGGGGAGAACACCTCCCCCCCAGAAAAAAAAGAAAAAAAAAGAAGGTAAAAAGGTGAAAACAGAGGAGTTTATCACTGATCTAAATCTGGAGAGTCAGTTTTACAATTTTGTGGCTAAGGCCCAGATAAAAAAGCAGATTATATTCAGGATCTGGGAAATCCGACTCAGAAAATGAGACTGCTAAATCCCAGATTTAACCTTGACAAGGCAACTGGAATTGTCCAAGCAAAGACCCCCATCCAGTTCAGACTGAAGTAGAGGGAGAAGAAACAGTACTGTGATGTGTGCATGGTGGGGACATGGTGGAATATCTAAGACATGACAACTGTGAGACCTGCTGCAGAAAGGCAGCTGAACCTCAGAGCTGGAGTCCCTTAAAACTCTGCAGTCTGTGTGATTGACTGGAACTTCACATTCTGTGACAAATACACAAGCCAAGGCAATGTCAAGAATTTGGGAGGAGATTGGGGGTGCTGTGGAGCACATCATGCCACCCAGAAGGTGCCAACACCACTAGAGTCTGCACAGCTTGGAGAAAAAGACCAACGCTACCAGTAACAAACTCAGCAGAGCAAATAAGCTTCATTGCAGATCAGGTGATGCTGATCAGGATATTGGCCCAAAAGCAAAAGCAATGTTTAATAATGCAAGATTAGTGCACAAGCAGCGGTGGGGCAAAGAAAGCAGTTGTGTCAGTGGGTTCAGCTGGAACTTCACTGAGCAGATGTATTTCCTGCTCATTGAACAAAAAAAAATTAAAAAAAATAATTAAAAAAACCCTACCAACCAAAAAAACCCGGCCAGGATGGAATCCTTTATTTTTGTAAACCTTCAGGTAAGTTAGTAAGAATAAAGAGAATAAAGAGAATCCCATCCCTTACTGCTTAGGGACCAATTCTGGGAGTCAGAGCTGGTATCATGTCACTGATACTCACTAGAAGCCAAAGTCTTCTGATCTTTGAGGTAAAGCATTAGGAAAACTGAGAGGGTCTGAACTACAGATAACCAAACATAAATTCAGAATAAGAACAATGAATACAAGGAGGCACACAGAGAGATCACAGTAAGGTGGCAGCTCTGGGAGACTCTGGGAGCTGAATTACGGACATTGTGGCTCAGCTACTTGCCCGTAATAGGACTTATCATCCAAGGACCCGGGGAGGCAGGTTTTATAAACAAGTTAGATGATTAACAGAAAGGGGTTAATTAAAAACTCTCCATGTGATACTAAGTTTAAAACTAAGCTGTCCAAAACACAGATGTCTTCCCACCATCCTCATGTATTAGAGTATAGTAAAAATAGGAAACTGCCAGCTTACGGATTTCAAGCAATACTGAAAATTGAGTATCAGTTGCTCAGACAGGGGAGGAGTCATTGGCTTTAATCTTGGAGTACAGCAAATTTTCTGGTTTTAAACACAACTGGTTATTTCAATTAATTAAAATGCATTTACTTAACCTTAAGTACAAGAATTTCGGGCATGAAGCCTTGCCAATTGTAACCAACTTGCCCAGGTGAGAAGACTAGATAAACAGTCTTCTCCGCAGGCTGTGGTGCACCCCCAGCTTCCCAATCCTTCTCATCAAAGAATCCCTTTTCACTCATTCACTGCCTCCCTGTGGGACTGAACAAAACATTTCAAAGTTAAATCTAGATGTTGTCAGGATCAGGCTTTCTCTTGCCAAATACAAGCTGAGCAATTAAGTCCTACATAAGCCGAAAACCTTGAGACTCCTTGGTGTAACAGATCATGATAGTTTCCTTACTGTTGTGGAAAAGGGCATTAAACAATACAAGAGCAAGTATATTTACTATGGGTGTTCAAGTTATTTACTGATTTTAAAACACGTCATTCAGCAATGCCTTCCAGACATCCCAGTACTTCACAGCTCAAAACAGAGTATAATATAAGAACTGGCTACATGATAAATCCCCACCTTTATCTGAAGCTATGTAAAGGATGCTCCAAGCTTGCATTCCAGCTTGCCAATTTATATCAAGTGGTGGTGATTTGTATTATAAACGTGCACATGCAAGTGGGAAAGAATGTCTTCAGAGATATCAAAATCCTGATGGATTGGTCTTTTGTTTTGAAAGCAGTGATCAAAGGGTCAGAATGTCATATTTTAAATCCTAACCCTCTCTCCTGCTATACAATTTGAAAAATATTACCAATAAACTGTAGGTGCTGCAAGTTCATTGAGTAATTCATTCAACAAAAAAGAGGAAAGTGTTAGGCTGACATATTTTGGGAAATCATCATCCTTCAAGACAAATCATCAGATTCTTAGCAGATATTTACCTGAACTCCAGTTACCAGCTTTAAGCGTTCAGCAGTAGAAATCTGCTGAGCTTTTGATTTTCCAGCTCTGTATTGAAATGCAGCTTTGTAGTGAACATAAAGAAGACAGGAGAATGGTTGAACCATGGTCTTCCAACTCTCAGGAGAATGTCTGAACCACTTACAAGACACCAGGTCCTTCCTAGTCTCTTCTTTAGTAGTGCTCTCCATTTGCATGTATTAGCAAAAGTTTCCAGAGCCAATGTGAGAAAAATCGCTTTCTTGCCTAACAGACCAACAACTAAGCTGGGAAGTGGGGTATCTGGGGGCTGGTACCTGCTCCAGCATAAATGACTATTACACAAAAAGAAATGATCTTGGCATGAGTGACTGGGAACATCAATCATCATGCCATACCCCAATCCAGAGAGCACCTACCTGCAATCTTCAAGATAAGGATTTGAATTATTTCAGAGGGAGAGGGAAATAGAATGGGACCTGCATCTGCCATAGGTATCAGAGGTGTCTCAGCACCTAAATTCTGGGGTGAAAGGCTTTCCAGAAAAATTATCACGCAAATTTCATCCAAGCAGCTTTCAGGTGATAAAAAATTACTGTTCAGTTCATGTGGTTAAAGCATTGACAAAAGAAGTTTGACCAGTTCTCAGATGAATTTATTCTACTTTCAATCACCTTGTCTTACAATATACTACTACTTTAACAGCCCTGGAAGCTCACTGACTCCCAGATATGGCTGTCTCTGGCTTTGACTCAGAGCATTTCTAGTGTGGTACTGACTATATATTTCATCCATTACTTTTATTCCTCCGAGGTAAAGTTTTGCTATTTATTCTGAGCAGCAGATTACAAGACTTGGAAGCATGTGTTTGTTACAAAATTAGGAGAAATGGCTGAACTTCCTGTGCTTCTGGGAATTCTAAAACTTATGTATTACAAAACACAAGCAAAAACGAAGCGCTTCAGAAAATGCCTTTACAACGGCCATAACATCAGTCACCAAAACTGTGCTGATTTCTGTGTAACACAATGAGCAAGGGTACCTTCAGACCAGAGAAATGGACAAAGGAAAAGTCCAATGACTAGTTTTGTAAAGATGTTAAATATTAACGGTAATGTGGTCTACCAGATCTTTACAGCAAAAGAGGAAAAAATCTTCTGGGGTAGTCCTATTTTGTTGCAAGCTCTCCTGGGGCAATTCCTGCAGGGTTTAGTCACTGAGGCAGAGAACATAGCCCCTGATAAGTGGCCAGAAGCTAACTCAGCGTCTGGGTACAGTCTCAGGACCTTAAGCAGGGAGCTGTGGGAAAGGCTGAGCTCTCCTCTCTCTTCATTAACAAGGCACAAGGATGGTTTAGAGACATGTTCAACTAGCTTCGTTGAGATCACTGGCTTTGAGCTGACAGGGAAGTCCTTCTGAGTAGCTGTATTTCAGTTATTGAGTTTCTTACAGAGCAGCACAAAGCTATGTGGAAATAGGTTAAGGTAAGTGTGTCTCCTGAAAACAGGAGAAAGCAAAGGTGCATGTTAAATGGAAATACATCTAAGGCAGGAGCCAAGGAGTGGGTGGGGGCTTAGTTTTGAAAATGCATTTTTAGACAAAACCCAATTTTAAAAAAAGTGTGTGAGTGGGAGCCTACCTGCTCATTATCTCTTCACATAACCAGAGAGCACCTAGAACTTGTTACAGGCTTTAAAACTACCAAATGCTGTTAGGTGTGACCTGAGAAGATAGTCAACTAGAGTGTATTAAATTACAATTATGAATTGCCTGAGCTGAGATCAAGATTTCAGAAACAGGTACCTAATTTTTGACTCATACATCTGCATTGAAGTGGATTAAGGATGTAACCTCATTGTCCAAAGTGAGCGCTCACATGTCCAAATATGGATCTTGGAAACTTATTTTGGTATATGTTTTAGAAGAAAATCTGAGTGGATGTGATCTGAAGCTAACAAATACATCTCTGAATCTTCAAGGAGAAGCGCTGGAGGAGGAGCAGAGATTGACATGCAGTCTCTTTCTCTCATTTCATTTCTTAATCAGGCTATAGATGACGTGAAACCTACAGAAAGGGGAGTTAAAATGACTGGCCTCCCTGGGAGGTTTGGTTTCACCCTTCTAATAAGTCAAGCATCTAAGCAAAGCACAGTACTACGGTACATTTGTAAGGAACAGCAATATTTTTTTTGCTTGAGTTCACCATCTTGCTTCTGCACCTCATTTTCCTAATTGCTATTTACAAAAGATTAAAAAACCCAAAAAACACACCATGATCCAAAGCACTACATTCTCTCAAGTATATTCAGAAGAAATGGGTGCTGTTGGGAGCCATCAGAGAGCACCGTGAATTTCAAACAGGAAAATTCGTATCTGATGGATTTCATCTACTCAGCTGAGTAGTTAAGTGTTCACTGCCCATGAACATGTGATTTTAATCTCACTGAAATATATGAGGCATGCACCAAGGAGAACATACTGTAGTTTCAACATATATTGCTGAGGACAGAATCGCATTGACTTCTGAGGAAGGACCATCTGCAGTCAGTGCAACACTAGGGATGGCCTTCCAGCCACCCGAAAAGGTTTCATTTTCCTAAGTGTGGTACTGTATTATACGTGTATCTGAAACCTAAAATGGTTCATTTTCATGTTGCAGTTAAAAATAATTGTCTACACAACTAATTAAACATGGAATTTGAATTAAATGTTTATTTAGACCTCCGCTTATGAACAGAGTTTATTGGATAGCTTCCAAATACATTATTGCAGAGATCTTTACAAACTTTCTTTTAGGTTTTATTACAATTTTCCTATGTGGTGTTATACGTGCATGTGTACACACATATCTGTATAATGTGCATAGCTAATTATCTAATTAACATCTAAAGTTCTGAGTCATCAATTTAACTTTTTCAGAGGACTAAAAGAACAGCAACCCATATTGATTTTCCAACCAATCAAAAAAAGACAAATCGCTCTTCAGGCAAATCAGGAGTCTTGACTTAAGCTTACCTGGACTTGGATCTTTGCCAACCTTTTAAAATCACCTTTCAAAAAATGTCCCAAAAGTCTATAGAAACATCTCTGAACTTTAGATACAGTGTCTGACAGAAAACTATAATGTTATTTAATTACAAACTTAACCCTGAATGTTTTGGTGGGGAAAAAACTGGAAAGTTTAGCTTTTTGGAAGTAGTATTCAAATTCAAAGCTTGTGGGTGGAGTTGGGTGTGTGAAGGTGCATAAATAGGCAGTAGGAACAGCAGCATTCACACTGTAACGGGGAACACCTTTGCACCCTGGCAGGCATCTGGGAGAGTAAACAAGGTAAGGCACGGCACGGCACGGCACGGCACGGCACGGCACAGCACACTTACTGCTTTAGAAAATACCTGGGGGAGCTGTGAGCCCGGGTTACCTGGAGCTGGGGCAGCCGCTCAATGGAAAGAAAAGACTGCAGCAAAGTAGGCATGGTTCAGCACAGTTTGCTATGAATTAAAAATGTGTAGAGAAATGTTGGCTTTGCGGGTTAAAAGAATGAGGAGAGGAGGTTGGTTTTTTTTTTCTGGGGGGTGGAAAACTTAGCAAAAGTGCATATAGCCTTCCAGGGGTGAAGTTTTTAAAGAGCAGGCTTAATGTCCTTCTGTCCTTGCTTTCTGCATTCTGCATCAGCAACAGCACAAAATTTGCCTGGTCTTTAGCTTCCTGGTTGTCCCATACCATCTTTTTTTTTTCCTTTTAAAGAAGCATTACTTCTGCTCTACAGCTCTAGCCAAAACAACTCTTGAGGCAACCCTGAAAATCCACTGGGTTTAATTTAACTTTATGCAATTTTCTTCCTTGCCAAGGAGACTTTTCTTAGGGCAGAAAGGCAGTCTGCTGCAAAAGTCATATTTCATGCCCTTGAAACAGTGACTTTTTGGATGTTTGAGGTCTATTGGACATCCCAGTAGCAAAGAGCACTGTACCACTGAGCTAATGTCTCCTCCTGCCGTTCCTACCCAGAAAAATGCTTCTGTTTCCCTGGAGTTTCGTTTTCAGTGTCTGAATTTTAAAAACTGTCAGCCTGTTGTAATTTTTGCATGAATCTTCTGAATTTTCTGTATTACTTTTGGAATGTCTTAGATTTTCTTACTGTACCCATTACACTGATGTTCTAGTTTCTGGGAGGAAATTTAATGAGAAAACATAGGGTCATGTTGCTAAAGTGTTTTACCCCTTTAAAGAAGCATCCCAGCTGAAAGGCTGAGGAGCTTCCCATCAGACACATCTCATCTCCATTTCCGTGCCCCAGAGTCCGGCTCAGGAAATGCTCTCTGCTTTGTGTTGCTTAAACCAGCAAACTGCATTTCAGTTCTTGCTGTTCTATGCAACAACTCCTCCCCACTCTTTTTATTATAGATTCTACTGGTTTTAAGGATTAGATGATACTTTTAAGGGGGAAGACAGGATTGGAATTTTCAACAACAGCATTAAGCTGTGCCTATGCCAATGGCTCACTATAAAGCCTAGCTTAACATTTTGACTTCTCATTTGAGTTGCTTCCGCTGCAAAATGGAGGAAGGGCCGAGACAAGTTAATTTTTCAGCACCTGCTGCTGGGTTACTATAACACTGGGAGATCGAGGTAGAACTGTAAATTTACTAGGACTTGCAAGTACTTTTGAAATTGCCAAAACTCAGTTGTTTTACTGAGCAAATTCAATATATATAAAAAGAAGAGAGAGAAGCTAACACATATGTGTGCATCTTGAAAGAACCATAGCCCAACGGCATGAACAGAGCAGTAGAAAGCAGCCAGGTCCTTCACGGCAATTTGCTAAGCAAACCTCACACTTCCTTGACGTTCCCCCAAGCCCAGGCCCCTGCCTGGAGCAGTTCCTTTCAGCCCTGACTCACCCTGCTGCATACTTGTGACTTGACCTGCTCTGCTGTGCGCCTTAAAGCAAGCACCAGCCTGGGAGGCACGACAACGTGAAGTTTCTCTCATCTGTTCCAGGAGCGGCGATGGAGAAGAATTACATGTCCATGTTCCTGCTGCTCATTGCCATCTCCTGTGCTCTGGCAAAGGATATGGAGAAGAAGGAGACAAAGGAGACTACCACTAAACCAAAACTGCCTCAGACACTCTCCAGAGGTAAAAAACAAAAAAACCACCCTAAATAAAAAAAAAAAGTGCAGTCTGCTAAAGTTTTGACTCCTATGCTGTTCTAATAAATTAATTTTCTTGCAACTCAGTCCGCAAATACATTTTCTAGTATTTCCTAGCACACCACCCCCCCCACCCTTTATTCCTGATGTAAAGCCCTCTGGCAGCATGCCTGTTCAAAGCCCTTCCCAGCAGACGCGGGCAGCGGGCAGGACGTGAACCCCCCGCCACCGGCCCCGCTTATAACACGTCGCCTGTCCTTGCCCCGCAGGCTGGGGAGACCAGCTCATCTGGACGCAGACGTACGAGGAAGCCCTCTTCCGCGCCAAGCACAGGTACCGTGCCCTGCTCTGCGCCCCGCTCCACGCCTCCTAACACCTCCCTGGCCCCTAACGAGGACTCTTCTTTTCCAGCAACAAACCCTTGATGATTATCCACCACTTGGATGACTGCCCGCACAGCCAAGGTAATCCCTTTGCACTGAAAAAAAAAAAATATCATCTGGTTTTTGGTTTCTGGATAAATGCTGCTTAAAAAAATCGGCTGCCGTTCTGCTTGCTGAGTAAGCCTTAGTGAAATGCTAACTTGCACAAGCACATGGAGTGTTCTCCAAGTCACTGTCCCATGTAGGTGTTTCCCAATGTGCAGAAATACAATAAAAATGGTAATTCAGTATTACATGATACCGAATGGATACGGAAACGAGCACAGGTCAGCAGGTTTTGACCTGTGACAAATCTGGTTTTGGTTCGCATCACAATCAGCCAAAACCAATAGCAAGACCAGGAGTAGTGAAAAACAATTTATTGGAAAGGATGTATTCAGCTCTCAATATCATTGATGATTGAGACTGAATCTGGCCAGGAACTAAATCAAACTAGGCTGAAACTGAGCTCTTGCAGGACTTCTGGTAACAGGGACTGCTCTTTTCCCAGTGTTCCTGAATTTACCTGAGGGCCCTTCTTCCTGCAAGCTGATCCACAGGGCAAGACCTTTGCGTCCATCTGTAGCTCCAGTAACTCCAGAAGGATCTTTGTACAAGCATTAAAATCCTTTCAAACATTTCAGGCTGAAGTCCTACACACTGTATTGTCGGTGCCTTAAGAACTGCAGCCAGAAACTGCAATAGTAGAATAGGAGGTGTGAAGGTCAAATGCTCAAATTCAAACTTAAGCAGACAAATTTGAGAGCGAGCTGCACTATCTGAAGGAAGGAGGGACATTTTGTACCATTATAATTACTCTTTACCACAGAATATAAATGAGTTGATCATCTTCCAGTGGAATGAACTTAAAATATTCCTTTGCTCTAATTGTAAACTGGGAATTCTCATTTTGATTCTATCAGTTTGTTTGAATTTTTTTTTCAAGGACAATATATTTCAGGGGCATATTTGTAACTTTCATTCACATTTGTTTCCACTCTAGCCCTCAAGAAGGTCTTTGCTGAACATAAAGATATACAGAAATTGGCTGAAAAATTCATTCTCCTGAACCTTGTGGTAAGTTTCCCAGTTACACTTCATTAAGTGAAAGCAATAAAGTTCTATTTTTTAATTATGGCTTCTCTAGCTATAATTAGTTTAATAGCTAGGGCTGGCTAAGAAAAACGGCTAGTGCTGAAGCATAATAGATTTAGTAATAAGTCTCATCTGTAGCTATCATAACCTCAAAATGAGGGAATTTAAAGTTTAATAATAACATTAACCGTTGTTATCAATTTGCAACTCCAGCTGTTAAAAGACTGCATCCCAGACAATGAATTTCTTAAACTGCAAAATGTATTATTTAAGCTCTATTTCATAACACAAAGCACAAAGAAGGAAAAAAATACTTATGTAACATGCCCTCCTGCAATCTTGACTGGGAACCTTATCTGTTTTCTTTAAGTATGAAACCACAGACAAGCATCTTTCACCTGATGGCCAGTATGTCCCTCGGATTTTGTTCATAGGTGAGTACCTCAAGCATCAAAGCTGATCTCAGACCAAAGCCCCGGTTGTGCCATGAATCTCAAATCCTCAGGCTTATTAACAGGAATTTATTCCATGAGAAATATAAAATTTCTAGTTGGTTTTGTTGGATGAAATTTCAAAGCAACCCCAGGCACTGGAACAGGTTGCCCAGAGAGGTTGTGGATGCCCCATCCCTGGAAGCATTCAAGGCCAGGTTGGATGGGGCTTTGAGCAACCTGGTCTAGTGTAAGGTGTCCCTGCCCACGGCAGGGGGGTTGGAACTGGATGATCTTTAAGGTCCTTTCCAACCCAAACCATTCTATGATACTATGATTAGCTTCACAAGTCCAGCACTCCTCCCTCATTGATTCCACGAATGATGCAATTTCTTCCATTGTGTCATTGAAATGACGTGATGCCACAGTCCCTGGAATGGGTAGGCACTGCCTCAGCGTTGCTCGTCCTCCTGTCTCCAGAAACACTGTAAACCCATCAGGTTTCGGTTTGTAACACAATCATCTCAGACGTCGCAGGAACAGCAGTGAACCTGGACGCTTCAGGGGCTGCTTTTGAAGCTCAGCACTCAGTTCTGTGCTCCCCTAACCTGCACAACCCCCTCAAAGCATTTGCGTTTTGGAGACTATTAGTGGCCATGCATGCGTGCATCCAGGTATTCCCTCTCCCAGAACAGATAGGTAACCTTATATACTGCGCACATGTATCATTAACACATACCTTGATAAATCAAGGTCGTGATGACCATTTTCAACAGACCAAAGCAACTGCCATATTATGTCTTCCTTTATTATTTCTTTTTTAATAACATTTGTAGCCTGAAAGCAGCCTCAGCTTGTAGAGTTAATTCAGGTACTATGCAGTGGCACAGGGTGCAAGGCTGATCAACATTGATCAGAATTCAACCTATCCCCTTCTTAATAAACCTGCAAACACTTAAAATTGAAACGTCAGTGACTGTGTAGAAGAACAATCTCCTGGTTGTTAGTGGAAGCAGATGTGTCTTGCAGAAACATTTAGGAAGCAAGCAGAAGCGCAGAAAGGTTTATTTCCTTCTGCTTGAAGGTTAGTCCTGTCCTCTACAACTTCTCTCATCCTTTTTTTCCAGATCCTTCCCTGACTGTGAGAGCAGATATTACTGGGAGATACTCAAACCGTCTCTATGCATACGAGCCCTCTGACATTTCGTTGTGTAAGTAGTGTATTCTGAAAGCAGTCACATTTTTCACGCGACAAGGAATAACACCAGGCATTACAGACTCTCACTATCAGTACTTGCTGAAAGACAGTTAACTAGGATTAAAATTAAACAGGATGCTAGACTTAAACTCAGTGAGGTGAAGAGAATGATGGCAGAGCCCTGGAGCCTTAAACATCCATCTGTTTTAAAAGAAAGCATATGTCAGTAGAAACCTGCATAATTCAGCAGTATTCAGTGTAAGCAATGGTGAGAACTCTTGCACACAAGCCCTGCCGGGCCAGGTCAGGAAACCTTCTGGGAGCAGGGAAGAGTTGTTTGCTACAGCCCTCCCTCACTGCTGCACAGCTCCCGTCTGTGCCCTGCGAATGCCTATGCGTTTGCATTAACAGATGTATGTTCTCACCAGTCAAAATTAAACAGATAACGTTCACAAAATGCTTGGAAGAGCACAGTGCATCAGAGTCTGTATAGCAATAGGCATGTGAGCAAAAGCTTTAATAATAATGGCATTTTCTCTACAGTATTTGTAGTGGCTGGAAGAGGAAGTTGCAACAAAAATAACATGTATGAATATTTCATTTCTAGTGTATTCAAATATGCAGAAAGCGCTGAAGCTCCTGAAGACTGAACTGTAAGGGGAAGAAGGAAGCCCTTAAATACTATGAAGTCTGATCTTCCATCTCTTCTCCACTCATTGAAACTGGTGAAGAGACTATTTAGAGTGATATTTAGTGATGTGTAGTGCTGGTTTATATACATAAACACTACAGTTTTACATTAGCACTTTTGTACTGGGCAGCATTTTTAAAAGCTGGAGGCTTTTAATTTAAGGCATACAGAATAATACTGTATGATCCAACTGTAAAAATGATTTTTTTAAAAATAAATCCATTTCAAGTGTTTACATACAAAACGTTGCTGTGTTTTGTATTTTTTCCTTATTATCATCTACCATTATTAGAAAGAGTAAAATCACTGTGTAACTTGAGACCACAGCTTGCAATTTTACATCTAAGCACTTTGGAAGGAAAAGGGCTGTTGTGGGTTAACCCCAGCCAGCAGCTCAGCCCCACACAGCTGCTTGCTCACTCCCCTCCAGAGGGATGGGGGAGAGCATTGGCAGGGTATGAGTGAGAAAACTTGTGCGTTGAGATAAAGACAGTTTAATAGGTAAAGGAAAAGCTGCATGTGCAAGCAAAGCAAAACAAGGAATTCATTCACCACTTCCCATCAGCAGGCAGGTGTTCAGCCATCTCCAGGAAAGCAGGGCTCCATCATGCATCACCATTACCTGGGAAGACAACCACCATCACTCCGAACATCCCCCCCTTCCTCCTTTTTCCCCAGCTTTTATTGCTGAGCACAATGACATACAGTATGGAATATCCCTTGGTCAGTGGGGTCAGCTGTCCCAGCTGTGTCCTCTCCCAACTTCTCCTGCACCCCCAGCCTAGTCTCTGGCAAGGCAGTGTGAGGAGCAGAAAAGGCCTTTACTCTGTATAAGCATCAGCAATAACTAAACCATCCTTGTTATCAACACCTTTTTGGTCACAAATCCAAAGCATAGCCCCATACTAGCTACTATGAAGAAAATTAACTCTACCCAGCCAAACCCAGTACAGGAAAGCAGCTTTTTATCTCCAGTTTCAGCAGCTAACTGAGCTCTGCATTGCTCAGCCTGCTTTCTCTCCATTTATTTTCCTCTAGCACCAACCTATGTCAAGCTTTCCTTATCAGCCCTTTCTTTACAGTTAGATAACAAGAAGTGCAAACCTTTTACAGAAGAGTACTTGAGACTAGAGGATGGGATTGTTTACATGTGTGTGGAGGGGTTGTTTCTTTTTTTACACTGACTGCATTCTGAAGTTCTCTGAGGATCACCTTATCTACTTGAAGTTTTAAAAAAGACAAAAACTGCTTCCCTTAAAAGATTCCTGCTTACATCAGAATTCAGTAAAGCCTTGAGATGATGAATAGAAGTGATATTGTACTGAGTATATGGTTAGTTTCATTATTGTGTTACAGCTTGTGATAGCTTATTTACAAGCCCAAAAGGGACAAGAGAAGTCAGAACTAAAAGAAACCCTGCAGCTGAACACCATGGGAATACACACCACCTTAAGACTTAGACCAAAAGGAGACTTTCCAACCTCACGTATCTAAGAAGTTGGCAGCAGCACCAGTGAGAAACATTATGCCCAGGACTATACCTCCATTAGCTTCTCAGCTTTTTGGCCATGTCAGCCATTATTACCCCTACTATTACCATTACTACCACTACCAGTCATGATGATAACCATGAGAGAGGAATACACCTCAGAAGGTAGGGCAGGCAAAAGAAGCAAGGGTTTCAGCTCAAGGGAATTCCTCAGCAAAATTAGAAGCAAGGCACCTGCTACTATGTCTTTGGCAAGCTATGTGAACCGTACCAACCAGTGGTACCTGGAAATGGCCCCAGACACGCAGTTCAGTATTCCTTCAGCAGTCCAGTTAGGATGTTCCTCTCTATTGCAGCATCCTTTAACTGTGAAGAGGAAATTCTTTGCTGCAGAAAGGTCTTTTCCCTTCTTCCTTCCCAAGCAGAAGATGGGGGGGGGGGGGGGGGGGGGAAGGATGCAATAGGGGCAGAAATATTCTCTAGAAGCAGCTATCATTCACAAAAAGTGGAAAAGGTGCTTACACCACTGAGCAGAGGGAAAGCACAGAGAGAGGTTGGAGCGACTGATTATCAGAATCATCTTTATCTACTTGACCCAAAGTACACTTGCTAGAGCTGTGTATCTGACATAAAACAAAAGCTGCCCATGCCATCACATTTTAAAAGTCTGTTTTTGTAACTCTACTGAAGTAGCATCATTTTCTTAAGCAGATGTACTGATGCCATGCATAATATCCAGCAAATGGATATAAGGCATATTCTACAAGAGTCTAGCAGTCTATGTGCTATAGATGCAAATACACAAGCTAGTTCAGCCTGTAAGTATCAGAGATTAATTTTTAAAATAAATTCATTTTTGCACTCAAGGCTATGCTTTTGTAGTTTGCTTCTGACCTTAGCCACATTTTCAAGAATCTTAATACATAGTCAACTTAATTCTGCTCTTTTCATCCCCTTCTCTAAATACACATTATTTACGTGTACAGAGGCATCAAGCCAAGCTGAGGTACCTAAAAAAAAAAACTTTTTCAGTTTCTTTGGAAAACCTGGGAAATAATTTCTGAACTAGATATGCTCAGTACCTTGAAGTGCACAGGATGGATGGTGTTTCCAGAACCCCACTAGCATTCAGACAATCTTTAAATAATTAGGCCTAAAAATAATAATGCAAGCTAATAATACCAGTACACTCCTGTTCCCTTATCAGCTATAGGTTTTAAGGTACATTTTTACAGGTATCAATTCAAGTTATGCAAGCTTTTTCTTTTTGTAATAAAGTTATTTTCATGTGAAAGGAGGCAGATGCCGTACAGTGGTATTAGTATGCTAGTTAAGATCTGGACTTACTTTCTTACATAGATGCAGAAGAATTGTATTTTATTGTTTTATAGCCAGTTATTTTTATGTGATAAAAATGTGTAGGTATCTTGAAGGAAGTCAAGACAGGTTTCTACATTTTCCAGAATAACAAACTTTAAGAAAGCATTTCAACATAACTAAGGTCGAAAGACATCTAATGTAAACATTAAGAATGCTCCAAGTTAAACCGCGTTATTTTGATACCTCTGCTGCTGTAAATAGCTTCTAGAAAATCTCGTTACAATTAAGTGCAATTCTCAAGCAGTCAGATAAAAATTCAAATGCCTCCCTAGAAACCAAACAACAGCAAAAAAATCTTCGTATGACCAAAACTATTTTCTCAAGAGGAAAGACAAAGCAATGAACAAAGAAAATGTTGAAGACAAAACCCACCAAGAATAGGTATAAATACTTTTTAAAAATGCTCTATTTCAACACGTCAGAACAGTACAACATTTCTCGTACGCTGCCATGTGAGTCAGACCTCTCCTGAGGGAGGCTACTCGCTTCCTCCCAAAACCAGTCAGACTCAATGTGTTTTATCGCCCCCCTTAAGAATTAGGTTCTGAAAGAGAATCCACACCTCTGATGTGAATTTCAAGGTTTGTGTTGGTTGGGTTTTTTTTTTTAAATCACAATCTTGAAGGACAAAGTATTATTAATATTATAGAAAAACTTCAATCAAACCATATGATCCACTGATCTGTCTTTTGACTACTAAAACAAATTCAGGTTATGAGACATAAGTGTTTCTGAAGTGGTAGCATTTTCAGTATTTTCTCAGTGATGCACATTTACACTCCAATATCACCTACCATATTTATGAAACCAGACTCACCCAAAACTAAGCACAAAAAACAATTAGGAAAAAAGTCAAAATTGAAGCAGCAATGTGGTATTATTTTAAGCTTCATACATCCTCTCCATAAGACTCCTCCTTTAATTTATTACAGTAATGTGAAAAATACGGAGCCTGCCTAGACTAGGAAGATTAACTGTTGCTAAAGACAGCCAGGAGATCATCACCGTCCTCTTGACACGTATTGAGAATGGCTGGTTAGTTGCTTCAACAGGATAGTACTTGAGGGGGGGGAAGCTGCGTACATTTACATTATACTTCAGTAATAGTCCAAAGGCTCTTAAGGTCTTTCAGTACATGAGCGGGCTCTTACACTGAATGTACAAGTATGTGCTTGAAACAGACACCAATACTTCTCGACATAGGAAGCAGTAATTCACAGACCAAACACCAGGAGATGGCGCTGACAGCAGATGTTGAAGAATCAGCTATACCTGAAGAGAAGCTGTCTTTACCAAGTTCCTGACATGCCTTTGCATTCAGGTTCAACTCTTCCCATTTAAAACCTCGAGAGAACTCCTTCTTTAGGAGTACTGGGCAAGTGAAAGTCTGCCAGTGTTCCGATGGGCATGTATTTCAACTTCTTTTTACCTCCTTTGCAGGAGCAAGGAGGCATCTCCCTAGTAAAGGGAGACTGTATGAGAACCTACTTCGGTCTGCTGTCACTGTCTTCCCTTCCACCTCGCTCAGCTGCTGTATTCCTTGGCAGATGGCCTTAATACTCTTCCCCTTTTCTTCCTGCAGAGCCATCTGTCAGGCTACAGCAGCTGCCTACCACAACTGAATGAAGAAAAGGTGCAGTACAGGTCTGCAATTCAGTATGATTAGAAACAAATGGAACATTATGCACCTCAGGTGTTTAGATGTCTGATGTTCCAGCTGATGCATCACTTCTACTACAGGTTGGAAGAGGGACCATGCTTTCCTTCAGCTCAGACACCACTTACGACATGGATAATGTACCATTCTAACTTTAATTATTTTCTTTTTTTTTTTTTTTTGAAAAACAAACTACTGGAAACCTTTTATTTATTTATTTATTTTCTTTCTTTCTTTTTTACACATCATTCAATCTCTCATGACATCAAGACTGTTAGCTGGATGACAGAGGAATATACACTGCTGAGTTATTACAACAATAATTTTACACCATCTGAAAAAATAGCTGTACAACAACTTTCCAGACATCAAGCTTCTTACATTGAAGATGACAGACCACTATTGATTCTGATGTTGTGCAAATACCAAACTTCATTCACTTGTCAAAGAAAAAAAAGTTTCAAGTTAATCAGCTGCAGATGACATTCTCCTGGTTTTCTTCATTCATTGTTCTCATAGTGAAGATATCCATTAAAAAGTAAAGAATCATTTTTATTCTCAACAAAATTCTAAAGCTACCAGAAAGCCAAAACAAACAGGGAAGGGGAGGGGTGAAGACTACAGTAGTCATTAACATACACTTATGTGCACTACAGAAAATAGCATCTTTAGCTTCTATTTTTACCTTAACAGGAAAATGGGAGACCATTAATAAGACAAAAAAGTTGACCAGAGTTCATCCTAAAGCCTCATCAAATCATACAGTCCAACCATCCACCATATATTTTTATCATTTCAGTGAGAAATCATGTGAATTTTTATAATCAATGAATACAGCAGAAAATACTTTGGGGTTTTTTTGGACACCAGAGAAGCCAGTAGTGCTATAAAACTCACTGTATAGAGTTCACCACATCAGTTACTGAAGTCTTAACAGAGTTATTTAACCAGCTAAGAGCAGTAGTTTGACTCTGCCCAGCTACTGAATGAACCTGTCTACTTCAAGATAGTGATTCTTAGAAGAAAAATAGTGGGAAATTAAATATGAAAACTACAAATTTCTGATGGAAATAAAGTTTTCTTTTGGGTACATGTAGAATCCCTATTATAGAGAAATACCAAACTACGGAGAATCAGTATTTTGAAGTAGATGGTACAGAGAAAAGATTCAGTCCTTTATAAACTTATCAAAGAAATGCACTAGGGTTTGCACGGGGATCCTTTTGGTTCCTGTATCTATACGTCAGCCAGACTCCCAGAATCTGAAAACAAAAACCAAAGATTCTTATTAAACAGAAGGTCTCTACCCCATCTTCCATCAGTTTTACAAAATTTGTTTTAAACATAAAATCCTGACAATGAATTTCCAGTACACAAGTTTAGGATATTTTACTATCGCTAAAATTGCACAACCACACACCAGCTTTCTTAATTAGAAAAAAGAACGCACAAGAATGCACCTTCTCAGAAAGAATTCATACCTAGCCACAGAAAGAAGAACAAAACAAAAAAGCCAAAACTATATCGCAATGCAATGCAAAATATTTCCCATAGGCATGTCTAGCGTTATTCTTCCCCCTCCCCAAATGATAAATATTCATAAACCTGTTTCTAGTGTAATGATAAACAAATCCTCCAAATTGTTTCATTTTACAGTTACTGCTTAACTATAAGGCTATTTTTCTAGTACATTTACAAATTCTGTCGTTCCCCCCAACCACCTTCCCCCCCGCAGCAGCTTCACATTTTTAGTAGAGAAATTGAGGGCAGATGTCACAGTGATTACGTTTAAGTTGCTCTCTCTTGTTGCTTTAGTATCTACAAACCTTCTGAAAACTGCGCTAAGCAGCAGGAGGAGTATTTTCACATGCTGTGCTGTGGGGTTATGGAAGACCTGCTCTGAGGATTTTTATCCACCGATCAATAAAGCAAGTATATGTATCATCTCGGTACTAAAGCAAGAGTCAAAGACCTTTTTAACCTGATGTTTAAAATACAGTTCACTCATCATACAACTGTATCTTTGCACTACAGGAGGCACCAAAAAAAAAAAAAAAAAGAAAATCCCTAAACCAAAACGCCCCAAAGACCGTGTGTGCACGCGTGGGGGGGGGGGAGGCAGGAAGAATAGGGGAACAAGGTAAAGCAACGGCACTCTTTTATTACTTTTGGAGAATGGTAAACCCAAATAGCTAACTTTCTGCAAAACTTAAACTTTACAGCACCACATTTTAATGTGTTATCTAGTTGCACTTTGTGGTCTAAATAACATAAAGTTGCAAGAACTCCCAGTGTTGAATAAAGACAAGCCCTCCTTTTGGCAGACTTAAGCAAGTTCATAGCCTGGAAAAATTTGACCCAATTAATTATTTGACTCCTGAGATAGTACTGAGAGTTCCTGTAATAAACCCCCTAAAATTAATTGTTTCACAAAACAAAGCCTTAAAACTGGGGAAAAAGCACTCCATTTTCTAACCTCCTACTCACTTACCTCTGTGAAACTGAAGAAGAGTCCTATGCCTCCAACAAATCTCAGCACCATTCCAGAATATTCTTCTATTATCGGTGCACATGGTTGACACTGGTGACTTCTATAACAATCCTGTAGCAGATACAAACAGAGAATTGCACTCCATGATAACACTTCATTGATTGAAAGCATCTAGTTAGCTCTATAGAAGACTGCCAGCCATGGACAAAACTCTAGCAGTTTTAAAAGACTCCAAAAAAAGCAAGTATATAAATGACAATGGAGTACAACCTTTGCAAGGTGCTCTGTGATTATGTTTCCAGTAAGTTAACAAAAGAGCTTAGTATCATTGTAACAACTACCTTACACATTTGTTAAAAAACTGCTTTCTGCAACTATGAAAACAGTTGTACATTTTTGAACAAACACAATGAGAGAAAGTTATGTTTTTTCACACTTGAACTTACAGAGGAGCAGGTTTCATTCAGATCAAAAACTCTGAATCCACAACAATTCAGATTTCTCTCAATATCTGTTCTCGCGCTGTTAGTGTTATTCCATCCCACCTCTAGAAGTTGACTCTAGAAGGCATAAGCAAATACATATTATATTAACTGAACCGTTTAGCATTTCATTGGAAACGAATACACTAGGCCAAGTTGATAATTCCCTAACTAAAACCTTCAGATCCTGAACTCTAACAGGATCATATACTAAAGAATGACTTGAATGTTCAAACAGCCTGTGTAGCTGTCGTGGTTTAATCCCAGCTGGCCACTAAGCACCACGCAGCCAGTGGGATGGGGGAGAGAATTGAAAAAAAAAATCCTCGTGGGTAGAGATAAAGACAGTTTAACAGGACAGAAAGGAAGGAAAAATAATGATGATAATAATAATAATATGACAATAATAATACTAGAAGACTATACAAAACAAGTGATGCACAATGTAATTGCTCACCACTCGCCGACCAATGCCCAGTTAGTTCCTGAGCAGTGATCCGCCCCTCCCAGCCAACTCCCCCCAGTTTATATACTGGGCATGATGTCATATGGTATGGAATAGCTCTTTGGTCAGTTTGGGTCAGCTGTCCTGGCTGTGTCCCCTCCCAGCTTCTTGTGCCCCTCCAGCCTTCTCGCTGGCTGGGCATGAGAAGCTGAAAAATCCTTGACTTAGTATAAACACTACTTAGCAACAACTGAAGACATCAGAGTGTTATCAACATTATTTTCCTACTAAATCCAAAACACTGCACTATACCAGCTACTAGGAAGAAAATTAACTCTGTCCTAGCCGAAACCAGGACAGTAGCTAATGAAATAGCAGCACCTACCAGCAGTACATTCATGGTTATAATTAGTTTTCTTCCTTTCTTTTTCCTAAACCCAGTAACAGCACTAGTAATGGGACATGCAAGTAATCTAACTGGGACTGCTCAGACTTTAAACAAAAAGTGCACTTACATGTAGGAAGCTGATTATTTAGTCACTGTACCCTTGCCTGCTTCTTATGCAGTAAGAATTAGTCTCCATACCCATGGAAGCTGGTTTTACTTTCATACTTAAGGGTCACCTCTGTTCCTAATGTAGTCACAATCTTTTCAGTTACACCAGAACAGTTCAGTGGCTTTATCACCTTTACATTATGATTACGGTAGATTTCATCAGCTTATCTGGAATTGCTGAACACATGATATAGTCAAGATATCATGCTGCTACACTTGTGACCACAAACCTACACAGGAAGCTTAAAACCAAAACAATTTACAAAAAAAAAAAAAAAAAAAGATAGCTGAAAGTAATTTTAGAACCCAGATGTATTTCTTTCTAGCTACCACAGCTCAGCACTGCCTAAGGTCTAGTCCTTATTTAAAAGGATAATCCTGGTTTTCTTAAAATTCGCTCTCCCCATTTTGTGGAAGACTATATATGTGTGAATATATATGTAAAAACATGTGTGTGTGTATGCACACATATTTATAGTATTGTGCTATAGATTAACTGAGAAGTCAGGAAACTTTTCTTACCTGCTGTTCCTTGTTTAGTGCCAAACAGGCACAGGAGACAGAAAACTGGACAATAAAGACTAGCAAAAGAATAATCATGTACTGGAAACAGTAGTTAAGGATACACTCTCAAATTAATTTTGCTTTTATAACACATATGCCTAATGGTATTCCTTATTCCATTGGATAACAAAAGGTCCTTTAACAAAATAACTACAGAAGTAACGTCTGACTGGATGTGGAAAAGATGATCCAAATAATGTTCTCAGATCTCAATCATCATATATTATCTCTTTTTGGCTACTACTATACATAGCTGGTATTTCTGGGTTAGGTGTTTCTTGCCTAGCAAGACAACATGAGCAGAGAAGTTAATAAAAGGAGCTTTGAGAGAGAAAAATCTACAGCCAATTTCTCCAGCTTTAGGGACTATGTTGTCATTCCAAGATACTTCACTTAAATAAAGTAGTAAAGAAAATATTTTTCTGGGTATTGCATATTCAGAATTTTTTTTTCTTCAATGACATAGTCTTGTAATTAATTACAAAAGATAACTTTAGCCTAGATTAAAAAAAAAAGTGAGAGTTTTGGAACACAGCCTCACACACTTTTGATCTAATGCATCTGAAAACAGTGTAAAACAAAAAGAACAAACTTCGATACTAAAGATCACATTTTGAAAGTCAGCCACTGTCTTCACAATTTGGCTGCTGTGTTCAGAGGCAGATACTTATCTCATGCAATTAAACTGTTTGTAAAGTGGAGGTCACTATTTATTCACAGACCACAACCAGAAAAATAATAATTTTATCTGATGAATCTCTTTTCTCATCCAAACAGATCAATTTTGTTATGCAAGGCAGCACCACAGACTGCTTACACAACGTCAGTAAGCATAAAGGGGCAGCAAAGCACACTGGGAAGGCCGGTGCTCACTTCTAGTCTGGGTTTGCAATTAAAGACTAGATATGAAAAGAAAGTGCTTCTTGACAGCCTGTATTACCCACAATGCATTCCCCTGCCAGCTACAACCAGCTCGCCATCTGGAAGTATCACCTTTCTCTACCATTAAACATTAATAGTTCACATACTCTAGCTTGGTGTAGGGTTGAGCACACAGCAAGAGGCACCTGTGACACAGTGACCCACCATAAAAAGCTCTCAAAAAATTAAAATATTTTAATTTTTAAAAAGAGGAGACGTGAATACTTCTGTCCTTAAAGCACAAACAAGGGAGCAAAAAGGAAGCTGGAAAAAAGCTAAACAGGAAGGAAGTTTAATTTAGACTGCACTTGACCAAAATAAGATTGTGAATTTCTGTTCCGTTTCTGAAGCACCTTCCACATCAGCCTCAGCTGACAGAGCAGGTTGTTTACATGGCTTGAACCAAGCTGCAATCTATGTAATGCGTCAGAAGGATACAAAGAATAGCAATACTTGATGATGTTTCACCGCACCAATCAATCCGACTAAGGCAATAAGGAAGAGGAAGATTCCTACAGCAATTGCCACCCCAACAACTCTGAAACTAGAGATGAGGCCGAAGCCAATTCCCCATGCCGCAATTCCAATCAGCAGCAGGCTTACCAGCTGGAGGGAAGAGAAAACAAAAAGTTAGTCTGCATATTAAAAGAGGCTCAACCTACACACAGCTACATTCTTTACATTAAAGTTGCTATTAGAAAGGTACAATTTTTCTTTCCAGTGCAAAGAGAAGCAGCACAACCCTAAACAAAGCAATCCTTCACTTCATCGTAGAGGTAACTTCAGTTCCAGATGTTTTAAGGCACACATATTCTTCAACACTGTTAATGTGGAGCTGTTACAACTTAATCTACCTACAAGTCAAGCCGTGTTGCGTTACCTGTGACTGACTAGAGACACTAAACTGAAGATTATAACAGAATTGACAAGTTAGCTAAAAATCATCGGCGTGAATTCACAGAATGGAAGAATGAAAATTCCAGATGTCTTCCGAAATAGAGGCAGTATATTTAAAGAAAATAGGATATACAGCTCCACAGCTCTGAACGTGTAAAAAAGTGCACTTTGCCCAAACTTACTGTAATCAGGAATACAGCTGTAATAATTCATTAGAGAAGCTTCTACATAGTTGATGATACAACACAACAGTTAACAAGGTCACACAAAAATACTTTTTAGATCTGTATCTCAAGGACTTCATGTAGTAAAACAATAAAGGTGCCCTGTCTCCGCTACATATTTCTTCAAGAAAATAGCTCTACTATGAAGTCAATCCTATTTCAATACCCAAAACAGTCTTATGCCGTTTCCTTCCTTTTAAAGATGGTATTCAGGGAAGGCAGGCAGAATCTGGTGCAGTTAGTTTACGGGGATTTATTGTTTATACGGGGAGGAAGCTCCAGCCTTTCCTGTTTCCATGCCAAAAACGCAGAACAAAAAAAAAAAAATTCCAACATGAAAAGCTGCAGAGAAATCTGTAATGAGGTACAGCAGGAGGGAAGCAGCAGACACAGCCAACCCAGATGTCCAATACACAAGAAGCCTAACACTCTCTTGTTTGAAAGTTAGACCTATGTGTAACATATCGCCCATTATGTTCTCTGTTAAATAACACCAATTCAACATGCAAGTTTTAACTTCCCAAAATCCTGACCTCACCAAAAAATACCCAGAAGTTGTATCACTATTAAAAAAAAACCAAACAACAAAACAAAACCGTAAGTGCTTTGTCTAGTCCAACTACTTGGCTTTATTTGACAAGTATAGAACAAGCACGTACACTTCCTGACCAGTTTCCATTCAAACAAGACATATCTCATGATGTTTTACTGCTTATCCAGCAGGGTGAAAAAAAAACCCACAAACCCCAAAAGAGGAAATTTCCAACTTATCATTTCAGTATACTTACCCTACAGCAGGGCATTTTTGTTGGTTTTAATACCAAATATGTCTGTATATTTTTTCAGCTTAAGTACCTTTTAGAAGACTGACCTATATAATGCTGCTTTTGAAACATGGAAATCTAAGATAACATCAAGAAAGCTAGTAAAACAAGTAGTGATGCTCATCAAGATCACAACACAGTGGGTGTTCTTTCCGTATGTTCACAGAGGAACACATCTCAAAAAACCATTTTTACCAAAAGCCAGTAATCCACACGAGAAATTTAAGAGAGTCTGCAAGAAGAAAAGGAAGGTATTTGTCATAGCTACACCTCTCTCTTACCAAATGAAGAGACAAAAGAACGATATAAAATTCAAAGGAATTGTTCAATACCAGTAGAGTTTTAGGATTAATTTACATTTGTCTTTGTTTCTCTTAAACAAAAAGCTTTAATCACCATGTTTATTTAAAACCAAAACACAGGGCCAAGACATCATGAATCTAAATTACAGAGGGGGGAAGAAAAAATAAAACAAAAAGCCTTGGCTCTGCCACAGACAGATTTCTCAATGCATGCTGCACAAGGCTATAAACTTCCTGATGTTATTACATTAAAAATTAGCCTTGCTAATCAGACAGTTAAGTGCAAGACCTACCAGTTCTGATCTATGCCCATTCACTTTATTTCATTGTCTCATACCACTGGGAAGATTTATTTTTCCATGTAAGCGTCAGAAGTGAACAACAAAAGAAATCCCATAACCCAATTTCCAACCAGAAAGTGCTGGCTGACGTCCCATGCTCTGCATCAACTTCTAAGCACTGAACTCACACTGCCACTACACAGCTCTTCAAAGTGTTATCTCATAACAAATCTCAAAGGCAATGTCAAATTTCAATTTATTTCACAAAGAAAAGCAGAAGAAACTTTGCTCCTAATGATTTTCACCAATACTTCTTTCTTCTGCCTGAGCTACGACTGCAAATCTTTATTTTCACCGATCTGCCTCCAGGATACCAAAATGTGTGTTTGTTCAGCTCTTTGCTCATTTCATAAGAGGTCTAAAACAATTAGATGAAATGAATTTTATTCTTAAAGCATCAAAATCAAAAGAAGAGACCTAAACAAAATCCGTGCCTAAAACACCTACTAGATAAATGCAGTGCATGAGCTGCAGGGTACCAGTTACTTCTTGCTGCTGTTACTCATCTCAGCTTCTATTATTCTGATGATATGTACATGAAAACAGTGTGTATGACACTAAAAGTTATTACCATGACCTCCTGGCCCAAAAAGCTTTTCTGGTAGAAATAGCCACATACTGAATCTAAAACTGCTATGGCTTTCAAGTGGAAAAAAAGCCTCTCTGGTTTTTAAATCCGTTGTTGAACCCCAGATGTTCAGGAATCAGGTGACTGGCTTTGAAAAATAAAATAAGTGAGTTTAGTTTCTCTTTTGATCACATTCTAGTTTTAGAGCCATCAGTCTCATTTTCAAGCTTTACCTCCATAATACCAAGGCTATACTTTCTCTTCTTTCACATGACAAAGTTGTCCCTTGTCTAATTTCTTAAAATGTCTGGAAATTTGGTATGATCACAGATCCATGCTACTGGGCTCTGGTTGGCAAGCTATGTGAAAGTGCTGTATCCAGTCAGGCAGATACATGATTTCGATCAAAATAACTATCGGCTACTCCAATTTTGTCCACTTAAAATTGTGGAAAACTGACTTCGTGTTTGAAAACTGAAATGGAGACTGCAGGTTTACAAACCATTCCAGAAACAGATTTAGTACTAAGTTCCTGACTACTCTGCATGTTGACTGAAAGATTAAATTATGGTTATTCCTCCATTTTCAGGTTTGGATTGGACTATCTGAATGTTGAGCAATAAAACTACATATATATATATATATATATGTAGTTTTATAGTGCCATAATGTGAAAAACTAAAATAAAAACACACACTACTACAAACAGGAAAAATAAGCTGGTTTGGGATGAGATTTTACAAGTCTGTAAAACAATGCAAGGCTCAGCATTAGGCACTGTTTAGCCGCTAGAAATGACTGCTCAACAGTGCTTAGTCCAGTGTTTCGAAACAAAAGGATTTAGATGCAATATTTCTAAAAGTGAAGCTGCTAAGACTTTGTAGTAAAACGTACTTGAAACAGAATCACTTAGTGACCCTAACTACTTTTAAATGAGTAATATGTACATTGTAAATGTACAAGCTTTATTTACTTATAAAAAAAGGTCACCTAAAATAAAGGAAAAAGGACTCTCTATGGAGCTTCTGAATGTCACATTTTATTTTATTGAAACCACATTTCACAGCACCAGACCTCCCCCAAAGAAAACAGCGTCATCCTTCGAAGACTGAAGTACATGTGAAACTCCATTTTACCTCTATGAGTTTACTTACATAAAGCTAGCCTTGGTTACTAACACTTCAAATATTTGCTTGACAAATCTACCAGAAATATATGAAATCATAGTCCAGTTTTTAGTGATTAGGACTGATCCAGTTTCCCACAGTAGTCTCATTAGTAAGTTGAAAAGGCATGAGTTGGAGAAATGGCCTGTCAGACTGAATGACAACTGGCTGGACTGCTGAGCTTAAAGGGTAGTAATTGATGGCTCAGCATCCAGCTGATAGCGGGTAAGGAGTGCCACAAAGGCTGACACTGGGGCCAATATTATACAGTATCTTCATCAACAACCTGGGTGATAAGATGGAATGAATCCTCAGAAAATTTGTGGATGATACTAACCAGGGAAGAGTGGTTGACTCTCCAAATAGAGATTCAACTCAGACGGACCTTGATAAACTTGACGAATAAGCCAACAGGAACCTCATCAAGTGCAAAATTCTGCTCCTGGGGTGCTTCAGTGGAGCCTGGGAACAGACTGGTTGAACAACAGCCTTACTGAGATAGATCTGGAGAGTAAACTGGTTGCCAAGTTGAATATGAGCCAAGAGTCTGCTCTCATTGCAAACGGGGAAAGCCAAGAGGAATGCAATCAAAGGAAACTTAATGCTGGTGAGACTGCAGCTCAAATACTGTGTCCTATTTCAAGCCCCCCATGTCGAAAAGGAATTTGAGAACCTGGAAAGTCACCAAAACGGCCTGGAGCCCTGAGGATGATGTTCGAGAAGCAGGTGATGGAGCTGGGTTTGTTTAGTCTGACAAAGAGGCAGCCTAGGGATAATCTAATAGCAACTGAAGATGAAGGTCCATTACAAGAACAACAGAGGCAAACTCTTCTCAGTATCACAAGTAACAGCTTAGGAGGTTCAGACTGGACATTAGAAAAATCATCTGTAAGGTGGTTTGGTGTCGTACTTAGAGAGGTGATAATCTTTGTTCTCGGAGGTTTTCATGACTCAGTAGACAAAGCCACAGCTGGCAAACAAGCGTTACTTGTAATCCTGCTCGGAGCAGGAGCCTGGACAGATGAGCCCCAGAAGTCCCTTCCAACCAACACTCCCACACACCACAGCCAGCTCTTTCACCATGGAAACTTTGCCACTCTCCACACCAAAAATCAAAGTTTTAACAGGCAGATAAGAGACAGACTTAGCACTGACCAAGGACTCTTCTGTACCATCTAGCTCATTAAATAGCTCCTAAACCCCATATCAACAAAACACCTTCTTACAAGCAGTAAGAAAGTGTCTCAATAAAAGAGCAATGAATGATTCTTCAAAAAGTACTTACACAGCTTCAAAAACACAAGTATAAGTCTTGTTCTCAGAAGTTATTTAAAAGGTCCCATTCACTTAAGGCATGTTTACATAGAAAGCCAACGGGCATTAAGAGCAAAAGAATTCATTACAATCTCAAGCTGGAGCAATTTGTCTCACAGAAAGATGCTACAGGCACATACTGTCCACAAACCAGAAAAGCAACACAGAGTCATGGGAAGTGTGTGTGTGGGGGGGGTGACAGGTAGTATTCTAAATTTAACATCCTCATTTACTATATACTATCTTCTCCATCAATACAAACCCTAGCAACCTTATTTAAAAAGCACACACGCAGACACAGGCTTAGTATAATCCAATATGTAAACTCATCAATTTGAAACTAAGTGAATGCTTTACCATAACAAACCTATAGGTAGCGCGAATCCTAAGTGAAGATCAGTAGTTTTCACTATGATATCGAGTACTTGTTCTACGGAGTCAAAAAAAAAATTAAGAAAATCAAGCATATTGCCAATAGACAAAACGTTACTCCAATGTCAGCATCTCTATAGGAAAGATTTTAGGGACTGAAAGTTCAAGATCAGTGGAATAGATCAGACTCTACTTTAAGTGACTTCCATTACGGTGTTTTTATACATATATATACACATACACACACATCTGAACCTCAGAGATATTTCAAAAATAACAATTTCTAGACAAAGAAGAATTTCTTTGTCACAGAGGTAAAGTAATCACAAGTTTGATTGTCCTGTTCTCCAGTTAACTTCTAATTGACATGATTAAAGCATTAGCCTTTACAGTACTTGTTGGGGTTCTCTTTTCCCTTACTGCTGCATAAATTACTACTTCTCCTACAAAAAAAAAAAAAATCTCCTAATTTGCTCTGTTCTTTAAATCCAAGTTTTCCTGTGCACATAGCTGCTCATTTCCCTCACTGTTGCACTGGAAAAGCTTATTTCTCTTCCCACTTACCCCTTGTGTACTTATCCACAAGCTTATAGTCTACATTACAAAAAGACCCCAACATACTGACAAATGATTTCTCTAGACAACGCCACTGAGAAACAATTCAAATGCCAAAACCAGTTCCTCCTTTCTTCAACAGCAAGCCACAAGCAAATCTGTTTTGACTAACTAGCAACTTTTCAGTATTTCAACTAGCTTGGACTGCTCGCGAGGAAGGAAATCATACACAGAAGTTAGTGTTCCCACTGTTTTCTTGTAGCCTCAGCCCAAAAAGGAATTAGTAAAAACTGCATTTCAGAACTTAAATTTCAAGAAATACAGCCTGGCCATTCCCAGGTAAAGAGATTATATAGCATTTACACTGGTATCAGCAAAGGAAATATTTACAGAATAGCTGTCAGGCTGGATATGAAACAGGAACTAAAACCAGAGATATTACACACATCATGAAACACATCCTCCCTAACCTCTCTCTCCACGTGTAAGTTCATATTCCACTTCTTTTAAGGGGGCTTTAAAATTTAAACCTCAAATGGTATGTGTTTTGAAGGTAGAGATTTCCACCACCCTCCCTTTCAATTTGGCCAACCATTTCTGCACAGTCATATTGAATCTAGAAGACAATTCTTCCGGTAAAAACACCACGTTAAAACAACTGGCAGTATATAGTGGTGCATCTTTAGCAAGTTAAGACTAAGCTAAATTGATTTCTATCACAGCTGTAAGCTAGCCAGCCTGTAAGCAACTTTATCTCCTTACAATACTTCTCCAGCTTTACTGAAAGCAAAGTAAAGGCTGAGCAGTAAGAAAAGCTCTGGGTACCTCCAAAGGATTTCTAACAGAAAGCAAAATCTTCCACCTTTAGATGACTTATTTAAATGAAGAGTGATCAGTAGTCTGGTGACTGAACAGCCTGGAGACACATGATGTGGAACAAGCAATTTATTTGCAAGGCAGCATTCCTGTCTCTTATGACGAAAGCCAGTTCTTTCAGTTTCAGGCCTAGTTCAGAGTTCTTCATGTTATTGGCCAAGAATTAGGATTGAATTGTTTTTGACCATGTAACAAGCTTCTTTCACATCAAAATGGCAGTGAATTTTAACCTGTTTTATACTCCCTGGTCTTTGGAAATGCAAGCTTTCTGCTGTGTAGCAGGAACAACTGTCTTCTGAAAGGTTTACTTTTGCTTGCTTGTTTGTTCATTGTTTTTTTAAGAAGTTACGAAACGTTTTCAGGAAGCCCGGTGATCCCACAGATCCTTCTTCCACACATGTATCTCCCTCAACAAGAAAACAACAGTAGAAAGAACACAACTAATGATTTAAGCTACAAGGCTACTACAGGGCATTCAAAGGGCTTCTCGATAATTGTTCTGGTTTTAAAGTGTCCATCTGCACCACCAGGATGGCTGAAAACATCAGTGGTATTAAAACATAGCATGCTCCATATAGCCTCCTTCTTCTGTGCCCTGTTCTCCAGTTCTTTCACTAAACACAGTCTGCCTTCCTAGCTCTAAATGCCACTATGCACTCTGCGCAAGACAAGTGAAAAAACAAAACCCACCCATATCTGGTCTACAGACCCAGCACATGTCTCAATTCTGACCTGCTACCACAAACCGCTGTCACTTTGGCTATAAACTGACACACAATATAGCTGAGGGCATTCCCAAGCACTGACGAAAAGTCTTAAAATACATATCTATATTTTTGCTTTAGTCACTCTTCCGTGTTTTGAAGTGTGAGCATAGAAACCTTCCCAAAAAGCCAAGGAAAACAAAACACACACACCCCACCCCCCCCCCCCAAGACTAAACTGACATGACCAACATTAACCTTCCCTGCCACATACCTAGGAGCTTCTGTACCACCGTTTTATTTACATGTCAAGACTAGATAGCACAGCTTATACTGCCGCCTTCAAAATGTCCTTGAGAATGACAGAAATGGCTCCAAGGAAACATGTCCCATCTGCTGAGCATCCAGTTAGGACGATGAGCTAGACCAGCCCAGCACAGGCTGGTGCTGGGGCAAAGTCTTGACGCTGTACTCCTAAATGCTGACCATAGACCGTCAGACACAGCAAACAGCAGGGTCTTTACTGGTCGTTTCTTACAGCTGAAAACAAGCGTATACAAACCAAAATGGAATTGAACTCAGAGATCACAGGTTTATTTACCACTGTGAAAGAAAATGGCACATGAGCCAAGAACTGTTTCTCTAATTCCTGTCTGCTAGCACCTGGCTCCGCGTAGCCACTACAGTGCTCAGAAATTATCAGAAAACATGGAAAACAGTCACTTTCCCTAGGAAAATCCAAATGTTCACCCTGCCACAAACACCAGGTTTCCCCTATGCAGAGAGAAGGAGATGGAGCTAGCAGATCTGCATGGAAGATGCAACATGCTCACCCTTCTGCATCAGGAATGCTGCAACTAGACAAACACTATTAAAAACCCTACCATGCCAAACACGTGCTGTCCAAACCTGAGAATTTCTGTACTCATCTTTGTATACTTCCATAATACAGGAAAAGCAATTTTGATAGAGGACAGAAATGCACTAATTACACTTTCAGTAAATATTGCACCCAGAGAACAACAGGCGGCAATAGAAAAAAAACCCTTTCAAATACAATGCTTTGGAAAGCGATGCAAAAACCAGGACAGTCTAGAAAACAAGTTCAGAGAACAAAGTGTTATAAAAAGTAAATGATTTTGATAAAAGTACTTTCTAGTGTTAAGAGGAAACATGGATGCTCTTGTGGAATGAACTCTGTGCTACTAAAAAATACACACTTTTCATGGTAAAGGTAGCATATGTTTTACTTTAAAGCAAATGGTCACTCTAGGTGTAAGAAAAACTGAAAGCCTGCTTATCAAAACAAAGGCAAGATGTTTACATACTGACAACAAACAGTTTATGTCTGCTGCTGCAGCAATAATTAAGTAGCTGCTTGGGTGACAAAAACAGCACACACCATCCAAATGAACTGTATTTTTTTTTTTTTAAATCTAAATATTTAATCTTGTGGCCCAGCTACCACTTCAATCTTTCATCACTAGGTACGACTTAGGAATTTCCTTTCCCTTTCTGAGAATCTGATTTGAAATAAGATATCAACTGTTCACACTTCCACACAATTACTCAAGACTTCCTTGGAAGGAACACTATCTACCTAAGGAAATCCTTGTCTGGTTAAAGTGAGCAAATATTGGTGGAGCCAGCATCTAGGGTTCTCATACTTGGAAGATTAGAAGTGTTGAGTTACATACACATCCTTGAATTTGGCTGAACGCTGTGGACAGGCATTTGAAACAGTTTGTATGGGTTTGCCATTTGATGGGAAATGTAAATATGACTGAATAAATAAAATTGGTCAGATACCCAAAACTAGTATTTTAAAGGTCCTTGTATGCAGACAGTTCTTCCATGTAAGACTTTATTCCAGCAATACACATCATTATATAGAGTCAACAAATTGTCTCAATTATTTTTCTCTACTCTTCCAATATCCATAAGGAACCATACTGAAGTCAGCAAGACTCAGCATAGATGCCAGAATTACTCATATAAAATAAATTTAAAAATAGAATCAGGGCCTAAGGACATTAACTTAGGCCAGAGAAGAACCAAAAGTCATCAGCAAAGTACCCCCTGAAAAGAACGTTAAGCGAGCAGTTAGGTTAGTGGGTTTCTGGTTTCTTGCCTTAAACCAGTAACTGATTTATTACTGCCACAACATGTGTTTTTCTTGGTGTACTACTGTAAAAAGTAAAACAAGACAGCATTTAAAAAAAAAAAATAAATCAAGCTCCAATAGTCTTTTCTAGGAGTGTTTTAAAGAAAGGCAGAATATAAACTGTAACCTCCAATATCCAGTTCTGAGTATTAATTCATTCCAAGCATATAATGCTAGCTAGAAAAATATCCAAGAAGAGTTACCTATTTGACCTTATATCCCTTCTTACCCCCACTAGTCCCTTCCCACCAATTATTACTGTGAATTAACATTGTTTAAAAAGATGATGATGAAGTTCTTGCTCTGGTTGTCTTCTGTATTTTTTTCCAGCTGGGAAAAAATAAGCCCATCATTCACTGCGCTGTTGCAACCCAAGTCCTGTATTGTCAGGTTTTTGTCTAACCAAAGAACAGAGAAGCCCACGCATTTTGCTAGATCAACTCCACCAGGCCAACTAAACACCTCAAATGTTATTTCTGCAACTCAGAATTTAAAAGCGTTAGTCTTGAACTTGCCTATAATTAGTAAGCAACACAAGCAATAACAATCAGATATTTCAGTTACTATAATTCAAAGAAGTCATTCCTTCCCTTCAACAAAAACATATGTTCTGCATAGGTTAGGTGAAAGATACCAAGTGACACCCACAAAGTAAATTCTACTCAAGGAGACATTAGAGCAAGATTAAGGTCATAGGTGCATTGTACAGGTACCACAAACGGAACTACAGAGGTCCCAAAGATCAACCCACCCTTGGCTGAGGCCAAATATGCCCAAAAGACCTACCAGATCCCTTACACCTGGTTAATATATGGCTGTAGGAATAAGTGATGGTGTCTTCAGAAAAAACACCTGCTGTCCACATGACATCAAAATGAGATTTGTGCATGTATTATGTTAGAAAGATCCAGATTTCTCTCACTCTTCTGTCACTCAATAAATAATAACAATAATAACAACAATAACAAACAGAAGTCTTGCATTAACCTCTGGTTGACTGAAAAGAGAAATCAAGATGGGACAATTCACCTATAACCCATCCATTGGGACGGGGCAATCCCACGAAAAGTGGGCCAAGATGATCTTTTGAGGTCCCTTCCAACCTGGGCTATTCTATGATTCTAACTTACCTCCATCATGACAGTCTCCATACACTAAACTTATCTCCAACTACAGATGCCAAACGAGGCAATGCCTACCTGTTCCACTCTATTGTGGCTGGGGGTAACATGGACAACCCATAGCATCACCGAGATCCCGGGTAACTTTCATAGCGGGTAGGCTGGGCTCCCTAAGCATGCTCCAGAGACTTTTTCAGGGACATACTCCACTCCGCACGCTCCTCCAATGAAGCATGCGCAATAGCACAGCCTCTCCTACACTACGTTTTTTGTTCTGGTCTTTTCTGAGGGAACGAGGGTCACCTCATACACCAAAGAATATAACAACAAACAACTCTGGCTTCAGCACAGGCACTTCTACATCCATTCATGCTCCATGCTGGTGATTACCATCAGGTCCAGTAAACACCAGCTATAAGAACTGTTTGTTCTGATGAACAGCGTTAGACCTGTTTGTTCTCCTGTCCTGCCTTCAGTCGAGATTGGGCAGTGCTTTCAGAAAAGCACTGATACAACTGCCCGCAAGCACTGGCTGACCCCAATTTCAGTCTGCCAAAAGTCATCCCCAAGCACAGTTATTAACATGAAACATCAGAGGACATACTACCTCTCCAGAAGTGCTGTGAGAGGAAGCCATTACACGTAGACCTGTTTCTTGCTATTTCTGTGTCATTTTAAAATAGATAATGAGGACAAAACCCCACAGCTATACCACAAGCGGAGATTTTATTGTTCTCTGTTGCAAACAGGTCCTCCAACCTGCCCAAACAAAAGCAGGCACCTGCCTGGAGCTCCCCATCAAGTCAGTTATTTCAGTTTAGCATACTACTTTTTTTTTCCCCCTCACACACGTTCCCACCACCCCGAAGCAGCCAGACTTTGTAACTCACTGGTCCATCCCAGGGGAGAGCAGGGAAGCCCGCTTACCAGGGGGCTGGGGGCCTCTCCAGCACACCCCCCTCCCTCTCCAATGTGCTTTGGTCTGTACGGGTCTCGTAGGGCCCAATACACCGACATGGCACTTGTCACTCACCGAACTGCACTCACTTCGGTGCTGCTCCTTGGCTGTGGAATAGCAAAACAAACCCTTCCTCGTTCACGCCTGGGTTGGCGCAGCGACCCTTCCAGACGGGGAAAAAGGGCACAGGCGGGCTGGGCCTGCCCTCGCCACGGGGCCGCCCCCTCCCCGGCCCGGCCCGGCCCGCCGGGGGAGCGCAGATGACGCCCCCGCCCCAATCGGGCAGCGCTCGCCGTGCCGCCCGCTCCCGGATCGCCCTAGATTTTGATCCCGGGGAGCCACGTCCCTGCGGTGACAAAGCTCGGCCTGACCGGTGTCACTTTCCCCACCCAGCCGGAGGCCGCGACCGACCGACCGGCGGCCCCGGCTCGGAGCTCCCCCCCACCGGCCCCTCAGCACCAGCCTGCCGAGAGGAGACCGCCTCAGGCCGGAGTGAGCCTCGCCACCTCCCCTCCCCACCCGGCGGCGGAACCCGCAGGGCGACCGAGACCCCGCCGGGGCAGCCCGCGCCCCTCCCGCCGCCTCGCCTCAGCGCGGCGGCCACGCACCGTGTAGAGCAGGTTGAGAGCGCAGAGGCAGTTCTTGGAGCAGGCGAAGCCCCCGCACACCATCGCGACGCTGACGCCGCCGCCGCCGCCGCCGGGGAACCGCGCACCAGGAGGCCGCCGCCGCCCCGCCCCCCGCCGGCCGCCACCAAGCGGGCGCGGCGGCAGCAGGTGAGCGGCGCTCGCCGCCGCGCCCGCTGATTGGCCGCTCCCGGGCGCAAAGGTAAAAACATGCAAATGAGGAGGCGCGGAGGGGGCTGGGAGGGCTGGCGGCCCTGGCTGCTGAACCCGTTACCCGTCATCTGCGGGCACCGGAGGGCTGGGCTCCACCCCGGCCTCGCCGCAGGGAGCCGGCTTGGCCTCCCGGGCGGTTTTCGATCGGGGGCGGTGTCGCCTCCGCACCCATTTCTCCCCCTCTATTGTTACGAAGGTCGCCGGGGCCTCTCCGCCTCGCCGGCCCCGGGGCGGGGGAACGGGGCTAGCCTGCTGGGAGCTGCCCGCTGCCCCGCCCGGGCCCAGGGCACCGGCCCCTGGAGCTGGCAGCGGCAGCTGCCCCGCTGCCGGAGGCGGCCGATGGGTGTGCGCTGGCTGTGTGCCTGCCTGCGAGATGAGCTGAGGAGAGGGAAACTTGCTGGGGCTTTACCTAAGGGTGGCTGGAGGAGGCTTGGCATCTCCTCGGCCATTTTGTTGTTTAGGGAACGAGAGGTTCCTCCCTGCCCCTTTCATGATAGTACGTGTCTGTAATCGATGACCTGATCCCCTGTGTAATCGAAAGGAAACATCCAGGGATTTATTTTTCCAGGGCATTGTATTATTTGGAGTACTGTTACAGTTTTACTAGCTATTCATCTGCATATTTATTTCTCTTTTTAAAATTTGTATTTAAAATTTTTATTAACAGTCATATTTCCACTGTGCCTCTTGTTACATAGTTACATCTGCATATTTCCTTAGTTTGAGGGTTAAATATTTTTATTTACAGGTAAACAAAATCCTTTATGAATAATTTCCTACTAGTCAGTACCAAGGTTTTGTTACTATTTTTAATTGGCTTGAATGGTGTCCCAGTTCACTAGTACCATCCAAAATCCTATCTCCAGACTCGCCATGGGCTGGACGCTGCTGTATGATGCTTTATAATAAATACAACAAATCTAATAACTGCCAGCTACTTCAGTGTGTACATGTGTTGCAGAAATAGCATCCAAGATATTTTCTTATCTTTTTGCTGGGCTTCACAAAGATACAAGGAGACATATGTTCCTCCTTTGGGACGTCTGTAAGGGTACATAGCGCACTAGTTTTACTTCATCAGGGTTTGGTGCCAGAGAAGAAGTGATGGTCAGTTCCTAGTAGGCAGAGGAAGCTGCATCTACTTTCTGGTGAATTCACAATTCTTAATAGGAACTTGTCATCAAAACAATTTAAGAAGGAAATTCCAAAAGCATTTTGTTTTATGTAATTTGGCTGGCCTTCGTCTGCTAAGGGAAGCCGCAGCAGGCTAATAATCCTTGCCAGCAGTGAGACAGAAAGAGGCTGAACAGCAGCAGGCTTTGTCTTTCCTGGTCTGTCACTCGGATCTTTTTTCTCCCCCCCCATCTTTTTTCCATGCTCTTTGATATTTTGCCAGACTTCTGCAATTAAATATAATACACATTTTTTTTCCTCATGCAATAACAAAGACTTGTTGCTTTTTAACTGATGTATATCTACCTCTCAGCTGCTAGCCAGGCAACAAATTAAAATTCTCCAATATTTGTGACCACAAATTAAATCTGAATGCTCAACAGCTGCTGAAGCTTTCTGTTTGTTTCTAAACTACACACAGACTATCCCTGCTGCTGGAGCTTTGTGAAGTGACAGGATGAGTGAAAAATCTGTTGTGTTTTTTTTCCCCCTTGCTAATTAAACTGACTTGATGTTGTGGCTAATTTGGCCTATTGGGAATGCAGATTTACTGACTGGTGCTACTGCCTTTACTGGGCCACGCTTCTGATCTTCTGGGCCCAAGTCTGGCAGAGCATAAGCCCAGTATAAAAAGTCACTTGATTCAGTGCTATTTTACCAGCTGCTTTTAATTTTGTTGTAAAGACCAGTTTCAGAAATTGTTTGATGCCTACTGGATAGGAAGGAGTATCTTGAATGTATACCCTTTCCTGAACAGAACAAGCCATCAGCATATCATATGTTTTTGTTGGATTTTGTTGCAAATGCTCACATCTAAAGTTACTGTGCCATTGTTCCTTTGGTTATAGTGCTGAATTATTCAATATTATCATCCACTGCCCTTCTTCTTAGAAGATCTCTTTCACTATTAATTATTAAAAGGTGTACCTCCACTTTCTTAATTAATGCTGGTGTTTCTTATTAAGGGACTCACCTCCTACAGCCTTTGTGGGTGGGAAGTACCTATTAGAGGTTTACTTGTTCAGGTAGGCATCTAACCATGACCAATGCAACTTGGTTTGTGCCCACCTCTGACCATAAACTCTGGGGCACAGTTCAGCTGGTATAAATAATCAAAGGCTCCAATTTAGTAAATAGAGCTATGATGAATGTAGCTGAGGTTTAGTTCCCCCCATCCCCAGTTCTGTTCACAAGTTATAGTACAAACTTGGAATAATATGGTTTGGATTTAGGAAAATACTTTTGCTGTTACAGCATTCAGCTGTGCTGACTCTTGTAATTTCTGGTAGTGGTCAGGAGTATGTCTGTGCTCCTATTCCACATCAGGCTGCAGAACTTAGCTTGTATTCTGGCTAGAACTAAATTGGCTTAATTCTTTTAAATGGATAATTACAAATTGTTAGTTATAAAAAGGCTGTCTTGCAGTTGGAGGGAAATCTTTCCTTCTCTGTAGGGAAAGCATAGATAGTGTTTATTTGATTTTTTTTTTTTTAAGATTATTTAAATAGCTGGTCCAAGTGAGGATCCTAAGTATTTGTCTCCTCACCCTTTGTCTCCGTAGGGGACAAATTCTGCACTCCCATCTGTTACATGAATCCAGAGCTGCCAGACATAACCAAGAGCAGAATATGCCTTTTCCTTTTCTTCCCTCACTTTTTTCTGACGCTTATTCTTTGCTTCCTTGCACAGTCTTTGTTCTCCTGCCCTTCTTTGGTGTCTTTCAATGGCACTGCTGGCAACAGGAGGAGCCATGAACAGTGTGAATGAGTTGTTCTTTCATGGGAAACTGCGATGGGGGGAGAGTACACTGGGCACTTGTAATGCTGCTGACGTGCACTTACAGACGGTACAAAAGTATGCAAGAAAACGCTCCTGCAAGGAGAGAGGGGAGTGAAAACACAGAGTTACTGGGGCTTGATGCTGGCATGCTGCTTACTAGTCAGAAGAACTTCAAATGGAGCCGTTTGGGTAGTTTACTCTTCATTTCCCTGTAAAGCTCATGTCAGCTGGGTCATTTTCAGGAGATTTTCTGCATGGGACCTTCTGCTGTGAAATACTCTGAATGCAAACTCAGCTTGTAGGCAAATCTCTTCTGTTTCTGTAGGCTGCGATCCCACATTATTGCTGCTGGTTTATGTTATTTATTATGTGCCTGAAATCTAAAGGTCTGTGTCACTTCTGAGGCACAAATTTGAAATGGGAAGGCTCAAGTATATACAAAGTTCTCTTAAAGTGTATACTATTGTCTTAAAATTAAGACAGTGTGACCTTTTTTCTTACTCTCTACTATTACAGAGTGTCTAAAACATTGTAAGTGAAACATTGTTTGCAGAAATTGATTTTTATCGCTTTATTTTTCCCAGGTTTACAATGAGCCGTTGACAGCACTTTGAGCATTTCATTTCACTCTTTGTCTTGTAAAGTCAATTTTTTTCCCCTGTTGTTTGTATAAAGTCTCTCATGCACATCCAAATCGGGGGTAGGGGGTGTAGGGGGGGAAACAGGGTTAAAAAAAGCCAGGTGTTTCCAGGAGTAGGAATGCCACATGCAATCTCTGTACTTGTAATTATTAGACTTTAATTTGACTTTCTCTTCTTAAATGTATAAGCAAAATACTTGTGATAGTAGGAAAAATAAACATAATGAGTCTAAATTGTATGAACTCCATTGCAAGACAACCAGGTGTGTTAAAACCAGTGCTAATTCCATTAGGATTTTAAAGAAACTTGGAATGCACCTTGCCCAGTTTTCTTCTCTGGCTACATTTGTCTTGGTACTTCTGTTTGTTTTGTTGTTGTTTTTTTAAAGTCTAGCATCAGTCTTTTTGCTTCCTTTAAGACATTATAGGAAAACTGCAAATGACAGTGTTAAAATCAGTAATTTTGTACTTGTTGCTATGATGATGCAGCATCTAGGGAATTTCTCATTTTTCTTTTATATATGCAAAAAGGTCCCATAGGATTGTTTTTAAAGCTTACTGCATCAGCCCTAAAAAACAAGCCAAGTATCTGCTGTCTGTCTAAATTGTTTTCAAAGTATTTATTGTATACAGTTGACATTTTTAGATATTAGCGTTGAGGTGAATAGTGTATATGCACAAAGGGACAGGGTTTCGGCTAGCTTACCTTGAGAGTAAATAAAGGGCTTATCCTGCCTTGGCAGTTGACCATTAAAGCGTGTTCCTGTGCTTGGACCGTAAGTGTGTCTGAAGTTTGATGATGGCTGTAGGATCTGTGTTATGGTCAACAAAGTCTGTGAAGTAAAATGCTGTTTATAATCTGTGTATGATCAGCTGTGTCTCTCCATGGAAAGTAGGTTCCAGTGTCCAGCCATTTCTTGTGTTACTGAAAAGGGAAATCTGAGTCATCTCGGTCACCTGAACCGCCTCAGTATTCAGTCATGTCAATTAGTCATCTTAGTTATCAGTAACGCAGCAGGTAGAATGTATGGAGTCAATAAAACGTACACTTAAAATGTTATCTGCAGTAACAATCGAGGTGGGTTTTGTTTGTTTGTTTTTTTAAAGCTGAATTCAGTGCAAATGTCCTGTGGACATACCCCAGTTATTTACTGACTTGTTTAGTAATGAATTGGCTGTGCCATGGTGTTTGCATGCAGTCGTGAATTTCTCTGCACTTCCTGGAACAACATCAGTTTCCCGGCAGTGCTGTTGTGCTTGTGCCATTCCACCCCCAACCTTAAAGAAGCCCTTTCTGGCACCAGGCAGTGAGGAATAGCATGGGTAGGCGTAGCTGTTGCATGGATCTTTGCTGTCTTAGGGGTAGACACACAAGGTGCTGGGGTGGTGTTTCATGTTGATGATCATTACGAGCCAGACACAAGGGAGAGATGATTCTGGCATACAGAATAAACTTGCCTGTGTTGTTTGGATCGGAGGCTCTTCTCTGCAGAGGAGAAAAAATGTGCAAAACTGTTTGGGATTTTTTTTTTTTTTTTTTTTTTAGTGAAGTGGAGCATTGTAGATTGAGAAAGGGAAATTAGGACAGGAAAATAGGCCATTTAAGTACACTGGCTAGAGCAACGCACAACTAGGTCAGAAATTAGCTCCTCCAAAAGCGCAAAGACATAGCAAATATTCAGTTTAATAAATCTAACAAGCGGTTACAAATGACTACTGATGAAATAATGGTTCGTTCATCTTTGCTCTTGGAAGGACAGATGCTGAATTTATTCCTTGAGAAACTTTCTGACCAAAATCAAAATGGCATAAAGTTCTTGGATTAAGCCTGGAAAGTTAAATCGCTGTTAGAAAACTACCTAGAAGAGAGGCTCTCTTCAAGCAAAAGCAGCTACAGGCAAGCATGAAGCCATTGTTCTGGATGGAGCGGCTGGATGTTCAGCCTCGCTTTTTAAGCCATTCTTTATAATTCCCACCAGATCAACCATGCAGTGGGTGAAAATAACATTGGAGTTTAACAATAGCATGTCTACTTGTTAATTCAGTTTATGCTCATGTCTTTTGAATCGTCCTATGAATAGTGTTTGCCAGACAAAAGATAGACTTGGTGAAGTTTGTCCCTCTAATGTTTATAGACAGGTGGGGGGGGGGGGGAAAATAGCACCAGGACACTGACTATAAAGTGAAAGTGTATTATTTCAGAGGTCAGCCTTCTAAAAACAGTAAAAGAGGCAAATACTCATTTTGTAGGTTCAGAAGCTAGTTCTTGGGATTTTCTGAAGATCTTAATTGTGAGAATCGCCTTTTGGCACATTTAAAATCTATTTTCAATTAAGCTGATAGAGGATAGGATAAGGAGAGTTTGTTGTATCTAATATATTAAAGAAACAACTGGAGGCTGCAAATAGCAGCATAATGATATTTTGAATAGTAGCACATGAAAGGCTTGACCCAAAGCCCAGTCCTTCTGTTCAAGACCAGGATTCGGGGATGTCCTGGAGTTGGGCTGGTTTTAGTTAAGTCTGGAAGAGAAAAAGGCAGAATTCTAGATCCAGGCAACAAAGTGGTCTAATGCTTCCTGCAGCCAAATCCAAACTTGCTTGTGCTGTTATGTACAAGGCATTTACGTGTCTCTCTGGAGAGGTGGATAACTGCTAGGAAGGTAGCCTCTTAGAGACAGTGTTTATCATACCCTGTTCTCATGGGAAGTATATCAGTGCAGTGTGCTGGTACCTGATGCACTGTCGCATCTGTTCTTCAGGTCTGAAATAAACCCAGCAAACTTCAACAGTAAATATAAGTTAAAGATGATAACTCTGTGATTAACAGGACATGTTAATGCCTGTGGACTAACAGTGGAGTGTAAGCAGTGGGGGAGTTAATAGTTTTCAGATTAATTGCAGTTTTTATTGGTCTTATGTCTGCTGCAGGTTCTCATTACCATTGTATCCCAAAGATTTCCTCTTTATCAGGTTCAGGTGGAAACCATCACCTCTTGGTTTTGGTTTGAAGGGAAAATGGATACCATCCGCTGAACACCTTCCCAGGTGATTCCCTGGGAGAGTTCCAAGAAATCTTGAAGTAATCAGGCATCAAATGCTAAGAAGTGGAAATCCGAAGTGTTTACAAGTACGTAGAAGAACAGTAGAGGACGGTCTGAGCACGCCCTTGTACTGTGGGAGCAGAAGGGTGGGGAGAAAAGCTGTGCATCACAAAGGACATTCAAGCACCAAGGTTCTGGTGTCAGCTGCTTAGCTAAGTGCTCTCACCAGGCCTGTCTGTTGACTGTCAGGGTTCATCCTGTGCATGTGAGCTGTGTGACAAGTTGTGTTGTGCCTGTCACAGAACCATGGAGAACACAGGTTGGAAGGGACCCCTGGAGGTCCTCTGATCCAACCTTCTGCTCAAAGTAGGGCTAACTCCTGAGCCAAAGCAGTTTGCTGAGGGGGAGGTTCAGTCAAGTTCTGAACATCTCTGAGGATGGAGGGCCGCAACCTGTCGGGCAACTTGTTCCAGTGCTTGAGTACTCTCACTGTGAAAACTTTTCTGTTATCAGAATTAACCTTGCTGCAACTTGTGGCCATTGCCTTGTTCTTTTGCTGTGTCCCTCTGAGAAGAGTTTGATTCTGTCTTCGCTCTAACTGCTTTTAGAGAGTGGAAGACTGCAGTCAGATCTGCCCCCAGCCTTCTTTTATCTAGGTTAAATAAACACAGTTCCATCATCATTCCTATGGCGTTCGTTCAGGAGCCAGAGCAGTCCTTCTTCCCCTGTGACATCATGAGCTGGTATTTTCCTTTGACTTCCTGCTGAAGTGGGATAGATCACTGTCGTGGTTTAACCCCAGTCAGCAACTCAGCACCACGCAGCCGCTTCCCCCTCCCCTCTCCCAGTGGAGTGCGGAGGAGGAAAGAGGAAAAAAGTGAAACTCATGGGTTGAGATAAGAACAGTTTAATAACTAAAGTAAAATATAATACTAACAATAGTAATAATGAAATATAATAATAGTAATGAAAAGGAATATAACAAAAAAGGAAGGGGAGGAAGGAAAAAAAAAACCAGTGATGCACAATGCAGTTGCTCACCACCCGCTGACCGATGCCCAATTAGTTCCTGAGCCGTGATCTGCGCCGCCCAGCCAACTCCCCACTGTTTATATACTGGGCATGACTTTCCATGGTATGGAATACCCCTTTGGCTAGTTCAGGTCAGTTGCCCTGGCTGTGCTCCCTCCCAGCTTCTTGCACACCTGCTTGCTGGCAGAGCATGGGAAACTGAAAAGTCCTTGGCTTAAGATAAGCGCTACTTAGCAACAACTAAAACATCAGAGTGTTATCAACATCATTCTCACACTAAATCCAAAACACAGCACTGTACCAGCTACTAAGAAAAGAGTTAACTCTGTCCCAGCCGAAACCAGGACAATCAGTTGCGAGAGAATAGAGACGTTTGGTCCAAACCAGCAATCCCCAGCTGAAAGAAATTCACAGGAAGAGGAGGAAGACAGAGTGCCAACTTTTGGTGTATCTGTTGTTTCTTTCTGTGGTTTCTGTAAAGCACAGTCAGTATGCTCACCCTGCTCCATCGGCATGCTATCTGTAGCAAAGTTAGCTGCTGTGGTCCTGTGATGATGTGAGAATCTTTCAGAAATGGACAACTTAGTTGTGAGCAAAACCTTGAAAACATGACCAGTAAATGGCTCAAAGTTCAGAAGGTAAATTTAAAGAACCCAGTTTCTTTCCTAATACCAAATTTTAAACCAGCATCATAACTAGACACCTGACATACATTTTGAAGCAGTTGCTTCAGTAATAATGCTATGTGCCCCTAGCAATTCTTCTTTCTTTAAAATATCTCATTATTAGCACAGCCTAGCTTCTTTTCTTGCAAAGAGAAGACCTACAGCCATGAGCAGCTAGTAATGTGAATGCAGTACTTTTGAGCGTGCATTCGGAGCATATAGAAAAAGCTATGACTCTTTCCTCTAGTTACAAAAACAGTCTGCCGCTGCCAGCCAGTTCTGCTGCATCACCACAATCATCTGTGTGCAAGCTGGGGACAAGCTGGGAAGCAGTTTCATCATTTGGTTTGTTCCCTTGGAAGCACTGAAAGAGTATCAGGTCCTCGCATAAAAATATAAAGCAACATGAGTGCTCAGGGGTATATTCATCTATGAGCACAGCTCTTTTTTTTCCAGTAGTCTTCTTGCGAGCAGATGACACTAACAGTGGAATAGGTACCTAGTAACTATGAAATAGAAGAAACAAACCTAGTTTGTTACTTGGTGTGTCAGGTGATATCCAGAGTTTGACAGTGAAACCCTAAAGTCTCATGCTTATTCTGAATTTACTGCTTTGCTCTTGAGCTATCCGTCCAGCTCCAGTACCATAGCAGACATATCAGTGTGAAAATCAGCCTGTTTGTCTTGGCGTGGAGTGCATTTCTGACTTTATGCAAGATAAGCAATATATAGGCTTATGCATTTAAACTTAGCTTCATATTTTATCCTACATGTTAGCTGCTTATCAAGTCTGCTGTCAGTGCTTTCTGCTGGCAGTGCCTAAACATCTGCATTAGGGACATTACAGAAGCTGACAGTCAGATACTGATAGCTGCGATAAGTAATTAATCCCTTAAGCACACAGGAATTTTCTGTCAGTTGAATTTGCTTGGTACAGTTTCCCTAAAAGAAAGATAAACGTGATAGGGCATGGCTTATCTTTCACCAAAGTTTCTTCTTGGAGTCCCAAGACGTGCCTCTTTCTGTTGTCTGGCTTGCCAGCCTGCATACCCAATTTAGGGTTCACCCTTTTGAAGCTGTGGTTTTTCATGTTTCTAGTTGGTGCTGGTTGAGACAGACATCAGTCAACAATGGTTTGATATGAACTGGTGAGGTATTAACTTTGGTTTGTTCATTTTTTCTATGCAGTTGCTTTTTTCTATGCAGTTTACACAGTCAAAGAGAAGCATGTTCTGCCAGTGTGCTAATACAGTTTCCATTTAATTATGTACTTTCACATGAGTCAAGAACCCTTGTGCAAGAGAGTAAGAGAAGGAAACAGTAAGGGATGAAGGAAGGACACAGTGGGTTTTATGCTGTTCTATTTTCTTTTCTTTTTTTTTTTAAGAAAATGAATGAGTGAAGAATCCCAAAATGAGAGAAAATTTGCAGTGACTGTGCTTTACATAAAGTACACTGAATTCCAAGCAAATGTAAAGGTATATCTAAACTTAATTCTGCAGAGAATTTTAACTGATGGTGGATTTTCAAGTTAAAAATAATTTGTTTACTTCCCAGTCTGAGCTGGAAAGTGTTTTTGACACCATCTTGTGTTTTATTTCCACCTTCTATGTATGAGTGAGAGATGTCAGCTCTGGAAGCTGCCAGCCTGTCACCACAGGAGTGGCTTTTCTTCTAGAATTGTATTGAAACTTGATGGCACAGTTTCTGTAGAGCAGCCGAAGTCATGGCAGCTCGCAGTATACTTGGTGCTGCTTCCCTTGTTGATGCCAGTGAGAGAGACACAGTAGCTGACAAAGCAATAACTGGGATGCTGCTGAAAAACAAGGCTGCTTCAGCAGTAGCAAACCATTTTCAATATGAACTTATCTTTTAAAGGATCCAGCCTTAAATGAATATGAAGTACTCAATAAAGTGCTCTTAAAGGCTGCTTTTTCCCAGGAGATATTTCTTCATGTAATTTAGGTAGAGCAAGCAATCAGTCGTATTAGGAGCAGACAGATCTGGAGCACTGACCACCTGGGAGTGCACTGCGGTGCTTCTTTGCAGCCGTTCAGTGGGATTGCTGGCGTGAGTGATAATAGATATTATGAGTGCTAACAGCTATTACAAGTGATATTACGATAGAAGCAGGCTAACAAAAGTCAGGTAGACTTTATGGCCCTCTCCTTGTCAACAGCAGGCCAATATTTGTTTCCAGTCTCAATTCTGACTATTGGTGCTAAGAAGTTTTTCTCTGAGACGACCAGCAGGAGTGGAATTCAGGTCTCTCTCATCTGCTTCTCATTGCTATATCTGCGTTGGGGCTGCGGCTCCACCACTTCATCCCCATAAGTCTCTGCTGTCAGAATGCGTGCAGTATTTCCAGGTATCTTGATGTCTGCCTTGAGTGTCATCTCTATCTCTGAGCCAAAGGACAGGAAGGTCATAGGTCTGACAGAACAAAGCAGAAGATACCTCAAAAGTACAGGGTTTACTCCAAAGACTGGGTAAATCCTTAACTGCAGAAGCTGCTAAGACAGTTCTTTTAAATTGTATGCTTGTTTTATTGGACATTGCTGTGTCAAAGGCGTGTGCCCTGCACTAACCAAATGCTGTAGGCACCTCTGCATTTGGAGAGTAGAGCACATCTGATATTTTTATTCAATAGTCGGCTTTTTTTCACAGTACTTTATCAGATCTGTTTAATATTATTTTACTGAGCTGGGTGATTTCTGTTTTTTTGTTTGCCTCTGAAGAAGAATATATTTCTGCACATTATAGGCTAGCACAGCAGTGAAAGATGGCTGGTGAGAGGTGGGTCAGTAACATAATTATACTTTCTCCAAAACTGGAAGGAGTTTCTGCTTCTGATGCCTGCATCTTGGGGGAATATCTGGATTTCCAATGTTTCCATTTTGTGGGGCAGAGTAAGAACCCTTGGGAATTCCAGAATATCTCTGGGTTCCTGATATTTTAAGTGACTTCTTGTGAGAACAGTTAGCATGAATTTCATCATGGAAACAAAATTCCAGCTTAAATGTCATCTACAGCATGGTTCGGACCCTCCCACTGTTGCAGGACTTCAACTGGCAGGTTGTTGCTCTGCTGTCACTCTCTCATGAGTGTTTGTAGAAGGCAGTGCTTTTGTGCTTTTCCTCTAGTTTACTTTTAGGTTCCCATCTATACTATTAAAGTTGTCCCTAGTGGATTCTTCTTTTGATATGGGAAGAAGTTGCCCTTTTTCTTCCTCTCTGAGGATTAATATTCCCAAGAAGACCACACTTTTCCTCTGTGCCTTTTTGATGTTAAAAATTCAGGGTTGCTTTGCAACATCAGCACCACCATGTGTTCCTCTTCAGTCAGTTGTCCGTATATCCACTTACAGCTTTCAGACCTCTCCCAGACCCTGCGGAAACTATTTGGAGTTTAGGGTCATGAGAACCAGTTGCTGTAGGACTTCTTTAGTAGATATATTCACGTATCTTTGATTTATCCATGCTGATTCTTCTTGCCTGCATCTGATTCTTGCATTTCATCTATCCTACTCAAGTTTAGTAATGTATCATCAAGGTGAGTTTGCACACAGGCAGAGCATAAACAAGTGGCTATTTGCTTTTTCAGTCCTTGAAGGGAGGATTGTGTTATTGAAGTTTAAATAAATCACCCAGATGTGTGCCTGTATCATTTGAGCTGCATGTTGCCCTGAGAATTCTTCAGTTAAAGGAGCACCATCAGCTGCTGTTTCAGGAACATTTCTTTTAAAAAAAAAAAAAGTCCCTTCAGTCGCAGTAACAGCCACTAAATTATAACACAAATATAATGACATAGATGCTACATAAATCACTAAACTATAACCAGTTGTTATAAAAATATTAAAACTCACCCACACAAACAAAACTAAGAAAACATGTAAAAGAAACTGTGAATGTGATTATGCACAAAATGCACTTGAAAGCTGAAATAAAAGGAAGAAAATTGAGATAAAGCAATCTCTGCTCATTGGTAACAGGGACCTAGGTGTGACTGTAAGAGGAACAGCACATGAGAGAGCAGTACATACATGCTATTTGGTGCAGAAGTGACAGCACATGACCTTGATTTATGCAGTTATTCTGAATTATCTTTCCGTCCTGTTTTTAGTATCCTGTACTTCTCTCAGGACTGGTACTTCTCTCTCTCTGTCTTTGCAGTGTTTCCAGGTGCTGGTGTTTCCCCTGACAAGCTACTGGCCTATTTGGGATCTCTGGAGACTGCATCCCTATGAATCTGGCTGCTGTGATTATTTTAGCACTCGACGCAGATTTCCCTGAGGAACAGAGGAATCGTGCCAGCAGATGTGGTTCAGGCGCCCTTCTTCCCCTAGGCCCGGCAGGGAGGCGGTGTGCAGGCTGGAGGGGACCAAGGGGGGTCCGAAGCAGCAGCCCTTGGTCCTGCCCCAGCCCCTGGGGAAGGGGGGGATCCCCCTTCCTTCCCCCAGGCGAGGGGCTGCAGGAGGTGCTGCTGCACGTGTGCTTCGGCAGCCAGCAGCGCGGGAGGACAGATGGCTCCGATTGCAGGTCCAGAAGTTGAGCCGAGGGTGACAAAATATTTTCCCAGTCTTTTTGGAAAGCTGGGCCAGCCTGTGAGGGAGAGGAAGGTGAGATACCATGGTGAGTGAGAGGTGATCTGTCTGGGGGCAGAAGGCATTTCCATGTTGGATTTATTGAATTATGTGTGTTTTCTGAGGGGAGAGAGCATTCAGGATGTTCTCAGCTGGGTACAGGATGAGATACCCTTTGATTAGAAATCAGCCTTAATGGTTTCTTCTGGAACAGCTTTACAGGTTCAGAGGTTTCTGGATTCACTAATGTCTTAAGCTCAAAGCAAAATGCAGGAGATATAAGTCTGTGATAGCAAGAAGAAATATAACGTTGTTTCTGTTAACCCCAGAATCCCACTGTCTTGATAAAAACCACAGAAAAATGTTTTTATTTTCAAAAGGTGGGAGAAGTGTAATCTTCCAGGTCTGTCCATACACTGCTTCCATCTCCTGACACGAGAAATTTCTGGTTGTGAAAGTATAGTCTCATCTCCAGGCTCTTTCAGAAGATGTCTTTGCATTGGCGTTACCCTAAGGGCCTGGATTTTAGGGACAGAAAGGGACAGACTTGATGCAGGGATGGGCAGCCAGCCACATGGTAAATACCATTTTTTTTCAGCTAGCATAGTGCTGCCTGTGACCCTTGAGCAAAGGTCGAAAAGTCTGAATCTCCTATATTTGAACTTCTTTAGGTCATCAACACAGTAAAAGAGAGAGGTTTTGTGATATCTTTTAACCTTTTCTTCCAGTGACATGTACTACTTATCCCACAAACTATAAATTATCTGCCTGTCCGCTTCCCTTTAGAATATCCTTCAGTATCACAGATACCATCTATTTTCTCTCAGGTGGTCTTATTGATACAAATCTAACTAATTCTCAATTGGTTTTTATTTTTTCAAGGCTGCTGCTTCTATTTTGGACCTGGAGAAGGACTGATGTACTTGAAAGCTTATTGATTTTTCCCAGCTAGACTAGTGGGTCTAATAACATAGGTCTGCCTACAAACCTTATTTTGGTCATATCCTTGGATACATCAACAATACTGTTTTGTTATTTCTTCTGGCGTAATTTATGGCTGTCAGTGTTATGCAAACATCCCAGCAATAACTATTAATGATATGGAGAGAGTTATTTTGGGTGTCAGCAATGTTCCTAAACTTCATCAGGGGAAAATAAACAGAAAAATCTCAGGCAACTGATGTACTGGAAGAGACTGCAGCACAAACGCATCTTATCATTATGAAGTTGCCACGATACAGCGATTTGTTCATTCTGGGTCGAATCTTTCTTTTTTTATGCCTGTGTGTTCCTAAATCAGAGAAATTTGGTGTTCACGGGTGTGTTTCTCCCTGTTAGTGGAGTTCCAGAGCAGTTTGCAGTTTCCCTGCAGTCCCGTAGGGTGAAGGGTGCTGGACGGTACGGAAGCAGACACTCGAGCCTTGTAATGCCATCAGTAGAAGTGCTAGTGATGAGTGTAGGACGCAGTGGCAGTCATTAACGTTGAACTGTTAAATGAGACACTTGGACTGAGGTAATTGAGTTTCTGGCAGCTGGCAGCCATGGGAGTGACAGATCCAAGTACCAAAATGTTACCTGTCAGTCTGCAGCTGTGTCACATTAGCAGTTCCAGCACTGGCCTCTTTCCTCGTGCTGACTGGGAGAAGGTGGTGGATCTTGGCATTTACAGTCCAGCAATGCCTCTCCAGTGGGTAGGGGACATGTCCTGTATGTCTGCAAAACGGAGCCATCCATGTGGTCCTGCTCAGTGATGGCTGAGACCGACAAGTGCATTTCTCTCTTGCATCCCTCATGGGAGAGGCAGCGGGAAAGCAAGCACATACTCTTCACTCTCCTTGTCTGGATCGCCTCAGATGGGTACTAAGGACACTGCTGTGCTGTACCAGCATGGCTCCTGGTGCCCCAAGGCAGCAAGGAGCAGTGGTGAGGTGAGACTCCAACCTGCACAGCTCCCACCAAAGCTCCTGAGGTCCCTTGTAAGCTCGGGACTTCTTTCTCATCAGAGAATAACATGGGTAAACTGGAAGGGAGAAACCCAGAAGGGGCCGAGCACCTGAAACCCCTGCTAGCGTGTGCGGTGACGTGAGCTACCAGGCCTCCGTGGGAGGAAACCGCGGCCGCCGTCGTGCTGGTGATCGGATCGCTGCCAGGAAAAAATAGCAAGTGAGCAGGTCATCCAGGACGCCAGCGCAGCAGCTCTGTGCCAAGGGCCAAATATAGGTTATGTGCACAGCCTGGGAGTGCTCGCCTGCCTGAATCACATCTTCTGCAGGTGTTGGCGTAACTTCCCCTCCCTGAATTTATTTCCGTTTACATGAAGCTCTGAAGGCCCATGTTGGCTGGTAGGGAGCAGGAATTAACTTTTCCGTAAATATCATAGCACAAAACCAAAAGCCGGGGGGGAGAAGCGGAAGAAGCTAACCCTGAAGATTTGCTTTTCCCACCCTCCAAAATCAAAAGATGTGGCTTTTTTTGGAAAATATATACTTATGTAATTTGTCCTCATTTTCAGTCTTAATAACCAGCACAGCTCAGCCAGCAGTGAATGGTTGGCTGCAATGAACCCATGTAATATTATTTGTGGCTCTTTTTGAGAAAGGACTGGTTTGTCTTAGCCCACGAGCCTTATTTTAGATTATCAAAAGCCCCATTTTTAAGTGCAAATGTGATTTTACAGGTAGTTATTCTTGTCCATGAACATGATGGGAACTTAAAGCCTTTGAGATGCCAGAGGAGATCCGTTGCAATTACCAGGCAGTTTACCAGCGCCTCAGTAAGGGCATGTTTGAGAGCGACAGGTTTTGTTCTTCTCCATGTGCTGTTCAGACAAACCCATCGAGGCTGAGTCATCACGTGCCCTACATCTGCCACCGCTCTGGGGCTGAACTCACCGGTTCTGAAAGCTCACATTTTGAGGAAGGTGTTCAAAATAGAAACCAGAGTTCTGCAGCCCCGCACCCTTACAACACTGCAAGTAAGGGATTGGGCCACATTTTCTTGCTCTCTTTGCTTGTCATGAAGTGCTGGTCTGTCATTGCTTAAGTGCACAAGCTGTCCTGAAGTAAAATTGTGCCGCTCAAATACAAGACGCTAAGAAGCTTGCTTCTTGCTGCTAATGCAGTACCACAGTTGCTTGGCAGTGCCCTGCCCCAGGCACCGCTGTCTGGGAGCTGTGCTGGGAGCTGGAGCCCCATGATGAGCTGCAGCAGGGACCCTAAGCCTGAGTGCTACCTGCGGCGGGAGGAAGGGCCTCCATCCCTCTCCAGTTCATCGGTCCCGTCAGTGCATGGGTGTTTGAAGACAGTTCTGCATCTTATACTGTGAATTATGGCTGCGTTGTGGGTAAACATGAAATTACTCCCCTCCCCACCCACCCACCCATTTATGAGACCTTGTTTAACATTACCTTATGCCTCTTAATGGATTGGGGGTGGCTTTTAAAGATTTTAGAAAATGGCTCCTTGTCACTTGAACTCCTGAGTGCCAAGTGATCATTTGAGAAGCAAAAAGGTTTCAGTGTTTTCAGCAAAAAATTTTCATAACTGCACAGGACTTAAGAAAAACCAAAACCTAGCTTTTATGAAAATTATGAAAACCGTGGAAGCTGGCTAATATGAACCCAGGGAGAGTGGGAAAAGCTGAACGCCACTATTGCCAAGGAGTGCGTGTGGCTTAAAGATGCTGTAGTGAGTGCTGGTGGGGGTAGTACTGAGAGCTTATCTTATAGCACTGTTTAGCATAGTTTACGCTTTTCACATTATACCACTTCCCTGTATTTATACTTAAGCTTGCTAACCCCTTTTGGCCTGCTCTCAAGAGCTGGAAAACGATGATGCAAGTTGCTCACGTGTTTCTGTTTATGTGCCCAGCTCCCCATTATATGCCAAGCAACAGGCATGAAGTGTTTGATACTTAGAAGTCCTACCCAGGAGCTTGGCTAGGTAAGTCATAAGAGAACCCAATACCTCATATCTGTTAATGAAGAATAGAAGCCCTTCTGGAAGGGGTTTCTCAAGCCCAAAAAAGATGTGGTAAGAGTAGATGGTTCTCCTGCACATATGAGCATCCATATGGCACAGTTTGCTCTGGGCCATGACTAGGGTTTCAAGGCATTCCTACGTTACAACGAAAGCTGTTAATAAATAGCATGTCCTGAATTATGCTTGAGGTAAGAATTGATCTAGAGATTTTTAATAGCCTTCAAATCTTTAATTGGAAAAGCTGCAGAGGTAAAATAATGCATAGCTTAGAGGTTTTAAAAGGAATCTGAAAGCAATTTTAACAGCTAGATGATCAATTGTGTGTGTTTTCTTAAAGTAGGTGCCCAGTCATTTCTTACAGCACAGGAAGGGAGAAGGCTGAATCACTTGTTTGTCTGATTGTCACCTCAGTTACTAATAGAGAGTAGGGTAAATTCCAAGCAGCAAGTGATTGCATTGAGGCTGAAAGCATCATGTATAAACAATGCTTCAAAATCCTGGTGTTCTGAATTTTCTGAATATTTTTATTAAAAACAAACTTTTCGAGTAAAGCCAATAATACTCTCAACAAAATTAAAATATGTTGTGAAAGTTTTGAAGTTACCCAGTAGTTTATTCACTTAGAAATAACTTCTCTCATGGACTGAAACTGAGTTGTAGTCAAAATATTCAGTGTCTATCTTCCCTTTAGTATTACACACATATCTTGTACTAGTGCAGTGACTTTCTCACACATGTACATTTTAAATATTTTCTTAAAAAATAATTTGGCATTTTATAAAATTGTATATTATTTAAAGATATTTTAATATTTAAATATAATGCATGAATAATGTATTCTAAATTTGTATAAAGTTTACCAATATTAGATAATTATAAATATTATTTCTATTGAACATACGATAGTAAGCATTTTAATAATTATATTTTATTTGTGATTCAAAAAGAATGTTCAAAAATAGTTTTTCATTTTTAAATCTATTTTGACAATGGACAGGGCCTTAATCAGAAAGAAGTCATTACTACAGCTCAGGGTTCTTTGTCGAATGAAAATATGCATCAGTTCACCAGTATCTCCTATGTTCTGAAATTTTTAAATACTAAAAGAGTAACTGGCCATTAATTTAATATATGCAGCCAGTAGATGAACTCAGTTGCAAGATGCGGTTAGTTTGTTAGAAAACTACTTAAATCCATAAGACTGAACAAAGAGAAGAGCCAAATCCTTAATTTGCTGACTGGCTGCTAGAATTATCGAGAGCCACTTTTGTGTAAAAATCTTAATTGTGCTCACACACATACACAGACAAAACCACCGATGTGTCCCTCCCTCTCCCAAGCATGGTCCTGGACTGGACCCTGGCACCCCACAGAGGGTCTCACCTGGTAGAAGCTGGTTTCTCCAAGTGGTAAGTGCCCTCCTCGCTCAGGGAGGAGCTCCCCTGGAGCTGCCTCAGGGATGAGCTTGGGGACTTTTCCACCACTCCTTTTGGCATGGGTCTGGCCACTGGGTTTGGGATGTGCTGGCCAAGCAGATAAGAGGGATGCTGGTGTGGAAGGTCATCACCACATGTCCTGGGGGTAAATCTCTATCGGTCAAAATATGGTAAGGGTGAAAACAGGATTGCTGCTGAAAATGCTGAAGGGAGTGTCGGCTCGATGATGGTTTGTGATCTGTAGGATTACTAACTGCTGTGGGGTACGAGCCCCCTTTGTATAGGCCCTGACATAGACAAGTCTGCAACACAATTAGGTAGTCAAAGCAGTAAGAAACAGGAACTGTATCAACACCTTTCAGATTTCTAACCAGTGCTTTAACCAAGGAGACAGTAAAACCTAACTCACTGTTGCATCCCAAGGAAGATGCAGTCCGTCTCCTGGAGAGCACCTGCATGCTAGAAGAATGTTTTAAAGCAATATAAATGGCGCTCTCAGTTAAAACCTCAGCATGATTTCAGAAGGGAGATGCCAGAAGGGAGGAATCACCTTCAAATTCAATAATCCCCATTTTAAAGTGCATCCTATTGCAATTCATTGTTGAGTAAGAGATGTACAGTTCTGACATTTAGATTCCACTAATGTTTCAAAATTAAATGCAATATATTATGTGAAGCACATTTTCTGTGAAGTATCTTTTTATAAGACAACTGATTCCATATTTGAAGAATATATTTAGCGTTGACTGTAACTTTCATTTCTCTAGCAAAGAAACACTAATTCAAGGGTTGGGTTAAAGAAATGCTTTGGGTTGGGGACATTTTTAACTGAAATGCAGGCTCTGTGAAGGCTTCCAGGGCAGGGTACTTCCAGGACAGGCCTGAAGAGAGTCACATCAAAAGCCCTGCCCAGCTTCTAAACCACAGGTTTCTTGAAAAGCCTAATCATTACACGTTTGTACTGAAATTCAGTCTGATGCAAACCAGGTCCTATTTGTGTTCGTGCCCCTACCTAGTTCAGTTACCAGCATATATATGAAATGCCAGATGAAAATACACATGTGCATGAAAAGTCCCCATCTGAACTGATCTCAAAGACTAACTGGGGAAGATTCCTGAAAACTAGATTCAGAAACACTTAGTGCCTAAGCAAAATAACAAATCATTGTGCTGGGGGAGGGCAAGCTGAGAGGGGCTCCCAGGAGCTAAACATTAGACACGATACAAACACAGAAGACGTTGGGTTTTGGGAGTTGCGTGACTGAAAATTGGACAACTACCGTCAGTCTCGAGTGCAACTCCTCACCCTGCTCTAAATCACAGGTCTCAACTTGGCCAGCCGCCCTGTCCTAAAAACACCCGTTTCTCTCCAGCACAACATCTGTAAATGGAGCCTGGGGCAACTGCGTCAGCAATCATAGAATATCTCAAGTTGGAAGGGACCCATAAGGATCATCGAGTCCAACTTGATGGGTGCCTGGCTTGCAGGTACCCGAACTTCAGTGAAGCGGGTCCCACTGAGCATGAGAGTGAGCTTTGCCTATATCCGCTGTACGCCGAGGACGCAGACGCAGCAGGCACCCAAGACTTGCTGCCTTTTGCCACAAAGCGCTTGCTGCCGACGATGATTTTTCTCTCCAGCAGATGGCCCAGCCAGCCCGCAGCCAGCCTTGTCCTGCCATCCCTGGCAGTCTCACCGCAGGTACGTTTCATGGTGTCCTCTGCCGGTTATTCTACCTTTGAAATCAGCCTGAGTTTTAGATTATACAGAAAAGTAGTTTTACGTACACCCAACTGAATATTCACTAGTACCTTAGAGAACCGCAATTTTGAATTTGAAATGTTTCCAGCAATAGTGGCTGCATATCAATGATGACTCAATACTACCACTTCACAGCTGCAGAGTTTGGGAACAGAGGGTCCCAGGTCAGTAGTGCCTGGCAAATTTATTTTCTGTCATAAGACAGACTGAAATGGAAAGCATGCAGCTAATGCATCAATTCTGCTTTATAGTATGACTATCTTACTGTCTCCTCTAAGTTACTGGAAATATCCACATGACACATTTCTCCCTTTCCAAAGATCAATACCTGTTAGAAAAATAAATGCTGTTCTAGATGGAAAGCTGGCATTCAACAGCACTTGAGTTTCACTTGCTATTTGCTGTTTCCAGTCAAGCTAAATACATATTGAGACAAGACATTTACAACCATATGATCTGTGGTTTGCATGAAGTGTTGACTTTTCCATAGAAAAATCTGTACTATCTGTTGGCTTACTGGTTTCTAATGACAAAATACACCACTTCATTAGTTAATTATGCTCTTTCATGCTTTTCCCCCATAAGAATACAAGCCTGTCTTTTCTGAACCTTACTAATGCAATCACTCATATTTCACGTGGATTTAATTCTATGTTCAAAGGGAAGGATACAGAGTGTTTTAAGTAACATATTCTTAAAGAGAAGATGAACTGGAGCAGTGCGATGTATCAGCAAGCTGACTCGCTGCCCTGGTCATTCTGGGCCACCAGCATGGTCAGAAGCATGGACAGCAAAGGGGGGAGTGGGGCAGGAGAAGACTACTTCCAAAGTAACTGGACTTGTGAGAAATAAAATGGCAGCAACTGTTACCTGATCAACTGCTGTGTGAAAAAAAGTGCAAGTTGGGAGATGGTGCTGCGCTGGACCTTTGCTGTTGAGTTCACATCCACAAGGCACAAGACGCGATTCCAGGAACTCTGATCCCAAGTGCTGGCTGAGTATTCCCACCACACCAGACCTCTAGGTCTGGGCTTGGGTTTTGAGACTTGCAGGCATGTACAAACCTGCACGTTTGCTCTATTTATGCAACATCCTAACCAGGTCCCAGGCACTGGAATTGTAAATGGCATCACATCAACGCACAACGGGAATATTAAAGAAAGTAGGATGGGTCTTGAGAAGTTTATATATTCATTTATGTATTTCAGTCAAATATCTAATTGTAACATCACACTGATGTAAATAAATTTCAGATTTCACATGTAATGTCTTCCAGTCATGCATGTTTTGAAGCTAATGCTTCTAAAATGAGATGTTTTTTCTTGCAAAATTTAGCCATCACCAATAACTGAGTGTAGTCTGAACAGAGAACAGCGTATTATTCTACTTATCATTTGCATCAATTTTGTACATGCAAAATTGGGACTCCGCAGATTTGTTCCTGTACATTTTATTTGAATTAATAAATTGAATGAATCCACATTTGCTATGGAATCTGGTTATCTCTCCAAAGTTATATGGAAATATGGGAATAAAGATTAGACAGCGATCCCAATTAACTACAGATGCTGATTTTGTGATTAAGAAGTATGAAAACTGTCTCTTGACATTCTTGTGTAATTTTCACTTGAAGAATCATAAAAACTTTGGCAAACCAAATTTAGAAAACATACACACTAACACCACAAAACTAAGATATAAAAGCCATTTATTCAAAAAAATGTGGTGGTGTCAAATCACATACACAAGCCAATATTGAGCTACAAACACAGACCAAACAGTTCTATAAACAGAAATTGGAGTGTTCATATACCATAGTACCTGAAAAAGACCGTTAATAAAAAGGAGTCCATAAGTATTTCATTTCACTTTTTCTATATGGCTCCTTGCTGAATGTCTTTGCCTAAGTTAGTGTACAATGAGCCAGAGGTAGAGTCCCAAGTAAAGCATCTAATGCCTCAGGGCTCCATTAAAAACCTTTATTCTTCTAAACAAAAGGAAAGCCTAGCCTATAATTTTCTGTATGACACTGAAGTAAAGCCTCTTTGCTTGAACAGTACGGCATTCCCAAGCGCATTTGGCATTAACCTAGATTGAGACTGTGCTTTGTTGAACCGTCTCAGTTCTCCTCCCCTTCAGACTCCGACTCTAGAAGAGAAGAAGGTAAAACACTTCATGTAGGTTGCACAAGGACAGTGATGTGAGTAATTCTATAAAAATAACAAGATATCCTTCCAAAATTCAAATGAAAATTTTCATCACACCTAGTACTTCCTAGGAAAGGTTGGCAGATTAAACAAAGTAAGCCAGAAAGAAACACACAGCTTCAGAAGACAAAGATCTACTCTGGTACCCTCCGTGGTCGAGCTCTTCATTTACAGATCTGTCACTAGAATTTTAACCAGATCACTACGAATTATTCTGGTCCTCATCTGCAGAGCCATGCAATGCGTATCTGAGCTGAGTTTAATAAAGGATCAGCATATTTGCTCGCTCTTCTAATCTCTATGAGTAGGCTGTAGTGCTATCATCCAGGAAGCACTCTTTAAACTATTTGCTCTGCAAATATCCATCATCATCATACAGCCCATCTAGAAAGGCATATGTGGTGTTACCCTACAGCAGGTACGAAATCTGTACAAACAAAATTTTTTATGATTTGTATACCATAAGATAAAAGTAATTTCGAAGTAGAAGCAGGAGAAGTAGAAGTAATTTAGAAATAGGAACATACATGGTGTTTTTGGCACCGAAAGCTACTTTGCATCATACTGTATTTCTGTCTGTGTTCACCTGACAGGAAAGGGCTTGGTGCCAACAAATATTACACATTAGATCAGATTTCTCAGAGCAAACATGGTCTGCATGTTATTACAGCAACATTTTGCGTCCATTTGTACTGGACTTTGTAATTAAGGACATCTGGCAGAGGGGACATGCAGGAAAGGATAAAAATAAAGAGCAACAGAAAGGCATACAAGCAGAAGATTAAAAGGGAAAAAATGCATAATTAGACCAAGATTGCTAGTCCAAAGCCTCAAGTGTGAAAGGAGCTACCATTTTTATACTGCTACCTGCACATGTGAATTGCTGCAAAGTCTTATCTGCTCCTTGGCATTACTACATATTCCCTCCAAATTTCTAAAATCAATTACATTAAAGGGATGCAAAGGAATGCTAATAATTATATCCCTATCTATTACACATGGATTGATCTTTCCAACTGATTTGGAATTCCTTTTCAAGGCAAAAAAGATAACCACCTTATTCAGTACAAACCAAAGTAATTTCCTATGCAGAACATGAGAAAAAAAAACAGTTAGGGACTAAAGAAACTAGTTCCCCTCCCCAGTAACTGTTTTAAAGCAGTAAATACAGACCACAGATCTTAGCCTGATCATTCAGCTAAAAGCAATTTCAACTGCAGTGGCACAGGCAGGCTTATGCTATGTTCATGTCACCAGTACAGATGATAATAGCGGAAAAGGCACTGATACAGAAAACTGTTTGGTTGTGCACGCTAACACCAAGGTACTTCATGCTGTCATCGGTGCAATGTTCCTCCCTGCAGAAGCTTAAAGAATTTATCTACAGACAAGTGGTACCTGATGACTTAAGGACTTCATAAGGACACCACAAACATTAAAAAGCAGCAACTGTTGTTAGGCTCGGGCATGGCTGGAAACAATTTGGAGCAGTCATGCCTGCTATTTTCTGTTCTAAGTCTGTATATTTCATATGCCTGGTACAATTAAAATCTAAAAAAAAAAAAGAAAAAAATTTGATTTGTGACGAGACTACACTAGTTCTTTAAATGAACCCATACCTTCTTCAGCATTTTGCAGCCACTCCACAAATTTCTTCATCTGGTCAAGAAAAACACTTTTGCCTTTAGCAACATGCGCTTCTTTATACCACTTGAGGATAGCTTCTTCACTCAGAACATCAGCTGAAATATAGATCAGTGTTTGTAAAAAATCAACGTATTTTTTAGAGGTCAGAAGATTTTGAACACGAGGGAAGAAGGATTTTTTTAAAGGCAGCATAAAATAAGTTAATATGATCGCAGTGGAACAACCTTTGCATGAACTATATTAGGCTACAACTACAGAATATCTGATATATATAAGGGATTCCAGATGCAATAAAATGTGTAACGTATTAGGCCTAAAATAAAGTATCAAATATTGTGCTTCCGTAAAGGAGAGTTCTCTGTTCATCTGGTTTAAATGCACCATGTAAGATGGTTGGATTAAAAAAAAAAAAAAAAAAAAAAAAAAAAAAAATCAGTCTGCACATCTTAGAAGTTACCACAATAACAAATACCATGCTTTTTCTTGCTGTTGGATCACAGAACTGCGCATGGTTCTAGAAGTCTGAAGTGACAGACACCTCCTGACTGAACAGTTGAAAGACAGCCAGTAGGGATTTTTTGCAATCATTTTTCCCTAAAGGTTTTATATTCTTTTTAGCTAGTAAGTTTTAAGGTCACTATTCAGACCACCCATTTTAAGGACCGGCTCAGATGGACAGCACAGCTGACATTTTTATGTCAAACATCAAGAACAAAATAGCTGTCAGTGAGGGAATGTGAGGCTGAGTGAGATTCAGAATAAAGAAATCCTAACAAACAGCAAGGACACTTATTGTTTCCAACAGATGCAAATTTAGGTCTAGCAACAGACCTCTAGCCCCAGGAACAAAGCTCCTGCGATCCAGCCAAGCCAAATATCTCAGTAATTGATGGCTGTGGAGGCAAAATCTGGGATCCACAATGGCATTTTGGCAGTTACGTAATGCAAGAGGCAAGAACAACAACAACAAAAAAATCAAACTGTATTTGTTCTATAAAAAGACTAAAGACAGCTTTCTACATCTCATTAAAATTTCCATTCTTTTTGTCTTTGAACAAACTACCCTCCCTTGCTCTGCAAAATCAACACATTTATGTTCAGTTCTTCACTGCTTCCTTGAGCTCCTTGGTGCCGTCCCACCCATTTGGCACTCGCTTGCTGAAACGCCGACCCTGACCATCACCTTCTACTTCAGCCTAAAGATTATAGCAGATGTGGCAGGGAAGGGAAGAAGGCAAACTGAAATAAATGACACCAAAACCCCAAAGCATCCGATCAAATGAGACAGAGTAGACACATTTCACATATGCTGCTGAATAATAAACAGATGGAAGCAACCAGGGATACATTTGAACTTAATCGAAACTATCCGAAGACATCCAACAGTAACTGAATATGAAGTCTCCCTGAAAATCTGGAATCTAGTGAGTGCGTGTGACTGGAGGTTACCTTGTCTCTCAGACACTATTCCAAAATAAAACCTCTTCTGCAGTTTGCTGCAACTGACAGTAAGCTGAAAACGCAGGGAAAACAGGACTGTGCTGGCTCTGGGCTTTTTTCAGTACATACAAAGTTGTGCTTGGTGAACGGCACAAAGCCGTATCTTCCTGAAATCACAACCCACCACAATGAACTTTTTCTCCAATGCAACAGAAACACTGGAGCTAAGGAAGAGGTTTCAAACATGTTGCATTAAATACTTGCCAGTAGTCTTTAGCAGCAGCTCAAAGGCATTACAGCATTTAACAAATCAGGATTTTCATTTAGCAAATGTGAAAATAATTCACACGGACTCTCATGAAACTGCAGTTTAACCCCTGCATGTAAAAAGCTTACATTCACCACAGACTCCTGAAGTTCACACAACTACATCTGCAGAATTACTCAGGGTGTGACAGGTATTATGATGCTTAGGGACAGGCAAGGAAAATCAGGAGAAATTTCAGAAAAAAACCAAACCAAAACAAAGAGTAGCGCAATCCCCTCCCAGGGCTCAAGCTGGCTCTTGGGCATTGTGGACATTTAAAAACATGAAGTTGCTGTATAGAAGAAGCTGCAGAAGCCCGTTGCTGCATTACAGTCCTTATTACAACACTGTACAAGGAAGCGCCTCCAGGTAGGCACATATCTCAGTCCACGAGTAATAGGATTTATTTTTTTGATTTGCAGACGGTAAGCTCAATGGGTTTGTCGCCAAAGAGGAAGGGGGAACTTCTCCCTCCCTCCCCAAAACCCCAAGCCTGATAATAGCAGCATGCAATCTCACTGTGTGCCTTGAAGATTAAAACATTCTCAAGTCAGGTGGATGAAAAATTTGCCTGCATATAACTCCATAGCAATAAGCCTCCTACACTAACAGAGAAGAACAAAATGCATTCAACTACAAAAACGACAACTGCAACTCTTCTTTCATTTCTGAGCAATATTATTTGTAATACATTCATGCCTCCAGTGCTCATAAGAGATTATATTCTCCTGTCAGTGCAGACATGCTCAATTAAACAATCATGCAGGACAGGGTGTAGTTAATCATACCTCTAGGTTGCTTTGAAGCAATGGGAACACTGGGGGGGGACAGGAGGAGGAAGGGAATGATTCATTTTGTATATATATATAGTTATTCCTCATTAAAGTTGATTATAGATATATTTCAATAGCTGAAGCTGAACACTGTGGTTTGTGGGTGTGTGCACATCATTTTCACTGCAGTCCCAGGTGATGTCAGCCCAAGAGCACTGGTTTTCCTGCAGGTGCAGCCAGCTGCCACTCAAACCACCCACGGCCAGAGCCTCCAGAGAGGTCCCTCATGAAAGGGGGAAGCTGCAGAGCAGAGAGACTGAAGAGCCCAATGTCTTTACTGCAGGGTTAACTGGAAAGTTACTTGAAGTTCCGGTCTCGGCTTTGTACTAAATCACCCAGTTCAAATGAATTTCTGCTTTCAACTCAAACTGCATAGCCATCGGCAGTAAAGGGAAAAGCACACCCTGTCAGCTGCCACCACAGTCAATCAATCTGCAAGATTCAACTCTATTGCAGCTAACTCAGCTGGGAGGACAGAGCCTTAAGGCAAGGGCTCTTTCAATGCAAGGAATGTCACCCACAGCACAGTTAGGGTCTTTATGGGTTGGTTTGGTTTTTTTTTCCTGGGAAAATTTTGCATCCAGTACCAAAAGAAAGTACTTGAATAATGAAGATCTTTAACGATAATTGTGTTCCATCAAAAAACCAAAACCCGTGTATCGAGTGGAACTTGAAGATTCAGTTCTTGTAAGCACAGGATTCCTGCAGCATTTGAGAAGACAGTCTGCATCGTTTGGTTACAACATCTCCGTACTGCAGAAGAGTATCTCTGAGGCCTAATTATGCTGCCGCAAACCAAGTACTACTGCACATGTACTTGTGATGGGGTTTTTTTTGGTATTTTGTAAATGTTGTCTTGAATTCTAATGCAAAAGTACACAGAGGCTTTGTGCCTGCTAAGGGTGCTTGCTGTTCAAAGGGTGAAATTCTGATCCCCATGAAAGGAATGGTTATTAATTTCAATAGCATCAAGATTTCACATTTGAAATTTCCAGGTTGGACACAAACTAAAAGAAAGGAGATTCTGCAAGTGAATACAATATATAGCATGTAATCCAATAACAACAATGCTTATTTTACCCACAGTTAAGGGACACACTGCAACACAGAATGGACTAAAAAACAATATACATCTTACAGTGCAAGCATAACTAGCAAGGAGGCTGGCAAACTTATTAGGTGTCACTCAGGAGAATTCAGTAATTCTTATTCTGCAACTGGCTTTTAGATTATTGGTCAAAATGCAGCTGGCAGATTTACAATTGCACTGGCTTTAAGTGATAACCAGAGAAGCAACATCATAGCCAGGGATCAGTACAGAACTGGACAGCTTATTTTTCTCTATACTGTACCAGGAACACAAAGATATAATAATAAGAATGTCAACAAGCTTTAACTGACTACAGAAGTGCTTTTGCAGATTATACCTACAACCTGGTAAGAAGCTGCTACCACATAAGGGAAAACAGGGCTTGGACTTTCATTGGGGGAAAAGTGGATATTCCTCCTTGTTTAGAGACAGAATGAAAAAAAAAAAAAAACCACCACCACCACAGGCTTTCAAGACCTTCTAGGTTCTAATGAGCCCCACTGTTCCTGTTAACATGTTTAGGTATTTCCAGGTAATTCCCAGGAAAGTAATCCAAGCGCTATTTTATGATGGAAATATGGGAAGGATTTAAATGCAAGATGTTGGACATGCTAATGAGAGTAGTCATCAACTAAACTTGTCAAAGCATGAGTGGCATTTGGTGCTTGTTGTCACTGATGACTACCTTCATGCCCAGGAAACACTCCCTCATAATGAGTAATAAGCAATAAACTGTCCACATTCATGCTTGTAGATAGCTGCATTTCTGTCTGCCCATCCACAGATACTTCAGATGCCTTTATTGGTCACTAGAAAAAGTTAATGAGGTATCCTGAAACCTCTCCAGATCCTGTGCAGGTTACACTTGAAGCACAACAGAAAGGGGAACACAGGTGTCTGCTGTTCCCTCACCACCGACATAGCCAGTAATAGCTTTTGCGGGCTATTTTCCTTGACTATTAGGGAACAGAAGATATGCTGTCATCAGCAACCTATCTACAATAAAGTGTATGTCTCTAGAAAGACTTGATGGCTTGTTTCTAGTGGATAGGTATGAACTGGGGAGAAAGAGAGAGTGAGATCTACCAGCACTGAAACAAAGCAGAGGCAGGCAGCATGACTCTGGACAAGCCAAAGCCATGAGCCATTAAAGCTCAATAACATCGTGCGGGAGAAACAGGAATTGGAGGACTAGCGCTCCCAGAATCTTCCCTGCTTAACGCAGTAGCATGTCCTCACCTAATGGACATTGTTTAACTCCAAAGCTGCCTTAAATAGATGGAGCCGATGACTTCCTTACTGTGTCCAGCGCTCAGAAGGGCCCTACGGCTAGTGGCTGTAAAGTCAGGGGAGCAGTTGCTAGTAGGCAGCAGTAAGTCTGCCCAACAGGCAGATCCAGCTTCAGCCTAAACGGGGCCAGGAAGGGCTGGCAGCTATGCCACTGCATGACTGCATCAGATGGCAGAGGCAGGTGCTCCAGCACGCCTGCCCAAGATATTCCAGGCAGGAATACGGGCACGGCGAGTATTGCACATGCTGGACGTGCTGAACTCGGGGCTTCCACTGACAGGCCATACTGTAGCTCCAAACACTCTTCTAGACATCATGCGAATCCTAAACAATATTGTGGCACCTGTACTGCTGAGACTAAAGTCTTCTCACCCTTCCTAACAAGCCTGCCTGAGTACATCTCCAGAGTCAGAACAAGAGCATGCGTGGTGAGTGGAGTAGATGGGAACTGGGTATTTGGAGCATGTTAAGTTTAACGTACAATTTATTGATTTATTTTCTTTTTTTTAAATACTTTGGAACTTCAGGGTTGCTCTTGCAGGCTAACACAGTAATGAATTTACAAAAATTTTGAACAGAATCCTACACAAGACTATTTCTGGTTTAATCATCCCTTATGGTCTGAGTGCACAGCAGTTACGGCACTCATTCACCATGTCCGAAGTGAATTTTCTTTTCCAAAGAAAACTGAATAAAGTGCTCACTGCAGGTTGCAGTTTCAAGTTTGTCCTCAGTCATTAATAGTGTTTACAAATTGTAGAATTTGAGGAAAGAGGGACAAGGTGTATTGCTTTTTCATTTGATTGTTGAGGCCACACTGTATTGACACAAGGATGGAAATAAATCCACGATTCACTTACTTCTGCCTTCTGAAGCCATGAAATTATCTTAACAGTCTGAACTTGTTTGCCTTGAACATGTACGTGGACACAACAGGGTGAACAAAGATCAATATTGGGTTCCTACTCCTGCTGATTTTTCTCCTTCAACTATTTATAGCAAGAATGTCAGAACAAACTGTTTGGCACCCACCCATCACACGCAGTGCAAGATCATTAGTCTGCATGACAACCCGATCAGAATAAACTTGCGAAGAAGTCAACTTCACAATAAAAATTAAATCCCTCAAACTATGGCACCTGCAAGAAATTGGCAGGGAAAGGAAAAGGGAAAGAAGAATAAGGAAAGCTCCTTCTGGCAGGGCGGGAGTAACAAAAAAATAAACCCCTGAAAAATCTTCCTGCCAAGAGGGTTTGCACTTTCAAGGTTTCTTAAAACCAAGCTCTAATCTACTTTTTAAATCTGCCAGGAATTTATAGAAATGTCTTCCTAGGATGGGTTTTATACAAGGACTAAACTGCACTTGAACAGACTGTGGATGGTGCTTGGATCCTGCTCATGCTTCTTGACTACGGGATAAACGCAACAGAGAGAGAAGGGCTTGTTTCGGCTTTTCCTGCTGCCACACGCTCCTTTGAACTATCAAAGCATAAGGTATTTCAGAGTTCAACTCCAACACAACCTTCTCATATACAATACCCAGAGAACATCTGTTTCCTATTACATCATAGGTGAGTGGTTGGCATAGAGAATCCACACACAGTATACAACAGTGGATATAGACTTTTACCTTTATAAAAGAGTACCACTATCTTCTGAAAGGCTTTCATGAAGTGAATGTTGTCGTAACAGTACTCCTGCACCTTCTGGAGAAGAATCAACTCTGACTGGCCTTGAGTGCTGAACACAGCAAGCAGGGGGGCATATTGCTGAAAGGAAGAGAGGGTAAAAAACAAAATGCATGTCAGTATACTGAAAATAAAAATAAACAAATAAAATTTTTAAATGTATGCATCATGAATTTCATCCCTGAAAATCTGTTTCACTGAAACCTTAGACTTACTGGCCAATTGCATTTACTTAAACACATACAATGCATATACATAAATATCCATGAGCTTTTGTAAGATGTGCTGCATGCTGTGAGCTACAATTCAGTACCACTTACAGATACTGAATTTTGTAAAATCAATTTATAAAATCCACATCTTGGAGTACTGCTGTTCATACATTTCACAAGGTAGCATGCTGCTGATTCAGGAGTGATGCTTTATTGATGTTCATAATGTAACACATCAAAAGATGAAGCACATGAAAATACAAATCTGTAGTTTCACAGGGGTTTCAAAAGTCCCAGGAAATTGAATTACATTAAATTATTCCAGGTTAACTGTGATCAAGTGTCATTATTTTTTCTCATTATCACCATCAGAGTATCATGACAACCTCTGCTTTGGTAAACAGCAATGTTTTCAAAGCACAGCATTAACTGCTAACTTTATTCTAACAAGACAGTAGCAGTACATTTCATTGTCTTTTCCTGGACTTTATTAATAGAATAAAAGATAAAGCAAAAACTTTTTTGTTATGAATTTTTTTCTCTAATTTCAGATCTTAAAATAAAAAATTGTCAAAGGACCATATCCTGTTCACTCTTTCCTTAAAAACTAGTGTTTATATCCATATCTCTCCAATATCCTTTCCTCTTAGCTTGTAGCGAGTCCAGCTAAGACTGCAAACTTAAATTTAAGGTAATGTTAATAGCATTTTTCAGAGCTGAAGGAAGACAAATTACCCTTAATCTTCAGAGCCCCCAGCCAAATATACATTAAGGTTACTGTTTAAATTGTTCTCGCAGTGCTCAGTTCAGCCTTTCTTCATTGTTTTCAGTAACACTGTTAGTTTGGCATTTTTCAGCTGGAGAGTTCTGGTCTGTGTGACCAGGGCTGCTGATGGACATGGTCAGGTAACAAACCACCCATCACCAGCAGCATTGATAGACACATTCAGAAGTACATACATTTCAGGACTTCTTTACAAGGGGCTAAATCTTGAGCGTTTTACTCAACATGATTCATGGAAAAAACTATTAAAACACACGAAAATTGACTAAAATATGAAAAGTTGGTCCAGAATGTCTTGTGCAAAATAATTATCAGCTATTAATTTAAAGACAGAGAGAGCAAGAAATCACACAGCAACTGTAACAAGAGCAGCTAGGCAGGCAGACAGTATTATTACTTGTGGAAGAAACTTCCTTACAAAGTAACTGAGAAACTACTAGATGTAGCTAACACCAGAGGTTGAGTTTTTCCACTTCTGGCAGATATTGCCACATCTTTAGAAACAGCATTACTGTTGTGGTAAAAGCAGTGCAAAACTTGTGCAGGCTTTGGGTAGCAAGACTCCCTTTTTTTCCCCTTTTGGCCCTTGAAGCATCCAACTGGTATCTAGGCAAGTTGCAGGGAGGCGGGGCAATATACATTGCAGTTCATTTATTTAACAGCATCAGCAGAACCCACTCCCATCCACAGGTCTGTGGAGTGCTGCTGTCTATAAGTGTTAAGTAATTTATTAAAAAAATCCTGTATTTTCAATTTAGAAGATACCTTCATTTTGCCACATCTGACTACTCCCTTCGCATTCCTCTCTCACTCCTCAACTGGTACAGACTTAGAATTATAAGTTTCACAAGTGTCTGACTAAGGAACCATAAAATTAGCTTCCTCTTATTGCTGGCTGAGCTAAGTGGCATTATTTTCCATTTGCCTCAGGTTAGGTAGCAGCTGATCAGCAGCTGCAGTGTCATGAACCTCACACCACAGCCTTGCCTGCAGTGCAAACTGTCTGGAGGGTTCTCCCCACCCATGGGGAATGTCTCTTCTCTGCACTGGAGGTGGCCTAGGGGGAAGCCCCAGTGTCACAGTGAGGTTACTGGGATGATGAAGAGCTTATCCTGTAAGATTCAGGGTTCAACAGCTTGCCCTGTCTCCTCCTGAGTTCAGCTCCTGCCAGTCCTGCCATGTGGATGACACACGAGGCATTTACTGGTTCATGGCTGCCCACCACCTCCATCAGGAAGCCACCCATCCAGTAAAGCTTGTTAAGAACTGTAAACTAGGTCAATATTCTGTGCCTTGACACATCTTTTCAGGGGTCCCTCGCATACAACTTACTAAAAGAAATATAATAAATTCAAGAGGCTGGTACCCAAATGTCAAAGCTTTGGAACTGTGCTTTGTGAAAGTTACCTGTCAGGTACAGCCACACAAGAATAAATCTCACCACCTGGCATGTCCCACGTCAAGTATGTATTTATACACATCCTGACTCACGCCACCAGGGCGAAACAACTCCATGATTGTTTCAGGGCATGTCGACACACAGGAGGTCACAGGAACTAGACTCTGTGTCACACTAACAGCGTTAATCTGAGTTCTGGAGTTGGCTCACACATTGGGTCAGCTGAGAGCCCAACGAGAGGAATCCAAGATCTGTCTCTACCTATCCATAGAGGAAGGATGTGAAACAAATGCTGTTCATTTTTGAACACTGAAATGTAAAGAAGCAGCTAGCAAAGTCTAAAATTTCTATTTCTACTGCCTCAGTTAAAATCTTACCTGTAAGTGCAAATAGTAAATACCCCATACAAATTTGTCCTCTGTTTTTAGACAGTAGATGTAGCTAGAAAGATCCCTATCTTATATAGGCAAGATGCCTTACCTAATTTAGTGGGGTTACATACATAGCTGATGGCTTGGGTCAGTGAGATGCATAGGACTAAGCATCCAGTCAACAATATTTGTACAAAGCCAGCTATGTTTCTCTTTTCCCAATGTTCAAATATTTCAAAAAGTGTTGTTAATTTGCCCTGCAGTACTGGACAATAAATTTCAATGGATACTCTGTTACAACTCAAAGAGATATGATCAATTTTTACATCAAAAGAACAAGAAAAACAATGTCTCCCCTCCTTCTGGAAACTATCTTGTCTTTCTACTGCTACTTAGGTCACTTGAGAAGACTTCAAGGCATTCAATTTTACCATCAAAGACTACACAAGATCCCAAGCGACTACATTTCTAGGATGACTGATTGGGAAACCAAATTCAGATGAAAGGACAGCAGTAGTAGGAGCTAAACTAACGTGGGAACTCCAAGTATGGAGAGGCATCCAATATGAAGAAAGGAATTCAGATCAAGCTTAAGATCCATTTTACCATAAATAATAAAGTACAGATTGCTTCTGTCCTAGGGCAAACCTTTGCAGCCCTGGCTATGAGGGAGTACTCTCTTGCTCATGGTTTACCAGCTTAAAAGGACTAGTTCTGCTGAAAAGCCTCTCTGCCTCTGTTCTCAGTTCAAGTGTCTTGCACCGCACAATTCCTTCAGACTTAGATGAGGAATACCAACCATGGCCATGACTCCGATGCCTCTGTATTGTTTTTAGGTTTGGGGTTTTTTTCCACTCCAAGTTCATAAGAGTTTTTTGTATCAACATGCAACTGTGATACTGCAATCTGTCATCACTTAGCAAACTACAGCCTGTCTTTCCATGCATTCAGTTCTCCCATCCACAAGGACAGTACCTGGAGCAGAGTAACCATGCTACACAGCGCCCACGCTCTCAAACCAGCTCCTGGCTTATTTGTTGTCAAGTTGCTGAGTATCCAGCTCCCACAGTCAACATTGGAAGCAACCATTTCACAGATTCTGAGCTCAGCAGTCCTGCCTGGATCTAACCAGCTCTGTGCAAAGCCAGCACAGGTGCTGCCTCACCATGCTCCCAAAAATTCTTTGCTTCTGGCAAAGACATTGCAAAGGCAGTTCCCGCAGGCTTAGTAGTCAGGTCTGAGCAGAGCTGAGTCTCAGCATTTGCTTAGCATTGTTCCCAATGCAAAGAGCCTCTCAGGATCCAGGCGCTGAGAAAGCACAACACAGAGGTGCTCAGGCTGTCACCACCTCAGTTTGCCCTGGCTCTCTGCACTGTATGCCTCAGGGCATTCAATAATCTGAACTACCTCAAGTTTGCATTCATTTGACTAAAGTAGAAGGGACTATACACAATGCTTACTGTGCTTCGTGTCAGCCCTCAAAACTCTAAATCTCCTGGATTTAAACAGGTAAAAACTCGACAGCTGTAGAATGTATTCTGTTAATTCACAGCAGCCCTTCCCCTCTTCACCCATGCACGCACCTTTAGATGTTTGAGGGCTTGCTCTGCAACCAGCTCTTCTTTCTTGTTCCATTCCACAGCATTCATGACACAGGTCCACAGGAGACCAATCACTGCCGGCTCTGGCAGCTCATTTCTTTTCATTTCCTCTTTTACATAAAGCACTACCTGGAGCAGGAAATAAACTGCTGTCTTAAGCAACATTTCCAATCAACCAGAAACGATGCTGACTTACCAAATACTTGCAGTCATTTACAAATAACACCACAGTATAGAAGTAATAAGAAACAAAATTAGAACAAGAATAATAAAAAGGAAGCATTTAGCATGTTTTTGTTTAGCAACATTACTATAACTTGACTACAAGTTTTGTCCCTCCCCTCCAACCTAACAGTTAATGCAGTTAAATGAAATACATTCTCATCAAGCATAACTGAACAAAAACCCCAAACCCCATACTCAGCTGCACTTGCAAACCCAGCGGATGTTTCGTCGCTTCAGTCTTAAGCACAGAGTGAACTGATGAATAAATTAAAATAATTTAAAAGAAAAACAGAGGAAATTATGAGGTGCTCATATCTGTTCCTCTGTACCTACTGTTGATTTAAGTCTTTGACTATTATTATATAAACAGAAGTTGTAAAAAAACACTCTTTACCTCTTTAATTGGGCATTCCTGAGAGAGACGTTCTTGTAGCTCTTTTTGAAGTTCTTTACGAGTCCCCAGTGACTGCTGAACTCTAAGGAAATCTGAGAGCTCTTTTAGACCTGCTTCAGTAAAATACTTGGCAAAATGGTCCACATTCTGCCGGTTGGCTGGAAATAGTTCCTAAAAAGACAGGAATGCTCGCCGTTAAATAAATAACCAACTATGACTCTTGACAGAATGGAAGGAACATTTTTTAAGAATGAACAGTGGGAATCACCTGGTACTGCACTTAAAAAGTCAATGCTTGTATTAACACTGGAAAAGTCAACACTTCATTCATAACGTTGTGTTTCATTATAGTGGAGGGAAAAATGATGGTCAGTTATGCAAAAAACCTAACACCCTCTCCACGTGAAGTACATGTACATATGAATAGCTGTGAGCTTAAGATGTCGCTCAAAACAGTCCTCAACGAAACTATACCTTTTCCAGATTCCAAGAGTCTTGTAGGGAAAGTACAAAGGAATAGATGGTAAAGCCATTATATGCGAAGCACATTTACCACGCTCTCCCAGTGTGTTCACATTAACCTCTTAAGAAAAATACAATTAGCAATACACATATGGCCCAGGCCTGATGTCGCTACTCTGCTGAGCAATGATTACCACTAATGCATCATTTATCAAAAATTACAAAATCCACTATGTACTGTTAACATTCACTCCTGTAGGCATTTCTAATTCAAAGACACTGTCAATCTATGATTTATGAAAGTCCAGCTACTTAGAAAAGTTAAAATTATTCTTAAAAACTGCTACAGCAAATGCCTTATCTTGGCAAGGATTCAATGGCATTTGCTTACCATCCAGTTCTTGGTGTCTAACAATGATTTGTGGGATGGATAGCACTTTTGTTTACAAAGAAGCTAGAGACCCTCAATCTGTTTACTTACTGAAAATGAGATTAAGAAGAAACTTTCATGAAGCCATCTATGCTAGGCAACATCATCTGATACTTTATAGTTGTTTAATATAGCAGCATAATGAGAGCCCACAGCTGAAAGTTTAAGTCAGTCAGGTTTGAAACAGAAATAAGATGCAGTTTGCTTTTTTCCCCTCTCTAATAAACAGTGTAATTAGCCCATTTCCCAGCTTTATGGCAAATATGACTTGGACTCTTAAAATCAAATACAAATTGAAGAGATGAAGAGGTGTGGGAGGCTGCTTGACTTTTGAAAGATTCTTGCTTAATCATAAATTATTGAGGTAGAAACAGGAAATACTACTGAAATTCTCCAGGCAGTGCTACACAGGATGTAGCGCATTTGATTGGATTATTGCAGCAGCAATCTTTCTGAGGATTAAAAAAACCCTATTGATCTTCAGAAAGACGCTGGGAGAGAAAGGCACATGACATTGTAGCAATGGCCTGAGGTATTTAGAGTATATATGAATATGCAGCAAACTCAGAACACAGGTTTTGAGTCCAAAGGCTGAAAGCCTTCCTGCATTGCTCCTACTAGGTCTGCTGTCATCGCTGCAGGACCATTTATGTTACCCAGATGGCTACTGCTGCAGAAAATTAACTTACTGTGCTTTCACTATACTATTTAAACACTCTCGCTTTGGAAACTTATATTCTAATCATAACCCTTTATACTTTCTTTATTATTTACAAAAGTAGAACATATTTAAAAAAAATAAAAGTCCTCACACACAGTTGCTGGTGGTGCGTGTTTTGTTAGCAGTGGTTAAAAAAAAAAACCCATTTAATTAATTCCCAAGCCCCATATATACAGTCTTTCAGAAGGCATTTAACTACAGGAAAAATAGAGACAGAATGTAAAAACATGTGATATTTAATATTCTTGAACCTGTATCAATGCTACAGCCATAACAATATTGCTGTGATTCAAAATATTTTAAAAATGCTAAGAGAGTCTGAGGGGGAGTTAACATGCTTACAGCAAACTACCATCTGCATTTTATTTCCTTCTCTTTCCCAAGGAGACATAAGGATTATTGAAAATACATTGTACTTACTAGCAATCTCTTATCGAGGTTGGCTTTTCTTAAAGCAGAGGTAACAGAATTGGCATCTTTCTCTGCCATCCATGCTTTAAAAAGCTTTACAGCAAAAGAGGCTGCAATCCCTGTTTGAGAAAAAACACAAAACATGCTTCAGCAATTTTCAACATGAATTAGAGATGGCTATAAGAATTACAGAGTTACAAAATGGTTACAAGAATATGGAATGAAAATACATTTATGACAACAGGACCAAACACATAGAGCTGAAATGCTCATTTTTTTCTTTAATGCAGTATGCTAGATTGTTGGAAAATCTTTTCATTCTGTATTGCCCATCTGCATTCAATTGTTCAAAGATTTTCTTTGCAATTATTTTTCCTACCTCCTCAATTTACAGACCAAGTCCAATGCAAAAGGAAAAATTATGCGTTAAATCAGTTAGGAAACGAAGGCACAAAATAATGAAGGATAGTCAGGAATAACAACTGAAGAAACATATCTTCAAAAGGCTTTTTAGCAAGTCCTGGAATAGGGTTAAATAACTTTGCAACTTCAAGGTAACCGATTGTACCCCATCCTCCTAGGAGGCATTTAGTAGCTGGTAGGACCAGGCACAAATACTACTTTAAGCAGAAAAATTCCTGCCTCAAGGCACAACTTAGTATTTTGTGCATTAAATCAAATGAACTCTACCTCTGCTAGCTGTAGCTTTCCCAGGGGAGCTAAGAAACCATTAGCTCCACACCTCTTATTTCCCTCCAGCACATGTTCCTAGAGCAGCACCACCAGGGATCTGCTCCGGCTTCTCGGCTGCAAGCAGCAAGTGCAGGGAGCTGAAGGAAGCGGAAAGGTCTCAGAGATGGAGACCCAGCTCATCCTTGAGGAAGGTCTCCTGTAGGCCAGTTATGCTTCTCCACACTATACTCATATCAACATTTACAGTGCTATTGAGGGTGGTGATAATGATAATGGTATACTATGCTACACCTGGTCATTAGAATTTTCTGTTTCACCGCCAAACAGTTCTGAAGCTCTGACAGCTAGATGGGACCTCCTGGTAGGAAGTAGCTTCATCATTCTTAGCCACTTTATAGATAGATATCCATTCTTTTTATTTCTAGGATACATTGACTAAGTAAGTCATCAAACAAGAACAGAAGAGGTTATTCCTGGAGCAGCATAAACTTCATTAACATTCATTACAGATCTTGACTGTTATGACAGTTTTGGCAACCTCATTTCAAGAGCTTAGTCGTAAGGCACGATCCTTAGAGAAGTACTATATGGAACCATGGATGCACAATGCCACGCCAAGAGAGGCCTACAAATACTACTTTGGACTTGTTTTACATGTTGTACAGCAGGTTGCAAGCGAAGCCAGCATGATGCAGCGATCGTAAGTACTGTAGGCTGACTAGTCAAGACTGACAAAGCCTGGTCAACCAACAGGGGACCTAGGCGTAACTTCCACCTGTAATTTCCGAACCTGCAAACACAGTTCAACATATCCAACATGTGCTTATGTGTTCAATACCAAAATTGAATGGAATGGTCTCTGTCACCAAGCACCGTCCCAATACCCATGTCCTAAACTCTTTTTCAAGTTTTAGCGTAAGACAATACAAGTTTTATGCCAGTACCAATATTAGAGGGAGGTTGTTCTAGGGCTTCACTACCCACATATGTTTTCAAACTTACTTCTAATTTACAGCCCAAATTTATCATTGGCCAGTTCCTATACTCTATTCATGTGCTGCCACTGTCTTTTCCTCTAAATAGCTCTTGTCTTTTTCTGTTTTTTTCCCTATTTGCAGAAAGTAACTTCAGCCATTCATTTTATTGATTAACCCCATTAACTGCTCTTTGCATTTGCACTGGTTTTTCAGCATGGGTGACAAGAAGGGTACACTCAACCCTGATGAGGTTCCACCACTGCCTAGACCTTTCTCTGTCTCTGCTAGAAATACGTCAGCCATCCCCAAAAGACTTTTTTTTCCCTCCCATCTATACATCACAGTAAAAGTAATGACAACACTAAAAAAGGGTAATCCTAAAATGAATTCGGTATTTGCCCTCAAACTTGATGGATCTCCTGTCCGCACAATCTACCCTTATCTCACTTTCAGCCAATTCTCTGCCAATGTTACAATTCCCATGCTGATCAACAACTCCCTCAGCTCACCTAATTGTTTCCTCATGTATTTTAACCTCATCTGCTTGCAGCATTGTTTTTTGTAAATCAAAGAAAGTACCAAGTTTATTCTTATATGAACTACCTGTTTTAAGCCTTGCTCTTTTTCCTGTTTTTCAATTATCTTTGCATCTTTAATTATTCTTCCATAAAAGATCTATTTCAGAACACTGATTGAACAATCGTTTCCTCAAATGCTGACACAGGTACATTTTTAGTATATATAAACCAAGAACCAAAAGTATATGTAAGCTCCTGACAAAAGCTTAGGGCTCCTAGAAACCTAAGTTCATAATGCAAATGGAATTTGTTCTAGGATTTGTACATAACAATTGTATTCCTAAAATGTTAAATTTAAAATATAACAAATTACTTGAGTTTTAAAAATTTGAGTTTTCAGATGCCTCTTGTCTTCCCATAACTAGGAACAGACTTTGATTTAAAAACATTGCAAGCAATCACCCTAAGACATGGATTAGTGCTTTTGTTTGAATTTTCTCCTAGTTTAATTCTGATTCCAAAAGCTGTGGGTGATGACAGAGCAAAGCTGCAGCTGTGGCTTTTCTTTCTGCAGCATTTGGAAAACAAATGTAATGGTTAGCATGCTGCAAATGAGAACACGAAGTTAGAATTTTTTTTTTTTTAAATGAAAGTTAGAATACATTTTAGCTAATATATAGCTCTTTAACAAAACCAAAAAGATTTCATGAAAACTGTTCAACACTGACAGTGCATTTGCAATTATTCCAGGTAGTCAGTAACTGGCAGAGAAAGACATTGTTGAGCAAGCATTTGGAAAATCGGGACTCCAACGTAGATGGCTATAAATAAATAACTGAATAAAAACCCTCAAAGAAAAAAAAGTCATCTCAAAAAGGCATTATACCCTAAGACTGAAAGAACAGTTACTCATCATATGGTAAATACAAGTCCATGAGAAAGTGTATCAATCACAGATCACTACTGGTATGAAAGCAAAATGAAGGTTTGATTTTCTTTTTTTCTTCTGCAATATCCAGTTGGCCTGCACGTGCTCTCTGTCCCACTTCACACTCACGTGCACAAGATATTGGCAACACCTGAAAAAATGCTAGTAGACATATCTCAGGAATAGACGTTATACTTCATACTTTTATAGTATCACAATAATACATATATTCTACAATTTTGCACACACATGTATAACTTCCAATAAACATAAATCCTTTGGGGTTTGTTTTTGCTTTTTGTTGCTTTTTTTCGTATGTTTGACTGCCCTCTTATTAGATTTCACAAAGTATGTTGGCCATTGCTGTCTGTATACGCTTCTGCTTTAAAAATACTGATTTCTGTTGTACAGTTACAGGCTTCCAACATATAAAATATGTTGCAATGAAATACATCTCCTCTTAAAGCTAATGTAAGAAGAAAGATCATACAGAAAATTACCTTCTTTGACTATATTGTCAGTGAAGAGGCTTGTTAAAATTGTAGCAGGAAGAGTCCCGTTGGCTAACAGGATGCCAGAAAGCATTGCCAGCTTTGTCTGTTCCGTCTCAGTAAAGGCTTTCAGAAACAGCAGAAGCTGTGGGTCAGACAAGAAGGGGGGGGGGAATATTTTTGAGCCATAGGCAATGATAACAGGTAGAGACGAATATTAGCAGGCAGTTTAATTTCTTATTTCTCAAGAAGTCCCACTATAATTAATAGCAATCATGTCAAAACCTGTCCTGGAGCATGGCAGTGCCATTTCACTGATCACTTATAATTTTGCTTTCTGTAAGGACGCACGCATGTGGAATACGGCCTTAGTCAGGGAGACCAGGCCTGTCTTCTCCAAACACACATATATATGTGTAAAAATAAAAGTGCTTGTTAAAGCCTTGAGACCTACAGAAATTACAGGATCACAGACTTGCTGATTTCAACAGGCTGACAGGAGCCTGCCCATTCACACCTTCAGACTTTGGACTAAGCCCCACACAGTTGCAGTTCATTTTCTAGCTTACAAAAACTGTTACTCATGCAAACAATAAAAGGATGAGAAAGTTTCCTGTTTTCCTTTTGGGGAAGGGAACACAGCACAATTACAACAGATTTTTCTATTGGCTAAAATAAGAAATATATTTCAAGTTCAGACATTCTTGATAAAGCTGACAAAGGACAGACAGGAACAAAAGCTGCTTTAAGACCTCGCCATTCCCACTACTAATTGCAAGAGGAAACAAATAGCTTGAGAAAAAATTACAAATCTCACCATCTTAAGTGCTAGAAGATCTGCAATACATATTTACCTCTTAAAAGTCTAAAAATGGCAGTTAAGTCTATTTTAAATATCTTAATTTCATATGTTAAAATGAATGACTTGAAAGCATATTGATGAAGTACATTACACCTCTTTTCCTTCACATCAGGAAAAGAGTTGTGCAAAATGAGATTTTATCAATAGCATTACTGTTAACAATAATGTTTTCTTAACATGTTAGCAATCACAAAATGGGCGATGGGAAAAAGGAAGGTAGACAGCAAAGGGCAGCTTCATGCATTGCAAAAAGCTGCTGACTCCATCAGAAGCTAGCTTACAAATTTACCGTCACCACAAAAAAAGAAATTAAAAAAAAAAAAGAGACAAAAAAAGGGGGAAAAAAAAAAAAAAAAGACTGCAGACATCCATTTATGGAGTTAAAAAGGAATTCTTATTTCCTTCTTCAGCTACCAGTGCTTTATTCAGCTACCTTCTGCTGTCATGACACCCTTTTTACTTCTCCAAATGAGCAACAGATGCAATCAAAGCAGAACAGCTCATTCTGATGGAAAATTCCCACCCAGTTTCCAAATTAAGGGTATTTCTTAATTACCAAATCCTACCCATACAAAGGGACAGAATATCACACATGTCCCTGTGCTTGTTTGTTACCATGGACAGTGAGAGCTCTTCTCCAAGATATCTAAGCAGCTTATCATTAACTGTAAAGCTTTCTGAATGTAGTGATATTTTAAAAATCCGGATAACTAATGAAGTTATTAAAACTCATGCAGTGTTTTATGAATAGCTCTGCTCTGTGTCAGTGAACAGAACTGAAAAAACCTCATTCATACAGTAGTACTTACATAATAACATCAGCTTTAAATTAGAGCTTACACAGGCCTGAATGATTCAGCCACAGACAAATAATTTGTTTTTGTTTTTTTTTTTTTAGTGGGCTTCAGCCAAATGATTGCAACATGCAGTTTTAGCTTAAAAGAAAAATTATGAAACTATAAAATCTCAAGGTGTAATTTTATATCAACAAACTGTGACTCACAACCAAAAAATGTACGAAAATTTGGGATGCAGATGAATGGAATTATTATTTCTAAATATACGGATGAGAAACAAGCGGTGTGCTGTATTTCCAAATGCAGCAATTAACTGGTATATATAATGGTGCAGGTAAAGGAGCTCCAGGGCCACATTTAATGGGAAGACTGAAAACATTTTTACAGAATTTCAATATAAGCCCAGTGTAAATTGGAGGCCTGGGGATTTAAAGCTTTCTTTATACAAGCTTTATCAACAATACTGTACTAAAATGAGATCTGTACAAGAAAAAATTCGGAATTAGACCTTTTGCTCTTTACTGTAAGTACTGAGACTGTTAACAAAGAGGAAACAGCTTTAGATTTCTGTGTAGCCTACTTAACTCTTTTTCCTCCTGCTCCCATATAAGCAACAGATGAGGACTTTGATTAGAAAGTGGTCACACTGACTACTTTAACATGACAGACCAGGTTTTGACATACTTCTGAGCTGTAGCGTCCACTGGGTTCTGTCAGTAATGAGTAGATCATGAACAGCTATACTCATTCGTGTCAGATTTGAGTCATGAAAGCAACAACGGCAGGAAATCCAGCTGCAAAGCCAGAGTTATGCAGTCCAAGGTAGAGAAGGATTCTAAGAGAAGGACATCCAAATATTTATCAACTCTAGTTCTGAGAAATCTGTATTTGTTCAAATGTTTTGGAAGGTCTGAAATCACGTATCTATCAAGTTCACAGCCTCATCCTCTTCCCTTTCCTTTGAAAAATGCTTCTTGCAAGTCTCTTAGCATGAATCTGAATTATGGTGTTCTTGAACTGTACCCCACTGCAGTATGTTTTGAGCAGGAACCTCGTCTTCTACATGTCTCTCACTACTTCAAGTATTGTTGGTGCTACTAGCATAATTTTTGTTTTACTGATATTTTTGAAAAGCAGCTCAAATAAACTTATACATGTCATTTTCTGCTGTTGAAGGATATTATTCTATACTTTCAAGCAATTGTGAAATATAGTCTAATTCAGGGGAAGACTGGGTGAAGAATCAAAGGAAGAATCAAAACCTTTAATAAACCCACTTAAAAACCATCAAAAAGAACAAAACATTCAGTTCAAAGCTGTTGTTTCAGATTTTTATTGCTGATTACTTTAAGAGCTCTTCTTTTACCACCACGATTACAAACCTCAGCAGGGAAGTCACAAAATGTCCAAGTCACTTCAGAATAGTACCAAACCACCCACAGAAAGTTCTCCAAGCTGATGCTTCCCTGCTGTTAGCCAAGCACTGGCATTACTGCTTTTGTTACAGATACAAACTGATGCCAGGCATAAAATGCGCAGTTCTGGCTCACAATTTTGTATTTCTATCATAGCTGTAAGAACTCCCACCTATTTAAGTGGGAGTTCAGAATGCCTAATATGCACAAGACCAGACCTAATGTGCTGTTCCACACTATTTTTGTCTTTAAAGTCTTTTAGGCACAAATTCTGCGCATGAAAGATACGCACAAGTAAAGACATGCACACAACATTAAAAAGCATACAAGAAAAACAAGTGCTTCTGCTCTCCTCTTGTGATCTGGAAGCCTTAACAGTGAAAATTAAGGGGTTTTATCCACACAGGGAGCGTGGTGTCTTTTTATGTCTTCATTATCTGAAGTGGTCTGTTGCTTTAGCATCTGACAGTTTGTCACATTGTAGACAGCACTGAACTGTCAGCAATGGAGAAGGCAGCTAACATAACAGAGACCTGCTGATTGATTCTTGCCTTTCATTTAGCTGACTTAAAGCATCTCTGTTTACTCCCCATTTGATCTCAGAATGTTAGCCTCCTCTTATTTCATAATTCCCAGCTTGATTTAGGGCCCTTTCACTAGGAAAATACGAACACGAACAAAGGACCTCATAACATCTCCCAGTACTTCAGACGTCATCATATGACTCAGTAATATTTCCCACTGTTAAGACCAAAAATATACTTATCTGTACGTCATCCCAATTTTGCTAATAAAAAAACCTATATCGAATGCTAAACATGCAAACACACTATATAGACAGCTAATATTGCATTCTTCATCCACTGACCTGAACAGAAATACACATGTAAGAAAGATGAACACAAATTTGGAACTGAGAATTTCACTGAAATTATTGCAAAATGTTGTCATAGGTCTATGCCAGTACACTGAGCAGTGCTCATATGAACTTAAGCTGCCTATATCAAAAAACAGCAGGTGAGCAATGCACTTAAACATCTTTGCTTTCTGTGGAAATTGCTTGCACAAAATAATTTAGATGTAAAAATTTAGATGTATGGTTTGCTTATGTCACTAGAAGAAAGAATAACTGGTAATTTTGGGGGGAGAGAGTTAAGAAATAAAACATTTGAAAGCCAGAAGCAGAAAAGAAGGGAAAGGTGCTGGGAAATAATAATGTCCTAATGACAAAATTATGAACTAGAAGACATAAAGCAAATACTTGTACAAATACTGCCATTTAAGACAATCTGTCTTGAAAGAGAAGTCTCACTGACACCATCTGCTTCTTTAGAGTGAAACTGCTGGTATTGCCTTGGTTTTTTTAGCATGACTTTTTCTGCGAGAAGAGCTAATTTTCCCCCAAGTGCTCTAGCCGCCTAATGAGTCTCCCAGAAAAATCACTTTCATTGCTGGGACAGTGACCCATGAAACAACATCAAGGAGTCGCTCTCTTGCTTTTCTAACCACCAACTAACTGCAGTAGTCTTTGAACTACTAACTCTTGCAGAAACACCTTCTAGAAATACTAATCTACCTTCTGACAAGCTACGAGCAGCTACTCTCATACAAGTTACCACACACAGAGATTAAAGCATTAAAGTTAAAAACCCAGCAGTCTCATCAGCAAGACAGCCACTTGGTGGGTTCACACAAGCAGGTGGAGGGAGAAGGTAAGCAAAAGGTATCTACGAATAGTCCTCAAGGGTTTTAAGGCAGTAACAGTGCAGGTGCGATACAGAGGCCCAAACACCTTCACAACCACCTTCCTAGTTTCTAATTCTCAGATAAACTGCATTAACCGAGGAAGAGAGCACACCCAGCACCCATGCCGAAGGCCAGGTCCCCAGGAGCCACACCAAGACTCGCACCAGTGCTAAAGGTGGCGATAGAAGGGCAGATGGAAAAATTTCCCCTCAGCCTAGGACCACTATGCAAATCTAATCTCATGATTTGTCATACAAGATGTAATCTGACACTGAAAACTATACAAAAAGCATGTACATAAAATTGAGATTTGCAGTCTGCAAGGTGAACAAGCCCACTCCGACCCTGTGCTGCCATGGCTAGGATGCTTCCAATGGCTTTCAATGAGTAGCATGACTCCAGTCACACTGTACCTCAAATTATTGCTTTCTCTCAAGCTAGCGTAGAGCTAAACTTCACATCAGAGGCATTTGTTCCTCAACTGAAGAGTTAAATTATTATATATTAACCACAGTCTCATCTTGTCACTAAGTGTGCAAAGTGAATTCTTAAAAACTTAGAGGATTCAAAAGCAAGCAAGTTACAGAAGAGAGAGGAGGCGGCTTGAATTGACGTGGCATTTGCTTAACATGCTGAACACTCTCAGAAACTTGAATGCTATGAGTCAGTGCTTCTCATGTCAATGATTATAGTAATTAACAGCAAGAACATTAGATTTGTGTGGGGATAGAGGTAAATTTAGGTCTTTAGAATGATGTATTGAGCAATCAGCATCAGTTAATAGGCATGCTGGCCACAAGCGCAAAAATTATTTCCTATACGAGCAAGAAAGCATAAATCAGAGCCAAATTTATTCAGCCACAAGAGGTGGTAGTGAGGCTTCATGCTCCAGACTTACCCTCACTTGACCCTTGCAGCAATCTTTCTAACGTTTAAATAATATGGAAACACACTTTTACTTTTAACAAACATGGTATTGTAGTCACAGGACAGGTTTTGCCATTATCAGTATGCCTGTTAACTTACAGCACAGCACAGCACAGCACAGTGTTTATTACTTATTCCGGCCATCAGAAAAAGATATTTACATCTGTTATTAGGAACTCAAAATAGACAAAATAAATCTGACAAAAAATTTCTACCCAGGTTTCTCCTGTCTCCTTAGAATTCAGTATCACAAAACAAAACACTATCCACAAATATCCACTACAGTCTAACAGGCAAATCCTGAGCACTTTGCCAGTGGTGACGACTTTCTCTTGCACATATCTATGGCCTCGAATACAAAAACTTGTGGTTAGGATTCATTCCACAATGCAGGAGCAGTTTAATATTCATACATCAAATGACATTCTGCACAGCAGATTTGCATTTATTCTATGGAAAAACCACAGAGAGCCGTTCTGTTAGCAGGATAGTAACATCACCTCTCATTAAGAACTATACCCCAAAGCATATCGAAGTTCTGCACAAAAAAGCCTGGGACAAGAAGGTGAGTTCGGTCAAAGCAACCAAAGGAAGCATTAATTCAGAATTACTCTACACCAAGTGCTGCCAGCAGTATTCCCACAGAGCTAAATCTACCGACTAAAGCTGCCACCTGTAGATTCCATTCTCTTTTCCAGTAGAGCTAAATAAAATACGTAACAGTACCACACTTGTACATATACAATTATATTAGACATAGGGTAAAAAATATCAACGCTCAAGAGGAGACTGCCACCAACATTACCTTTTTGATTTCATCTTCAAATGCTTTCTCCAGATATTTGTATCTCCTGATAAGTTTATTGAAGACCTAAAGATAAACACAGATTAACTTTAAATATGTAACAATTGCAACCACAAAAAAGGCAAAGGGAAACAAGACTGCCACTACTGAATCCATAAAGAATATCTTTGACTAATCCATAAGACAGTTTTTTCTTTTCATTATCTCCACAGCAGGAAAGAAAAAGTAGGAAGCACTGCTGTCTTTTCATACTCTAATATTCCACTGCGCAGTTTTCCTTTAGACGTTGTTTCCAGGAAATAAGAAGCCAGCAGAATGATATTTCTGCAGTTATCTGTTGCGTTGTCTGTCTCATGGCAGACCACAAAACACCCTTCTCTATTAGTTTGTTCACAAGTGGAAAAATACAAGTTTTGCAATTCTTGCTTCATAGAGCAATGTTTGCATCAGAGAATTCACTGCAGTTTGAGAGTCGTCTTTTTCTTATTTCTCAAAATTTTATTCCTACTCTACTTTTCACCCTATCCACATATCAAAAGCGGGGAAAGGAGGAGGAGAAGTAGGTTAACTCTGCACCCTTCCCCTGGTAATGCAGCCTTCTGGGGAAGTTGTCAGGTGTAAGCTGATGGAGTGAGGCAGTCAGGTAGCACTGTTGGGCATCTTCAGTAGATGCAGGATCTTTGTCAAATCTACTAACATGAATGCTTCCAACAAAACACACTACTGCCAGGGAAAGAGGAAGAACATTTGACAAAGCTTTTACAACAAGTATGTTCTTGGAAACGCTCGTTCTCCAGTTTTCACCGTTTGTTTCCCATCATGCAACCACAGATTATGAAAGCAGCAGCAGCACAGGTGCAGGGTGCATTCAGACGGAAGAAGGGAGAGATAAGAAATTAAATAAACAAAGCACTGGTCTCACTGCTGTACAAAGGGCACAAAACATATGACTCACTGTCACAGGTGAAAAGGTTTATGTGGGGAACAAATGACATTATTGTCAGGCTGGATGGTGGTGGTGGGAGAAATTAAGTTTAGAGAGTTTCAATTCACTTTTCAGAGAACGTAAAATACATCCAAACATCCTAAATGGTACTATTTTGACTCAGAACTAGTGAAAATCAAGTTGTGGCCATGCTGAGAGGCAGAGACACACAGAATTCTAATAAGGTGCAAAATAAGGTGTAAGACGAAAGTGTCAGCTAGCATCTTATTCATATTTCCAAACAAAATTTTGTATATTTTTATAAGTCCCTGTAAAGGACAGAAGTACGCTTCATAAAATAGCCACACTACTGGTTCATTTGGGAGTCAGAGTAAGTAATTACCTAAAAGACAGGAAGCTCTAAACACTATTTTAGCCTAACTCCACTTTTTCATAATACAGTAAGAGCTCCATTCCCCATTATGCATTAAAAAAACTGGCGAGGTCTATAAAAGGATATATCTCTTCAGGCATCAACTACAAAATGTTGACTTGTTTTGGTGGCTTTTGGTTTGAAATGCAGAGAACACGTTGAAAACTCCACTGCTTCAAATCCTGAAGCCTTCCTTTCCATTTTCCAACATGCAACCTTTTACTTTAAAGTTAAATTTCTCCTTGGAGGACTGGTACTGCCAATTTTTATTATCAAACCACTAAAATATTAAAATTCAAGAAGACAGAATCAATGCTCTCACCAATAACAGAGATTTCCCTGAAGCAGAATACCCTGTTTTTAAGAGATGATAAAGCCGATACACAAGATACATTGACTCCCTTTCCAGAAATAAGTTTATTTCACTTCTTCAGATTATCAAAGATGTGTTTTTAAAGGAGCTTTCTGCTATTAAGCAAACATCTGTTATCAATGCAGATTCTGATCCCAGCACCCTTTAAAGCAACCATGCACCTTTTCAGCAACTTACCACCCTCAACACCTTAGCAGGGACAGTGGCTTTTATGCTTTCACTTACTGTCTCCAGCATCCCAATAATAACTAGCTATTTAAAAAGATAAATATGTTACTCAATTAACAATAAACTTTTGACACATGGGAGTTTCAATGGTATTGCATTTTTATGCAATCCTACTTGTATCCAGAATTGCATGGTGGCTTTGAACTTTCAATAGAATTCTTACTGTACTTTCTCATATAATTATGATCTTCCATTAAGGAGTTACGCAACGTTAGCTTCTCTTCAATGTTTCAGGCTTCATTGCTTTTTTGTGTTAATTTCATATAGGCCTATTTGTGCAAGCCTTATTCCTGAAAAAAAAAAAATTATATATCGCATACATAGGAGAAATGAAAGCTTTTGGAATATATGCCCAGTTCCTAACTAGTTATACAACTAAAGGTTAGAGGCGTGAACTTTATATTTTTTGTCATTCATATACTTCATGTGTTTCTAAAAATATGTTCATACAAATCTTTCAGGCTGCATACAGAAAAGGTTAACAAAAATAATAAGGATGGTGTCTAAAAATATACTGAACCAACAGCAGACTGAAATAAGTAAGACTACTTTCTGTAAAAGAAAGTGTTGTCAGCTGTGATCAGATTATTTTAGACATCCTATTTTCTTACCTAAAATTTATAGGTTAGGGCAGATTACTGGTTAACTGGATTTTCAATTGCCCTGTAACTAGCCTATTGCAGCCTAGACAGTCTGCAGATGTTCCACTGTAATCCCTTTTGATACATAAATAGAAAACAGTAATCAACCATGCCTTTACTGACCTGAGCATAATTTCGGATGGCATCATGATCTTCATCTGCAAAAAATACACAGTGGCTGGTCATCTTCGTCTTGTCATTGTCATCTATGCGTGTGCCTCCAGGAGCTGAAAGAAAGCAAAAAAAAAAAAAAAAAAAAAAAAAAAAAAGCAAGAAACAATTTCTTACTTTAGAGAATGCTCTGTAATTATAAGATTTAATAAGTCTAATAAGTCTTATGTTAGTATCACTGAGGCAAGTGGCAAAAGGCAAGGGTAAGAGCTAGCAGGGGAGAGGCGGGGAACAGAGAGAGACCAAGCTTTGCGAGGCTGCGGTGGCAACTGACAGAAGGGACAGCTGGCCGATATCCTGCACCTTAGATCACACAGACCTCAGAGGACTGAGAGATTCAGTTCACACTAAGGGATCTTAGCTGTTTTTCAGAGCACTGAGTGTTATCAAATAAGTATGGGCTGGAGCATAACCCTTGCGCATATTTTAACTACTACTATAAACACCACAATAATGTAAATCCTTTCCAAAGAGAAAAGTATTAGCACTCTGTTACTAATCTGAGGACTTGGAACATCCTCCTAACCCCTCTAATGCTTACCAGGCCCACGTAAACATTCAAAACACTGCTGCAAAAGTCTTCTCTTGGCTTATTTTGTTGAGAGCTTTTTTCCTAGATATTTCCACTGGCTTTTGTTTCCTGCATTACCTCAAGTCTTACAAAAACATCTTTTCTTCTTACATACCAAAGAGCAGGAAGCAGGAATCAAACCAACGTGACCAGTAAAAAGAGCCAACTTACTCAAAATACAGAGGAAGGTGAAAGGCATGTTTTTGCCCAAGCTGCCACCGACACCTGGGAGAAACGTCCCATGAACATCCACAAAGCACTCCTCATTATCCTTTACTTCTCCTCTTAGCTAGCCTTTGTTGCAACGTCTACAAAGCAAGCTTTGCAACAGCTAATAACCTGGAGTGTTGTATTACACCTTTTTATGCTAATAAATTCCTGTTTCCCCTAGTTAGCGTCTCTCTCATTTTCTCTGCTGTCGCATTTATGTGCTGTTTCAGCTGAGACTGAAGGCTTCTCAGAGCAGTATCCACTTTCTGTGATATTTGCAGAATGCCCCACACAATCAAGTCCCTAGGTATTACTGCACTACAAACAATGCTATGATACGAGATGCAAGAAGTATCTAGATAAGTGAAACTGTAATACAGTTTATAATTTCCACTTTGCAAAGGAAGACAGCATCTTAAAAGAAGCAAGGCTCATCATCAAAATTCTGTATCAGGTACACTGCAAGTTACCTAGCATGCTGCCAGCTACCAAAATATCAAAGAGTGTGTCAGCATAGCGGCGATAATCAAGCCGTGAGCCTGTTGCGTCCAGAAACTTGGCTATAGCCTCCAGGTCACTCCCAGCTTCATTGAGGCCTTGGACAATCGTATCCCTGAAGACTGTGGGTTCAAATTTCTCCTTTTCATCTGGAACAGAGTTAAAAGAGAAGGAAAAGGAGAGAGAGTCAGTTTTTAAACTTTGTTAAAATCCCATATCAGCCAGCAATTGAAATGACCATGGCACCTAAACATACTCTTCCCATTCTGGTCAACACACCAAAAGTTTGTTTGTTTGGCTTTTATTGCCTCTGGAAATTTTAGTGTTTACCCTTGCTTCCCTCTCCTCCTCATCCCCCCAACACCAAAACACACACAAACACATGGGAATAAATAAATAAAGGGGAGGAAAAGCAAATATTGAAATTGTTTTCAAATTTCATACTCTTACTTCTCTTGTTGAAGATATTATCGAATGTGCATATCATTATGCATTGCTAAATCTGATAACAGAGTAAAGGGAATGTCAGTTATGTGTACATAATCTCACTGTAGGAACACTCCATTTTTCATTACTTGATATTTTTCTTTAAAGAACTATAGTCGCATATCTGAAATGTTTTCAAAAAGACAAGTCTTCAGGAAAAGAGGAGATCAAGGTATTAATAAAACTAGTTTTTGCGTAAACATTTAGGACCAGGCAACGCAGTGTAACCAAGAATTTATCTTTCATATTCGCAGACCTAAGCAGCACTAGGAACACAGAAATGCAGCGCTCACATTGCATTTTCTACAGCTGTCCCTGGTTGAACTCAATTAAGGTACAGCCTGACCCCCAGACAACATCCCTATGTCAAGGCCATTAGCCACAACAGATGTAACTGCAACCTCCAGATAAAGCTAGGTAGATTTACCCATACCTCCTGCTGCTTTTTCTTGCAGGCTGTTAACAGCTTACCACAGACACTTGAAGCTTCTTAACAAAACAAGTCCTGGCTTTATATAAGGGCACATATGAAATGCTTGTTACTGTCAAAATAACTCTGAACTTCAGAAACAAAACTGTGAGCTGTTCTGTGGCACTCAAAAAGCAAAGGTAGTTTGTTATCACCTGCTGACACAAATGTTGATGCAATTTCTTAAAAAACCTGCACATATTACATCTAGAGGATAAATCCAGAGATTTTTAGTTACTAAGATGAATGAGGATTGGTAAAATTCCTGTCTAAACATTTGCTAATGCAGTCTGAAACATGCCAGCTGCAACTCTTGCAGACTTTTTGGGAGAAGAGATTCTGGACTTTACACATCCTCTGGCTACAGGTTTTCTTTCCCTGCAACTCACAGTGCAGCTTTTTATCCCAGTCGTTAAGCAAAAGACCTTGGTTTCTAATGGCCTTTCTTCCCCCAATCTCTCTCCTCCTGCCACCATAGTCTTATGGCAATTAAATAACTATTCTACACACAATGCCTACTTTTATTAGCTTTATTATTTCTAATATAGAAAAGTTTCTCTCTCTTCTTGTTCCCCTGCATGTACCTGGGGTGCACTCATTCTACCCTCTTCAGTGCATCACTTGCACGTTCTCCCCCTCTTCCAATGCATCCCCTTCCCCCATAACAATCGTATCTGGAACGCACAAAGCAGTCCCTTCCACTCAGTGTCCCAGGCCACTAGGACGTTCAGGGGACTAGTCAACCGGTCCTTCCAAGGAGCCTAGCAGCACACAGCCAATGGCAGCTCCAGGGCTGTCTGTCAAGCGCTCAGAAGCACTGGAAAAAGTGAAACATCACCTTATTTTCCAGAAATCCCCTGCTACACCTAGCTTTTAGTGGCTTGTTGACTCTATTATGCATCTCCATGTGGCTTGCTGCCCCATCCCCCAAATCTGACCTCCTCAGACCAAAGCTGAAGATTACTCAACTCCATGGATACCCATATATATGCTCATGAAACCACCTGCTCCCAACCCCAGCTCGTCCTGAAGCGATGCACACAACCATAGTGCCAACCTAGCTTCTCCTCTACCACACTCTTGTCATCCAATAAACTACTCAATATGCCCCTTCTCTGGACTGCAAGCGACTTCTTCCCAGGCTTTTACTTCACCCCAGACCTTGGAGATATTCAGGCTCTCAGCTGTGTTACCTCGACTTTCAGCTGCGATGAAGATCTGGAGTCTGCCGTTTTGAGTAACCATCTCTCATATCTGCAGGGCATGCCCAAAGTGGACAAACCAGAGAGGGTCGAGTGGGGAAACTGAAGAATGTGTCTCTGCTCTGGGGAAATGCCTACAGAGAACCATACCACTGGAATCCCGTCTGAGCTATCACATCGGTTACCAAATACTCAGTTGCAGCTCTCTTCCAACTTTAAGTACTAGAACAACCCAAAACAAGCAACAAACCAACCAACCCACAAACAAACAAGCCTTTTACTGAAGTAAGTACTTCAGTATGTGTACTTCAGGCAGTTTTATTTGCGCACAAGAAACCCAGCTCCACCCATAAACAAGTATCTGAGTATAATTATTCTCTTTCGGGTTACCAAATAAGTACTTATTATTTGCAGGGTAAAAAAAAAAGCTTGATGACTCATTAACCAGTAAGAAGACAGAGTTCTGTCTTAAGAGAGGAGTTAAAAAAATAATCCTATTTTACTTTTTCAAATTTATTTTGTCAAAAAATTTAAGATGTTTACATCTAAACTGAAAGGTGTTATATGCTTCGTATCATGGGTACACACTGCTCAGTACAAACACAAACACCATGATTAATATTTCTTAGCTATTTTAAAGAGATTCTTCTCCTGCCCCAGAAGTCCTCCTCTCATCTGGAGTACCCTACTATTTTCTTGTCTATCACAATCGAAAAATTTACACAGGAAGAGGAGGTGAACTCATTGCATGAAAAATGATTTAGAATTTTATTGAAACATTTTCCTACCAAGCTAACGTACTGAAGAGGAATATGCTGACGTAGTACAACAGGGCGAGTAAGAAGCCATCATCCAGAAGTAGTGACAGTATGTTGAGCTGTCAAGTACACAATTACTAAAGAAGCACAGTTTCAATCACAGGCTAGTGGAGGCAGGTGTAGCTTGCAGATGTGACACATACAATATCCAATGCAGCAGTGCTACACACAGCTTTTCATTTTCATCATGTTCCCAGATCCTTATTTCCTTTCTTTTGCTTCTAAGGAAATCACAAAGTACACTTGTACCCCTCTCCTTAAGAATTAATCTTAACTCCTCAACAAAAGGCCCACAACTGTATTTCTGTGGAAGAAAAATGAGATGCCCTGTTTGGGCCCTCTTCTGACTTCATGTTAACGTAAAGCTGTTAATATTGACTTTTTACTAGATAATTTTCTTCCTGAAAGTAATACGCATCCTTTTGCTTAGCTTCTTTTTATGCTGCCATTCACCTTTTTGGACCAGTTTTTTAGCAGATATTAACTCTATGTTATCTATACCATGGGAACAAACTTGGGTCTCAGGTATTGCCTGTCAGCTTACTTTAAAAAATATGCACTGTTTGTTCCTGTTAATGCTTTGGGAAGCTTTTTGTCCTGTAGGTATTTGTCAACTGTCTGGACACATAAATTTTCCTTACTACGTACTGGCATTTTTGCTACTCCTACTTCTTCCTCTTCCATTTCAGAACACACAAAGACTTCAATTTGTATGCATGCAGTCAATACAATCCACATCCCATGTATCTGCACCATAAGAACAAATACTGGCCAGATGCCAACCGGCCAGTTGTGACCAGGGTGCAGACCCTCACCAAAAAAGCACTATTCAACAGGTACAGAGATTATACTAAGAACTAACCAAACTGTTTTCTTTGCCCAGATTGCTAAAAACTTGATATGAAACTGTGAGATGCCTCCTTCACTCAGAAGGTTCTTCCCTTCAAAACATCATTTTTCTTCCTTCAAATCTTTTTAAAGTGATTTTAATGCCTGCCACTATATATGCTGGAGGCAAGGTTTATACCTTTTATTAGGTCAACTGATAGAACTGGAAGGAGTGGGATTTACAAGCTCCTCCTTCATAGTCCTCTCTCAAAAGTATTTTAGACACTAAGCACACTTTCAACCTTTAAAGAAAAAAAAAAATTGTGTTCTTCCTTTTTTGCTCTCTGAAAGCTCAGGAATTGTTCACATTCAGCAATTAGTTGCGGCTAGCTGACCAGTGATAAGACTTCATATGGACAATTATTTTTATGAGATGCCTGACTGCCATGTCGCACCTCACTGTCTCCTCAGATGGCAGCGCTCCTGGAAGCTGCAGAAGGGGAAAAAGAGTATCATGGGACACAAATCAACCGGTAAGAACAAGCAGTCATCTCTCAACCAGCTCATTCCCCCCAGCATTTGCGCGTTTCAGACCCCCTACCTGCCTGCCTGTTACACACAACAGAATAGTCTCCGATGACTGAAATGCCATGGTCAAACCACAGCCACTGCACTCTGTCCTGCCTGGGTGAAATTTCATGACTCCCTGATATACTGAAAGTCAGCATAAAAAAACCTAATAGTATCTTCTAGTCTAAGTCCAAGACATAACAGTCTGTGACACTGGTATGATACAAAAAGTATATACAAACAGAAGGGAATAAACATGCTAGGAAGCCATTTCTTTTCCTCAAGCCCTCTGCCTCTAGAAAGAAAACAGGTACCTACAATTTTCTAAGCAGGATCCTCAAATATTAAGGCAACCAGGATCCCACCATATTTGAAGAAGAGATTTTATGCTTTAAGCACATAAAGAAGTGTTTGTATGTTAAAATTTCTATAAAGCCATTTAATATCCCCAATCCCATTTAAGTAATCTCTCAAAAAAACAAAAAAACATCCTCCCAATCTTCCAGACCCCGCCAAGTCTTTTCCTTCTTCCATGTAGTCAATGAGTTATCTAGTGCCACTTCCAATCACTGTAACAAAAATTCAAGAGGTAGGCACAGAATTACAAATAAAATTTCTTTATTTATTCTAATGATTACTTGTATTAAATAGGAGTCAAAGACCAAATCTGTATTAGGATCCATTATGCCACATACAGTGCAAAACATGGACTGAAAAAAGTCTTTATGAGAGAGAGAACGTTTTCTAAGACAATTTTATCAAATAACATATGTACCATAACTGACTGACCTAGACTGAATAATTCGTTGGATCAATCCAGCAGTATGCATATCTGATTGCTTTTACTGGTTGATCTGACAGAGGTATTTCTTTAAGGATTGTTAATTCCACTCCTCTAGCTACATCTATGCTGTTGCTAGTTAATGCAGTGTACAGCTCCTACTGCATAATGTTCTGGACCATGCTGACAGAAAGTTAATCCCACTAATTACTGGAGCATTGTGACATTTAATTACAAACAATACAGGTTTCCTTTTTTAATTAGTTATAGCTACAAACATTGCAGGTGCATCATAGAAAGGACTTTTTCCATTTTAAGAGACCATACCAGTCAAACGAATTGAGGATGTGATGTGTGCAAGGGAGGAAAGACGAGAGAAAGCTGGCACTGCTTTTTAACATGACTGAAAACAAACTATTTTGCAATTCTCATCCAAGCTTCGTGATCATCCTAGATCTTAAGACACTCACTCAGCTCTTCAGACTCGTGACAGAATTCGTAATTTTCTGAGAAAGGTTACCAATTCTTTTTGTTTCCCTCATCCACACTGAGAAAATGCTCTTATTTACATTTTCTGTCACAAGACTTTAAGACCAGGTGTTAGCTTTTGATCAGAAACAGGAAAGTCAAGATGGAAAGAGTCTGTTACATGACAGACAGGAACCCTACCTGTGTGTGCTATAATAACCTGCTATTGCAACAACAACAAATCTAAGCCTTCTTTTCACAAACCAGACTTTTTTTTTTTCTGAAAAAAATAAATCATTTATTACATATATTTTTGCTCTCTGCCTCGAAGTGTTTGGCATTCATCTCAGACACCTAAACCATGACAAATGAACTCTGAGTATAGTATGAGCAAGCATGTTAGGATGACACTCGCTGTACAGAATACCTGGATGATCAGTATAATTAACACCACTTAGCTTTCTTTAAAAATTGATGCAATACTGTACATAAGGAAAGACAGTGTTGGTCATGTTTACAGAAAATCAGTATCACAATGAATAAAACGGGACTTAGGCAACGGCAATTGTTTCATTTTAACAATAAAAAAACCAAACTACACTAACACAGCAGAAATAAATATTTGTGAAAAAGGAGCTTTCTGACCTCTATTGTTACAGAAAGCAGGGCCAATGAGATGATCTGACCACCTCATGGAGAAGGAAGGCGAGAGAATTGCTTTTTAGATGCGAAAGGTTTATTTATAGAGATGGCACTGATTTGAGTCAAAGAAATAAAAACAAAAATCAAAACCAAAAAACCCAGATAATTTTCATTACAAAACCTTTAAATAAAAGCTCATATTTTGCTTTCTTAGTTGAAAAGGACATTTTAAGAAACACCTGAAACAAACATCTAATGTTTTCTTCCTCATATGTAAACACACTATAAACTTAGTTAGAATCTGTTTTTTTAACTGAGGCTTCTACAAGACTTAATAGCTAATAAACCCAAATTTTACAGAAAGTCCTAAGATATACAGCGAAAATAATAAAATTCACAGAGCTTAGTTAAAAATAACATCTGCACTCTGAACATGGCTGAAGAGGAGAAAAACCTTAATCGTATTGAACTTTCAGTTATTCCACCTGCCCTGTTTCTAGTCATTTTAACAAAGAGGAAAATAAAGTAAAAAATGTAATGTGACCTACCCCTCTTCCTAGTTTTGAACCGCTGGCCCGTTAGCACCGGCTTCTGATTCTTATTCATAAAATTTCTGGAGAAAAAAAGAGAAAAATATATTTTTACTATGGCATTTACAGACAACAGTTTAACCTAAAGGCAAAATAAACATTCAGTGTGGTAAAATACCGACACGTGAAAGGGAAGGTAAGTTTTTGATGTATACTCAAAGAATAATTCACATTATCTTAAAGACGAAGAGCACTACAATCCAAGAATAACTTCGATGAGATGTGCTTCTCTCAAAAGCTGGCTCTTAGCATCCCTATAAAAAACCCTGAAGGTTCAAATCCAAGCAGGAAGGTGATGGAGCCTCTGCCCTTATTGGCAGGGCAGGGGTACAGCAGTGCTCCCCACACAGCTCACAGGGATGCTCAGAGGCACAGAAGCCACTCGGGCACAGGACTGGGAACCATCCTGGGGGGGGCTCGGCACAGCATAGGTCTCACCCTCCAGCATGTTCACCAGGCAGACAGACTTCCAGGGCTATGCACCGTTCTGCTGAAGACATGACTGCGGTCTAACCACAAAGACAATGTTTTAACCATCAAATCCCACTCAAATGTTTCTTCCAAGCATCACTATCTTAGTAACTTTCAATTCCTAAAAACATGTAGGTGTTGTAAAAATAATAAAAGATAACCAAATCCCTCCCCACATCAACTTTGTGTATAAATACGTAGTTAAGGACATACATGGCACATCATATAATCACAACAACAACAGTGAAAAACTTCAGACCTTAATGGCGAATCTCAACATGCAACGTTAAAAAATTTGGGAAGAGATCATATATTAATGCCATTTTATCTAAAGAAAACAAAACTATTTTTCAGCTTTGGATATAATTAGTTTAATCACACGAGATGCAGCTTGCACAATGAGCAGCTAAACTGACAGCTGAATGCAAACAGCAGCGAATACAAGGAAGCTCCGCAGCATGTGGCAATCGTCACGGGTCATCCCCTGTCCTGTCAGCAGGAAGTGCCAGCGCTGAGACTTACAGGCCACCTATTTCACACTCTGCAGGTCATTAGGTCACTGTTAACGTATGATTTACTCATCCAGAATTACGCCTTACCATGCAAGAAGCTTCGTCCTTTGCGCATGTTCTTCTAATACCTTTAGTTTTACAAAAATTTGTATTATTTGTAGTTCTTCATTGTGGACTCTGCAGGTCTAGTTTAAAAGTACATACATTTGCCAACACTTCTTCCTACCATGATTGAAGAGAAACTCAAGCTCCGTGGCTAGAACAATGCCATCAATCACATGTTACTATCCAAGTAATGCTCCCTCTACCCCTGAAAGTTCATTTAACAACTCTGTTAACAATGCTCCAGCTATACAATATCCTCCCATTCACCAGACTACCTCTTGTAGTTGCAACATCACTAGCTGGCCACTTCTGCAGCATTTCAAATGTTTAACTTGGCAAACCACTGCTTTCTAGTCTAGGTCTACCACTTATCCGCAGTCAAAAACTGCTCACATGCACTGGAAATAGCTGGTAAAGTTCAGAGTCAAAACTGGTTTTGCTTCCTGCGAGTCATAAAAAACACAAAGATGCAACAAGCAGTTAAACTGAGAGGTTCATATTCATCACTGAGATTTAAAGCCACAGTTTTAACAGACCAAGGAGCATTTCAAAACAACTGGAACACTAAATAGGCTTCTGGAAAAATGATTCGCCCATCTGCAGAGAGAGTTAAAAATGGCAAACCATGGTATCACAGGGTCTTTTTAAAGTGCTGTAGGATCCAAGCCTCCCTTCACAGGAGAGCTTTTGAGCTCTTTCTTTTTGAGCTTTTGAGTCTCTTTCCCCCACTTAGCTGTCTCGGTGGCAGAGGAACAGGAGGTGCTTTACAAGTTAATTAGGCAGATAATCTAGCAGTCAACAGGGATAAGTAACAGCCCAGCCTCTAGCCAGTGACCAGCTAGATTTGATGTACTTATCTGGTTTGCCTTTCTGACCTTCAGTTATTTGTAAGAGACTGATTTATAATATAAAATATTCGCCCAGGTATTATTATTTTTATGCTTGGCCCTGATACCTTACACCTTGTTCTGGGTCTAAAAATGTTCAACAGATTGCAGGAGCAGCCCATGAGGTTTGGAAAGAAAGCGTCAAGCAAGCCATGCAGCAGGTAAGAATTAATCCTCTTGTCACAGCTCTTTCAGAGCACAAACATGCCATCGGGCTGGGATGGACACTATCCACTTCCTTAATGAACATACAAAAGCCTTGGGGGCTATGAAATGAATGACACCTGACCTTCACTGCAGCCATACTGGTACAGTTTCCCAGTTGCTATAAAAGATATAAATGCATATGCTAAGTTTCTAGCACTAGACTTCTCCTTTCCTTTAATGCAGTGTCTTTTTAAACTGCGAGAAGAGTTGCATGCACCTGAAGCTTAACTATCAGATTTTAAAACTGTTCCCTGTGAATATAAAATATGCCCTTTAAGACAGCTGGGAACAAGACAAAAAAAACCCCAACAGTTAGACTCACCACTTGTGGCAGATTTAATGACTAGCAGTTCAGTGCAACAGAAGAGACTCTTGAATAGTTAATTACTAGGAACACAGGATCTGCCTTCTTCTATATTTAGCTTTAAATGCACTGCGCTCTAATCTGCTCGAGTGAGGGTCAGGCTTTATAAGGCACTCCTTCAAGCACTGGCCCAGGGAGAGCACAGGCACTTTCATCAAGAAACTCCAGCATGAGCCTGAGCAAAACCAACCCAGTGATCTATATGACAGCCCAGGATGTATCTATACTACAAATGACACCAGCTACTGCAGATGAGATTTTTAAAGTGCTGTTGCCACCACAACAGGTGCCTGTATGATAGTTTAAAATTTACAAAAGTGAATGCAATGCAAAAACTTTTTTTTTTTTTTTTAAATCAAGAACACACCGACAACAGCACAAAAGTGATGGCTGAAGGTTGTAAATTCATGGTGGCAGCATATAAACTTTCACAGTACATTTGATTGCAGTGCAGTGCAGTGCAGCCTGCCTCTCAGGTGTCATGTAGCTATAAAGCCCTGAAATCATAAAAGACCTTGAACTATTACATATGCTCTCCATTTTGAAAGGTACAAGATCTGGGTAGGTCAAAGCCAAAGGCAAATTTTGAAATGCCAGCTAGAGAAGTCATAACAGTTTCAGAGGAGTAAAGATCTTAAGGATGGGTATGGGTAGGAAGGAAACAGCCTCAAAAAGAAAACCTAAACCACCAGTCAAACTTATATCTTGCAGCCCAACATCCTCCAGGATTCATATGAATTGCCAGCAGGAAAGAGAGCAAGAGATGTGGAAATGATAGGTCCTTAGCACACTCCTTTCACAGACTCCACTCTTCTACAGAAGATGGGAGAGGCTCAGCAACAGATGCTTTACTCTTGGTTCTCGCTTTAGGATCCAGAAAACCTCTTGTAGAAAACTCATGTGTTCAAATTGCATACCCAAATACTTTTTATTTTATAAGCAAGTAAGTCAGAAGCTAGGCTGGGCTCAAGTGGGAGATGTCAGAGAGCAGTACAGGACCAGGCACCATACTCCAGAATGGGCTCATTTTCCATACAAACCTCAAAATGTCTAAACCTGCTGATAACTAACTTGCAGCTACAAAATTAATCAGAAAAATAAAAAAATGCATGACTTAAAACAGTTTCCCAAATTCCACTCCCACTCTTGTTAACAGGCGTCTACAAAACAGATTCACACTTAAAAAATACATAAGTTGTTGAGTTGGTACATTCTCCTGAAACTGCTTGAAGTCCACAAGTTCAGCTTTCTCTACAGCTGCTTCTCATTTACATGCTAAAGACCCTAAACAGTTAAAATAAAACTGAGGGACATCTACAGCTGTAGATATCTAGACATATATGATATAGCAGTTTCTATAATCGACCAATCCTTCTCGCACAATTACTAAAAATTGTAACATTTAAATAATAAAAACAGCATTAATTAATAAAATTCATTTATAAAACCAGCAATAGATGAAGTAAAAGTTACTTCAGAGCTTCAGCAAGTTTGAACTTGCTTAACAAGTTAGAAAAATGCAGTCTTTTATCCACACCACAGGGAAACTCTTATGATGATTAACTCCTAAATTATTTAAAGTCTTGATAAGGCTGAAGTTTCTACCAAGCTAAAATACTGGAAACATTTGTTCTTGGAAACATATTGCTCAAATTGGAAAGAAAAAAACCAAACCAAAACAAAAAACCAAACTGAAAACCTTTATCCAAACCAATATTATTTTTCTAAGCATCATTTTACACTTCTTTTAACCAAAATCTCAGAATCATCTGAGATTCTTCAAACATTAACACGCTCATGACGAATTCAAGAACAGTTGCTTCACAGCAGCAAAACTTCACTGCCCTAGTTACAGAGAGAGGGAAATCAATGCCAGACAACATCAAAAAAAGAACTGTTTAATAAAACTCCCTACCAAGATTTTATGGCTCTATGTACACAGGGCACTGTAACAATGGCGAGGAAGCCCACATGGACAGGCAGCGACCCTTCGGGCAGCCCACCGGCAGGCTCCAGCGGCACTGCTCCACGGGATGCTGATGCTGCTATGGGGACTCGTGCTGATGGCATTTGATTGACAGGGTGCTAGAGAGAGCTGCCAGAGCACCACCAACACAGCACCACCAACTTTCACAGGAACAGATGCTTGGCAGGAAATATTTCCATCTCCTTCCCTTGCTCAGACATCATGCAAGACAGGAGCACTCATCACCAAGTCAAATAAAATAAAAGCATAGATGGGGAGAGTTTCTGTGAAGGAAAAACCCCAACCCACATATCAAGGTCAATCTTTTTTCCCCCAGGAAGTGGAATATCCAGGACATCAAAAGGCTTTATTGGGTCTTTTTCATCCAGCAATGTTACTAGGCATTTTCATCCTCTCACTGTTACACTTCCAGGCTTAGGATGAAAACCTAAAGAGGGTTTTCCTCTTCTTTCAGCAGCAAGCCAAGGAGTTATGTTAAAAGCAAATCACCAAACTCGAGCAGCATGGAGGAAGAGCTGCCCTTGCACTTCTGCTGAAGAGGAAACATGTCAGCACAGAGCCAGCAGCTGTCTCCGCTCCCTAGGAAGGCAGCAGGCAGCTAGATTACGAGCTAACAAAATCTGTAGGTGGAAAACTCATAAATCATCACCAGTACAGAGGAACAGAGCAATGTAAGGGGACAACAGGACAGAGCGGATGCAATGCAGCCGCCAGTTCTCACCAAATCCTCGTCAGGCTTCCCACTTTCCACCCAGACACTGAGTCCCTGCGAGGACTCTCGCAGCTCCTCCTTTTCCACAGGCACTTCCCAACACCCGGGCGCTACAAGAGGCAAGCGACCGCAATGCATGTCGGTCATGCAGCCCGCACGGTTGCTGCAGCGTTCACTGCTGCGACAGCTGTGAAGCATTTTCTGCTTTAACACAGTTTTCGCACCCTCATAAGGCTATGAAATCCACCTCGGCTGCCGACATTTCCAAGGTTCGGTCAACATGAAGGAAAAGTGCTTTGTTTACACATCTGAGGCAGTACGATGGCTAGCCTGCAACGTGAAGAGTGGCAGCAATGCTCCCTACCTCCTGCTAAAGCTCACTTTGATACTGTTGAAAAATAAGGAAATAAGAAGTTCTGCTTGCTGCTTTGCAAGTGCTGAGGACAGGACCAGAGCAGCACTAAGAAGTCACCCCTCCTCTCTCCTTCATTGCACATCTGGGGAGCTGGCAAGACCAAGCCCCTAGACTTAGTGAGACACACCGGGTTTTCTTTACATAGGTTGGCTTGTGCTATTTCATCACAGTTTTCCAACTCTTGCCCTCTGTTCCTAAAACATTTTTTTTTTTTTTAAGAAGTGACTAATAACCTGGAGGTCTGTAACTTCCACCATGGTACAAATCAGCAGGAAGGGCAGCACTGGCAGCTGGAATGTTTATCTTGCTATTTTGCCCACAGAGGCCACCAGCAGAGTTAAAATGTTTATGAAATCTTTATCCCAAAAGTCCCACTCATTACAAACAGTAAAGCCAGAGCCAGGCTCTCACCACATTAAAATCCTCTCACGGATTTTATTGCACAAACGACCTCAATGGCAACATGTTGGGACTAAGCGGTCACATAACGATATGCAGGGTAAATAGAATCAACCTCATGTTTTAATATTTACATGAAAAAAGGATACTGCTAACCCACGTGTTTATTGCTGAAAAACACATCTTCTGTTATGGATTAATTTTGCTTATGACATTACAGTACATGAAGCAACTAGACACCGACCTTTGATTTCATACTTGGAAGCATGCCCTAGTCACCAGTGGCTATCATGTGTAGTATCTTAAGATAGTGTTGTAGCAGGTTTTTGACACGCACTGAATGCCCTGTCTTTCCCAAAAGAGCCTTCCAGAAGCTCTTAAGGCACTTAATCTTTGGGGTTTTTTTGGTTTTTTTTGGTTTTTTTTTTAATCACAGGACAGTGTTTCCACAGTAAAGAGTAAGTGTCCACTGCAATAAAAGTACTTGTCCTTTATTAGTATGCCTAGTGGGAGAGAGAAAACAAAGAGATGAAACAAGTGGAATTGGTTTCATTCTGCAGCAAGTACAAACAAATACCAAAATAGAATGAAACTTACCACACATTAAATAAAAAATTAAAAATTGTGCTCATGCAGGATTCTCCAGCCAAGAATTGCGCATGCAACCTGTGAGTAGTTATCCAACTGAGAAATAAGTAAGCCCAGAAAAAAATGAGAAGACAAACTCACCAAAATTTGCACCATAAATCTCATCACCTAACTGCTAAACTGGGATGCATAGGAAGATGCTTCTTGAAAAAGTCAGAAAAACCCACTGCCACCAAATAATGTACAATCATACACTGCATTAGAGATCCAGCTCACTGCACGTATTTCAGGAGAATGGGTATTTCTTAGGTCACTAACCACAAAGTTCTACAGAAGCGGCTCAGCTGAATACCGAGGTAAAAACAACACAGAAACCTTCCATGACCAAAGCACTCCAGATGCACTTCACAAGGTCAAGAGAACTGTAAATTGAACCACCGAAGCAACGGACTTCTCTGTCTTGTAATCAGCAACCATATGAAAAATGCATGAGTCATGGCACAGTCAGTGGGAAAAAAAAAAAACAACAGAGAAAAAAATTCTTAATCATTGATAGATGAAAATACAAGTCAAGAAAATTAAATCATACACTTGGTTTGACATACACAAAAAGTTATCTTTTGGTAACAAGGTTTCTTTCAGCAACTAAGAGGAGGAATTAGATATAATTCTTCAAGGACAAGGTATTAGTAGGAGCTTTTCTCAGACTGCTGAGAGCTCTCTTAGGCTGCTGTGCTCCTAACTGGAGTACCCTGAGATAATGGAGACGATGTATTGCTACAGATCAGTTCATACCCAATTAACATTCATTTTAAGGTGATGACTAGTCATCCAACTCCAAGCTTGCATGCCTTGCTAGCAGGAAAACCTCTTAGAAAAAGAAGGGGATGAAAAGGATCAGCAGAGAGCAGGGTCAGGTGAACTTAGAAAACAAGCAGAAGATGGTACTCTTCCAAAGCTAACAAGGTTTTTTCCGTATACAAGACACCACTTTCAATGGACTGTACAGATGTTAGAACAGGATTCTTGAATTTGGAGGGACACTGGATGTGCTGTTTATCCTGGAAAATGCAACCATTTCAGCAATCGCCGTAAGAGATGATATTGCTAAAGGAAAAACGGTGTAGCTGAAATTCTGCAAAAACATGATTATAAAAGTACTGCTGTAATTTAGCTCAATCCTTCATTAATGTTTGGCAGAGAGAATTGTACTAGCCACTGTACACTTGGAAGAAATCATTAATAGAGTTACTTTATAGGGTCCTCCTGAACCAGGTCTCCAATAAACCAATAAACGCAAGTATTCAGAAGAAAACGTGTTTAAAAAAATTACCAGAGAGGCTTCATTCCTAGCAATGAAGTCCATCAGACTTCACAAGACAACACAAGAACAGCTCAGTAATGAAGGCCAGTGCACAAAGAGCAGCTTTCTCATGTAGAGTAGCACTCCTCTGCTCAAGTCCACCCTGCTTCTCTTTTTTTGATGTATCAGCCCACTGAAAGTTTTCACAGTGTTGACCCTACTCATACAATTCAAATATCACAATAATAAAATCAGAAGATGTGCCGCTTCCATTTTTCTTGCTACCTCAGAGCTCTGAGCAGCAGCAAAAGCACAGGAGATCATAAGTGCCTCCAGGATACCGCACTGCAGCATTTGAAAACCCATAAATTGTCTTCAAAATTACAAGGGCTAAGCTTAAAAATAAAAAAAATAAATACAAAATGTGTATTCTCCAGAAAGCAATGCCTCCCAGTTGCTAACAGTTTATTATTTCATAAACTAAATACAGTAATCGGAGGAGGGATGTATTAATAGCCAGCACCTCCTACACACTTGCAAGCGGTGAAGGCCTTGGCTTTAATGAAACGACAACTGCTGTAAGCAGTAAAGCAAGTTTTAACTTAGAACTCCCTAATTATTTCTTCAAAGCATGTGCAAGGGAAAGGAGTTCACCAAGTTAACACATGGCTTTTTAGCTGCAGGACTGTGAATCAGCTTCCAGATACTTGAATTCTGGTATTTCTGGCTAAAAAGAGATTGCACAAAGAGCCAGCAGTGGAAACACACAACGCTTTGCACCATGTCAACTATTCCAAGCATACCAGCTAACACTGATTATGCTGTTAGCAGTATTCACTTGGACAGAAAAGGAGTCCATAACTGACTTGTATAACTCTGATCCCAAAACCAGTCCCATGTTCCCTGCAGCTGCTTCTTCCTCCTCCTCAGAGCGGGCTGAACATTTTGACAGAACACACTAGTTTTGGTGAACAAATTCCTGGAGTGGGGGATAAAAGTAGTCAATGCTCAGATTGCTTCAACCTGCAAATAGTTATTTTCTAGGCAGTGATGGATACAATTCCTCTCAGACCAAGCCAAGATAATTCTATGGCAATAGATATTGATTCATATCCACAAGTTGGGTGTTGGGGAAAAAAAAACAAAACCCACCCAACAGTGTATAGCATGGGGTGCCTACACAACCAACTATTATCCTAGGTGAGTCAGAAAATTAGCTATTACAGACTGAACACGCAGAGAGGGGGCACACACTTGCTATCCCTCCCACTGCTTGGTAGCTCACATACCAGCGCTCTCAGCCTTACTTCAGAAAGGCATTTCTTCACCTCTGTGCAGAAGCCTGAAAGCTTTTAGATGAATTCATGGAAAAAGAGTCTATCAAGGGCTATTAAACACAGGGATGATACAACCTTCTAAGCTGAAAATTGCTGTAAGTATGACAAGAGCATGAAAGAAAGAAACATAGCGCACCCATCTATCTATATTTTTACACCACCACATCCTTTCCCTCCTTCCCCTTGTTTTTTTTTTTTTTTGACACGTACACAACTCTACAGGCCTCTTTCAGAGACCAGACTCTCGACCAAAGGCCAATTTCTCCCAGTAAGTCAAGCTTTGGTATGAGGTGAGGTAACTTATAGGCATCATGTATCCCACGTAGCTCCTTCTCACTCTGTACTTCAAGAAAGGCTGTCTCTTAAATCCACAAATGCACAACACGCCTTACTCGGCCATGACAGCATACTCCACTTGGGAGTACAACGACAACAGCACTGAGAGCTGGGTGGCAATTCAGTAAGGCCAGGTGAGGAGGAGAAGTAAACAAAAATCCCAAGAGGACTGACCTGGGTCAGCATGTTGTATAACTAAACTTGTAGGAGGACTTTAGGTTGCTTCTTTTAAGATGAGGGAAAACATTCAAAATAGTTGTCTTCAGTGATGAAAACAAAAAGCTTTGACCCAGTCTGCACAAAATATTGTGATTCAACCCACATATTTCTTCCCAGTGATTGGGGATGCCCAGCGTCGTGACAGTGAGCATATTGTAGAGACTGGTAACAGGAATCACATTGGTATTGTGATTGAACTGTGTATTGCAATTGCTTTACTTTGTTACGTGTAACTTACATTTGTATTGCGTTTTCAGTATATTTTGTATCACTCTACTAAATCAGAAATCCCATGTAGCATCAACTATCTTCACATAAGTAAATTAGATATTAAACATCACACCCTCCATGTGTGGAATATCTAAAAGAAGCTGGTCAGAGAGTATTGGATTCTGACACTATTCACACATCAGAACAAACTGGGAGATCAGTCTCGGTTTAGTAACCAAAAAGCTCAAATGCTAAGCAATCATATATGGCAAAGTTTTCTCTATTTTGATACACCATGCACGGACACAGTCTCATAAGTGCTCAAAACACCACATCTTCTCTCAACTTCAACAGTTCAGCTTCCCTTTTCTTAATCTTCTTCCATGCTGTATCTGGACATAAATGACATTAAATGCAACACTTACCTGAAAATATAAATACATAAAATCAAGAATATGTCTTTGTTGGTAATCCAGATTCAGGAGACTTGGAAGTCCATCAAACTAACCCAAAGAATTCACAGTCTATCTACAAACACAGCATTGCAAGCAATTACTATTATGAATGCATCTCAATAGTTTTGCTCCTCAAAAATATATATTTGTAAGCAATTTTGATCATAATTGCAATCAGATGAAAACTCAGTTCTCAAAAATACATTTATATACACAGGTGGCCAGAATCTCAGAATTAAGAAACATTGCCATAAAAGGAAGTCAAATAAAGTAGCAATACAAATAACTGGGCTAGGAAAAAATAGAGTAATTAGCCTGTTGCTTCACTAATTTGTATCTATTTTCCAGTATTAGTGTCCTGTGCTAACAGCATAATCACATTACAAAAAGCTAGTAGAAGTTATTGAGTGAGACATCTGCTTCACCCAGACGTAGACCAGAGCAGGTATATAACATTTTACCCGACTCCATCACAGAGGCAGCAAATCCCACTTGCGGGCAGCACAGTTTACACTGCTGCAGTTCCTGAAGCACTTCGTGCCCACACACTGGAAATGAAAGCACTGACAGCTGTCAGTCAGCTCAGTTCAATGCAAAACCCGACAATTTTACTGATGCTATTGGTTGTGAGGACCACTACGTATTTCACTGTCGATCATTCTAGGAGGCAATCGGCTAAGCCAAAACCCATATCCACTTTTCTTGACCCAACAGCCAGCTGTCAGAACCCAAAAATGGGGTGCATTTGACCTAACTTTAAAAATGAATGACAACAGACCTAAGTCTGACCCTGTGATCCTTGCCTTTTTTCACCATCAATGGAGAAACATAAACATGTCCAGAAAATAGCTTATCTAAAATATTCTGCTTGCCCATCTTAGGGTGAGATCTTAAGGGAGTCTCTCGTGAACAGCTTCACAGCTTCAGCTTTAGGCACTTTTTAGATACTTGAACTAGATCAAACTTCCTGCATCAGTTTCTACAACAGAAATTCACACCTGCAGATCGGCAATCTGTGTGAAAGTCTATAGCTCAGTGACACCTAAAAACATCTCAGGCAGAGTAAAGAGTTTAATTACACACCCAAAGTTAACAATAGGACAATTACTAATGGTATATTACTCAGTTCTACAGTTAATTCAGTAGACCTGCTTGTTTATCTTTCTGAAATGATTCATAGAATTTCCATTGTTGGCTGAGAAGTTTCAAAATCCAGCGTACCACAAATATGCTGGGAGAATAGTCTCAGCGTCAGACCACAACAACCCACCCACACCCAACCCAGTTTCTGAAGCCAAGAGTTACTGCAGGAGTTATGGATTTCTAACCAGAATAGGTTTAATATCTTTTAAAATGGGCATAAAACATCACTATGCCAGCCAGCCTGGCTTCCTTCAGCAGGAAAAGCATACATCCGCTTTGCAGTTGTTTGGGCTGTATCAATGTCAGCTCGGCACAGTGATATTTGATGCTATTAATAGGGAAATCTATTTTCTTGTTTACGGCATCATTGTTCATGCACTGGAAAGACCAGTATCAGCAACCTACTTCTGCAGATAACCTAATAAAGGTTCCACAGGATGTATATCTGTAGGTGTACGCATACATATGTACATACAAGAGAGTAAGAATGTCAATAAAAGCTACGTTAGACTTCTACAACTCACTTCCTACAAGGATGCAAGATAGGAAGAATTTAAGAGGTTTACTAACGAGACAGCTAAAGGATTCTTTTTTTTCTGGGCTGAGAAAACACAACGAAAGGCTTCACTGGTTTCTCTGAGGACTTCAGAAAGACATGCCAGTTAACCTAGGGCTCTTGAATGTGGATCTAGAAAAGGATTCTTCAAAATACATTAACTTTCAGTGAAAAAGGGGCATATGCCTTTCAGTGATACACCTCCTGTCCTTTTGAAAGAAACAGAAGCTCTTCAATAGCCAAAGAACTGTTAACAGCTACTGCATCTATCATACAATGAGGAAAATAAAAAAAATAATTATTTCTAATTTTAAAAAGTGAATTGATGCTAAATCCCAAAACGTAGACCTGTTCAGTCATGGATATAGCCAAACTCTCAAAGTCAATGAGCTGTTAAAGCCCATGCAGGCCAACACATTTGTGTCCCACGTTGAATGTTGCTCTGCCTAGTATGATATGCTCTGTAGAGTTGAAGAACTAGAAAACCTGGCACATGTTCTTTGCTAATGGAAGATAAAATGCAAAGGTAGCAAAAGTGTCAACCTAAATTTATTTTTTTTTAAATCTAAAATAAAAGAAAGCAGATATTCAACATGACTCTCAATCAAGGGCTTTGCAATAGGTGGTATTTTTCCTCTATTCTTGACAATGCTGCAAAAATAGAGTTGATGTTTCAGATTAAGAATATGTTGATATGGACCTTTATTAACCAATTGTTGAGAACGCTAATTAAGGTAGCTATTCAGTAATCTAATAACCTAGTTATTAACAGGAACTGAGTAACTTATACTGGGATTACAAAAAAGAAAAGTAACAAGGATGTTGAAAAGAATAAATGGGGAACATCTTGGTCTGCACTAGGAAGACAGTGCCCTTTTCCCCATCACCGACATCTTGCTCTCCCTCAGCTTCAAAAGATTTTTTTGTGTTGTCTCCTCATACCATAACACTGCTTTTGCAGTGCTGATACCTACCAGGTCAGACTGAAAAGGTCAACAACTGTTTAAACTGACAAGACAAAGGAAAATGGGGAAAGAATCAGGCCTTCCTATACCCAGGAAACAAAAACAACTCAGGGAGGGCATTAAGCTACTAAACTAATCCTAGCATCAAACAGGGTGCCCATGAAATGCTTTGGCTTGACACATTTGGCTTCAGGGAGCTGTGGACCCCTGCTTACAGATGAAAGTTCAAGAATTGCACAACTTCATCACAGGAGAGACCTGATAGTCTGATGCCTTGATGATTTAGCAGTGTAGGTCACTAAATAACCAGTCCACTATCATAAAGAAGGATCTTGGAGGCACAACAGCAATGCAAATAAATTGACATACTGATAGCAGGGCCCATTGGGAAGAAGGCACTTGTCAGCATACAACAATAAACATTTAAACAGGAATAAAACAATTGAAAATATAAAGCCCTTCCCTTCACTCCTTTGGAAAAGTAAATTATGAGTATGTTTTCCTTTCTCTAATTCAAGGAAAAGTCTTCCAATAAAGTTCTGCAAAACAAGATAGCCAAACTCAAAACTTGGCAAAAGACCTCATCCACGTACTGGAGCACAGGAGAAGCAGGTGTTTCCCTGTGTGGGAAAGGGAGCTGAGACTGATGTGCACAACAATGACTCTCAAGGGCAGAGCCAAGGATTCAGGTGGCCCTGGGGACAAGCTGACTGGAGCCTCTTTTTGCCACAAAATGTAAGAAAAAATCTTGGACAGAATATGAGATTCAGCAGCACAACACCGGGCTTCCATAGCACAGGCTGATGGTTTGGGGATACTCAGGTCTTAGTCACAGGAAACCACGCGTAAGTTAATATAGTTAAAGCAGACCTAAGACAGAAAAGAGACTTAACAGCACAGGCTTCAGGAGCAACCTCAGAGAGGTGCAGAGACATGGGACAAAAGCAGCAACAAGACTCTAACCGAACTCATATCAATATTGGCACATACAGAGAAGGCTGTAGATTGAAAAGAAACTCACCATCCCCTCTTCTTTCTAAAGAGTTGACTTCTCCTTGAGTATTTAAAACAAATAATGCACTTTGTTTTTCTAATTTTCTATTGCCTGAAGCATGAAATGGTAGTGAAAATAAATGACGAGCCCTGTATCTGCTAATGCTCAGTAACACGTTCCTAAGATTTCACCCCTGTGCCTTATTAGAAGAAAAATGACTAATTTATAACTTGAATGCACTGAATTAATTTTCCCTCTTAAAAACATTTCTAGAGAAGTAGAGGATTTTATTTATGGAAACAAAACCTAAAATGAAAGGATCACTTAAGCTTGCAAATTACAAACTGTTGAACTGCTTAGACTTCTTTTTCTGCGTGAAAAGAAAACACATTTAAGGAAAACACATGAAATAGCGGTTATTACAATGAAGTACAACCTCAAGGCCATATTTAGTTGTTCTGCCTGCAATCGCTGAAAGGGTTGTAGAAGAGTGTAACTCGTTCGAATTCAAGACGACACAGGAGATGCTTCCTTCCTGTGCTCCTGACCAACCTCTCTGTCCCAGACTGTGTCTAGCATTTTCCTTGCCTGACCTGTCTGTCCTCAATCCTAATTCTCACCAGAGGTAATCCATCCTTCTTACAGGCTGACTAAAAGCAATAATCTTTGTCTGCTACTATGAGTCTGCAATAACTGCAAGCAATCTCTATACAAAACTTCTCCATCTGATCTAGGAATAACTCAGATTTTGCAGAGCAAATCCTTATACAGGACTCCAAAACATGCCTATGTATGAAGTACTCAATGAATTTTAAAATTCCTACAGAAAACTCTATAGTTTTTGTACTAGGAAAAACCACATTTCTAATTTCAAAAGCTCTTAGATGAACAGCAACTAACAGCTCTTATAGACAAAGTCCCTATTACAGTAGGAATCACTACTGATTCACTTCCTGGAAATATTTTCCTGACTTCTGGGAATTTAAAAACCAAAATGTGTAACTCAAGAAAAGATTATTTGTTTTATATGGCACATGTGAGGAAGTTTTTTTACTATATTAAAACGTACTTAGTGATAAAAGCATATCTAAAGATGGGGTGGGAACAAGACTGAACAACAGGAAAAAAAGCTCTTACCACATGTATCAACCGTTACCCAGGTTTCAGCTTCTGTACTGACTCATGACCAGCTTACCTCTTAACTACTTTCCCTTTGCCTAGGAATTATGCACCAAGCACCTCCTAGTCTTGCAATCTGATCTACATGAGCTGCCACTTGCTCCTATCCAACCCCATCGCAAAACTGTGAGCCAAGTCGGAAGGTTTACCAGCAATATGTTCAATATGTTACAAATATATAATTTCCCTTTATTGTGCTTGCACTATACAACCACACTTTACAGAAGACCAAAGCTGTTAAACCCTGAAACTCAAGTGTTTTGTTCTGCTCTCAGCTTACAGCACGTAAGAATCTCGACGAGCACTACGGTGCCGTAAATATGGTCACCACACCACTGTAACCACCCCTTTGGTCACTGGACTCTCTCCTTATTTTGCTTTTTATTTTGGAATAGCTTTTGACTTTTGCAGTCTCTTACAAGATCTACAGCTAGATTTAAGAAGTATGGTACGGCAAGTTTAAAAGGGTTTTCAGGCATGGCAGAATATTATTGCACTCCACAGACTTCTCTCTAGGGAGAAGCAATAGATTTTTTCCATTTGTCAATTTTCCTCTCACACACCAGCGTTACCTCTGAGTAATCATTGAGTATTTTAGTTATCTTTGAACAGATAATTACTATTTTAAATTAACAAGTAAGTACTACTGCAGTTGATGGGAAGACTCATATTTAATCAACAACGGATCACATGGAAAAAGAAACAGTATCAGAAATCAAATCCACAGTTTAATGGGCAACCGTGGCAGCTCACAGGTGAAATTTATTGCACATGAGATATCAGAATGGAATGACTTTACCTGTAGGCTCAGGCAGCGAGACAAATATAGGTGACAGCCTATTGCCTTATGTGCAATACAGACAAGAATTCTTGAATTTAAACAGGAGGAATGAGGACAGAAAATAAGCTGAGGAGTAAAAGATGATGACTCTTAAAGCAATCTGAACTTAATTGCACATATCCATTCAACGCATAATCTTATTCCTCTGCCCTAAACAAACACCTTAAGCCTGCAAACAGGTACATATATCTGTAGATGACTGTAAGCAGAGGTTAAATAAACTTGTCCTAGGTTAAAAAATTACTCACAAATTAGATCTAATTAGACATGTTTAACCCAACTGCCTCCACCATTCTTCACCAGATAAAAGGTTTAATTGTCACTGACTAACTGCTGCTGACACTCCCAGGGTCTTTATTTTTCCCAGTATCGCACTCATAATTCCCAAAAGGTGGTGCAGGGTCTATATGTGCTGTAAATTTTTTCAACGTCCTTCTACATGGAGATGTATTTCCCTCACAGCTTTATATAACTTTATTTACTTTACATCTCTGAAGTTTTGAATTTATTTTAGCAACACCTGTCTGAAAAGCCATTGCAAATCAACTCTTACAGAAGCTGTGCTAATGCATGATTGGGTTATTGCCATCACTTGCAAAGCTTAAGTGGGAAAGAACTTAGTCTTGCAAAGGTGCTCAGCCGGCCCTCTGACACATACTGCTCGGCAGTCACTAAATACATCTCAGTCCTTTATCAGCAAAAAGCTGCTTGTATGTCACTTCTTCTATAACATTTACAAAAACTTTGAAGTACCTACCTACATGGAATTCATATGCATGAAACAATTTGTTTAAAGCTAGGATTTCTCTTAATCAGAAAGAATCATAATGTCTTAAAGTCTCATATGAAAAGCAAAAAAGATGTATTGTCTGAGCAAGTTGTTCATACTAGGACCATATAGAACAAACGATTAAGAGAACATGAAATTAACCTGCAAAGGAGCAATTGATTTTTTTTCCTAAATTAGAGATCCAATGTTGAGTATATAAATGGAGCAAGGGGTACACATATCTGGTTTTGTTATGAAAGTAATGCTGATTTTTTTTAAAAAGAAGCTTTTAACCAGGTAGTACAAATGCACATTTATCTAAGGCACTCACATTGCCCTCATTATCACAATACCTGAGCACCTCAAAATTCCTTCTTTGCACCGCTAACCCTTACTATCTGTGGGAAGATGATGTGGGTTGCCCTTGCATGATTAGCACTTAAAGATATACACAAAAATAAAAGCATATACTCAAAAATGCACTTTGCAGCCTATACAAATAAACTTGTGAGCAGTTTTCTCTAAAGAAACCTCTATAGATGGCTGCTATGCTGGCTACATTCTGGGTGCAAAAACACCAAAGCTGGCTCTGCTCAGTCAGATCAGGTCTAGGAGCAAACCACCACCAGTCACGCTAAAGCAGACTAATAAACCCTGTCAGGAGGACCATAACATTATATGAACCTTCAAGTCCCAAACTGGTACTTTCGCGCTGCTCTGTCCTGTATTTGCCACTGGACAACACTGCTCACCTCAACCCTGCTGACCCAGTAGTCTGGACCAGACAATCTTTTGGAGGATATTTTGGTGTCCTTCTGTCCCATATGCTCGAGAATCCTTCAAGTCAGGGTTCAAGAGAAGATGAAGCGAGCACAGGTCTCATCTTGCCAAACTTTGGATACAGCTAGAGTCAAGTGCTGGAATTTGCTCCTAAATTTTAAAGTGTAGAGAAAGCCTAACTTTGTGCAAGGTCCCACAGGGAACTGGTAGCAGATGGAGATCTCTATCCATGTCTCATGGGCACCTTGGCTATAGGAATACCTTGTCATTCAAAGATATACCCATTGCGTTCAAACACGGATCATGCTTGCCGGTCCCTGGCTGCTTTCAGTTATTCTTTAGCGGTCTTTTTATGACCTACCTTCTGGTACAAAACAAGACTTAGCAATGTTGACAGATCATATCATAGATCCAGTGGCTGTCCTGAGATCCAAAACCAGATGAAACCTAAAAAACCCCCACTTACAATAAAATAAAAATACTTAAGGAAGTCAAAGAGTTATACAATGCCAATCAACTGGGGGGGGGGGAAGTAATCTATCCAGATTAGTATCTGTGAGATCTGAGAAGAAAAAACAGAGGATGTTTCTAGCAATAAAAAACCCTTAAACTTGCATGAACTTGAATTGATCTAAACGAATAATCCTATTAGATACTCCTCACTTTGGCCAGGATATAAGGATTGGAGACAGCAGGACCAAAACCCAGTAGAGGTCTGTCTGAAAGGCTCAGCTCCACGTGAAGGAGATTTCCCATAGCCGAGGCCATGCAAAAGACAGAACCATTTTACAAAAATGCACTTGAGAACCATATGAAATGGCTTTTATATAGGAATGACTAAATAGACCTAAGACTTCAGCTTGGCAAAAAGATAGTGGCAGGGGAATAACACAGGTCTGTCAAGGCATGACTGCACATCAAGGGTGAGCAGGGAACAATACTTCATCGTCTCCCAAAACAGGAACTGGGGGTTGGGGGTGGGGAATCAAATGAAACCATGAAGTAGCAGGTTCAAAAACAAATAAAAAAACGTCCTTTTTCAAGCAGCTGTGAAAGTTACAATCACAGGATGCTACAGACACAAAGTTTACCCAAATTCAAAAAACCCACCGCAGGTTATCAAATACAAAGGTAAACACAAAGATACCACTTTTTGCTGAGGAAGTCCTTAGCTGTGAACCAGTGAGACGGGAGCTAAGAGAATAAGTCATACGAATTATCAATACTTGTTTGACCTATTCTTTTATTTTTCCCTAGATAAAATGTAGCAGGTCAGACTAAGTTTCTCACCGTGCCAAGCCCAGGCACCGAAAGAGGCTATAGGATCTTTGACCCATGCTACAATTAGCAGAGCAGCAGAGTACATGGCCATAATTCAAGGAAGCCTCCAAGACACAAGCAAAGGTTAGTCATTTGAGAGAAAACAGCTTGAAAGCAGTGAAACCAGTTAAGCATATCCTTTTCCTCTCTTCCATGTCCAAAGACTGAGAGTTTCATGGTGCACTCTCCAAGGCATAAGGCAGTCTTCTCCCCTAGCCTGACCCAAGAAAAAGCTTATTGTTTTGTACATTCACCAAAAGTGAATGTTACTCAATTAAAGAAATCTTTGTTATTTTCTTGCATGAATCTTGCTCTCAACAACTGCAGAAAACATCAGGTGTTTAGGATCACCTACACATTGATTACAATAGCCATCATAAATTCCCACAAGCACACCTGCACACACTAGAACCAGCAAACCACAGGGGAAAAATGTCACCACTGCTACCTGCTTCACAAATCAAAAGTATCAGATGTATCACCTAACGAGGAAATAGTGAATTTTTTATATGTAGTACTTATCATTTGAAATCTAAACAATATATTGAGTCGCAGTGAGGTTAACATTTCTTTCTTCCTCTGTAATACCCAAAACTTAATTACCACACAGTAATACCCACAATTTCAATATGTGAAACAAATAGATACAGTAGATAAAAGAAAATGCATTAAGGGGCAAGACACAAAGGTACAGAACCTACATTTTCATGTTCCAGTTCCCTGCCCTGACAAAGATTCCCTATGCTGCCTTGGAAAAACCACTTGCTGCCTCCTTGCTTCAAATTCCACACATAAAATGGAGGCAACACCACTTCATTACCTCATCATGATCTCACAAGGCTAAATCGAAGATTGTGAAATGTCTGCATATTACGGGACTGAAGGTCATTCAGAAGCCTTCCATAGGTAAGAGTAAGAAACACTTCTAACCAGTGTTAAAGTATTTTATTACCCTTGCAGATGGAGCACTCCTGCAGCCTTAGTCACTAAGTGAGCTCTAGTGAGGCTGCCAACGAAAAACTGCGTTTGCCTGTTCACTCTGTGAACTAGGGTGCAATGACTGTACTGACATCCTTACATTAAAAAAAAGGAATGTAATATGCACACTTTTGTACATTGAATGCCTGACAGGTTTTTTTCGGAATATGAAAGGAAGCTTGTAGGCTCCTGTTATTTAATAGTACCACAGAGATTATCAGCGTACTATAATATCACAAAATTTGTTCACAGCAGGTAAAATTCACACCCTGCAGTGAACCAACAAAAGACCACTTAAACCCTAATTTCAGTCTTCACGGTTGAGCCAGTGACAGACTTCTGTTAGCACTACATGGGGCTATCTTTCTGGACCAGAATATAAAAAGCACTTTTGTCTTGAGGGCATTTCCTTCAAGGCATTTTGGTTTCCCACAAAAATAGTCAAGGGAATCTGTTATAATCTGAAGTCCAAAGCAATTTCTCTTATTTACACTTGTTGATTCAAGTAAAACTAGATGGTGGTACCTCCCCGTATTTCCGTGATTTTTAAAATCAGGAAAACATACAGAATTTGGCTGTTTTGTTAAAATCGTCTCACATTTTGGTTTTGTAACCAAATAGTTATGAAGATACACTAGATTCAGAGAGCGTGCTCTTCTATGAACCAAGAAGCAAACAACTGGACTTCACCATTCCTGAAAGTCACTCAAGCAATTAACAAATGTGAAAATAGAGAACAAGATTAGTATTTGAGAGAGAGATTCCAATACATAAGTAGCCATGAGATGACCTGCAAGTACTCAGGAAAGAAAAAAACCAGCTTGCTGATAAAGCTATGCCTTCAAAAATTAGTTACAGGAAAAAACAGGTTCCTTAAATAAAGGATACAAAAAAATATACATTGAAGAGCAGCACAAAGGAGGGTAAAAAGTCAGCACCAAGTACGAGGGTTCTGCTTTTCTCTCTCGTACAAACACATGCACAAATCAAGGATGTTAAACCTCAGCCTCTGTCCCCTGCTAGGGATCTGCAGGATCATCCCTGTGCCTACCGAGCTTCAACTGGAGGAGTGGAAAGTTGGATCCGTAACAAAGATCATTTTTCCACCGACGGTTTAATTTTAGAAAGGCGCTAACAAAAGGCACCGCTCTAAACACCCCAAACACGTTACTTCCCTTACCAATTCATCAAAGTCTGCTTCCTTTTGGAGACACGATGCCGTGATACAACCAGGGCTTTATTCGGCCGCTTTAGCCGAATAAACAGCTTTTCCTGCCTAGAAAAAACACACCCCACAAACCGATGCCATAAAAAGGCAAGAAAGCAGCCCCCGCGGAAGGAAGGACCGCCGGGCACCCGGACTAGCCAGCCGCGGGTGCCAGCCCGCACCGCCGCCCTCCCGCCAGCAGACCCAGCGCCGCCCGTTCCGCGGACCCCGGGGCTCCCAGCGGGCTCCCCCGCGCCCGCAGCGGGCGCCCAGGCGATCCCCGCGCCCGCCTAACGCAAGGGACGCTTCGCCCCTCGCAGCGGCCGGGGAGGCGAGGGCTGCCGGGGCGCGCAAACCCGCGCACGGCGGCATTTCCACGCGGGGGCTTCCTCCGCGGGCACCCGGTCAATGCCGCCGCGGCGCACGCCCGGACCCGCGATGGCCGCCGCGCGCAGGCCCCGCGCCTCGTTCGCTCGCCCGCCGGGAGCTGCCCCGCCGCAGCCCGCGGACGCCGCCCGCCGCCCGCCCGGGCAGCGCCGCCGCGGCGTTGAGGCGCCGCTCCCGCCTGGCGGCGACCGCGCTTCTCCGCGGAGCGGCCCGGCCGTGAGGGGCGCCCGCCCGCCGCACCTGTCGGGTGGTTGCGCGGTCCGGGGAGGGGAGGGCAGGCGCGGCGGCGGCAGCAGCAGACAATGGAGGAGTGAAGGACAGACACATTGACACACGGGCGGCTCTGCGGCCGCCCCCTCCGCCCGCCCGCACCACTCCCGGCGCCTCCCCGGGGGGGCACGGAGGAGGAGCCGCAGGGAAGCCGGGGGAGGGGGCAAAAGAAGAGCAAAACCCCTTTCTCAACTTCACACGACGGGAAAGAGAGGAACAGGCTCCTTCTGTCCGGCAGCGCCGAGCTGGGAAGTCGGCGGAGGGGGACAGCCGGCAGCCAACCCCCCCCACGCCTCAGCGGGAATGGTTTACCCCGCGGCCGGCCCCTGGCAGGGCGGAGCTGTGGGAGGAAGTCGCCATGAGGAGCGGGGCGGGGGCGGGCGTCGCTGGGCTCGCTGCAGGGAGGGGGTGTTTGGGGGGCCCTGCTGGGCCCAGGCTGTCGCCGCGACCGGGTTGAGCTCGCCTCGCCGGGCGGCACCGTCCTGAGTTCGCCTTACCGTCTGCGGGAGGCAGGGGGGCGCGATGGCTCCCCTCAGGAGAGGTGACTTGAGCCTAGAGGAGAAGGACTTGCTGGGAGTGATCGCCACAGGTGAGCCCGGCCCGGCCCTCGCCCCTCCGCGGCGGCGGGCGGTAGTGCTGCCCTGGCGGGCCTGGCCCTGGCGTCTTCACCTGTTCGTCGTGGGCTGGCGAGGCTGCCGCCGGCGCCCCTCTCGGCGGAGGCTGTGCAGCGCTGTGCCCTGCCCTGCCGCCGCGGGCCGGGCCCTGTCGTGTCGCAGCTCCGGCGGGACTCGTAGAGTCCGGGCGGCCCCCCGCCGAACCCGCCCCGCCGGTTGTACCCTAGGAGGGTTTGCTTTCACACCCGCCGCCGGCGGCGTCAGTGGTGGCGGGCGAAGGGCAGGCCGCGGCCCCTCGGCGGGGGCGCTGGCGGCCGTTACTGGCCGCGCTGCCGCCTCGCGCGGGCCGCGGGCTCCCCTCGGCCCCGCGCCGCCGGCACGGCAGGGCTCCTCGGGTCGCCGTTCTCGGGGGCCCGTGATAGGGGCCTGCCTGCCTTCCAGCCCCCGCCTTTGGGCCCCGTCCTCCTTCTCCGTAACGGGGAAAATGGCTGTTCCCCTGGAAGTGAGAGCGCGCTTCTCTCCCGCACTGGCTGTATGTGGGGCAGGCCTGTGTCATCCGGGGAGTGCAAAGGGGGCTGCTTGCCAGGCGTGGAGGGAGTGCGCGTTGCTGTATAGTTCAGGCTGGGGAAGCCCAACTGTGACAGTCTAACTCTGCCAAGGAAAGCTTACATCTTTCTTACGTGTATTCATATTAGTAATATACATTGACATTTATCTAATGACTTGTATTACTGTGCTCTGAAAAAAAAAATGTTTTCTTGGGGGTAATCCAGTTCTTTAGCCTGTTACAGGTTTCTCTATGTGCTGTTGCCAGACCAGGATGTCCTTGCAGACAGGATGTTCTTAAATTAACAGAACTTGAGCTTGTCCAGGGTATTGTGCACCTCTTATCCCTTACGCTGTTTTGTTTTGCATTTCATTTAAGCGTTGCCGTTTCGCCATGTTATGTGGCACACATGCCTAGTGCTGGGGGGCTTTCTGTCACACTTGCTGTAACAGTTGGGTTTCATGGTCCAGCAGCATGAATTTCACAGCCCTGTGTAAATAGTTATACTTCAAATGGTATTTTGAAAATTGTGAGCGATGTTTGTTAGTTGGAGGTAAACTAAAAACACCTGATACGCTCCATGCATTTCTATGTGTAGTTTTGAGGCAACTTGAACCCATAAGAAATTGTATTTATAGTTTTGCAGCTTCATTCTCAGTTATATTGAAATGTACCTCTGTGTCAGAGACATAAGCATAGGACAGTCAGCAATGAATTTATTGTGGATCAGAATCAGTTTGATTGACTCACTTTAACCAGAGTTTCAGGCCTTTGTCTTGCAGACACTTCTGTCCAACTTACCTGATGCTTATGATTAGGGTCATGGGTTAATTCGGGTTGGAAGGGACCTCAGGAGGTCTCTAGGCCAACCTCCTGCTCAAAACAGGTCAGTTGTGAGGTCAAATGAGATTGCTCAGGGCTTTATTCTATCAGGCCTTGAGAACCTCCAAGGATGGAGAGTGCACAGTGTCTCTGGGCAAGCTGTTCTGCTGCTTTACTGAGCTCATAGTGAAAATGTTTTTCCTTGTATGCAGTCTGAAGCTTCTTTTTCTTTCAGCTTCTGCCTGTTGTCTCTTGGCCTCCTACCATGCACCACTATGAACAGCCTGGCTCCAACTTTAAGCTCTAGCCAATTCTAGAAGTCTGACTTCTGTCAGTTTATTATCTTGTTTGGAAATCCTTCAATGTTTTGTCATACAGAACTCTAAACTTGTAAATGCAACTTTGCTTTGCTTTACCTGCATTAAAGTTTACTTTGAAGATCACCCCTTGAAGACTTGCTCTTTCTGATGTTTGTTCTTTTGCTGGGATGTTCTTCTGAAATCTACTCCAGGTCTCAAGAAGCTTCTTACATGTTTAAAAAAAAAAAAATATATATATATATTTGGGGGAGTAGGCTAGTTCACAGTGCCCTGGCTGTCAGTCAGTATATTTTACTGGGTTCTTATCAAGTATGTGAGATGACTCAGGTGACTGGCTTTTTTCCCTAAAATAATTAATTAAAGAAAAAAAAAAGAGTAAAGAAACCTGTTTAGTATAGTTAAAGCACACCAAAAGCTTTATGAAAAGAAATTATTTCTAGTATTTGTAATGTTTTTTTGGAAGAAAATGAGCCAAAACTGAAGTTGCAAGAGCTGCTTTGCTGAAAATTTGCTGGAAGAGCACCTCCTTGTGATATAGTGAAGATAAACATGAAGCCTGTCATTAAAATGAGGGATGTCATGCTTATTTTTATTAAGCACATCACTGCTGAAAGAGCTTTGCTTATAGTTGAATCAGTGATCAGAAGTTTCTGTTAATTTGCAATAAATTTAATTCCCCAAACTTAGACTCTTTGAATGTTCTTATATTTCTGTTTGTTTGAATGCCTGTTGAAGCTGCGTTAACATGACTGAATAGTCCTTCAATGGGCTTTAGATCAGGTGCTTAGATCTGTGGCTTAACTGAAAGGATTCTTGTAGCAAATTGAAAAATACAAAGTTACAGCCTATTTTTCCTTGCACAGATTTTTTTCAGACTTCAGTCTACTTACACATTTGGCGATTTTTAGAAACGTCAGTGATCAAGCTACCACGGTCCTTGTCCTTTCCGCCTCTATTCTCTATTACCAAAAGCAAATTCCTTCCACTTTTGTGGAACTGGGAGGTGGAATGTTGCAAATTTCAAATTTAAACGGGAGAGATGTGAGTAAATGATAAAGCATGTTTCATTCAGACCAGAAAAGTCTTTGAAATGGGATAATTTCCTATTGTGAGAATTTAGATAGCTCTTGTAGACATAAGGTGCTCCAAAAGAGGTCGAAGTACAGAATGTATTAAAATGCTTAGTATCATTTTACTTACTCAGAATTGTTCTGGTGCTGTTTTTGAAGAGGCACATTAGTGTCCTGTTCTTGTGTGTGTGAAGATCAGTTACTTCACAAAAAATGGATGTTTACTTCTAGTGCATGCTCTCAGACTTCTCTTTGATGTTGTGACTTCTTGGCTTTTAGCTTCTAGAACAGAACACTGTTCATTCCTAAGCCTCTTCACTAAATGCGATTGATTTATTGGTGGTTAATCTACATCCCAAGTGGTTAATCTACAAAGATTTTGATTCTAATCAGGAATGGAACTGATCTTTTTCCTCTTGATTCTCAATTTATTCCCTTTCTCACCCTACTTTCTCTCTCTTTGTGTCTTTTTTTTTTTTTTTTTTTTTAATTAAAGGAAACACCGAGGAGGCTGGAAGGCTACTGGGCAGCAAGAATGTCCGTGTCAATTGCTTGGATGAGGTACAGCGAAACTGTACAAGCTTTATGCTGGGTTTAGCAAGGAAAATACTAGGTCTGAAGGCCTTCTTGTTGTTAATAACGTTGCTGTATAGACTCCTGGAAATCAGAGTTATTCTGAAGATATTTCCAGCCTGAAGCTCAATAATGAACCTTTGAAGAGCTCTTACTTTTTTTAAAGAAATTTAAAGGTTAATGTTACTTAAAGTACTACACTGTTTGTATTTTCTCTCAAGTTCCAGCATGAACTTTCGTGTCTGTAAGGTAAGATGAACACTGCAGCAAGACACATGGGGGTGCTCCCTGACTTTTTGTCACCTCCACCAAACTGTAGTCCCTCTGCTTAGCAGCAGACAGTGTGGATAAAGAATACCTGTCCCCATCTCATGCTTGCATCTCGTCACCCAAAGCCTTATCTTTGCAGAACCATAAACATACTTGGAGAGAGGGCAACTATGTCAGAAGTAGAAAACACACTGTCTTTTGCAGAGGCAGATGTGATAGACATGTAGAAGATAAAATCCTTAAGTGCTTCCTGAAGATGGGAGGAAGTTCGTGGAGAAAGGAACCTTGTGTGATGTTCATATCTGTTTCTTCTTTTTCTTTTTACAATGTTTTTCTAAAGTGTGCAACATTAATATGAAGTGTAACATGAAAGCAAAACTGTAGTTGCGCACCATGCATGTTAGATCCATGTGTAATGTATCAATTTAAATGTCAATTTGTGTTTTTTCCCAACTTTATCATTTCATAGGATCACTGGGAAATTCAGGCTAGAAGGGACCTCAGAAGGTCTCTGGTTCAGCCTCCCACTCATAGCAGCTTCAGCTCTGAGGTCACATGAGGTTGCTCTGAGCTTTATCCTCTCTGGCCTTGTAAACCTCCAAGGATGGAGACTGCACAATATTTCTGGACAGCTTGTTCCACTGCCTTACTGTGCTTACGGTGAAAATGTTTTTCCCTTATCTGTGAACCTCTGTTTCAACTTAGGCTTGTTGTCTCTTGCCCTCCTGCTGCCATAACTGAAGAGTTTGGCTCTATCTTATCAGTGGTCTTCCTGTAGGCACTGGCAGGCTGCTCTTGGGTCCTACCAAAGCCATCTTTTCTCCAGGCTGAAGAAGCCCAGTTCCTACAGCCTCTCTTCACTGCACAAGTGCTAAAGTTCCCACCATGTCTTGGTGGTACTCCGCTGAACTCGCTGTAGTTTATCCATGTCTTTGTTGTACTGGGAGGCCCAAAATTGGACAGGGTATTGTAGATGTGGTCTCGTGAATGCTGAATGGAGGAAAATTATCACTTCATCTACTGGTTATATTCATGGAATATTGTTAGCCTTTTTTGTGCTGCCAACAGATCAATCTTCTGATTGTTCCTAAATACAGTTAAATATTTAAACCTTAATTTCTAATGTATGAATTTCAACAGGCTTCTGACAAACTAGTCAAACTAAGCTTTACAGTAAACTTTAGGAACTCAAGATACAATGTAAGTATGTGTGCAAGTGTGCTTTATTGTATGGACTTTAAAAGCTTTTCTTTTAGTGTAATTGCTGAACTAGTGCTGAATGACTGCACCCTTGATGCAGTATTAGTGCAACATGCAGGATTACTGTTGAGAGGATGTGGTTTATTAATAGACACCATAACTGAGTTATGCCTCAGGCTATTGTTAAAGAAGAAACAGCATTAACAATACTTGCTTAATGCTCACATCTGACTAAATACACCCAAGGCACGTAAGACTTAAAAAGTTCATGCAATGTACTTCTTGCAGTCTCCTTTTTATCCCCGAGAGTGGTATGTAATGATGCATATTGAACAGGAAAGGGTTCAGGTTTGTTTAGGATTCTTAATCCATCAGTCATCTCACGTCAACTTTTAGAAGTTTTCTATTATAAACCATTTTCCCTCTTGTGTGTTATTCTAATATCTATACATAAATAGAGTGTGTGAAATCCCAGTTAAACATTAGCTTCATCTGTTACTCAGTGTTGCTGCAACTGGAGACTGCTTTGAATGCATCAGGTCTTATTTTCTTCCTCTGCTGCCTTAGCTGTTTATCCTGAAATTCACATTATTATTTATATTACTACTGTTACTTATTTTATTAATGTTAAGAAATGAGGAAACAGCCCTGAAAATTGAATGCTTAGATATTGAAATGGGAGCACTATTCAATTGGGAACTAAGAACTCATTTCCTTCCTTAAAGTCCTTTTTACATGAGAGAATCCACAGAATGAGCACAGGTTTAATGTTATTCTCTCTTGTATTTGTGGTACAGCAAACATGCAGTCACAATTTAATAATTTCCACAGGCTGGAGAATCCACAGCATCCAGAAGCACGCTGTTACATATTGCGCTTCCTGATTTTAAAAAATAAACACATAAGATGTCCCTGTAGTTTTTGGTTTGACCATATATTCTAACTGCTTAGATCTGCTTTCTTCTAGATTAAAACTACTGACAATCCGCAATCTTTTCTCTATGTACCTTTAGACAAGGACCAAGTCACATTTTAACATCTTCCAAATGCATTGACTTTTTAAGTGTCTTGCTTAAACTTATGTTTCTTCACCAATTGAGCTATAATCATGGCTCTTTTCTGAATCCTTTCCAGTTGTTTCAGCTTCTTCCTTCAAAAACGTAGGCATGAGCTGGACACAGTATTTCAGCATTGCTTCTGCTGTTGTTACATGTATTAAAAAAAAAAAAAAAAATTGCTCCTCTAAGTCTATTTGCTTTTCCTGCCCATATACCAAGACTCACCCTTCTTCTCCTCCTGTCTGCAGTGCTCTACTGGGAGCAGTAGGTCACTTGAAAGTAGAGTAAGACCCCTTTATTCAAATTAGTTTCACAGATGCCCGTCTTCCAGAAGGTTGTAGATATCCAGCAGATACAGTCCTGGTTTTTTCCCAGCATCCTTTCTGGCCAAATCAATTTTTTTGTTGTTGTTTCTTTGTGGATTTAGGTAGTTGAAGAAAGGAAAGATATTTAGGCTTAATCACTGTCTTTATGAAAACAAAGAAATACATAGCTCTTCCACAAAACTTGTCTTTCACAGTTTGACTCTGGCAACTTTAAAACTTCAGGGGCATTTAAGCTCAAGCGTCCCAAAATATTAGGACAAATAGATGGGCAGTGGAAATGGATGCAAAATAAGCACAAATATATTTCATTTAAATGCACACTGCTTAGTCAGTTTTTGTCCTATTTTAGATGGAGTGGTTGCTAATTTGGAAACATAGTATGGAAGAAAGTATTCAGGAATTTTCTTTCCCCTGGGAATACAGAGCCTGTAAATAGTGTTGTGACTTCATGTTGGCAGTTTGCTGACTTTAATTCCATCCATTTGCAGGGTGTGGCTAACATCTTTCAGATTATTACAGAAAGGCAGTCTAGAGGAAGCACATGGGTTTTTTAGCTGTGAAAGTTCCCTCCAGTCATGTGGTAGTTAAGGTTGCAAAGGAACACTGTAGTTCTACAATCCCATATTTTCTGCAGATCAAGCAGAGGGACTTGACCTGAAAAGGCTTCAGTGTTTTTCTGTATTTAAAATAATTTTAAGGTAATTCATAATCTTCTTAGATACAGAACTATCATTTGGCATTAGCAGCATTACTTTTTTCCTCTAGTTTAGTAATTCAGCTGTTCACTTCTGTAATAAAATATATCTTTTTAGAAACAGTGCACTTCTATATGCTAATTACAGCACTGAATACTTTCTGGGAATTACAGCAGCAGCCTGCTTATTAGTGTATGAGATATGTGTAGCTTTACTCGTACTGATTGTGTTCAGTGGAGCATTCTTCAGTTAATCTGTTTTGCTATTCCACTGTGAACTTCCTATGCTAGTAGAAAATGCCCAGATCCTTGGCCTTTATTGAGGAGAAAGAGTTCTGTCTTTTTACATAGTATTTCAAAATACACAAACCAAAGAAAATTCAACAGCTATTAAGAATTATCTGGTTTCAGTTCAGGTCGCTGACTGATGTAGAGTTTAACTTTTCATCGCTGCAGATCAACAGAAGGATCATCAGAGGAATCTAATGCGTTACATATGTGAAAACAGCTCAGCAGGATGAATATAAAGGAGGAAAACTATAGCTATGATTGACACTGAACAGTATTTCATATTCTAATTAGGTCATACTTAGCTACAGCTAAAATCATTCATGCATGTATCTGTTGACTACCTTCCAAATCCTGCTTGCAGTAAGTTTAAGATAGGTAAGGGCAATCTTATTCAAAAGCTTTAAGGGTGAAATTTCTAAAGGCTTTCGTCCAATGAAAATTCAAGTCATGTATTTCTAGACTAGCAGCATTCAGTACAATTGCTGTTAAAAGTCAGAGATGCTTTTACAATCAAATTCTCAATACCTACATGAACCAGCCTTAATGAGTTGGTCTAATTTCGGTAGTGCTCTTCCTTTTTATTCAGGAGAGTTGATTTTGAAGACATACACCAACTAGTATTTCTGTGTTCCTTGTGACATCTGCTCTTTTTGCATCATTTGTTTCCCTTTTAGTAACTTCCCAAATATTGTCTCAAATAAAAGCCAAACCTACAGTCTATGTGTTTAGTTTGTAATTTTCTGAAGTAATAGAACGGGTATAGTTGCCTGAATCGAAATAATAAAATAAGGTGCTCTTCCCATGTTAATGGGAAAGGGAGATGTGGATGCTTCAACATTGTCGGCATACAAGTGTCTACAGCAGTTTTTCAGCTAGGGTTTTTACAGCCCTTTCCCACTCTATTTAGGTAGCTAGTATTCACACATGCAATGTCACGGTGTACCCCAATACCTGCTGAGGGAGCCGCTCCAGTGTGATCCAGCCTCTGTGTGCCACCTCTTGCCAAGTTACCACGGTTGAGAAGGGTGAAGTGAGCATGAGAAGTGTAAAACACTGAGAGTGTTGGGACCACTTGCATTCCTCTCTTCTCTTGTGTAACAGAAGTCTATGTGGCTCCTTCAGTAGTGAATCATCAGTGTGTTATCCACAAAACAATGGCTTTTAAAAACATACATGTATCATGGTTGTGTTCTTACACAGTCAGCATGAGTGTTTAAATGCTCGCAACATAGTTTTTCTGCCAAATATGAAGAGGTCACTGGGATGCAAGATGGTCTGTGTATTTTTTTGTTTGTTTGTCCTGACTCTTGTTCCCTGGCCACCCCACACTCCCCAATTCCTCTGGTCAATGAAAGCTGAGAAACAGTGTTGTTGAAAATTTCCCCCGTAGTTCCTAGAAGGCGGAAGGTTGCTTTTCCAGTTTATTACCTTGATAAATTTATTTTTATTCATCCTGCGGACACACACCTCTCCCAGGTGCTGAAGAGAGAGAGACTGACGTGCTTTCTTCTTCCCCCACTTCGGGCAGTGGAGTCCAACCCCTCCCTGGTCCTGGTACTCCTCTGCCCCTCCTGCCTCCCCACGCGTCCTTTTCTTCCCTTGTTAGCTGATGCAGCCCACTGACCCTGTAGCATTTTTTTCCCGCCCCCCCCCTTCAATTGGCTCCCCCACCATGGCAGCATTAGGTCAACTTAGCTCTTGGAATCCCATCCCTCAGTCTGTTTCTGGTATATTTTCAACATCAGGAACTGGGAAGGGTGGTGTGTAATGGCTGGGCTGGCTGTGCCATAAGGCATAGCCCCGTTGTGCCAGGGAGTCCTTGTTGGTTGATGAGCTGAAGAACCTGGTCAAGGGAGGTGCCAAGCAATTTCTAGAGGCACTGCAAACTCTATTCCCCTTGTACAGTCAGACATACAGGGAATACTTATAGCCCTGCAGAAGACTGGAGACATTAATTTTGCTCCCTGTAAACCATGTAACGTCCCTGCAAAGTAAACAAGAAACTGGGAAGGATTAGTTTTTGTCCTAGGGAATGAGGTTAAAAGACTGGATTTTTGGTTAGAAGAATCTTACATAGTAGATGCTAGAAAATGGATTCTTCATCCTATGTTCCATACTGGAACAATAAATAATTTGTTTCCTCTGTATGCTTAATAAACTGGCTGCTAGTTTAATCTTTTAAGTATGTTGTATTGACAATACAAATGTCATCTGTTAGAAAACAGACTGTTGCTGGACCTGTCTTTGATATTCAGCCTGAGAATAGTATTTGCAGTCATTTCAGTTTCTGTATAGGGACATAAACAGGATACCAAGCTTTTCCAGATAAGCTTGTGTCTAGCCTGTCCCTTTTTTGTTTGCTGTGAATGTGAAAGGCTGATATTAGTGTGACTTTAAATCCAATTTTCGAACAACTGTCCACATGTTTTCTGCTTGATATGTTTTTTTGGTCCATACCACAGCCTGACACTCAAAATTTAATCAAAGGCTTTTAAAAAAAGTTTCCCAGGAGGAGGGGATGACAAAAAAACCCCCAACCCTTTCCTTTGTCCTGTAATCTTCAGACAGATTTTTTAATTAAAACAACTGACATTCGACATAACCAGACTTAAAGTAATTATTTTCTTGAAGTTCCTTCTCCAGTCAAAAACCTTACTGTGTTCATATCTCCTTACAGCAGTACTTTTCTGCGCTGCTAAAGGAGGCGAATCTATACTATGACTCCAGACTGGGATTGGCCCATAAAAATTGATGTCAACATAACATAACACAACATATTTTATATATTAGGATAGAAAGCCTTTACTTACCTTTGTAGGACCACAAATGAAACCTAGCAAAAACAATCACAAATTTGTTTCGTATTTGTGAATTGATCTCTTCAGGTCTCTTGTTTCTTTAATGGGAGTTTATATTGCAGTTTACCAAAATATTTTGAGTTACTAAAATATAATGCATCAAGTAATCATTTTTTATTGTTTTCAGTTAGGATGGGGAATAATGAAAATATAATACTTAAAAATTGTTATTATAATTTTAACTTTCCCAATTTCCCTCACCTTTAGGAATTTTTTGAAAAGTTTACTGATAAATTTAACTCAATTGGGTTTTATTCTAGCATAAATTGAAACAAGAAATATATTAGAGCTCAAACTGACAATTACATTATTTCAGAGTGTCACATTACCATGCGTTTACAGAACTGCAGTAATGGTGTACATGAGTGTATTCATGCACACAGCCTTAACCTGCAAAAAAAGGAAGAAAATGCCATTTTGATTTCCTTCAGGGACAAACTAAAGCACACTCCCTTATATTCAGTGTTGGAGAATGGTCTTGGGCAATTACTGTGTCTTGGCTGATAATATGATAACATAAATTGGCAGACGACACCAAGTTGGGCAGGAGTGTTGATCTGCTTGAGGGTAGGAAGGCTCTACAGAGGGATCTGGACAGGCTGGATCGATGGGCCGAGGCCAATTGTATGAGGTTCAACAAGGCTAAGTGTTGGGTCCTGCCCTTGGGTCACAACCCCATGTAACGCTACAGGCTTGGGGAAGAGTGGCTGGAAAGCTGCATGGCGGAAAAGGACCTGGGGGTGTTGGTCGACAGCCAGCTGAATATGAGCCAGTAGTGTGCCCAGGTGGCCAAGAAGGCCGATAGCATCCTGGCTTGTATCAGAAAGAGCGTGGCCAGCAGGACTAGGGAAGTGATTGTCCCCCTGTACTCGGCACTGGTGAGGCTGCATCTTGAATCCTGTATTCAGTTGTGGGCCCCTCACTACAAGAAAGACATTGAGGTGCTGGAGCGTGTCCAAAGAAGGGCAACGAAACTGGTGAAGGGTCTAGAGCACAAGTCTTACAAACTGGGGTTGTTTAGCCTGGAGAAAAGGAGGCTGACGGGAGACCTTATCGCTCTCTACAGCTACCTGAAAAGAGGTTGTAGCAAGGTGGGTGTTGGTCTCTTTTCCCAAGTAACAAGCGATAAGAGGAAATGGCCTCAACTTGCACCAGGGGAGGTTTAGATTGGATATTAGGAAAAATTTCTTCACCGAAAGGGTTGTCAGGCATTGGAACAGGCTGCCCAGGGAAGTGGTTGAGTCACCATCCCTGGAGGTATTTAAAAGACGTGTAGATGTGGCGCTTAGGGACATGGTTTAGTGGTGGACTTGGCAGTGCTAGGTCAACGGTGGGACTCAATGATCTTAAAGGTCTTTTCCAGCCTAAATGATTCTATGATTCTATGAATCCTGACTTGATGTTAAGTGAAAATAAACAGCATATTGGAAAAAGCATATCAAATTCTAAAAACGGAATGTCATGCAATTTTCTCAAACAGAAATGTGCTTCTCCGTGCCCTTTGAGAGGGAGAGAAGAGCCTGCACTAACAATGCACCCTAGTTCTGAAAATTTCCCCTAGGCTTTGCCCGGGTTTGTATTTATAATTACACCAGTGCAACTCTAATAAAAACTCAGTGCCTCCCTTGCTGAAGCTAATCCTTTTTGTACTGGTGCAGATTATCAAAAGGCAAGGTTTGAGACTGTGTGGTTGTTAAAGTCTAGTGAGAGCTGTGTGTCTTTACAAGGGCTTTCAGAGCTCTGGCTGATGTAAGATCACAGACACAATACCAAAAGGGTGGATAAATGGGAGAGAGGAGGATAGCACAATTACCAGTAATCATGACTAAAAATGAGCAAGATGGGTTTCAGAAACTGCAAATCTTTGTAATAGCAAAACCAACAAAGAGCCTATTCCTAATTTTCTTGTTGCTTATCATATAATGCAGGGGAGAAAAGAAATAACCTAGGAACCTAACAAATTTTCTAAAACAAGCTTTTTCCACTAGCAGAAGCATTAGTTGTCTTTAACACTAATGTCTTATACAAAAGGCCAATGACAAATCAGTGGTAAATGGTTTTCATTTATTCAACACTGGTCTGTTTTCACATAGATAGCACAGCATAATCAGAAAAGTGACATGGAAATGGAAAATCTATTGCATGTTAGTAACCATATTTTTTCATGAAGATTTCGTGAGCTTTTTTGGTGTTGCTAACTTAAATATTACATGAGGCTTTGGTAGTTATTCTGAATAGGTGTGTACAAGCAAAAATTATCAATGGTATGAAGGTCAAGAGATATAACTAATTCTTTTTTGTATGCTACTTCTTTCCTCCTTCTTTTGTTAGCATGGCATGACCCCTCTAATGCATGCAGCGTACAAAGGGAAAGTAGACATGTGCAGGTTGCTCTTGCGACATGGAGCTGATGTTAACTGCAATGAACATGAGCATGGATATACTGCCTTGATGTTTGCTGGACTTTCAGGTAACTTCTTACTAAACTTAGATCACTGATTTTTATGGCCTTGATGGGTACAATTAGCCATAAATTAATAATTTAAAGGAAAATGTTGACAGGTTTTTATTGTTAAGGTTTAGTGTTACTTATGTGAACCATGTGAATATGTCAAGACCAGCAGGACAGTGGAACAGGAGAGCTACTGTTCAGGCTTGGGATCTTTTTTCATGTAAAAATTGATTTTGTTAAGCGTTTTGAGGCATATAGTCTATCTGCACTTAGTGTTGTTTGTTACAGATCTCAAAATTCAGTCTCCTGTGATAGTTTTCTTGTGCACTGGGGTACATTCTGTTTAATTATACAGTGTTACACTGAAAAAGATGCTGCACCAAACTGCCTTTTTTAGGACTATAGATCAGTAGCTTTTAGTAATATTTGAGGCTTGTCAGATCAATCCAGTATTTTTCAAATTCTGTCTTTCTCCTGCATTATTTTTGCAATTATCTTGTGGGCTTTCAAAAATGTACTTAGTAAGTTTTAAAAACATGTTTTCTCACATTAATTTTCCCTCTCTTCTTACATTGGTTTTTTTTTTCATGAGAGTGCTTATAGCTGTATATATCTTCTCCTTTCTCAAGTGGTGGTTTGCAGCTTTCTTCTTGCTATTCTTTTTCCGTGATGAAAGGAACAATTATTTCGTTGGGTGAGAAAAAGACACTACATAAAAAACGTTGTTCCTTCTGGGGAAAAGATTAGATTTGGGAATATTAGGTTATTTTAAGTCTCTTCTTTACTAGGCCACTTACATCTTCCCAAAAAGGAGATTCTAGGGAAGTAAGATTTCTTAGCAGGTAGAGTTTAAACTCTGCCTCTTTCATCATAAGTATAAAAAAAGAAAGGCATATGTGTGTGTATGAACATTAACTGGATCATCAGATAGCTTTTCTGCTAGAACTTTGGTAAAAAGATTTGGGAAGTTTCAGCGTTCTGTGGCATTGAGCAATATCAGACCTGCAGCAGATAGATGGGAACAAACTCATAGAGGTTGTTAAGTGACTGCAGCTTTATGGAAAATGCTGGATTTTTACCATTTTGTCACAGCTGAGCATTTAACCTGTCATCCTGGGTTTGAATGCTTCTGAATGTTGACTTTAAGGTCTGTTATCTGTGAGTGCAAAAGGTACATGAGCACTACTGATGCAATGCCTTTGTTTTTAAATGAGAAACATTCATTTCCATCCACCACGCCTTTCTTTTTTTATATTCACTTTTCTGTACTTAGTATATGCACAAAAACTGATAAAGTAAGAATACCTTTGAAAGCAGAACCAGCATGAGTGGTGACAAGTGTCCTTATTAGTCTCTGAAGGGCACCAATTAAGTCATCTAATCTTCCCATCAAATTTTAGCTTCATTTTGCTTGGTATTTAGCCCAGTCTGAACACCCAGTTCCCGCTGTGGAGAAAGGAACAATCTGTTCTTTTCTCTGTGCTCCCACTACATAATAGTACTGGATTTGTTTTTCTTCTTAGAATAGCCAATGTTGTAGTTGAACTGTCAAACTAGATTAGTGGAATTTGCTTCTATACTGCTATCGAGAGGGACCAAGCTCTGGTGTGGTTACATGTATATGACTCCCATAAGCTCCACAGGGAGCTGAACGTGCATTACAGAGAGCAGAGTTATACCCTGCCTGAATTTAGTTTTTACTTTGATTTGACCCTCTGGAACCATAAATAAGGAGGCAGGACCGTGCATTTCTCTTAATCCATTCTTAAAATCATGACATTAAGAACATTCATTTCCCTCAGTGTTATTCCTGGTCTTTAAGAAATTCACTCCTTGTTTTTCTGCAGCATAAAGAATTACAAGTTCTGGTTTGTACTCTCTCATTCCCCATATCTTCCCCTCAAATTCAGGAAACAAAGAAATCACCTGGATGATGTTAGAGGCTGGAGCAGAGACTGATGTTGTTAACTCTGTGGGAAGGACAGCAGCTCAGATGGCCGCTTTTGTGGGTAAGGTGAAAGTCTATTATCATTTCCTACATTCCTAAAGTAAAATGTTAGATTCTGATGCTTTTTATTGGAGAAACATTATTTAATGACCTGTTCTGAACTGATGCAGTTGTTCAGCTTTTTTTCCACATCTCATCCTGTAACAGTCAATTTGTGTTCTATTCCCATGCTTTGTTTCATAAAAGCACAAATGATCTTATCTGTAAGAATAGATGCTGCTGTTCTCCAAGTGTGCAAGCTTTTGCAATGTCATCACTTTTCAAGTAGTAAGAGGAAGCTGGTAACATTTGAGGTGTCTGAAGTGCAGTACAAAGTGCATAATTGGAGCTTCCTTTGTGGGAAGGAACGAACATAGCGCTAGGAGTCAGGAACTCTCATCTGAGCTTTGCCACGAGCATGCTGTGTGCTAGTGGTGAGTCACCTCCCGCCCTTCTCCCTCTGCATTTGAGAGAGGGCAAAGTCTCGGAACCTGTTCTGAGGTAGTCAGTACTTGTTGACCTGAACTTGACTAGAACAAGATAAAAGATTTGTCATTCCAGTATGCTCTCTGATCCTGGGCAAAACATGGAACCAGGCTTTTTTCTGTTGTTATGTTTCTTTTTCTTGTCTTTTTTTCCTAAACCCTTTTTACTTCTTTACCCATCTTGACAGTGCTGGGAGATTTCTGGATTAACGTTCCCAAATATACCACTTTATTTCTAGCAAGGACATGTGATAAAATATTACCAGAAAAAAGTGGAGTCACTTTAATGACTCAGCTATTGCTGTCCAGATGACCTTCTCAACAACCAAAAATGAGGACCTGTATTTTCACTTCAACACAACCTTCTCGTATTGTTTAAACGTCTGAGAACTCTCTTGCAAGTCCATTAGGTGTTCTGGATTCAAGAGCCTACCTTGCCTTTTAGATTTACATCCTTGAATAGTGAGTTAGTGCAGTTTCAATTTCAATCATATCTCATTCTGGTCTTTTAAAGAGGAAAAGATTGACATTGCTCACTTGAGGTTCAATCAGCAAAACCTTAACTATTCACTTAATATGTCAGAGAAGTCCGCTCCTATTAATTATACTTTGGATTTGGAGAGTCTTTTCTAATGTGATGCTGAATTGAGTTATTAGTGAATGGGGAATGCTATCTCCAACATAATTTTGGAGAATTCTTGTTTAAAATCTCATCACGTCACCAAGATAAAATAAATATTTTCAGGCATACTGAGATCTGCTACTCTGTGAAAGTCTGAACATTGGAATCCATTCCTGTTCTTTTTTATTTTATGTCCAATCAACATAAATGCATCTGTCTGTGTGTGGGAAGTGAGGATACTTCTTCCCCTGTCATTTGTCTACACTGTGCTCTACTAGCTTAGAACAGTCTCTTCTAAAACAGTGGAGGGTTTTAAATGCTGGAATTTGGTTGGCTGTGTCTTCTTCTACTGATTAATAGGATTAGTGCCAAGATAAATCAATCAATTTAAAGAATGGGGTCCTGAACTGGAGAAGCTAAATTTTACTTTCCCTTTAGCCAAGTAATCCATCATGTTGTCAGATGTAGAAAACAAGAAGGGGATGTAACTTCTCTCACCTTGTTACTTTCATCACAGGGTTTTTTTTGGTAAATTTTAAGCATGTTCTGTTCTTATAATTTCTCCCACTTTAGGTTATTACACTACTATGTTTCAGGTCTGAAAACTTACAAGTCTCAAGGCAAATGTAATTAATTTTTGAAAGTACAAAGTGGAGAGAACTTCTCTTGAAAAATTTTAACACCAGTATGAGACTACTAGTATAGTATAACTTTGGGCAGAAATACCTATTCTCTTAGTTTTGGCTTACCAGGGAAAGAGGATGCGGGAAGGGGACAGAGTTCTCAAAATGAAATTTCATGAAGTCATTCCCTGCTGGGAGTCAGTAAGTTACACTTACTGAACATAAAAGTTACACGCAAAAGAATGGCAAGAGTTGCCTGTTACCAGTGCAAAGCATATCATGCTAAGCTCCTTTGTGGGTAATTCTCACCTGTATTGCTTATATTAGATTTGGGTTTAGGTCTTTTTTTCTTGGTTATTATTTCATTTAATTGCTGATTTTTTTTCTTGTGTGCCTTTAGGTCAACATGACTGTGTGACCGTCATCAACAACTTCTTTCCACGTGAAAGGCTGGACTACTATACTAAACCACAAGGCTTAGATAAAGAACCAAAACTGCCAGTAAAATTAGCTGGGCCTCTACATAAAATTATTACTACTACTAACATGCATCCTGTTAAGGTGGAGTAATACGTAAATTGTATGTGTTTGTTGGCATGGGAACTGTTTCTTTATGTCAGAAAGCATTCAGCTCTTCTGAGAGTCCAACTGAGATCAAAAGCATTATCCACTACTTCAGATGCTTCTGAAAATGAGGAAGAATCAGGCTCAACATTTAGACGTGATTAAAAAATGAAGCTATTTCAGTGTTTATATACACCAGAATCTTGAACTAACACCTTGTCATGGTTTAACCCCAGCCAGCAACTAAGCACCACGCAGCCGCTCGCTCACTCCCCCCACCCAGTGGGATGGGGGAGAGAATCGGAAAAAAAAAAACTCGTGGGTTGAGATAAAGACAGTTTAATAGGACAGAAAGGAAGGAAAAATAATGATAATAATAATAATAATATGACAATAATAATACTAAAAGAATTAGACTATATAAAACAAGTGATGCACAATGCAATTGCTCACCACTTGCTGACCGATGCCCAGTTAGTTCCTGAGCCGCGATCCCCCCTCCCAGTTAACTCCCCCGGTTTATATACTGGGCATGATGTCATATGGTATGGAATAGCTCTTTGACCAGTTTGGGTCAGCTGTCCTGGCGGTGTCCCCTCCCAGCTTCTTGTGCCCCTCCAGCCTTCTCGCTGGCTGGGCATGAGAAGCTGAAAAATCCTTGACTTAGTATAAACACTACTTAGCAACAACTGAAGACATCAGAGTGTTATCAACATTATTTTCCTACTAAATCCAAACCACTGCACTATACTAGCTACTAGGAAGAAAATTAACTCTGTCCTAGCCGAAAGTGGAGAGATTCTTATTTTTTCCATCAATAATCATAAATAGCTTTCTTTTCTTCCTAGCCCCACTTGAAGTGAAAACATAAAACAACTTCCTATCTTAACAAAATCTCATTGTTCTCTCAGTGCTTGTCTCAGCATGTATCTTCCTACCTTCATCACTGGTTCACCATAGTAACATCTACTGCTGCTGCTGTTTCTGAACGTATGTGCAAGAGATGTTTATTTTTACTTCCCAGTATATTTGCTGAAAATAATGTCTTTCATGGTTTGCTCCTCCAGTGTAGTTCAGAGAAATTAATACACCTAAATTGAAAGACAAGTTCCTTGGGCTTGCCATTCAAAGTCAGGAATTTGTCAACAGTTGCCAGCCAGGTATCTGCGGTATGTACAAACAGGAATGCACCAGTGGCAGCTAATTTAATGAGTATACAGTTTCCTCTTAAAATGGTTAGTTCAGTGCTTTACTAGTCTACCTGAAGTACGCCAAGATTATGTGACGTTGATGTGTTCTGTGAAACTGCTTAAATCATACAAGTCCAGTTTATTTTAGGTGTTCAAAAGGAAATAGATTTTAGGACAGTGTATGGTAGTCTGGTAGAAACAGTCTGTAACTGTTTCTTTTGAAATGGTTTTGATTCTTCAGTTCTTATTCTGAAAAAAATCCTTCTTATTTTTAATACCAGTCTTAATTTTAAAAGTTTCTGGTATGGGAACTGTGAATTACAGTATACTAAATAATAATACTAAATAATGACTGAAAAAAGAAGGGGAAGACTGCATAAGATGGAAGTAGAGGAATATTAGAAACTCCAATGAAATTTAGCTGCAATGAGCTATATAACCTTTAATGCTAATCCACAAGTTTAAAAGTATTAGTTCCTAATTGGATTACATTTTCTTCAATCTTTCTCATAGATTGTGTTGCTGGTAAAAGAGAACCCTCTATTGGCCGAAGTAGAAGCACTGCAGAAATGTTATAGGGTTCTGGATCTAATTTGTGAGAAATGTATGAAGCAGAAAGATATGAATGAAGTACTTGCTATGAAAATGCACTACATCAGTTGCATCTTCCAGAAATGTATTACATTTTTAAAAGAGCGAGAGGATAAACTAGATGGATTTATCAAAAGGTATGTATTTCTACAGAGAGGTCTGAAGGCATATGTTTGAACCAGCTTTACAGATATCAGAAAAAGACAACTGTAATAATAGATTGGATTGTCTTGGATAAAGGCTATGCCAAGTAAATTTTGAAATAATCCCAGCTGCAAGCACTTCAGGGTGGCACTGACTCCCTTTTTTCTGTCTGAAGTGGCATTGTCCTTTCCTGGGGTACAAAGGAAACATTCCTAGAGTTTCAGTTCCCGGCTGGAACTGGTTAGAGCTTGGCAATCACACATACGCTATGAAGCAGCAGAGCGTAACATGTGGTGGAGAAAAAGGGGAGTGATGGGCTTGAAAAAAGAATTTCTCAATGTCTGATATGGATCATCTGGGAACATTTCTCTTGCCATTTTGCTCTCCAGCAGTCATACAGGGTGAGATTTTTTTTTCAAAAACACTTAAGCAACCAAGAACTGCAAATCCCACTGGCTCTGGATGAGACTTGGGCTCTTAAATCACTTAGACAGATCTTCAGAACCTACTCAGAGTTACAAAGCCAGCTGCCTGATCTTAAGTATCAAAGTAAGTGGCCTGACTTTGAGAAGGATCACATTCCCCATAGACCTCTGTGGATTTCTACGTGATAACTGAAAATAAATTACGGAGTCAGCTCTCACGTACTGAAATCAAATAGTTCATCAGTGATCCGTATAAAAAAGTAGGAGCCAACCAGATAAATATAGAGGCATCAGGACTATAACACGTTATTAAACATAAGTAAAGCAGAATTTGTATCTGAAAGTATTGTGCATTCTTCAGTGTTTTATTTTTACAGTGCTCATTTTTAAACACAACAAAGCATTTAGTTGCTTTAGTCAGATGTAAATACTAGTCTACCTGTAGATGATTATTTTTCTGTGTGGTTGGATTACTAAGTAGTGGTTTCAGAGCATACATTTAGTTGTTTTATATTTCATAATGATTGTGCATTAGAATAAAAATAATTTCATTTGCGTTTTAAACACTTTTATGTATGAAGTTGCCAAATTATTTTGAATTATAATTCTTCTCTATAATTTGAAAGAGGACAGAGTACGGCATGCTGTGTATTTTTTATTGAACATTTACTATGTGATTTCTTATTTGACTTCGGTTTTAAAAAATTTAGTCTCTTGAAAGGGAGAGATAAAGATGGTTTCCCTGTATATCAAGAGAAGCTAATTCGAGAAAGTATCCGAAAGTTTCCTTACTGTGAAGCTACGTTGCTCCAGCAGCTCGTGAGAAGTATTGCTCCTGTTGAAATAGTAAGTTTTTCCTATCAAGAAAATACTTTCTAAGCAACTTGCATAGTAAATTCAGTTTAAACTAAGCCATCTTTCTGTTTCTCAGCTTCTGCAATGTATTATATTAAGCAAAAGTTTTTGATGTCCCTGAACTCTCTGGCAAACTGGAATTTTATTTTACATGTTGCAGGGAAATGCTCTAAAATACTTCAACTAGTAGATTTTTCCTGTGCCCATAATGAATGCTTAAATACCTCAGCTTTTAAAGAAAACTGAAACAATTTGTTTCTTCTCTGAGAGCTTTCTTTTCCTACTCTGGGGTGTCTATTCAGTTTTTCTTTGCCAATTCGCTTTTACGAATTGTAGATTCAGACGCAGATGAAACTCATTTTGCACTCTTTTTTCACAATGTCTAAATTCAATTTAAGATCGAATCATTTCCTAGATTTAATGCATTCATTATTTCTAGCATGCATGAGAACTTGGTAATATATGATGGTAGAAAAAGAAAAAACATTCTGTGAAGCTGCTTTTATCACAGGGAGAGGCAGGATGATGCAATGTAGAGCAAAATGTATATCTGAATTAGGAAATCAAAATTATAAGTAAAAAAATCTAACTTCAGTTTTCCTCATACGCCTTTGCTAACACACTCTTCATTATAGTACTATTAATTACTTCACAATAAATCTTACACAAGAGTTACTGTTCTTTTTTAAGAATGTTCTTTCTGGTCTCTGAGAGCTAGATGTTATATGCACTAACACTGGGGAAGTGGAACAATTTTGTGACGTGTTTGGATTATGCTGAGTGAACTAAAAATAGCCTCCATCTTAAGTGGCTCCAAGTCTGCTAAAATGTCCTGAGGCTTAATGCAATCCCTACTGTTTGTCTAAGCCAGAAAAATAAACACAGTGTGAAAACATAAGCCATCATGATGCATTAAGACTTGCTTTAGAGTAAACATTTTCCTTCCTGTCCCTTTTTTCTTAGAAGAGTCTTTTCTGCCTTTAAAGAAATACGGTTTGTTACATTGGATTTCTGTCCATTATGCAGAACTGGAAAGGAGGAGATGCTTTTAAATTTTTATCTGTCTGGAAGCCTGTGAGCTGTGGCATGCACAATTACTTGGATTCAGTCTGGGCATCTCAGCATTGTCGTAGTAGTTATGATCGTGCATATTCCATGGTAGTCTAACAGTTTAAGGATTTACTTAGACCTGGAGCAGCTTGGCATTTTTTTCCTCTAATGTTTACATCATTGCCCAAAAGAATAGTCTTAATTTATGGTTACCAGTAAAATATACTAAGTCTTACTTAGTATACTGCTTGTATTGCATGGGAAAGATACTGCAAATAATATCTAAATAATACTATGCAAATAATTGTTTTGAAGATTTCGAGTTCTGATCATTGGGCCTGTAGCATCTGAGTACACTGAGCACAATAGTATGTCAGTGACAAGTAAAATATCTTTCTGTGTGCCAGCACAGAGACTAATCTGCAAAAACCTGCTGCATATGATCTACAAGCAGGTGACAGTGTGTAAAGAACACTGAGTTCATTAATAGTATTATTAATAGTTTACAGAGTAAAAAAATGATAATTTTTGTTCTCCCTTCTACAGAAGCTAAGGACTAAGTTAACTTCATATACAAAAATTTATCTAACCGTATAAATGTTAAGTTGTGCATTTTAGTCGAAGTTCTGTGATTTAGTTTTATGTTTCTTGCTGCTACGGCATCTTCAGTGAGACTGCAGCTGGCCGCCTGGAAGCTTGCATTGCCTGTTTTGTTTTTCTCTTGCATGTCCCTCTTCATGACAGTGGTGGTTTTTCATCTAATTACCACCTCTTGTCTTACCTTTCAGGGTTCTGATCCTACAGCTTTTTCTGTACTTACACAAGCTATTACTGGCCAAGTGGGTTTTGTGGATGCTGAATTCTGTACAACTTGTGGGGGAAAGGGAGCAGACAAAAGATGTTCAGTATGTAAAATGGTAAGAATCCATAAATAGTTATAATGAATCACAAAAAATAGTGCCACTGAGGTGCTGAGGATTTCGAATGCTTCACTATTTACTGTGTAGACTGAGGAGGAATGGCATGTATGCCTACACTGGGAATGTGCAAGCCATTTACTTCTGGGAGAGATGCCTGAAATTCACAAGTAGGAGTACTTGGATTTCCAAGTGTGTATGTTTATGAATGAAGAAAGAGTAAAATTTCTGTACGTTCAGAATTAACAAACCAAACTATTCTTTATAGATTTTTATATAGGTTAGAATCACTCCATATGACCTTACAAATTGCTTAAAAATACCATTAAGTACTATACATAGAGAGATTTAACTTGGTACACTAAGAAATGCAAGAATAGTGTGTATTTTTTTAGTACATGAAGATGAATTGATAGCTCTGGTAACTTTCAGGTGATGTACTGCGACCAGAACTGCCAGAAAATACACTGGTTTACCCACAAAAAAGTCTGCAAGACCTTGAAGGAAATTCATGAGAAACAAGAACAAGAAGCTGCCAAAGAAAAAAGGAAACAAGAAAAAAAGCAAAAGAAAGGTTAGGATCTATAGTTTGCTTGCTGAAACTAATGCTGCATTAACTGCACCACAAGGAACAATAGTCACAGGTCTTAAAAATCTGTAACAGCTGAGGTTGAAAGAAAAATCTTTGTTGTAACATAACAGCATACCTGCATTTGTTGGAATTCTAGTCTTTCAATTTACAAATGCTGTGTACTTTCCAAAATCTGGTTTTTAATGCTAGAGTTACACAGGTTTCTACAACTAAAGCATTCTGAATTACGCTGCACTGTTTCAAAATCCAAATCTTTAATCAAAATCATGCAGAAGTTTCATGCTACTCTACCTTTCGTTGGAGGTGTCAGGACAAATTGCATAATAAGCAAGTAGCCCACTCCTTCCAGTTGCAAAGGTTAATGTAGATGTTAACTCTCCTGTAATGCTTTCTTCTTCATAATCACAGTATCAAGTTAATTGTGTTGTGTACTTTGAATGTGAAGAAAGAAAGTGTTAGTCTTTGAACTGTTAATGGTGTTCTTCTCCCTTCAATAAGCAAATAATTAATACATAACAACAGAAAAAACGCCTTATCACCCCCACCCCCTTAACTTACTCTTATACAATGTTTCTGGAAGTGAAATAATACGAAAATTGGAGATGAAATCACTTTTTTTTAACTTATTAGATTCCCTTTCCCTTGTTTTAAGGATTGTAGAAGTGCACTGGACGAATCACACTTGTCTTACAATGGTAGTATTCTTCAATTCAGCTGGACTCTAAAAACTATAGCAGGATATAAATTAGTAACAAATTAGTAATTATTGACGTTTTCAACAGCTTTCTGTGATGATCCTGTTACACCAAGAGTTGCTGTTGCATGGGATCAAGATGACTGTGGAAGTTGGAGGCAAGGATAGTAGAAATCCCTGAATATATTGCATACCAATACGGCAAAACATAATAGGCTGTGAGCAGTGTGATGCCTCACACTGGTGACAAATACCCACACTTGCAGGTTCATATTAACTGAACAAGTCAGTGGCCAGGTGCTGTCCTCTTCAGAGGGAGAGACACGATCTTGGTGGATAGCTCTTCTCCCTCCCTTCCTAAAAAGGGAAGCTAACGTTTTTTGACCTGTTGCTACTGCACTATCTACATGTTAATCTTCATTAACTTCTTCAGATACGTGGCCAACACACTATAGACCTTACCAGATTATGCATTGTTAGCAAGACAGTGAATTCATCCTAGCTTCAAGTCACCTTGTGAATGGTGGTGTATCAACGCTTTTCATATCAACAGCAGTTTTATTTCAAAAAGCTAATAATACCCTGTCCTGGTTTGGGCTGGGACAGAGTTAATTTTCTTCTTAGTAGCTGGTATAGTGCTGTGTTTTGGATTTAGTGTGAGAATGATGTTGATAACACGCTGATGTTTCAGTTGTTGCTAAGTAGCGCTTATCTTAAGCCAAGGGCTTTTCAGTTTCCCGTGCTCTGCCAGCAAGCAGGTGTGCAAGAAGCTGGGAGGGAGCAGAGCCGGGGCAGCTGACCTGAACTAGCCAAAGGGGTATTCCATACCATGGAACGTCACGCCCATTATATAAACGGGGGGGGTTGGCCAGGAGGTGCGGATCGCAGATCGGGAACTAACTGGGCATTGGTCAGTGGGTGGTGAGCAGTTGCATTGTGCATCACTGTTTTTTTTTCTCACCCCCCCCCCCTTTTTTGTTATATTCCTTTTCATTACTATTGTTATTATTATATTTCATTATTACTATTGTTAGTATTATATTTTACTTTAGTTATTAAACTGTTCTTATCTCAACCCACGAGTTTTACTTTTTTTTTTTCCCTTTCCTCCTCCTCACCCCACTGGGAGGAGGGAGGGGGAAACGGCTGCGTGGTGCTGAGTTGCTGACTGGGGTTAAACCACGACATACCCCTACAAATCCTATGCATAAGGGGAGGGAAAAAAAAAAGAAATCCCACAGCTGCAACTACAAGCAAAACCAAGAGTTTAAAAGTTTCCACTGTACAAGGGTGAGTGTTAAGGAAGTCTATGCTTCAGGCTGTGCTTAAGGCAGTTAGCTCCATAGCCAAATGAGACCTTGGCAGGGCTTTGGCAGTATTGTGGCTAGCTATGACAGTGTTTTTAGCTGGCTATCAATCATAACAGAGAATAAGAAACCAAGATTAACTACTTCTAAAGGTGCCTGGGCCCCCAATTAGGCTTTCCCCTCTTTCTTTTCAGAATTGCTAGCACACAAGCCCTACTTAGCAGAATCAGGGCAAAAAGTTATTTAACAATTTTTTTTCTCCAAAAACATTGCTTGAAAAGTAAAGGTGCAATAGCTGATTCCGTTCCATGCAGTCAGGTTATAAATTTTAGGATGACCCAACCAAAGTTCATTGTGGTCAACTGTTCATTAGCAAACAATTTCTTCAGTCTCTTATCTGCAAAAATGCTTCCTACGTAATCACGTACATGCCTCTTTTTTTTTTTTTTTAAAGAAAAACAAAACCCACTTGTACTCTCTGTTTAACTGGCCTGCAGTCATTCTTTGAAAAGCTAACTGTAAGAATAGTGCCAATAAAGCATGTTTGAATTGGAAGTTAGAATAACTGTAGTGTCCTACTCTGCTCCTCTACATATTAAAAAGAAGTATGGCAAAACTGAAGGTAAATTAATGAGCGCGTTGTGTAGGGTTAGTTTGAGAGTAATCTTACGCCAACTTAAGCAGAACTCAAGTGTCTTAGGTCTTTTTTGATGAAACTTGGTTAAATTAATCACTTTTGTAGTTGATGCAAAGTTTCCTAGTGTTTATTATTCTTCAGTAATAAAAATGTTTGCTTGCAGATGAGTTCAGTGTTTACGGATGATGGGATTTCTCTTTTGTTTAGATGAAGTGCAACTAGTAGAGGATACTTCTACAAGTGAAGAACAGTCAGATCCTGGTCCAGATGCTACCAAAGAAGTGGATCTGAATCATGCTACTGACCGAACGGAAGAACCTGAATTTACCAAAGAGACGGAGGCACTAGGCCTGCACCCTGAAAGTCCACTGGAAAGTGAGACTGGCTTAGCTGACATTGCTCTTCAAAAAATTCAAGATTCTGAGGAGTAAGAAGAGGGTAGGAAGGGACCAAGAGTTCTGGCTATGTCCCTGTACCTCAAGGGTCCTAAAGAATTTTTTATGCTGACCATGTCTGAGTTCTTACAGCATGGCTTATGCAAGACTCCCTTTGAAAGACAGCATGTCTCTGTTCATCGTGAGATGAAATACTGGCTAATTTGTCTATAAATACTTCAGGTTCTGTTGTAGATTGTCAAAATAGGTATTTACTATCTGATAAAAACTAGAGTGGCACGGACATCCATCTGTATGTATACCAACAGTAAGCATAGTAAAAATCTATGAGTATCTGTGGTTAATCAGCCACTTAGTGAAAAATAAAAAGCATTTGATTTGGATTATTCAAGTTTTCAGAACCTAAAATTTATTTTAATTGTAATTTAAATATTTTTTTCTGCAAGTACACAGAACTGTAGTTAAAAGCATTGGGAAGCCAACTGTTAAATTGCTTTTTTACACCGCTTTATGAAGCTTTATCTGAAGGAAATCAGTAGCAGTTAAGTTTCTGAAGATACTCATCTGAATTCTCAACTTTTCATGGCATTACTGTAAATATTTTTGACTAGTGAGTGCACAACAATATGTCTATTTTGTGGCAATTTTATTAAATGATACTGCTGTTTCAGATATCTCAACCTGACTGTGAAATGTGTGTTTCAACAGAATTATTTCACTATTGGTTTAGTCAAAAATATTCCAAGTTTATCAAAGTCTAATGAAGGGAAGACCAGAATGACTGAAAATATTTTGACTGACAAGAATAATGCTTTCTGCATCTCAGCTTTCAGGTAAAGATGCCGTAGAGCACACTGGGATGTTGCTTATGAATTATTTCACAAACGTAAAAAGTGCTTAATATTGTTCATGCTGAACCTGGTCACAGTGAATTAGATGGGAAAATTCATGTGTGTGTTGATACAACTGGGATTTCACTTAGGCTTTCAAGTAAATACCATATCTAGAAAATAGCTTCCCTTAACTATGCTGTTTTCACTCAAGTTGACTACTGTGTCTCATGAAATCAATGGGAATGCCACAACCGAAAATACCGCTTGCTGCGTAAGGATGGCAAAAATTGAGATTCTCTAATTGTTGGACGAATAACTGGTGTTTTGAACATGGCAATATCCTTCAACTTAGAGGAATAAGAACCATCCTCAAAACAGAGGAAAAACGGTATTAATTTTTTACTATTTAATATATTGAAAGTTTTTGTTTAATATTCTGAAAACTGTAAGAGTGAGGATACATAAATGCACCTGTGCAGGGAATGTACCTGTGTTTTTATTTCAAGGATTAGTAAATTGTGAAGAATAAAGGGAAGTTTTTTAAAAGAAGGGAGCTGCGTGGCAATTCTCTTTACTGCATCTGTAACACCTGTTGGGACAGACGGTGACATTCTCATTTGACGTGCGTGGGCCTGCTGTAGCTCGGGTGTACAAGTTTAATTTCATGACAGTTGGCAAGCAAGAGATGCATGCCTGGAGCTTACATATGGAGTCATGATGTAGTCACTGTCCACTCTTGGATCTGGGAATGCCAAAGTGCTGCTGGTTCCCTATTTGACACGTAGCATTTGGGGCTCACGGGGATGTGTTGCTCTTTAAGGTTTCTCTGAAAATGCAAGCCCTTCAGGACAAATGATTCAGGATTTTAGAAGTACGATAAAATCCACAGCACAAATCCTGCTTTCATTCTGCCAGCCAGCGCTTTTTCTTGATGAAGAAGAAAAGCCCAAGCAATAGGAGAAAGTATGAATGTTGGAAATAGGTGTGAATTGTGGGATCGTTGACGCAGATTATGGAGTTGCATTTGTTCTCATTCTAATTTGAAAAGGCTTCAAAGTCATTTTGAGCAGAGGCTGCCACACTTCCCTCTCTTTGCAGCGAGTCTCGGAGGAGAGCAGTTGCAATCCAGGTTAGGGTCCTGGTGCGCACCGACACTCCAGAGCTACCTCTGCCTTCTTCAGCTTGAGCTGGCCACAGCTCTTCTGTTGGAAGATCGTGGTTGATAGGTCCTGCATAAACTTGGGATAATGACTAGCTCTTGCATAATCATGAATGGGAGGAAAGATCTCGTGACATGTTACTTAGAAGGAACTTGAATGAAAATTCATATGCAATTTACTGATTCCTTAAGCAAGGTTTTAAGGGACAAGGCAGCTGTGGAGTGCAAAGCCAACAGACACACTCTTGCACCTTCAAGGGTGTGTGATTCAAAAGACTTTTCTCCCTTCCACTAGGAAAAATGGAACTCTCACTTCTTCTCCAGCTGTTTGCTAGATATAAGAACATAGCAGCTGTGAATCTGTCTAGCTTGCTTCATCACAGCTCTTGCTCCCTAGTTTACTTTTAGGCTAAGTGGTTTTTAGTATCTACTCTCTCTTCACCCTGGGAAATCTGATTGAATTAAGAATATATAAAAGCTTCTGAAACTATCTGAGCGTATCTTCTAGTGAACTAAGTGTTGCATGTTCAAATCACTTTAGATTTTTCATGCAGGTAGATTTTCAAGGTTTTTCTTCATCTAACTAAAGGGAATTCTCAGCAAAATTTGAAATTACCTTTGTAATTCGAGTATTTCTTCATATATAAATAGCTAACATTATTCCTTTTTGACTAATGGCTCTAAAACAGACTCAAACCTTTTGACAAAGCTCAAGTGGATGAGTATATGGAAAGCACTGCCTTTGAAGTAAGGTGGAAATGTTGGCAGTCGGTGATTCTACTGACCTGTGGCTTGTTGGACAGCATCCAACATTTACAAACTACAATGTGAACAGGTAGCAAACATTACAATGAAGAGCTTCTGGATGCCATGGTAGGGTTTTGTTGTTTAATCTGTGTATTCCTGGGACGCTTGTGTGCAACAGTGGGAGGGCCCAAAAATCTAAGGAGTTTTGATGGACTTTTTACTATCAAAGATTATATGTGTATAAATTAACTCATTGTCTTCTCTGAGCCCATCTATATGCTCAAAAAGATTACAAGAAGTCATGTTAAAATTCTGTAAGTTACTCCTGTAAAATGTATCTTTTCTTTTCAAAATCTATAGATTTTGAAAATCTATAAAAAATCTATAGATTTTCTTTGGGGAAAATGTTAAAGTAGTTGTTAAAAAGGATTCTGTAATAAAATTCTTTATGTTGAAACATTGCATTGCAGCGTTCTCAGAGCAGAAAACTGAAACAATTCTTCATTTTAATGTTTCTTTAATCAAAAGAAGACAGAGGCAGAAAAATATTCCAGGCCAGAAATACTGTGCCTCTAATTCGATGCAAAAATTTGAAATCAATGAAATTTACTCTGAAATAACATTGCTTACTACCTTCGTCTAGCTCCAAGTTCCAAGTGGGATACAGTCTGCTTTCAGAGAAAACCTCTTAAATTCAGCCTTTTCCATGTCTACCATGACATGTAAAACCTACAGATTCTGGGATTGTGAAATTGCTGCTATGAAATTATTACATCAGAGACTACGTCCATGAGCATAGTCACCTGTCAGAGTTCAGAAGACTCAAGACAAACTAGGGATTACACTCAGTAAATCCTAATGGACAGTTACTTAGAGAGGATCTCTTTAAGAAAACATGTTAGCCAAAGCTCAGTTTGGTCTAGCTTCTGTGTAGACTGATTCAATTTGAGAAATTAAACATTCTTGAAACCTAACTGAAACCAAGGTGTTGATCTACCTTTTAAACCACAAAGATGAGGCTTATTTAAGGGCATTTACAAAACACATGGAACTTCAAGCAAGAAAAATAGGGAAGCTGAAATCAAAAAGGAAGGAATCTAACATCAAAACATCAAAAAGGTGAAAGGAATTATGAGTTTTAACAAAGATGAAGTCCTGCATCTGGGATGGAGCAATCCCAAGCAGCAGTACAGACTGGGATCTGTCTGCGCCTGCTGAAAGGGACCTGGGGGTCCTGGTGGGCAGCAAGCTCACCTGGATCCAGCAGTATGCCCTGGCAGCACCAAAGGTAAATGGTGCCATGCCATCCGTGGAGACAAAAGTATAGTACAGCCAGCAGATCAAAGGTGTCATTATGCCACTTGACTTGGCAGTTGCTAGGCCACAGCTGGAATACCGTGCCCCATTTTGGTCAACTCGGTTCAAGAGAGACACTAAAAAACGAGAGAGGTCCAGCGAGGGTGCCACCATGAGGGTCGGAGGAGTTTGGTTGGTTCAGCCCAGAGAAAGACGACTCGGGGAGATCTAATCAGAGTCTTACAATACCTAGAGGTAGTTATAGAGAAGATGGGGGATGCACAGTGACAGGACAATAGCCAACAGGCCCAAGTTGTTGCAGGTGAAATTCCATCTGAATATAAGAAAAATGCTCTGGAGTGCAATAAAACACTGAAAGAGATTGCCAAGAAGTGGTGGTACCTCCCTCATTGGAAATGTTTGACTCACCTTGACAAGGCACTGGATAACCTAATCTCAGACCTGCTTTCAACAGGAAGGTTGGACTAGATAAGCTCCAGAGATCCCTGCCAACCTAGACTGTACTGTGACTCTGTGCTAACTTAGGAGAGAAAGAAGGAACTCAGAAGACAAGCCACAAGCTGAAGAAGGGCTTTGATACGTCAGATGATAGCATTGACTTTAAGCCTTTGGCAGAATGGAGGGAGAAAGACGTGAGGAAATGTATTATTTTCCATCCATATGCACATCTCCCGCTAGCTTCCTTAGTGGTAACAGGCTTTGGGAGCCGAAAGTGTCAGGTGTAGCGCTACAGCATTGTATGACCCATGTGGTTATAAACGAGAGTGTGTTAAAACCAGTCAGCAGTTTTGGGGCAGTGCATTGTGTATGGCAAGTGCTGTCTCTCCCAAAGGACCAGTAAGCAGAGGCCTGCATCCTGGGAGAGTATTAGCAGCCACAGACGAGAGCTAGGTATCAGCATGCTTAAGAGCTCGCGGTTCCACTGTATTGAGACCAAATGAGTATCCTCATAAAACTGAGAGTTTTCAGTGCATTCATGCAGCACACAAATTAGCAAATTGAAACTTTAATCCCTCTCAGAAATGAGAAAAGCTTAATGGTTGCTTTCTCATATCTTTATTTTGATGGAGGAAGACAAATTACTGCTAGTGAACACGGTAAGTCTAATTCTCCAGTAGAAACTATAAGAAATGAAATTCTTTATCCTTGGTTTCTTAAAAATTAATTTGCAGTTTAGCTTTAATAATTTCTGATAACAAAAGTATGGTAAGAATTGCATTTCAAGCAAATTTTATTGTAACGTTGCCACTATTTATCATTTGTTTTCTTAATTTCTTCACTCTCCACATTACATATCTAATGATAAAAGGAATGTTACACTAATACTTTTTTTGCTGGAAGTTCATTTAATAAGATGCATGTTTTAGTGTACTTGTTCTATAGAGATACTAACTTGCTTAAGGGGCTTATCTCCACACTAGAGAGAGGAGTCATTTTTTTCTTAAGGAAGAAAGTATTCATCTAAATTGGACTGTCAGCTTCTCATGGGGTTCTTCTGCTTTGTTTTCAAGCTGTCTTTCTTGACAGGTGGCTACTTTGTTCCAGTCAACAGAAGAAAATTCCATTAGAGATCTTGTCATTGCCCGTAGTAAAACGGCATCTTCGGGGTTCTCAAATGGTACTCTGCAAAAAAATGCGCATTATCTGAATGTTTCCAGACTACTTTGGAGCTAATTTACTACATGCACTCTGTGTAGAAAGTGAAGTTAGAAGTCATGATGACACTAAGAGTGAGGATTTGAAAATTTTAAATTTTTGGAAGGTTTCCTTCTTTTACCAAATTTAAGAAAGCAAATCAAAATGAGAAAAGGTCAGAATCACAGGACTCTAAGGAAAAAAAATCATGCTATAAATTATTTAAAATACATTTATAGCAGACTTAAAAATGTTATTTTGTTTTCACTGCTATTTTTTCCACAAAAATTATAATTGTTGTATACTTTTAATGCTCTGATTCAATGGAAATCATAAAATTAATTTTATGATTTCACAGTGATATGATACCCGTTAATGCAAATGCACATTTATTTCACCGTGGATCTTTTAACTAGCCACCATGCAAATATCCCTTCTCCAAACTCTGAATCTAGAACACTGTGAGCTTGTGTTGTTCATGTATCCTGCCACAGCTGCAGGCTGGGAGAGAAAAGTGGCAGACGCACAACATCAATGCAGAATTGACAAGGACTTCATGTTAGACCAAAACCTTTTAACTCAGATACAATATGAAAACCTGATCTTACAAGAATTTATTTCTTAAAGATGTACCTGTACTAACACACACCTATCTCCACCGAGTATAACACACTTTGTCATGAAAAGGTACCTTGCAAAGCTCAAGCATCTACATAAATAAGATGGAGAGGAAGCTGTACATCCATTCTATCAATGAGGACAGCTAACTCCACTGAAAGCAGGTAAAAATTAATTTTTAAACATAAGCTTGATTGTAAAGAGCTGAACTCAAAGTGAGTAGCTATATAAAATCAAATTGTTAAAGGATATCATCATGTGCAGGCTTTTATTATCTCCTTCAATAAATTTTTCAAATATTTTCACATGTAAAGCTAGAAAGTAAAAACAAGCCTGATATCTGAAGTTTGTAAACTTACTCTTATAAAGATAGCATCTAAAATGTCATCACATTAAAATGCAACCTTTATACTGCCTCAATTCAAACATAGAGGTAACAGAGGTAAGTTTTGCATTTATTTCTATGATTACGAAACTGAACAGAATAAAAGTAACAGGAAGTACAGACTGAAAAAGTTTCATTCTACAAGTCATAATATTTTCCAGAGAGTATGTATTTTTGAACAGCCAGTAAGGAGAAATTTTTCTGGGCCATAATACAGAACAGCTATTCTGATGCTCTAATACTTAAAGCATGCTTTTTGTAGTGATCAGTTATTTGATCTTATAAATAAATAGCATTTTATATACCCATTTCCAAATGTGGAATACCTTTCAATATTAAATTTCAGACAGCAGGTAGGTTGTCTCATCAGAATAGTATAGAGTTGCAAGTATGTTAAATAAAAAGACCAGAAATTTTTTCAAAAGCTCATTTTTACTAGACGTTTTCTCTGGTTAGGGTATTTTTTAGGCACAAGAAGAGGAAATTCAGTAAATGCTTCAGAGATGCAAAATAAAAAAAAAATCCAAATAATTACTTACTTATTTGTGTGATTTCCAAATTCACAACCTATAACAAAAAGTTCAAATTAAGACATTAATGGTCGTACAGCATTTTGATTAGCTGAGGATTACCATCCTGATCCTAAATTACTTGTTCAAATGAACTGAAAACTAGCAGATGATCTGAAATGTTCACGATCATCTTTTATTAAATTACTGTGGAAACAAATATCTGTTGGGTTTTTTTTAAGTTTATGTCGTTCTTGTATTTTATTTCCCGTAGACATACATTTCCATACATTTTTTTTTTCTTTCACAGAAAAATGATGCCACTGTCTATATATGTGAAAGATTGCATGGTGGTGACAAAAAGACAATTGTATGCCTACTTTGATAATTATCAGCAAAACAAATAAATTATTAAATATGCTTAAACTATCCTTTTTTTCCCAACCTTTTCAAAATTATTGTTAAATACACTGCTTTCAGGTTTACTATTGTGATACATACGTTAAAAAAAAAAATACAGGTATTTTATTACTATTCCAAACTTCATCTACACTACTGTTTAAAATGCTACCATTTCAGTCATCTATGCACAATATTGTTTTTCTTATCTTTAAAACATCAAAAAAGCAGACAAGATTGTGTGGGATTTCAAGGTTTGTTCTGGATTGTCATACGGTACAAGTTACAAGGTTCCACCTGCTTTCTTGTGCCAGGATCATGCTGTCTTCCAGATCTGAATGTTTTAAGAACTCTAAAAATTACTTTATATGCTATTATAAGACATCATTGAAATATTCTCAGCTTGGAAAGCATAAAAAGGAATCTGCTTACAAAACTAGGCAAGATATGTAAAATTTAAAACACTATTTAGAAGAAAATACTTTCTTCAAGAGATTATTTTATAAAAGCACTAGAGGGCATCAAAACTCTATGATGCCGATCGCTGTCTGAAACTCAGCCTAGAAGTGTATTGAGATGTTTTTAATTAAATAGAAGTAAAACTAAACACTCACAAGACACATACTGAAAAAAATGAAATTTTGTTTGTTCAGCTACCTTTAAAGACAATTCTGTAACTACAGGGAGTGACGAGAACTTATTTGCCACAATACTCTTAGTAGAAGGATTCATTTGTTGCCTGTTGCTGCTACTATTACTTTATGAAGCAATTTGGCTGAGTTCCTGATGCATTTATACTTTATTACTAAAACCAGTAACTTTTTATCAGATGAATGAAAAGAACTTTTTCTAATTCAAATCACCTAAAAATGTATGCTTTTCCTTACATTATTATAAATACCTGAGGGCATCATCAGTCTTCTGGCTGGTTGAGTGCATCTGCTAGATCCCACTGTAGTCCCCAGCGGTGTATTTACTCTCTTTCCAAAAGCTACTGACTGCATGACACAAGACCTTTCGTGGTTATAAAGATGAAGCGCTGACTCCCTTTCTCTTTGTGTAACTGCTGTTAAAAGGGACATACATACAATTTTTTTTTTCTACCAACTGAAAAGGCTGGTATTATCTATCTGCATGCAGAAGGTGATTCACTTTTTTTGTGCCGAGTTTTGTAACAATAGCGGTGTAAATCTGCATAATTTCACAATTCAAAATGGGAACATGGAGTGATACTTCCTAAGGCTTTAGGGTGAAGCCCTGTCCAATAAAATACAGTTTTTTCTTTTGAGTGCAGTAGGATCAGAAGTTTTAAACCAAGAAACTAGAAAGCAAGACTTTTCATACCACTTACGTGAGATCTACTGCAGAAGTCAGTAAAGATTTGGAAGTTTCTTTATGAATAGCAAAAACGAGTCCTGGTTCAAGGCCAGTTCAATTCCCATTGCTTAATTACAGAGAAAACCGTAGGAGTGCAATCAAAAGAAAAGCTTCAAATTTTCCTGTTTTGCACTTCAATTCAAAAATAACTTTAAATCTTAAACAAAGAGTTTGAGACTGTTAAGTCAAATAGGGGATGTTAACTTCAATGATATGAACTGCATACTGATCTAGTACTTCAGCTATGGAACAGAAGTGAGCTAAAGGTTTAGAACAAATAACTCTGGCAGAAGCATTTTGAATTCAGGGAAGTTTTTAAGTCATGGTGTCTAGGGGACCAATTAGGAAGGAACTGCAGTAGTCACGCCTGGAGGTAACAGAAGTGTGAGCACATGTCTTGTGTAAAGGAGACAGCCAGGACTATGCTGTGGTCATGTTCCACAGATGGTGAAGAAGCTTTGTAATGTTAGAGAAATAGTTCACTAAATAGAAAGCCCAGGGTACAGCTTGATACAAATTAATGCCTCAAGTCTTAATCCAGTACTGCTTACAGTATAACTGTATTTAGGAGATTAAGTCCAGGAAGTTTTACGGAAGTGTTTCTAGAGCTGTAAATGCAACACGTTATTTTCCAGCACATTAAGCTTCAGTCATTGCTCCCTAGTCAAAAATGATCATTAATAAAACAGTCTGACAGACGTGCTAAGCATAGGTGTAACACAAGACCAAATATTCAAGAGACCGAAGGTACCAGTGCAAAATGAACGCGTAAGCAAATGGCCATGTGGTCAGATCCAGCAGCTCCTCATCAACCCCTGACACATGCTGTGGCCCATCCACCAGCTTTCCTCCATGACAGAGCTACACAGTCTGCCAGCACCTGCAGATGTCCTGTGGCTGCCTTGCTCAAGTCCTGCATCCCGATTCTCCTAGAGACTGGGAGCAGGTTTTCAAGATGACATTGGTTTTCCTTGCTACTTTCTTATAAGGTAGAGCTGGGGTAGGAATCAACACCTTTCTCAGTGCTCTTCAGTATTTGTCAGTCCTCCTGCCAATCACATAGCTCTCCAAACACCAGAGACAAAAATCACCAAAGTCGATCTTCTGGATCCGCTGTGGCATGTTTATGGATTGACTGATTTATCATCTGGCTATTCTTAGGACAATTTTTTTTTTTTTCTGTAGAATTTACAGCAGACAAGCTGTGAAAGATCTTTTGATGATTTATGAAGATTTATATTTGAAAGCTTGGTCAGCATGTACCTCATCAAGAAATGTGCATATACATATTTAAACTGTACAGAAACATGTAGATAGCTGAGGATATTATCCATATCTAAGTAAACACGCTTAGCCACGTGAATATACCAGTTTGAATGCACAAATGTAGGTACGTGTTTCTAAGCACAGGCTTTTATCTGTCTTACCCAAAAATATATAGACCAAGATACAAGACAAACATACACAATTTAAAAAGAAAAAGACAGAAAACAAAGCATTTGGCAAAGTAAGTAAACTGTTTATGCCATGCAAACTCCATTTGCTTGACAAATCTTGCAAAAAAAGGGTATCTGTTCATTAGATCTTTTGCTATATCAACAAATGCATGGAAAAGAATAGGCTAGATTAATTCACCTATTTTTCCAAACTGATTAAAATCAAAAGCAACTGTCAATGCTTTGTGAGAAGAGGAAAGCAATCCTTACACTTCCTGTCAAGGAGCTGTACTGAAGGAAGGAAGTATATCACGTAAAGCCGGTAGTCTGGGTCTTGTGCCAGAGGGTTATGGAATAGGTCTGCAAAATGTATACAGAAAAAACAAACAACATCACAAAAAAACAAACCCAGCAAAAGAAAAACAACTAACTTAGCAAGGCAGGAAAATTGAAGATCACTAGTAGCCAAAGATTTTGTACAAAATAATATGAAATTCTAATTGTTCTTATGCTGGGTAAACAAAGCACAGTCTCTTCACACATGCAAAATCAGTCACCTAAACACCGACTGCAAGAATTGGCTTATTGCAGAGTACGCAAAATACCACAGGCAAGAACTGAGTAAAGGTGCCATCATGCACTCCAAACCTTTGAAGTTTTTTTTCTACTTTTTATGATATACAGACAAAACCACTAAGTGTTTGCCTTTGATTTTCTTACGTATTGTTAGGTGATGCCTATTTTAAATAAGAGTAGTCTTTTAGGTGTGACAGCTTAAAGATAAGACACAAAATTCGTAGGGGAGAGAGTTATTAAAACCAGATGAGCTTTAGGACACCTAAGGCTTTATCATAGCTGATATAAAGTTTTTATCCCATAGACACAATATAAAATGTAAATACCCGGTCTTCTGATGTTTTGACAGATGATGAGTTTGAAAACTCAAGAAACTTAGAGTAAAATGTTTAAAAGGGCCTAAGTTCCTGAGAACCCGGGTCCCACTAACTTTCATTGAGACCTGAGGTACTAAGCTCCAAAAGCCCATTAGCAACTTGACTTACGTTCAGGTTCCCATTACCTGAATAACCAAACCTTTGCAACACAGAGACAGGTATCAATCCTGTGCTGCTGCCTTGTCAGATGTGGAACATTTGCCTAGCTGCCATGCCAGATCAGTTTGTTTCATGAGAGTGATTATCTGAGGTTGATTAAAATAGAAACTGGCTCATTCCCAGATCAGCTAACAAACAAACAAACAAACAAACAAAGTGTTGTTGGGTGGGGTTTTTTTCTAAATGAAAAACATAATAATGCTATTTTTCTCCTTATACAAATGCTGTTCTTCTGAGACAGTAAAAATAATCAGGAGGCTGCTACCTTGAGATCAATGCAGAGAAAAAAAAAATCTTAAATTAATAATTTTGACAACTTCTACCAAGGTCTACACTGGCCTGTTTTTCTCTTTTTGAGGAAAGGCTGTGGCTAATATTTACTCTAGGGTAAAAAACCCTGTTATATGTAATTTTAGCAGTTAGGGAGGGAAAGATGGTATCACAGAAGCAAATAAGAGATACTAGAAGAAGAAAAAAGTCTGGAACTATTCCACACAGATTTGTAAACTACAAGATGCCATTTCATGTTCTTCAGGATAAGTATGACAGCCAAAGAGGGCACAGTGCTCAATGCAATTTAGCAGTTATTTTGAGTGCGCAGTAAGGCTGGAATGGGCATTTGGTATCTCCTATGCAGAAAACACCTGCTCATGTATTCAGAGAAGAACTTAAAATATTTTAATTCTTTAACAAATTTTAAAAAATCACTGTACTTAGAAGTAGTAAGAGACCCACAAGGTGGCAGCAAAAGAAAGTTCCATTTTTCCCGAACAAAGTAGTATATAGCTATTTTTTCTAGAAAGTGTTAATCAGAAAGAATATTAGGTATATATCTGATAAGTCTGTTCTTGAGTTAAGAAAATACGTGATAGCATTCCAGAGGGAAAAATGTTTCAGAAAGATCTCTAAAAGCAGGTACGTTTGGTAGTGGAATGGAATGCAGATTCAAGAGAGATTTTTCCATGGCACAAACCGGGATTGATACTAAGTACTTTTGAATTTGGATGCTACTTGGAGCACGTCACTCCTCATCAACACTGATTTGTAGGTTTGTTTTAGAGTATATGAACTTCTCTACTGCTTATTCTTACAATAAATCCAACCATTGTATGGGTCAAGATGGTCTTATTTTACAAAACATCTGGCATCGATTCTTGGCTCTGCTATCTACTTTCTTGTCAAGGTCATGCAATTTTACTTCTACAAATTAGAGGTAATGCTTTCCTTCTCCACAGTTTTGTCTGTTTTCTCTGTTTGGAGTGTAGGAAAACAGTGTGCCTATCCCACATGGGGCAGAAAGGAATTACTGTGGTAGAAACATAGTGAAGAACAAAAAGAGTTTTCTGAGGTCTAGCAGCAAGATGTTATCAGCTGCGGATAATAAATCAGTTGAGGCAATTTACAGAGTACATAACAAAAATCTTAGATTCCAAAAGGGAGATGTGAGCACAAGGTGAGCCCATAAAGAAACCCTTCCTATCTCCCAAAAGGCTGCAGTTGTGAGCAACCCATCCAGTAAATCTTTAGAAGCTGAGTGTCTTCCCTAAACGCTTGATGAAGAATGGTGTTATGCTACAAATCCAGTGAAGGGCAGTGGCTAAAATTCACAACAGAGCCTTAAGGAAGAGAAATGCAACATTTTGGCAGCTGGATGCTACTTCTGAAGTGAACAATAATAGTGTATTAGACCGCCCCATTTTAATAGTTCTAATGTCCCAAGAGCTACAAAATAACAAAATGTTATTATGCATCCAGAAGCTCTGTTGAAGGCTAGCAAGTGGTTTTTTTTAATTGGATTGTCTGGCAATAAAAAAGATCTACCTCACAACAGTCAGTACTCTCCCGTTCCCAAAACAGTTTTTATTTTATAAAGGTGATTTATGGGCGCAGCCCTTTTCAAAGCTACACAGTGCAAATTCTGCACCCATTTCACATTTCTTAAGACTGCAAGAAGGCATATAAATGATATAGTCATAGGATATGATATATAGGATATGACTTTTAAAATTTATTTTGTTCATTTACTGCTGTAATTTACTTCAAATATGACAGTGCCTTTTATTAAACCAATAGAGTTCTGTTAATTTGAGAACTCATTATTATGAAGTCTCTTCGAAACAAACACATTGACAATTTTTTCATGGCTGCAAAGGTCAAAAAGGAATGACTGTAAAGTTAAGGTTATTAAGGTATTAAGTTTTTTCCACTGATTACCGTTTACTCTCATATCTTTGAACTAAAGAACAATTTTTTTTATCAGGGTAGATTGGTATATTCTATATATTGTTCGATAGTTCTCTTAAACACTTGCTTTTCTATGGTGGTGGCCAGTCCAATATGCACCCAATTTTCAATGTCTTTGTGACTGCCATTCATAATAACTCGGCAGCACTTTAACTATCTGTTATTTGTCTTTATTTCCCACAGATGGTTGCAACAAGTACAACAAACTCCCTGTGCTTGTTGAAGCTCCTTATTAATTTGTAGGATTATAACATTAAATTCAAGTGACTGCACCATTCATACATAGGATGTCTGTCCAGACTTTGCCTAATCACTTCAAACAACTGCATTCTTAAATGCACTACTTTTCCAATCTTGCATATAATGAAAAAAATTACAATAATTTGGCTGGCATGTTGTCTTCCTAAACACTTGATTTGTTTTTTAATTTTGACCTAGTGTCAAGTTCAATTAAACGTGTACTTTTCAAGCCATATTTTCCTTTCCCGCAATCAGACATTCAGTTTTCTGAATGCATAAGCTGGTATGGCTTGATGACATTCACCTCTGTTAACTGTGTCACTAAGATGCGAAACTTGTTTCCTGTTTTCTCAAAGTACTGAGGGTTTGGCATGACCTATGATGACATTCTTTTAGGAACCATGGAAAAAGACTGCTTACATTTTCACTTTCAATAGGTTAATAGCATATAATCCTACTTTCCCTGGAGGCTACTTCTTACATTGTAACTTAGTGGCGCCAATACTGTCTTGTATAACTTAATTTGAAATTTCAGAGCCTATGCTACTTTCATTTCCAGCCAGTATATCAAAAACTATGCTACTTAACAGATATTGTTATACTGAATATCTAAAGTATATTTAGTCTTAGACTCTCGAAATCCACAGTCTGCCAAAAAGATGCAGAAAGTTCTATGAGCAACAGAATTAATGAGGCAGGAATTGGGGTTCTATAACCTATCACTCACACTCTCAACAGCAATAACAGCTGTTTCTCAACTCCCTTCACCTCTATGATAATCTCACTGTATTCCCATGTTCCCTTACAAAAAGGCAGCAGTAAACTGCTTTGACTGCCTCCAAGCTACCAAAAAACTCAAGGAAAAAAAGAAACCAGTGATGCACAATGCAATTGCTCACCACCTGCTGACCGATGCCCAAGCAGTGATCTGCCCCTCCTGGCCAACTCCCCCCCAGTTTATATACTGAGCATGACGTTCTGTGGTATGGAATATCCCTTTGGTTAGTTCAGGTCAGCTGCCCTGGCTATGCTCCCTCCCAGCTTCTTGCTGGCAGAGCATGGGAAACTGAAAAGTCCTTGGCTTAAGATAAGCGCTACTTAGCAACAACTAAAACATCAGCATGTTATCAACATCATTCTCACACTAAATCCAAAACACAGCACTGTACCAGCTACTAAGAAGAGAGTTAACTCTGTCCCAGCCGAAACCAGGAGAGCTTCAAAAGCTATTGGCAAATGATGCGGAAACAGACAGGAAACATCCTGATAAGAAACACAAAAAAACTACCGCTCGCTGTTCTGCAAAATAAAAATAAGGTATTACTTAGGGTCTGCAAGCTTATGATTCCTTTCAATTCCTTCACTGTTTTGCCAAGTTTTTTTAACTGGTTGTTGTGAAGCAACAGAATCTGTAACGCACGTAAGTGTTTCAGAGCACCTGAAATAAAATGAAAAATAATTAATTATTCTCACCATACCTGACTGCCTTTATTAGATAATTATTGTGTTATGCTACACACTGAATTTGATATTCTAGTTAGCCATCTATGCCTGCCTTTTGGTAACACCTTGCATGAGATTAGTAAAAAAAAAAATTATCAGATTTCAAGATCGCTTTCATCTTTCTAGTCACATCCTTTGAACATATGCCTAATTTTTTTCATTCCAGTTCCTTCCATTTGTCCCCATCACCCTTGCTTCAACAAATCAACATCAACTGCATCCTCTCTTCTCCCTCCCTTCCCTCCTCCTATATCCCAGTAATCTTTGATTAATTCGTCTTCACTTCCTTTTACCCTGACCTAATATTACCTTTGCTTCACAAACAGTAGTATATCCCTAATACTACCTTTGCCTCACAAGCAACAAATAGTGAATTCCTTAGAAAATAGTTCAATTTCAAATAATTATTAATGTATTAAAAAGTTATTAGAAAATATTGTTGTGGCTGACCCAGACTTATACCACATCAGGCTTAGACATCTCATTTTCCAAATTCTATACAGTATTTCTCATCCACATTTCTCTACCAATGATACTTGCCCTTCTGTTTACCCATATTTTGTTATCTTCTGTATTGTCTCTTGTGCTCATGTTTCTTTCTTTCAAAAATTCAGTTTTCTCAAGATCTCACAGAAACTAATCAAGATCATTTCTCATCCCAACATTTTATAGGGACAGAGAAAAGTAAAATATTAACATTTAAAATGTCTAAAATATACACAAATTTATTATGCTTTGGCCTCTTCATTCACAAATTCACTAGTCTGGTACAGCCACTTTAATCTACAAGAGCAAGCAAAACTGCAATAGAAGTGTAAGACAGATGCAATTTTACAATAAAACAGTTCTGCAGTACCTTTGCAAAATACTTCTGATTATAAATGTAACTACATCATGAAGAAACTGCAGAACCTTAGTGACTACCTTACAAGTGGGACAACTTACTAATGTATTACCCTTTTATTTTCATGTTAAGTCTGTTAGCACTGCTATCAGTTTTTCATCATATAAACAAAAATGGCTCTCAAAAGGTACTTCTATCAGCTTATGGAGTACCTGATCAGCAAGAGGACTACAAATCATCATGTAAAAAGAGCTTTGCATGTTCATTTCAATATGAAACATGGTCATGTGAGATCAAAAGTATTTTACAGTTGCCTGACATTAAAGTGAATGACATTTCATCTCTTAGACCAGGATAAACATATCACCTTACTGCCACTCAAGTATGCTGGAACAAGTAAATCTCTAATAATTAACATGTATTGTTACGCATACGTAGGAGCTTTCAACCATTAAGTTACTTGCTGTCGTCCACTTTTATAAATTTGAATGCCAATACACAGAAAAGAAAGTATAGGCCTCTGCTCAACAATTTAGAAAGGGAAGATTGGTACCTGATATATCTGTCAGTTCATTATTGTTGAGATAGAGTTCAGTCAAGCAATAGTTTTTGATCAAGAAAGTTAAATCCTGGATCTGAAATTAGAGTTAGGAAAACCATTAAATGTCAGTCTAAATTTAACTTTGGAGAAGTATAAACATGACCTCTTGAAAACTGTTTAACTACAGGTAGTTTCTCGTATTTCTGTTTAAGACCCTTGGTTTAAGGATTCTCTTGACAGCTGAACCTTCATTAGAAATACTAATTACACATAAAATACATGTAGTACAGCCTTACCCAATTCTTTGAAGTACAGTTTTAATATTTGTATTTGGAAACAGATTTCATTGAATTACTGGTCTTCACATTTTCTTTTACTTCTATTCACATTTGAAATACTTTTTATTGCGATGACACCCTTGTAGGATGTAATAATTCTATGTTGATTTAAGAATACTCCTGAAATATATCCTTGGAATAAGCCCAGCATCTAGTTTTAAAATTACTTCTTCATCAGCAGGTCCAAGGAGCATATATTTGTTCTAAATTTCCAAAAATGACATTTACTCAGATTTACAGAATCAATTACAATTACAGAAAAAAGAAGTATGTATGAGTATATTCCCAATAAAGAGTTATCTTCAGTCCCTATGAAATCTTATCCCCTTGCTTGGAGAAGCTCAGTTCTAATATTGTCTTGACTTCAATGCAGAGTAAAGTATATGCAATGGGATACCAAGCTGACCATTACAATAGTTGAGAACTGGGACTACTAATGATGCCTAAGTATTTATCCTACAGTTCAAATGCAAGAACAACAAACAGAATTTTATTCCTGACACTACTTTGATTTCTGTGATGCAAAGTCATTTGTTAGTGGGGGAATGATTTCAGTCCTTGACCTGTGCCACTGATTCTAAAACAAATGTGCTTTGCTCTGCGTATTAACAGTATCTGAAAGCTGGAAGGAAGAGAATAAGACAGAGGTTTTTCCATTCCTAAAGTTCTCTGAAATCCTCTGAGAAAAGATACTTTAAAGTTCAAAATAATACCATTCTCTGAGTCTTGCTTCACCTCAGAAAAACCTGGTTCAGTGAAAACAGTAATATTCTACAACTAAAAAATCCTGTTCTTCACAATGATTATTGTATCTTGTATAGTGTAAAGCCCACACATACCTATTGTATATAGTGGTGTTTCTCTATCTTTGACAAGTTTGGGTTTTTTAGGATAATCTGAAATTTACTTTTTTGTGATAAAATTATTGTGATGCATTTTTAAGGAAAGAAAAAGAGATCTCAGATCTTCTGAGTTCAGAAAAATACGCTCCCCCTATTAGAGCATTTAGCTGAGACTTCTCCTAATGAAAAGCCATCAAGTGGCTTCTCCACACAAGTTATATAGAAAATCACATTTCCACACAAGTTATATAGAACAACAGAAGAATGCTCTTTGTTACTGCTTAGGTAGGAAAGTGAGATCTGTGCAAAAATTAGATTTATTTATCTTTTATGGTCAGCAAGATCAGTTCTGCATAGTTATCAGGCCATTTCTTCTTATTCTTTAGCGTCCTTTAGAAATACAAGGGAAAGCCTTACTATACCTGTGACTTTAGTTCAACCTTTTAATGTATCCATATTTTTGCTTTTTTTGAAAATAGTTGGATAACCACAGGTCTTTCAATGAAGTAGACGTAAGATGCTATATAATTGATGTTAGCCTGGGGCAGCAGATATACATACACTCCTAAGTGACATGGAATGTAAATTTATTTTTTCTGCTCACAGAGCTACTTATTTACCTGTGCAAGCAATTCTGGTGTTCTAAGAACTTGAGCCCATTGTGAAAGTCATGTAAACTACTGTACAGTAAGATATTTAAAAGCAGGTTAGAATTTCGTGGGTTTTAACACTTTTCTTGCTTTTTAATTACCAGTGGCTAATGGTGGAAGTTTGGATTCAATTCAGCCATTTAATAATGGTTAGCTATGTATTTGGAGATTTCTAAATCAGATAATTCTACTGTCAAGTATATGATTTTGTGTAAGATACAATGTGCTTAGACTCGGCTGGAAACTGTAGCGTTCGGAGATTTTGACAGAGCATTGTCTTAAAACCCCTATAGGATATAATAAATACTATAATCTAGATTTGCACAGATGGAGAAAGTAAGGCACGTGGTTTGTGTAACTGATTTAGGACCACACAGGGCATTGGAAACAAGAGAAATTAATGTGGCCTAATGTCATACTCCAACCACTCGCCTGGAAATCTCTCTTAAATCGAACAAGTTTAGGTGACACAACGGCCTGCGTAATGGCAGAAGATACCCCATCAACCCTAGCATTGCAGTGCTACTTCCTGTGCACAGGGAGAAGCACATTCGAAAGAGTTATGTGTCATTCTTGTGTGCACGAGGGCAAAAAGGAGTCTCACCCCAACCACCAGCCTGCCAGGAAATAACCTGTGAATGTCTGCAAGGGCATGAAAAAAGAGCTACGCATTTCCTGCAGTCCACTCCTTTCCTGAAAAACTAGGAAGCCCAGAAGTTGTTCTAAGAATACCTTACAGCCGTATCATCCCTTGGTCTGTTCCAAGAGCTGCCCACTCTGGTGGGCAGGGTACACTTGCTATGAGCTACACTGGAAACTGCTATCCCAGACCTCAGGTATCGGTATGCTATCAATCAGGCAATTTTGCCAATAACTTAGTTCTAAATATACTCAGTCTTTCTTTTTGTTGCTATGGTATTAGCACAAAACCTCAGCTTCTTAAATACACAAAATTTATAAGTGTGATGTGAACCTAAAGGAAAATATATCAGCTTACACTCTATATTGTAAAAAAAAATACTGTTTCTTCAAATCTGTCATATTTAAATCAGATAAATTTGCCTGGAAATTAAAAATCATTTATTAGCTTGACAATTATATAATACTTTATGTTAGAAAAATTATGAAATAATAATCAGGGAGTATAGAAGCATTGTTCTGCTCTTTAAAGGAATACCTTATTACCTTATTGTTGTTAATCCACAAATACCTTAACCTATGAAACTGTGATAGACTTGGGATACTTCTTAGTCCTCTGGTGGAAGAAAAAAAAGAGTAACAAATTTCTTAACAATAACGGTGCTTAATCACTTTATAAACGGTTGAATTTTTTATAAATAATATTATACAAGCACTAAAAAGCCACAATTCTGTAGACATCATAGCAGAGAAAGATGCAAAGAACAAGAAGGCAGAGATAGTGTAAGCATTCTACACACCTGAAAGCATAACAAAGCAGCAGGTGGTAAAGAAATGGGAACAAACTAAGTGATACATTAATTTTTTTTCCATAACAGCATTTATTTTCCCAGGGACTATGAGTCCCATGTACTTTGCAGTTTGTAGGAATCCAGCTCAGAACACAGGAGGAGAAGCCTGGCATCCTGGGGACACAAACCTTTGCAGGTGCAGTGTGGATCGTTCAGCCACAGTGCCAGAGAAGCCAACAGAAGACAGACACCAAGCACATCAATGTACATTTCTTATTATTTTTCATATTAGGGCATATTGTGAAATCTTTTGCCCCTTTTTCACCCCTCTTCTCTCTTGTCCTCATATAAACTTAGTATTTACTCATATTCATTAACAGTCTTGTTTTCAATCAAACTGCACATCCACTGAGGCTGGATCTCCTATGTGCTGGTAGGGTTTTTTGTTTAATTGTGTATCTAGCACTTTGAGCTTGCTAGTGTACTATAAATAACAAATTACCTACTAAACAGAGAATATTAGTGAGCTGCCGAGTAATTTTCACTAATTGCTCCTCCTTATTTTTCATTCCTTTAAATAAATGTTCTTGATTTCCACTAGAATAATTATAGATGACCTTTACATGACAAATTTTAATTGACATAATAAAACTTTCCTCATGGATTTTAACATGTTGCAAGACTAGGGACAGTGTTTCAGAAAGAACTAAGGGGATTGATAAAAATTAACCTCACATCATCAGCCTAAAATGATCTGCTTTTTTTCCAACTGTGAAGCCTAGTCTCTAGTTTCCCATGTTTTCTTTTTTTTTCAACAAACCCTCCAGATACAGACAAAGGGGAAGCAGACACCTTTTCTTACCTTGCATTTGAAAAAAAAAATCTGTCAAGAGCAAACCCTACAAAGTTGAGGTGCTGTATTTCTATTTTCTTGTATTTCTGAAAATCAGATTATCCCATGCTGCTACTTTGTTAAACTGTTTATTTGGCTTCCTCAAATAATCCATAAAAACAAACCCTGCAAATACGTACTTATGTGTCTATTGTCACAAGTAACCAGAAAATACATTACTGCAAGTAGTAAACACAAGCAGATGAGTGTTGACAGTACATACAGAGCTCTTACAGAGCCACTATCTAATTCTTCAGTATAGTTCTACCTGTACACCCCTGAACTATTTTTCAGGTAGCAAAGCCAAAATTTCCATCATATTCTTTGTCACTGCTGTTCTATACCTAGTTTACAGGTTTACATTTTAATTGGCTTTACTCCCTCTCTAGTAACAGCCTCATCTTGACTATCTCTAAGCCTTGATCTGTTTTTTTTTCTGGTATTAAGGCATTTAATTTGCCCCAGGTAGAGCTTAATTCCTCTAACATTTTAAAAAAGCCTGTCCCTTTCTATATGCCTTCCAGACTTTGCATGTCTCTTACAAACTGATCCTTTTTGGCCTGCAGCACTCTTTTCCTACCTACTGCTAAGTTAATCAGTTTTCCTAGGATGACAGCTTTCAGTGTCCAAAAGTACATTTTTTCATGTCCCTTCAATAGTAGTGGTTTAAAAATATAAACTCTTTCCCTCTTATTTGATTGACTTTAATTATTATTTTTTCATTTTCTTATTTCAGCCAGCAGAAAATTATGTCAAACCAACAGTTAGGGAGGCATGATCTGATACTGAGATTGGCTGAGGTTCAAGGTTTATATAAATTGGTATAGAATAAAAGGAATTCACTTCTCTCCAATCATCAAAGAAGCCAGCTTGCATCATCTTTCTCAAAATGGTTTCATGGGAAGACAGATCACTTCTATATCTGCCATCTGAACATTTCTTTTTTATTCCATACCAAAAAATATTTCAAAGCCAGCGAGGGCACACATTTAAGTATTTAAAATCAGAAAATGTGCCTATTAAGACTGTATACACAGTCTTTTACACATATGCATTATAATAATTTCCTTGTTTAGAAAATATGTATATGCATCTTGTAATTTTCTCATTATTTAAACTTCTCCCTTAGATTTTATGTATGTTTTCTTCTTTCTAAAATACATATTTTAATAATTTTGACAGTAACTGTATGTTCATGAAGCGTCAAATACTTTCTTGGTGTAAATCAGGAGATGCGCTAAGGAATTTAAAGATACTAGTGGGCACATTTAGATTTTCAAGACCACCTGATTTCCACTAAAAACAGGCTAGACAACACTGAAATCCCTTAACACCTTTTTTTTTTGCATTCACAGGACCCAGAGACTTTGAAAACCTTGTCCCTGAATTATTAAACTACATTAGTTCTTTATACATGACATCAACCGTACAAACAGTAGATGCAGTTGTGAGGCTGCAGACAGGTACGCAACACTTGGAATTAGGCCCTGGCCAGAAATTCAAAGTATGCTTTCCAAAAACTTTGAAGTATGCCCTGTCACGTATCCATCTTTCTATGGTAGCCTCTCAGCATGTTCTTCCTGCAACATACACCTCTATCAACCTAGATCACCCACAGGTTCATGAAAGCTTTGCCTTCCTTCACTTAGCATGGTTTCTTCTCCTCATCTGCCCTACATCTTAAGCTGTTTCATAAAACTCTCAGAGATCAGTTCTCTGATCAGTACTGCCAGCCCCAAACAAGTGTTCTTGTACTCACTTCATGTTGCCCTGCCCTCCCTTCAATTCTTAATAGTAGAGATGCAGGTAATTTCAAAGGTGCTACCAATGAGTTTTACTGTTGCAATAACAGATTTCTTCAGGGAGGTCAGAAATTTGGCAGTTCGTAGACTGGGCAGGTCCTGTGTTTTTTCATTTGCCTTCTTGATACTCTTTCCACCCAGCCTTACGAGCCAGTTAGAACAGGCAGAGATCAGCCCATTAAGCCTCACTCCTCTGCTCCCTGTGGTAGAAGTTCAGGCACAACTCTGTGAACTTACAGACCCTCAAGCAATTCTGGGTTGCTGGAGAAGGATTGTGTATCTAGGGCTGAGGCAGTTAACTACTTCATTGTGAATATAGCTCTGCTGTCGATGTCAGTATATCTTCACCATTTCTTCCTTCACAACATGTATGGACTAGGTATAAATATGATTTACTGATATTCTACATATAAATGATGTTCAGAGTATCTGATACAGAAAGCACTATGAAAGGTTACCATTTACTGTGTGCTCTACTTCTAGTAAAAGCCAAACTGAGAAAAATATTTTACTTACTGTCCAGCCAGATACAATACTAAGACATCCACATTCCTCTTAAAGCCACAGATCTTCAGCTGTTTTTCTACTGCCTGACAGCATACAGTACATTTGTCAGCATTATATACTGCATACAGATTCATTACATTATAACATATGCATATTCAGTGTCTAAGTTAATACGCACACCAAAATTAATATATGCATCACAGCACCTCACAAACTGTAACATAGTCTAAGAAAGATAAAGAGATATTAAATTAGCAGTCTCTATTTTAAATTGATAAAAATACCCCCAACAATTACATTACACTTCGACTAATTTTCTTTTCCTGTGGAGAATCATAGTTCATAGACATGAAGTGAAAAAGTAATGTATGTGGACTGGAGAATGGGCTTCTCACTCAGGTCAGCCAACCCAGCACAGGTGATCAACAAGAAAACTGCTTACCTTGCAATACAGTTGCAACTTTATTTTATGCAACTTTATGCACACGTTTTAAAATTATGCATCCAGAAAACTCTGCTTGTACATTTCATGTTGAAAAATATAGACACCATTTTGATTTTCAGAGTATATTACTGATGTGCTATAATTTGTAAAAGCAATGAATCCTAGTAACATAAGAATTATGGATCTCAGTCACTAGTGGTTGATAAAAAGTAAAATGTCTATCAGAAAAAAATGGTTTTACTACACGAGTTATTATGCCCAACATCATTAAGATCAGTATTGTTTAAAACACAAAATTGATGTAACTTTAGAAATACAAAATGGCTTGGAAGTACTGACAGGCATGTCTAGAGCACCCTGTTATGGCTGCACAATCACTCCAGTGTGCTCTGGGTGTACTGAATACCCATAAAATAACTGTGGGTGCACTTGCAAATGTGCCTGACCTGTGGCACTTTCTGAACAGAGGAAGTAAGGAGCTTGTGGGACTCGCAGTGCGCACTAGCCGCTTATTCCACACAGTTGATGTTGGGACAGTGGCCATTTGCCCAGGAACTTGATATGGCCAGCAGGCCGATTGCAGCTGTCAGGTAGGGTAAAAATCTGGAACAAATGGCCATATTTTTCTTTCAACACTGACAAAATCTGCAGATGGAACAAGAAGTGCTATCTGGAGAAAACCAGCTGTGCAACAACCCCAAGCATGTTTACGTCTGTTCCTGGGGCAGCAGAAGGCACACGGCTGCCAGACATACCAACGGGGAACGCACACCTACTTCAGAAAACAGAAATCCCAGATACTGCGTTCGACAGTCAAGAAGACTGTGCCCCAAGATTTGTATTTCTCAAACTCCATTATTTGAGATCTCATCCTCTCCCCACCCCGGGAGCCCCCTTCCCAGCCAGCCCCGGCTCTCCACCACAGCACCCCGCGGACCGAGGCCCCGGCAGGGCCCGCAGCCGCTCCCGCAGAGCTCAGGTGTGCGGCTTCTCCCGCCCAAATCCTTCCCAGGAAGGGCAGGCTGACGCGCCGGGGTTGGGGCCGGCTCTCTCGGAAGAGCCGAGCGGCCCGCGGCCGCCCCGGGCGGACGGGGGGTGCCGGGACCGGCCCGCGCTGCCAGGGCGAGCGGGGGAGGTTAGCTCCTTCCGCCACCGCTGCCGCCGCGGGAGTCCCTAAGCATGCCTTCATTTGGTATGCGATAGCGAGCTTTCCGCTCTCCTCCGCGCCCCCGGCGCGGCAGAGGCAGGGGGCGAGGCCGGCGCCGCCCGCCTGCGGAGCTGGGCCGGGGGCGCTGCGGGGGCGACCGGGCTGCGAGGGGCCGCGCCAGGGGCGGCCGTCGTTCAGAGCGGCGGCGGGCGCCGGGCGGGAGGCGGGGGAGCAGCGCGGGCCCTGGCGGCGCGCCGGAGCTGGGCGGGGTGAGGGGAGAGGCCGCCGCTCCGCTCACCTGCCCACCGGCGCTGGCGGCCGCCGCCATTTTGGAGTCCCGTTCCTAGGCGGCCGGGGGGAAGGAGCGCGAGCCGCGGGGGGCAGGTGGGCGCACCGCGGGAGTGCCGGAGGGCGGCCGGGCCGGGCCGGGCCGGGCCTGGCGTGGCGGGGACAGCACCGCCCCAGCGCTCCCTTAGAAACGGTGGCACCACTTGAGTTTGAGCCTCTGCTGGGCAGCCCGAACCTGGGCGTTAAGTCAAGACAGGGCTTCGTGTCGGGGGAAGGAGGTCGATGGCGAGCGAGGGGCGTCTCCCCGGAGAGCGCGGGCAGCCGGGGCTCGGGGAGGGGGGCTGCGTGTCCCTGCGGGAGACCCCGGAACGACGACGGCTGAGGGAAATTGAGAGAGACCTGCTGTACTTCTGCGAAGTCTCCTGGGTCGTATTCACTCACAATCCTGAAAAAGCGTGCTGCTTTTTTTTTTTTTTTAAAAAACTCCATTCCTGTGTGGTTTGGGGTTTTTTAGTTGTTTTTTTTTTTAAGCACAAATCCTATGTGCATGTATGTATATATGTCACTTACAAAGAAAACACTTGTGACTTTAATTTACAACTAATCTACACCGTATGTATTACTCATTTGCAACTTGCAAATCACCTTGGTGCCTGAGAAAACTTCTTCCATGCCCGGTCCTGGAACAGGCCCGCTGCTGTGACAGTGCATTTGATTGAGTTTGGTTGTAAAGTAACACAAAATGTTTATGACATCCACATGTGCGAGCAACTGTTGCCATGTTGTTATTTTTATAACCATTTTACTGCATAGCACAAGCTGAAAAATAGAAAAAGCCATTTCCAGTGTGTGTGCGTGTGTGCACACTGTGCATGTAGGACAATAGAAAATGTTTGATCAAGCTACAACAAAAATACGTCTGAAAACTTGGAGCTTTATTTAGAATTTAATTTACACAGAGTACTCGAGTTAGCAGAAATAGTCATTGTAAATTATGTGCAACTGATATACAAAGAGCAAGAGTTGTGTGTGTGCAAATATATGAATAAGCTGCCCCTCATGGAATTAATTATGAGCATGCCTTTGCTTGTTCAGACCACTGAAACTAGATGTAGTGTGTATGATGGAGGAATGGAACTACAGTACAAGTATTATATTGCAAATATCTAATTTTCATGGAAAAATTGTGTGGGTGGCTTGCATTTCAGCTAGGTAGCTTTAAACAAATAGAAACCTCAAATAAGACTAGACATCTTAAAAGTATAAAACTGACAACAGAAATGTCTTTAATCACTTATTTTAGCTTCTAAAAATATCTCTAGGGTATTAAAAAACATAAAAAGAGGAAATGTACCGGAGAAGAAGAAACTGGTACACAGATCCATTTTTTTTTCATTTAACATTCAAGTTCTGTGTTTTCAATCAACAAGATAAAGCTACCACTTTAGAATTGTGAAAGGCGAGATGGTTATTAAAGAAAAAGTCAACTTTAATAATAAAATTATCAACTAGTCCAATTAACATGATCTGACAAGCAAATTCAGTAATCTAAAGTATGGAGAGAGAGGGAACCTGTAGAAGATATTTCATTGCATTCCAACACAGAGGTGTGACATACAAGGGTTGAGGTTTGTTTTGATATGTTTTGGTTTTTTGAGGTGCTTGTCTCTATTAATAACTGGTAGCTACAGACTTAGTCTGGATGCCTAAACAGACGCTGTTTAAAATTCAATAAAGTTAATCTCTTTTTCTTTCTGCAGCTGCAAGTTGACACTTAAGATCCCCACTAAGTTTCAAGGAACTTGGGCAGAAAATTAATATTTTTGTATTCAGACTGAACTATCACTGTATTTTACACTGACTAGGTGTTGTCCTTTTCCAAAATACATAACCTATCACCTATTTAATCCTATTCCTGGATTGCTGTGCATAAATGAATACATGATCACTTGTCCTTTGGGATATTCAGAATAATGACTTACTTGCTATACATGTTTTTCCAAAAAGTTCTTACTATACTTCTGTGCTAAAAATACTTAATTTGCTTATACATGGATATGCAGTTGCAACAAGACAACGTGATCTTATAGTATGGGATAACAGAACGTAAAAATAGGGGTAAGCACACATCTGCTGTTTTTACTGACAAAGGTGGTAGGACAGAACAGGAGATTATTCATTTTGTAAACCCCCAGGACTGCAGATGCCTAGGGGAGTTCATCTCACCCACAGAGTAACACCTTTTATTCCCTAAGGTACTTCAGAGGCCTCCTAGTGCATTTGAGTATGTCCATGCTTCAACCACAGACCATGGGAAGAGGGGATTGTCATTGTATCACTTTAGAGACCACATTACAGAAACATAGATTGGCTTTGGATAATGAAGTTCAGATTAAACCTGGTTTAAAACATAACCTGTCTCTGTGCACATTGCTGAGCCCCTGTATATGGGCTTGGATGCTCTCTAGTCCAGTCTCCCACATTCTCCATCCTCTCTGGGGAAAATATGGTGGGAGGAGTTTTATCACAGTCTAGCAAGTGACACTTGGACAATAATTAGGTGATAGGCTAAATCATTCTACCATTTTTTATTTTGTTTTTTGACTTCCCAATGATTTTGATATGGCTTTACTGAAAAATTGATAGCACAATGGCTGTTTGTAACTTAACCTATTGTTCAGTAGCTATGAAAGATGCAACATGCTAAAATGAATGTCTAATACATGATGTTTTTAATCACCAAAGTTTATAATCTTCAAAATTCACTTGTTCTTTGCCTATGATATTAGAACTATGTTCTTTATTTTTCAGGGTTTATATTCAATTTCTGTTTTTCAAGTCCTGTATAATTTCTAAAAATTAATTTTGAAGGTCTCCATTTCTCTATATATTATACTAGTAAGATTTTTGTTTCATGCAATGTCCCAAATATTTTAAGTAAAATCTGTTTTCATTTTCGTACAGATAATTTAAACTACTTGCATATTAGTCTCACCTTTATAGTCTTATTGATCCCTGATTTAATGTTGAGTGTTTTAGTGCATCTCCCTGACAAGGCCTGCATTTTTACAGTATATTTATTTAGTGTAAAAAGAAAAATATTTAACAATGAAAACTAAAATAGTAAGATTGTATTCACCACTTTTTTGAAGAAATGGATACAATATACACCATTACAGTATGGTGCTTGCACAGTTCTTTACTATCTTCTATAATTAAATACTTATCATTGAAGGTACTGTGCTGTATGGCTTTTTCATGAAAGGTATTTTTAAAAACTGCATCTTCATTTTATAGAAGCAACTAATTTATGTTGGAAGAGATCTCTGGAGGTCATCTAGTCCAACCCCCCAAAGAAAGCAGATCCTACTACAGAATTATTTTCCGACTCACATGTTTGTACAGTTCTGCATACTTACAGAACATCCATCAAAAAATAAGAGAATTATCTGGGACAAATTTAAATTGCCTGTGTTATACTAATGCTACATAGAAACTAGTACAATTAATTTCCTTTTGAGGTTGTAAATAAATTTCACTTGGAAGGGTGTGAAGTAGATGCGAAATATTGTAGATAAATGCATATTTCCTTTTTTCTTCTTGTTACCGGAAATATTTTATCAGTGTTTATCAGGTGAAACCCAGAAGCCTGAGGAAAGATCAGGAGGATATCCCACCTGCATTCCAGCTATTGCTCCAGAAGAGTGCAGGTCTCCTGTAGGTCCAGTAGCTGCAAGCCCTGTGCAGATGTTTCAAATACTCCACACTGTAAAGCATTCAGGCATTTGAATCACTTCTCTCGCTCATACTATTAATCTTGCTGATAGCACTGGCGACATCCCAGTGACCCTAACAAGTTCAGGAGCAGAATTTTGGGAGAATGTTTTTTTTCCAATAAATAATACAAGCTTGACCCTAAATTTAAACAGTTCAGACTATTTTCAATTTGAAGCTAGTGATTAACTTGAATGGTTAGACTACTGCCTGGGAAACAAGAGATTTTAATTCTTTAGTTTTTCTAGTATTATGTGTAATATAAATTAATATATGTTACGCAATGGTAAGTGTAAGGGAAGAGGGCAAAACAGTCCCAGCAGAGTGGGACATATGGATGAACGAGCTCATTCAAATCCAGCTTCAGTCTGACTTGACATCTGAATACTACCCTGGAGAATAAAGACCATCACCACCACAAATGTGACAGGCCTGATGGAGGAAAGTTCCAACAGATACATAAATGCTCAGTCTTATTTTTCTACCAGCACAATTTAGATGTATCATTCATTTCAACATGACCAACTCTTAACTTTGTTTTCTGGTTGTTCTGCATCCTGGAGTGTTCCTGCAGTTCAGCTTCCAAGACAGTCAGAAAAGAAATTCTTGTCTGCTGCAGCTCTTTTATGGGTATGTAAACAACATTATGTCAAATGCTCCTATTACTCTAGTCTCAGAAATTTACATCCTAACGTTTAAAAATGTTGTATGTGCACTTCCACAATGGTTTGTATCTATCCTAACATATAAAATCAAAAAAATCTCCATTACTATGATCACATATGCTTTCCAGAACATGATAAGTGGAATTTTTGGTCCTCTATAATGTGCAAGCTTGGAATGCCTGAGGCTTCATGGGAAGATATTTTAATAGAGAACTTACTATAAAAGTGTTGCTGTTAGTCATGTAAGTAAAACTTCTGTATTCGATACTTGAAATCAAGTTACTAACATTGTTGGTATTTTTCATAAAAACATATTATGCATGTCTAAAACTTCTAATACTGCTTCCTAACAAAATTGACCACCTTAGCTTTTAAGTAACAACTGTTTCTAAAAGGATAACGTCTGCAGAGCTCTCTACATGTAGAAGTCAATACTGTTCTTACTGATGTCTGATGGCAGCGTGCCTATTAATTCAGAGAATTCTTTGTCACTGGGCTGGTTTCATAACCTGCAGATAGTGAAAAAAGCCCTTAACTTTTCATTTTCAAATAATTTTTTAATTGTGATGGCTGCCAAAGTAATTTTCAGATGTAAACTTCTGGTATTCTGTCTTCTTAATATGTTGGCAATGAGGCTATGTTTACATGGTGCAAGACTGTGCCATGCAGAGATGCACAAAAGCAGTTCTAAATGAATTACCTTGGGTATTGGAAGGTCTGTATCCATTGCTGGCCCCTAAACACTATCTGTGGAACCATGAGGGTTCAGGGAACTTGTTCAGAGAGCATAGGCATTCCCGGTAACAACAACAACAACAAGTGTAATAACTTAATTGTTCAGTTAATGCCATGAAGATATAACATGGCAAATACATGTCCTGTGGTGAATTCATACTGTAATATGAAATACATGCAAATTATTATATGCAAATACAAAATAAAACTAAAGTCTGAAGAACAGTTTGAGTTTATACATGTAAGAACTTGCAGGTACATTGATTCAAGGGAAAAGGAGTGAAATCACAATACCAGAACTCTTAAAATTATTATCTTAATCATACAAAAAGTCTTAATTTATATAATACTGATCATACATCTTAATCTAAATATGGGATAAATTATGTTTATTGGCTACCTGGCACTGAAATTGTTTCTTCATGCCTTCTGCCCTGGGAAAAACCCTGACTCATCTTCTCACTGATTTGATATTTTGGGATCCTGTAACTTCTGTTTAGTCTATCAAAGCTCTACTGACCTAAGCTGTGTCAATGAATTACTTATACACTATGTTACTACTACTACTCTTATTCTCTAATTATTACCATATACTTAGTACTGTACCTAAGCTAAAGGTACTAAAAAGTAGCTAAAGCTAGTAAAAGAGTTAGGATCAAATGACATCTGGACACTGTAGCAGTGTATCAAAGGCACTTAATGGATTAATTCTCAGTTGTCTCTTGAATCTGTGTACATGGCAAAAGCCACCATTACAATACTGTCCTGCACAGAAAATAGGATCTAGGCCTGGAACAGACCTTCTAGATCAAGTTCACCATTTTCCTTTTACGTTCATATAATCACATTCATAAATTCATTATGTTATTGCCAATTAGCAGCAGAATGAAAATAGCATAATTATGTTTCACAACTGTTTCTGATTCTGTTTCTTCTTTCTTGCCTTCATGTTTGAGAAAAAGGGAGCAGGTAACATTGAATGATGAAAGGCTGGAGAAGATGCTTGAAGAGCACCTTCATGAACTGCAAGATTCTCATAAACTACGTAGTTGTGATTGACTTTAGAGGGTTTTCTACAGCTGGTAGGCATGATGATTTCACTGTTATGTAGGAACAGTTTAATAAATTTAGATTAAAGTTGTCTTATGCCCATGTTCTCATTTTTCATACTTTTATCTTGCAATGATATATAGAGGCCTGGTATGTCTACTGATATGTATTGGCATTATTTAGGCCCATGACTAGCAAAGATATGTGTTCAAGTTCACAAAACTGTACTGGGGAGAAACGTACTTGAGAGTATGTTTGTAAAAGTGGTAGGGAACTCGAACAAGTAACAGTCATTGTAGCAGAGCACAATTTGAATCCAATATGGACTCTTTGGAACTGTCAAACGCAGAGGAATTACTCAAACTACATGAATTATAAAGAGCTTTTAGACAACTACTTGGACTTCTAGGTACACTGGTACCTTTGAGAATTTGGCTTTTATGCCTGTCAGGCTGAGTCTGTGATTCCTTTTTAAAAGGACGTGTACAGTCATAAAATCATATATGGGTAGAGCCCACTTCCACTTCTACAGAAATATATGTATTTTTAAAAAAGTGATAGATGTGTTCTGTAAAGTGTACCAGCAGACCTTAAAAGGAATTGTCATCTTAGAAAGCTCTTCTGCCTTCACAGAGTTTGGTGTATAAACACTGCTTTAATCCATAATACAGCTTTCTCCTCTTCTAAATATATTTGATAATTGCTCCAACACCACAGTAAGCTAACTTTTGGTGAGTTCTAGGGGGTTTTTTGTTAGCAAAGAGTAGTACTTCATCATTGTACAATCTCTAAGCACCAGCTGAAGTATTTTCAATCCATTTACTGTATTTATATTTTCCCCGGCTCCCACTAGTTTGATTCCTTCTTAGACAAATGTTTCTAGTAGCTGCAGGTGTCAGAGCTACCGATTGTTTGCCTTGAGGAAACAGAATATTTGCTGTTAGTTAAAGGTTGTTGAGGTTAAACTTTTGGATTTAAAAAATACTACTTTGAAACAAAGCATTTCACATAGATGTTTAAAATAGTATGTTCAACAAGGACATAGTTCAGAATTTTGAAATACTTTTGCAAAATGGAGTGGATGCCTTCTAGTTATTTCTTTGTTTCCTTACTATCTTTCAGTAGTGACATAAGTTTGATCTTGCTTATTGTAATTCTGTTTTCCAGGACCATCACCATGTTGTCAGACAGTTCAGGAAACAGCTGGGGTTTATTTGCCTTCAAATTATTCTATCTCAAAATTATTTTCCCTGGTTACAACAAAAAATCATAGATTAAATTTAAGGTGGAATGCTGTAATATTTAGTATTGATTTAGTTTAACTGTGTAAGATACATAAAAACCACCCTGGTTAAACTAGTCCACATAGTCAAGAAGAAATTAGCGTATCTAGAAGGATAACCTTAATCCTCGATTTCCCCAATTTTGTAAATCTAAGCAAAGAACATATATTCCATGAAATTCATGCCAAACTATCTATCACTATATTTACACAGTTTTGGTTCCCAATTTGATACACTTGAATTTTACAGATTTTCAGAAAGCAACAAACATCCATCCTTTGAAAATCCTCTAGTTCTTGTTTTTACACCCTGTCCCAGACACCCCTCTCTGAACTGTGAATATGCCCAAGTGCGAAGCAAAAAGGCTCAGATTTCTGAGCTGAAAGTGTGAACTCAGCTTCAACAGGTTGTATTCATTCTTCAACCATAGTAACCAACATCCCCAAGGCAAAAATACAGTAGCTTGGGATAAAATTAGGGATCTCTCAAAAAAATCTCCAGTATTGCAGTTTCCCTTTGGTGCTCTGGGACAAAGTGCAGTTCTAGTAAGTTTTTAAAAAATCCTAAAAATTAATGTTTAGCAATCTGATTGACTAAGAAAACTGATTTATGCTAGGCCTTTTGGAAGGTGACATTAGACACTTGCTTGTAACTCTAGACATTTGAATAGCTTTTAAATCTAGTCCTTGGTTTCAGCTTGAAAGACAACAAAAAATGTACACATTTTCTGAAACTACACTTTGTATATGTAAATGCCTTGATTAAAATATTATCATAGAATCATACAGTCATTTAGGTTGGAAAAGACCTTTAAGATCATGAAGTCTGACCGTTAACCTAACACTGCCAAGTCCACCACTAAACCATGTCCCTAAGTGCCACATCTATGCATCTTTTAAATACCTCCAGGGACGGTGACTCAACCACTTCCCTGGGCAGCCTGTTCCAATGCTTGACAACCCTTTCGGTGAAGAAATTTTTCCGAATATCCAATCTAAACCTCCCCTGGCGCAACCTGAGGACATTTCCTCGTCTTATCACGTGCTGCTTGGGAGAAGAGACCGACACCCACCTTGCTACAACCTCTTTTCAGGTAGCTGTAGAGAGCGGTAAGGTCTCCCCTGAGCCTCCTTTTCTCCAGGCTAAACAACCCCAGTTCCCTCAACTGCTCCTCATGAGACTTGTGCTCTAGACCCTTCAGCAGCTTCGTTGCTCTTCTCTGGACACACTCCAGCACCTCAATGGCTTTCTTGTAGTGAGAAGCCCAAAACCGAACACAGTATTTGAGGTGGAACACAGTATTCGAGGTGAATTCTGTAGGGCCAGGAATAAAATATTGCCTAGTATGCACTGGGATAGTTTTCTACAAGATTTCCAGTGTCTGCCAGTGCATTGTTGGGAATTTACTGGAGTTGGATATATATCTGCAAGCTTTTTATACAGTACCATCTTAACTCTCAGAACAGTCTAAAACATGTACTATTAGAACATTAATAACTGCCAGTAAATCTTATGGTTTTTAATGCTAATGCTAGGTCACTAGTAAGCAGTGCTGAATATTTAACTCCGGGGTAGATGGGATTGTAGTTAAATACTGTTTTTTCCCAAATAATCACTAGCTAAAAAAACCCCACCACAAATAAGAACAAGCTAAACTGCCATTCATTGCAACTGGCTTTCTGGTTGGGTTTTTTTGTTGTTTTTTTTTTTCCCCTCTCTATTACTGTGCTAACCACATACATAAACAGCTTTGGCTTACAATGTGTGTGCTAAAATTAAACAGCACATCCTGAACAATTTTCTCTGATCTTCTCCCATACTGCCTAAAAGAACCAAAGAAGTCCCAATTAATGTTTTAGAAATAGCTTCAACAAAGGTAGAAAGCAGTTCTGCAGAATTCTCACAGAACTTCAGAAATGATACAAATGAATATTTGGAACTGGTACTGGAGACATCCCACAGTAAAATTCCAAAATGGTGCTCCGTAACCTCAAAGCATCCTCAGTCACCTTGGCAAGGCAGTCAGAGCTCATGGCCCGCACAGAACAGCCACCATGGACAAGTGCCTTTGCAGCCCTCCTGACAACACCACAGCACGACACCTCTATCCTCAATGCTCCGATTGCCTTCAGGACTTCACTGTTGGTCTTTAAAGTTCTTAATTGTGCAGCTTCTCATTATGTTCTGACTCTCAGCAGATGCATTTACATCAGCGATCCAGTATCACTTATGTTGTATAGCCCATGCCATTTTGTGTCACAAGGACAGTGGAGGAATGGTAGACAAGAAGAAAGAAAAAATTTAAGTTGTGGAATCATAGAGACATAAAGGTAAGATCAAAAAAAACAGAAATAAGTGTCCCTGTCTTAACAATCCCATTATGAAATGCAACTGTGTGAAAATTAGGGGGAAGCAATGCCTTGCTTCAGTGGCATTCTTCACACAGGAAAGACTGTCTCCTTTTTATCTAACACTCACAAGCAGAAGACCTTTATCTAGATTTAAAAGGGAGACATAAGAGTTATACAACTTAGTATTGCTGTGCCTGACTCCTGGAAACCCTCTCACTTACAGAAATTCAGAATTTTGAGTGAACTTGCCATGCTGAATGCCCTGGAAAAATTTGGTGTCTAGAAGGGAATTAAACGAAATCCGTTTGCAGGGCAGATTGTAAACTAAGCTAGCTAACAAAAAATGCAATTTGCAGCTGTGACTTCTGTGGGAGTTAGGTGCCCAAAGCAGCCCAGTGCCCTTTTCGTCTGCCTGTAAAGAATGAAGAGAACATTCAGAGGTAATTTTTGGGCAGGGGCACTGTACTCAAAGGGACTCCCCTTCTCCCAGAGACTGTCCAGCATCAGCACAACATGTCAGTTGCATCAATCTTTCTGTGTGCACTTTCTTCTGAGAACGTCTTCTGTGCCCCAAATCTAATGAGTACAGAGGGTCCCAAATCACTCCTCTGCCAGATTTGCAGCAGGAGTTTCAATCTAAGCCTTCCATGAGCAAAATGTAACTGCTGGTCCACTGGATATACTGCAGTGCTGAGGCTATTCCACTTATCTTTTTTTTTTTTTTTTTTTTGCTTAAGTTTTGTTGACAACAAAAACTTCCCTTAAAAAAAGACGAGTGTGGCTGGTACTGTCTTTGCCTTGGCCTGGGATAGCCTGTGCCTTCCATGCAGGTGAAAGCTTGTTAAACTGTTCCCTTAAAGAAAGATCAATCATTTTAGGTCTCAAAATTGTTCTAGGATATCTAGATACCTTACAGCTTTTTTGTAAGCCCAGCAACTAAAATTAATCTCATTGGTTTGTGTGCAGAGATACTTTCATCAATAAATCCTGAAGCTTTATACCAAGGAAATTATTTTTATCCATGTTTTACTCATGGAGAATTCAAAGCACAGAATTCTAAAAGCACAGAATAGCAGTGATGGAAATAAAATTAAGAACTACTGACTCTCAACTCTATGTCCAAATAGCAGGGCTCCCTGCAACTAGAACAAAAAAAAAAAAAGAAAGTGGATTTAAAGATATTTTAATAAAACAGTTTCTAAAACTTTTAAAATACTTAAATGCATGCAGTGAATTTTGAGTCCGAGAAGGACTTTTTGAAGTGCCTGAAAATTGGTATGTTAAAAGTGATCCTACATTCTTGCTTGACTGGGACACTCACAGAATATTGTGATTGTTTCCATGTTCCATCTGAAATTTTGAAATAACTTTTTATTCCAAATTTTGGCTGAAAAGTGGGATGTTTTTCAGAGAGAGAACATACTCTGCCTCAGCCTGTGCTTTGTCAAAGTGAATCTGGTCACTCTTCTTGAAAGATGTCTCTGTATTTAACACTAACTTTTGAGACAAACAATTTTTAAATGGGAACATTGTTTTATTCTCTCAGCCTCACAAACTAAGAACTTCCTTTATATCGCATTTTGAGAGGGCAGATAGCTTACTATAAGAACATACAAGAAAGACTGGAAGTTGAATTAAATCCAAGTCCATACTGTGAGAATGTATTTTCATATTTATATGACAAAGACACAACTTATACAACTAAGAAATTTTAATTGAAAAATGCTGACAAAATCCTAACTATTTGGACTGTGCAATCTGTTTTTGATTTTGGACATAAAAGAGTCTTAATTTTATAGAAAAGACGTGATGGGGCTATTATTATTCAAAGTTTTCAATTGTCAATATAAATATTATGATCTTGTTCAACAGTGAGGGGATTGTATTCATTTTGGCAATATTCAAAATGCAATCAACTATAGATTATGCATGCCTTTAGACACTGTGCAATGGTGCATAAAACCAATCAATTATCCTTTTTGGCTAGGCTTATTTGGCACTGTGACTGGAAACCTGTTCTATTGTGAATTGTATGCACCTCAAAAATACATACAAACTATTTTCTTGTTTGCTTAATTAGTATACATGACATTCCTAATCGTACTGGGCATGGGAATCTTTACGATCCAATTTTCACGTGTCCTACTTCTATGGAATTTATCTAGGAATTAAATAAACCCAGTTATCACTCTTTAGAACCTTGTTGTATGTATCTCCTTGTCTCAGTCTCATGTGGTACCTCACCATGTTATTAATCAATGTGTGCAGCATGGAACTCACAATTGTGCGGCATGCTGCATTTTTGCAGCATTTTGAGCTCCACATGAAAGTAAAGGACTAAATGTGTTTGCAGTACGGTTCCCTGAATAATTACTCGAATTATTCCACCAATATAGGTCAGTGTGGATCTTTGCCACCTCTGCTATTTGTAATCCTGATCAGAAATAGACAATTGTGCCAAACTGTGCATCCTGTCAGTCTGCTCATATGAAACTCATATGAAATTCAAGGAATTGCCTTGAATGCTATATAGTGGCCTTGCACAGAGGAACAAAGGAGCCAGAGAAAAATATTATATTCTCTGAGCTTCCTGCACATCACTCTGCTTTACTCAAAATGCCAAAACCCCTGTCTTCTTGGCTAAATAAGCCATTTGTTTAAGACTTGATTCCAGTCAGTAATCCAGTTCACCATTATATTAAAAATGGCACATCCCATTTTATCACAACTGTAAGGCATGGAAGTTTTCTCCACATTCCTTCGTATATGTTGCATTTAGAGGATGCTCTCTTCAATCATACTATTACTGTCTTGACAGTTTAGTCATTGTTATTCATGAGGACTTCTTGATGCTTATCTGCAAGTTGTTCAAAGAAGATCACATAGCGATGACCTTGAAATGAGAATGAATGAGGCCTTTGTGTTCTATAAATCAGTAACAGTCAGGACAATGCTTGTATTTTTCTCCTGGGAGAAAAGAAGATAGCTACCTGTGGCCATAAGCTTCTGTACTTGTACATAATACTTGTTACTAATGCAAAATTAAACCTCTAACATATGAGGTGGAAAAAACAGTGTTCAGCCTAAGTTGCTAGAGCAGGAGAAATACTGAGTGTCAGAGAAGGCAATGAATATATATGATTCAAAGGCTTTGAGGAAAACTTTAAAGACATTCCAGAAGAGCCTAACATAATTAAAAGAGCTGTAGATAGATAAATGCATTAAAGGAATAAACAAATAGCACATTAGAGGAAGGTGTAAGTATTACTGAAGCACAGCTAAATATATTAGCCTGCTATAGCAAAAATAAGCTACTCCTCAAAATTTTAAATTTGAACTTCATGAACAGCATTACATATAAAATAGAAGGTTGACATTAGTAAGGAGGAAAATCAAACTATATTCTCCAGAATTAATTTTTTTGAACCCTTAGGAATAAGCAATAAGGAAAAGTAACCTGTCTTACTAGAAAAGCAACTATCAGATTGATAACGTGGAAACCTTCAGTTTTCACCAGTATGGCAATTGGATCCCAGAATTTGCTGAGAAGCTCTCAAAAAAATTTAAAAATGTCTTGGCATTCTGTGTCACAACATGTAGCTCTAAGGGCAACTTAAATGAATAAGAGATTGAGCAGCTACCTTATGAGGAGATACTAAAAAGGTTGGGAGTCTTTAGCTGTGAAAGGAGAGGGCTGGGAAGAAAAGTGATGAAGGGTTACAAAGTCATGAAAATAGGGGATAAGGTGAAGGCAGGACTTCTGTTCACTCTCTCCTGTAATACGAGAATTTATTAAAAATAATAGAACGTCAGCTTGAAACAGATAAAACAAAGCATTTCTTGAAACACAAGGTAGTGGACTTCTGGCACTCGCTATCACATCAGACTGCAGAGGCAAACTGTGTCAACAGGTTCAAAAAGGGATTGGACAAATAGATGGACAATATCACCACAGGGTAGGGATGTACCTCTGGCATCCCTAACACAACAATGGTGTATCCTGGGAAGTGAAAGAGGAATGGACCTCTGAAAACAGCTGGGCTTGTTACTCTCTGTGAATAGCCTCTCCTATTGCCACTGCTGGAGACAGAAAACTGGGCTGGATAGACCATTAGTCTGACCCAGTAAAGCCTTTCTTACATTCTTAAAATAAAATTTATTTTAATTGCTCTATTTAAATGCAAGCATCAATCTGATAGGCATTACTAATCCTAAAAGTGAATGTAAAGCTTGAATAGTTAAGTTTGTTGTTAAAATAACTTAATAAATCTGTGTTACTTATCTTGGCCTCATAAAAGTCAAAATTGGGTGTGCCTAGTAAAAAAAAATTCAGTAAATGATGTCCTCTCTTTACAGGAATACTGCTGCTTTCTGAATTGTAAGAATTTGTGGTTACTTTGTTTTAAATATACAGCTTGTATATTTTAATATTCTATATTGTATCATATAAGGTGAAAGTACTACATGGTTGTATGTGCTTACAAATTTCCAGCCAGGCTTAACCTAGAAACCAGCATACAGCAACGTATTATAGCTCGTTAGAAATACAGTGGTGCCGATAATATTTCCCAACACACTGCTTTATTTTTACATTTATGAAGTAGAAAAGTCCAGGCTATAAAACTCATTTTGTTGGCATAAACAGGGGATGATTGTGTGAGGTTGAGGATGAGCTCACAAAAGATCTGTAAATTTTCAGCACATCAGCTATAATTACACACAGATGCAATTCTCTGTCTCCATTTTTTTTTAATTTTAAAAAAGACACCCTATCTCTCTATCTGCTTGCTTCATGAGAAATATAAAAGTAGCAGACAAAATGCATTTTTCAAGCACATGTATAACACACGTATCAGTAATGCTGTCTTCAGAGTGCTAAGAAACTCAGTAGAATACCCTGCTTCTAAGGAAATCTCTCAAAACATTCATCCTATCACACCAAGGAAAAAAAAAAGCATGTTCTGAAAATTAATTGTTCTGGACTCTGTTTGACTAAGGAGAAAAGTTTTGATCCAGGGCTTTTTACTTAGCTACTACATTACATACCTTAGATCCATGTAACAAATCTTCAAGCATACAGGAGCCTGCCCCATCTGTGTTTCCATTTTGAAGTTCACTTGGCTGGACGGACTGAAGTTTCCGGTCAGATTCACAAAGCCCATCTAGGTAGTCTCTGCTCTGCAGGTAGGTTCAAGTGAGCCCCATAAATGATGTCTACATTAGTAAGCAGTGCAGGCTAACAGGAAAGGACTTGTGGCATGAAGGAGTTAGTGCTGAGAGCTTAACATCCACACCACATATTTCAGAAAGGTTTACTTAGGGGTATTTCTAGCCTGTTCCTGTGGCTGGAGAGCATTAGGTGTGCTTTTGGAGCGTATCTTCTAGGTTGATCTCATCCAAAAGCAACCTAGTTCCTATGCTTTGAGATTGCTTCATGATGTGAATAAAAGCATGATAAATACTCCAGAAGCACATGCTAAAATGCTAATGGTGAAATGCAGCCATGGGTATCATTAACATTCAAAATTAGTTACATTTCAGTACTTTAAGCACAAAGGTCTTTCACGGTCTGGGTTACTTACAGGCCATGTTTGTGAAGGATTTTCATCAGAATAGTACTTCTAACCTTCCTTTAGTATAAGACTAGATAAGGCTAGGGAAACTGTAAGATATCTGAGCAAATATGAACTTCATAGAACAAAAAAAAGAACTTGTTTGCAAATATAAATATTTGCTTTAACTACATTTATCCACCAGATGGTGTCCCACAACATATCCTTTAGGAGCTGCCTGAAAGAATGAGGAATGGTTCTACATCTATTTCACAGATACCAACACTGAATTTTTGAAACTTACAAATATTTTTCAATACTTGAATGCTCAAGGACAAATTTTAAATTTTATCAAAATGCCATACCTGGAAAAAATCATGGTAAATGGTGCTCTTTATTGCTGCATTACGCTTTTCCCATTTTTGTCTTTTGACAAGCCATGGAGGCAGGAAGCTCTCAAGTGTCCATATTTTATTAAAAGTGTAGAAAAACTGCATGGTTTAGAGAATATTGACACTAAACTAATAAATTCAAGCTGGTTTAGGAAAAGGTCAGGCTTATATAAATAGAAAATATTCAACAGTCTACTCAATGACAAAACTTTGAAAAAGACCACTAAAAAGTGGAAAAATAGATCCTTTTGATTAATGACTCAACAGTGGAAGAATGTTGCCCATACCCATCTGTGTCCCAGACAAAATGGAGGAGATGGTTTATCTCCTGCCAGGACAAAAGCCAGCACAAAAGGAAGATCTTACAATGCAGAATTCTGGTGAATCTTCACTTATGGTACTCCACGGAGTCTGTAGTAACAATAGGGAAAGGAAATGTGACAGACTAAAAAAAATCTCACAGAAAGCCAGAAGATGAGAATTTAAGTTTTTTTACTGAATAGGGCTACAGGTGTGTATTTGAGTGGAATCTGGTTCTGTATTTACAAAAGTATACAATATCACTTTAAATTCTCTACTAGCAGAATAGTAAGACAGGAAAAAACAAATAGAAAATAAAAATAGAATCTATGGTTCCTGTAGTGTGTCGTTCATTATGTATCTGTTGACTAAACTGAAAGAGCTCATGGCAATAGGCTATATTACTATCTGTACAAAATGCTTCATAAATTCTTGGTATTTAAGCCAACACTTCCAATACTGTTTCAAAATCAGGAGTCCAAAGCTGGTTCTTAAATCAATGCTCCAATTCTCAGTTGTACCAAGTGCCCAACCATATCTGCTTAGTCAGTAAGAACTACAGTGCTCAACATTTTAATATAACTTACATAGGTTTGCAAACTTTTCCCCTCACCTTTGCCACTGCTCTCACCAAGATACTCTCCCCTGCTGTTTCCTCTTTCCTTTGCAGTATGAGAACTGTTGCCAACAGGCAATTTCTCTGTTGGACAAGTAGATACATAATCATGGGTAAAGAAAAGTTGACGCCATACCATGTAGATCCCACATTCAGTTGTGGGAATCAGTTGTGACTGATTCAGTTAACTTTGAAGAGTGTCAATATTTCTTTTCCTGGTGTCCTTTCCAGCATCTGCTTTGGATGAGGAAAAGGTTCTGGAGCTACCACGGTTCAGGAGGTGGCTTCACTGCTCCATGGCCTCCCTCTGCTCCTGCCCTGTGCATATCAGTCCTTCTCCCAGCAGACATTCCCTCAGCACAGCTCTGTGCCTTGGCCTCATCCATCTTTTAGCGACTTCTCAAGCAGCGTGATTCATGGGGAGTGACCTCCTATGTGGAGAACTGGCCCAGAATGACTAATAAGTAACAGTTACACAAACAGCAAAAAACCCCAAGAACTCAGGCTTCTTTTGGCTTTAAGTCATACATTTCTATGAAATGGTTGAGGTAGAGCTCATAATTTGATATAAAAGTGATTAGTAATGATGTGCAGCTATTTGGAACCCTATTTAATAGTATGCTCCATCTTTTTATTTACTATATTCTGTCTCCAATTTTCTAATTAGTTTCCAGTCTTTGTATTTAATCCTTGTTTATTAGTAAAAGTTATTTTTTTTACTTCTCAGTGACTTCTACAGCACTTATGAAACATGAGGAGCAACTATATGTACCCTTAAGTGGTTTAAAATGTCAGCATTCACTGCCTTTATTCCTTGGTATGCACCTGGACTGTAGCACTCTGCTGGAATGTGGGGCATCAGTATAATTGCTAAGGCCTTCTGCAGATTCAGGAGTTTGCCCTGATGAAATACAGAAGAAATATACCTCTAGGGGATGGAAATTTTGGTCTGAAACCACAGTACTCGCCTGAACATGTAACCTAGCCCCCAGTTCACATCAAATGACACCAACCTTCATCCCACAAGTTGTAGGAACATATTAGTTTCACGTCCATGAAAGCACCAACCTCCTGATTTGTGTCTAGCTTTAGAATCAAAGCCAATGTCTAATGTATTACTTATTCATAAACCAGTACATTTCAATGAAATCAGTCTAATGATTCTGGAATTTCTACTGTAAGATGGTTCTAGAGAGAATGCATAATTGGACTGTGCAGAGGTACAAATGGCCAGCATCCAATGAAAAATCATCAACCAGCCTGAAACAGGCACACTTCTTGTTATATGATCTTTATATGTCAAGAAAACAGGGGCGAGGGGGGTCTGCCTCAACTAATTAATTTTCCAGCAGTATCTATTTGCATGATGAAGCAAAGCTTGTAAAAGGTGGCGACACATATAACTGTTTTCATTAAGGTATTCTTCACTTTGATACTGCTGAGAATTTGACAGCACTGTTCTTAAATTAGATTTTTGTCATGAATGCCTTGATGTTTTGTACTCTGTGTATAGTGGCCTCATACCATATTCTTAGAGACAAAAATAACTCCTTTGTGTTCAGCTGAGTAGCTTGGTAGCTGTCTGAGAGACTGAACAGTGATAAATGAGAGAGAAATAAAAGAAGACTTAGAGATTACTGAAACCTAGTGTGCCTGTACCTTTACAAGGGAAAGTACCAGGTAGTTTTATAGATGAGAAATCTTTTTGCGGCCAAAAAATGAAAGCCCAAACCTTCAGACTACAGATAAGACATACATTCTTAACAGCAAGGGTGAATGTCCAAATCAGCAGAGATGGATTCTGCATCTGCTGAAGTCTTCCTTCACATTTCAGTGCCTTTCTGAAACATATTGTTTAGTCAAATACAGGTTATGAAGTTCAGTACAAAAGTACCTGGATGTATTGTATATAATCATCTAGCAATCTCCCCTGGCCTTCCAATATTAAAAAAGCTTTGGGAAATGCAGTAAAATTGGATTCATGCTCTGTTTACTCTTCCATTTAAAAAAGAGTAACAAATAACATTTAAATACTTCTCATGTGTGTGTCAAATATTTTGCCATATCTGTAGCCTTTAGAATGCATAATTTGCATAATTTTTTGTGGCTTCTATAGTCTCAGATTCTTGGGCTCTAATGAAAAATAGCACCTTGCTTTAGTGGCTGTCTTTTTCAGACAAATGTAAAGCTGATAGAAACTAAACCATCCTTGTGAACCAACTAAAGCGGACAGCTGATTTTCTTTGGCTCTTTTAAAGACTTCAGCCAAAATAAGTTTTCCTTTTTTTTATGTTTCTCCTGCAAATACAATCTCAGAAACAAGAACAAATTGCATTCCATACACTTAAAAAGAAATAGAGTATTTTCCTTCTGTTTTTCTAAACAGTTATCCTTGAAACAAAGAAATACTGTATAACAGACTTTACAGCCTGTGGCAGAGAACAACACACAACTTGGCCAGTAGACTGTGTGTGGAAAAGAAAAAAACAATTTCAATGAACAATATGTTGCAAGGAACAACATCAATTGTTATCATTACTTTCTTCTAAAATGAAAATGGTCCAATTTAAAGAGAATTCTTCCAAAAACTCATACAACAACAAAAAAAGGAAATTATGTAGATTCTAGTTTACAATTAGAAAGGGAAAAAGAAAATGTACATTTAAAAATGTTTTATATACATGTTTATTATCTGTACCATATGAGTTGTGCTTTGTCCATAAGTGGACAATTGATAATTTACTTAAAATGCTTGGATAAGGACTGGCCCTTTGGCAGCAGTGAAGTAGCATGGAGTACATAAAACAAGAATCAGTGTAATCTGTTTCTTCTGGTGAGATACATTTTTATTTTGTTGAGACTTTTGTCTCAATTTACAAAAATGCAGTTTCAATTTGATTTAATATTTCCAATGCCATGTACTAAGTCCATTACTTTTCCAGTCTTAACTAACAGCATTTCAGTGAATGGTGCAGCTACTCTTCAGCAAGCTAGATCCTGCCTCACTTATGCACAATTTCAGCTGAACTCCGTGAGAGTTCTTTCTTCTAAAGAAGTAGACATCTGAGTTCTAACTTGTATCGAGCATATTTGGATCTTTCAACATGCCTGATGCCAAAATATAATGCTATATGACAGTTTTGTAAGCTAACAAAATGAGCACTCACTATATCATCCATTTTATTTCCATTGTAACGAAAAAGCTCATGATCTTAACATATACATTCACATAATACTATTACTTGCATTAGTTGCTTGCACGCAGTACTTCTTTTCTTTCTAAATTACTGCTATGTTTAGTATTTTCTATTTTTAACAGAGCATACCAGTCTGGCAAACGATTGCTAGTAATGATTCAGTTCATCACCCTCTTGTAGGCAAGTGCTTTTGCTTGTCTGCAGCCTTGTTAAGGCTTTGTACGCAACAACTGTCTCCTCTGCATGCAAAACATAGGGAGGTGGAACTAACATCCAGATATATCTGGCAAGGAAAGCCTAACACTCTAAGCATTAGTTTTTGTCGTGGTTTAACCACGGTTAACATTTAACTAGTTTAAATTAACTCTATCCTAGCCAAAGCCAGCACAGTTTTAAGACACCCTGGCTATTACTGTTCCAGTCCCAACCAAACCATTTCACTGTTTCTACCTTCCCAGATACTTAGTGGACTGGTAAAGTTTACAATCAACAGAGTATTTTGAAAAATCCAGGTTCCTGGCCATTTCACGTAGATAAAAAAATTATTATTCTTTCAATAGTGATAGAATTTTAGTCTAGTGTTTTTGGCCAAAACTTCCGTGGTCCAAGATATGTGTTGTGCTTCCATGTCTGGTTGTTGCTCCCCATGCAGTTTAGTCACATTTAGGTGATTTTGAATGAATGCAGTTTGCAAAGTCTGTTGGGAATTTTCAGGATGAAAAGCACTTTATAAATGTAAAATATTGTATTATTACAGCTGCCTCCAAGAGAGAAGTTGGGTTTAGCAGAACATTCGGAAAGAAAATTTACAGAAATTTATTAGAAGCTTAATTTTGTTTCCAAACCACAGTCACTAGAGATTCAAACTATTTATCTTGAATTGTACCTGCCAAATTTTGATGAGATTAAATTCCCCCCTCCCCGTTTAAAAGAGTGGGGTTGACCACAGTCATACTGCAGACTTTAAAGTAACCTGCATTATTAGGTTTTCTCCACATTCCAACCCATCTGCCTTAGGGTATTAAACCCTACTTTCATCTCTGTGAGGTTCAGTATTTCCAAATCCAAGACATAAGGCCATGTCTAGACTACAAGCTGAAAAGTGGGTTTGACTGCACACATGCGCACACTAAGCCCCATGTCCCACAAATTTTCCATCTATACTTTTGTACGTAGCCCACTCACAGCTTGGTTTTAAGTAATCTATGCTGTTATGAAGAAAAAAAACCTCCCAGTACTAGCTGATGAACCATTACCATGATTGATTTTGCCTGGGTGCAGGCCAGGCAGACTGCCTGAACAAAAGCTTGGCCCACACAAAGCCACTGAGTATAATCAGTGTTTCTGAGTATAGCAAGAGTTTTTCCACCTTCTGGCACTCATGCTAAAATAACGCCTTGGTATTAGTTTAAGGGTTTGTGGTGTGAATTATGGGAGAGTTAGGTCTTGAGAATATTCTGAGATCCACACATGCTTGACAGTATAGATGCAAATCCTAGACATAAAAAACATTGTAATGGCCCCAAAATCACGAGATTAGATTAATGAGATATTTTCAAATCCACCGCCAACTTTTGATGCTGGAGCCCAAACCAATTAGGGTTCGGGATACAGCCTGAACTTTTACCATGCAAAGATTATGTGCGCCACAAAGCTGAAGGCTAGATGTGGAGAGCAAACTCAGTGTTCCTGCTCCTCAGATGTTTTGCTGAAGGTAATGAGGCAAACAATGAGCGACTTCAATCCTCTGCAACATCCCTAGCCAAAAAGGACCTTAATAACCAAGAGTAATCCTGAAGTATGATTACATTAAGCAGCCTCTGTATTCCTGGGACTGTCTTCCTTCCTTTAATCTTTGTGTGTGGGATAATTAAGATATTTTGAAGTTCTTTCAGGTATTGTAGTTTCACAAAGTGGTGTTTAGACTTATGTGGTGATGTGGTATTAAGTCACTGCTACACTACCTATTGTATCAAAATAAAGAACAGTTAGTGATACAAAGAGGACTCGAATAGGAATGGAGGATTCCCAAGCCTCCCTTTCAAGGACAATCCTAGATTTCTTACAGTGGCATTACTGCGTGTGACATGAGGTTGAAACTGGAGTATCAGTGCTGAATGTCCATAGGAAGCAATGCATATAGGAGGGGAAGAGGGCTTCTAGGGAATGATGCATTCACTAATGACCTCTAAGCAGACTAAAATTCTGTCAGGAAGAATAAGTCCTCCCTCAGATGTTTGGAATGAAGACTTGGGAAGGACTGCCACCACGTTATAAGCACAAGTGTGCTGACATTAGTAATGAACATTAAGTAATAGAAAAACTGAAAAATGTAAACTATTTTTAACAAGCTGGATAAATCACATATTTTATAACCATGCTATTCATAAATATGATGCGTTCTTTTTAACACAGAAATGTGAATCTAATAATGCTAATTAAATAAAAGCTAATAAAAAGACCACATTGGTTGCTGCATATAGACAGTTATAGTTCATATTGGCCTTTTAGACCTAACTGGTGAAATACCATTTTCCTGTGTTGGTGGTGCCATGCCATTGCTTTATTTACATTTTAGACTACGAGATCTCATATGCCACCTACTGGACAGATGTTTTAAGTTATTTTAATGTGCATGCTATGAACACAGATTATCGGAACACTGCCAGCTAGTCTCTTGGCGATTGTTTTACTACGTGAAGGCTCTAAACCAAACTCCCTTTAACACAATTGAAGGATTTCTGTTGACTTCAACAAGGTTTGAATTGGACCCTTAAAGAAAGTTAATGCTGCAGCAAAAGCATGCATCGTTCTTCCTTCTGACAATTTATAAAACAAATGACCTATCTTAAACAGTTTATTCTTGACAGTAAGTGTTTTCTAGAATGTAAAATAAAATGAAGTATTTCATGGCCATATATGCCTCTGTCCTTAGTAACCATCATATCCATTCATTTTTGTTTATACTTGTTGATTAAATGAATAGTAATAAAATAACCACTTTCCTCACTTCACTTAAGAACAGAGAAAGTCATTAAAGTCTTATTGAGTAAATTAGTTCCAGTAGTTCAGTTTTAGTGCTTTTTTAACAGACCTTATAATGATACTGAGTTTTGACAAGAATTATGTATTGGGTTGCCCAGAACAAAATATTTTATTCTGAGTAAGATATCCTTCTTTTATGTTCTCCATATTATTTTTTAGAAGGAGCACAAAATATCTATTCTATGCACAATTTATAACATGCTACATATGTAAATGTGGTACAGTTCAAGTAAGAAGCAGATGTAAAACGGATATAGGCTAGAGTGGGCCCAACCTAAAAGTTCATGTAGGCATTTGAGATATAACAGTATTTACTGACATTCTCTACAACTGTAAAACAGATATTGTGCTATAACTTCTTGTACATACAGAAGTAGAAGTAATTTTTAAGTAATTTTCCTTTAAGTAATTTCTTTAAAGAAAAAAAACCCTCACAGATATGGTCCTTTGCTGTTGTAAGGAGCTCTACAGCAACAGGTACTTTCATCTGTCATAGAAACTACTAAAATGCTTTTCCACTCATTTTTGACATAAATGGGTGCGAAATGCATTGCCACCTACTAGTTAACAGAATCTCCTCAGAATACCTATTTTATAAAATTTGTCCCCAAAGTGCCTCCTGGACGTGCCTGATCTTTCTGACGCTGTGCAAGTGTGCAGCCTTAATAAGTATCTCAAATGTTTTTCCTCTCTTGAAGCTTCAACTGTGCAAAAAAATCTCTGGAGAGATACCCTCCCAATCCTCTGTCTCCTCTGTTGGTTGCTAAAGGTGCTTCCTGCACAGAGGAACCAGGTGGACAGACATGGAAATGCCAGGCAGTCATTATCACACCTCTTATGCTCCAACAGCTTGCCAGAGTTTGCAATGGAAAAAGTAAAGGAGGGAGTCAGTATGGGACGCTAATTCCATTCGGCTACACAACAGGTGGATGGAAATGAGCATCTGTGATGCAAAACTCTGAAGGGAAGCTGGAAGGCAAGATTTCATTATGCTACCCTCCCAAGAGGTAGCAAAGGTAGCAAGTAAAGAGAAAAACAAAAATTATGCAAAACACCATCTCTTACTGGCTGTTTATACAAAGGTGGCTTGCTACATCCAACCTTAAAAAAAGAGACATGCATCTCCTGGACTTAGAGGAGGCCAATCTGGTTACCATCAGGGAAGAACCATGCCAGGGATTTTCACCTGCAGGATTTTCCATTTACAGCAAAAATTGTTATGTTGTTCTAATCAGGCAGGCATGAATGTGTGAGATGAGAGCTACATTTTAGACGAAAACTACCAGAAGGGAAGACACTATTCTGTTTTTCCTCAGAGTGAAAATTTGTTGGAAATACTCCTCCTGAAAAACAAATTCAGATGTTGACAGTTATGAAAGCTTTATTTGTATAACGTTTCCATGTTAGGATACATTTTAGAAAAGCAGCCCTGTGAAAAGCTTTGAAGAATTGCAGAACGGCCAAGTGAACAAACAGAATGTTCTGACATTTCCTTTCTTGAATACTGTTTATATGTCATCTAAACCAGTTTGTAATTCTAAATAGACTTAAGACTGAAGTCCCAAAATAAATGTCTCTCACAACAACCATGTTTTGCATTGGAAAAAGAACGTCTTCATTGCCTGAAGATTACAGACATAAATAGTGACAAGGTTTTGAATATGGCATAACACACGTTTGTTATGGAGCCTATTCACTTTCTGGACGCTGATGTCAGGTGCAATAGTGACAAGAACTACTGTTACGGTCAGTTATGAACAGTACGGACAAAGTTTAATCTTTGGAGAAGTAGTCATTTTAAATTCATCATTGCTGATTATCTCTGCTGACAGCGGCCTCATTGTTAAGTTGTTTTGTAACCATATTACTTTAACTACATTTTAATTCTAAATGCTAATCTGTTGTGATCATACAGATACAGAGAGCATTAGCTGAACACTGAAATCCCACTGCACTTCAGGCTAGAGGATGGTTTTGCTTAAAACTCTGTGATTAAGCAAGTACAGCTAATATTTGTTTATTACCATAAAGGTATACTGAGAGACTTCTAAGCTTAGATAAGATAAATAATCCTTTAAAACCTAACGTCATGCTTAAGGCAGGGATTATCCTGCTGCTGGTGAACCGCCATTATTAAAAGTCAAGATTAATCAAAGAAAAAATCAAAATAGTAACATCTGGTTAGATTTTCTTTTTTCTCTGAAACTTCTTCTGTAAGGAGTCTCAGAATGTGAGGATTTTTTTCTGACTTGGACTGAATAAAAGATTTTTAAATCTTGACACCTACTGCTGCAAAGAATTTCCATTCTTTGTTCTTCCCTGAAGTGTTTTGATATTAAATTTTACATACAACCTGGAGAATGGGTGGAATGTACTGAATATTCATTTCCACCTCTCAACTTTATAGCAATAGCATTTTTCACACTCTTAGCCAAACTGAGTGTGCATGTGTTTCTATGCATTATATTCGTGTACGTGAGTCAACAGCAACAACAAAATGTTCTCACTCTAAAAATACCTAAAAACCTGTTAAGCACTTAGCCCTAGGATTTTGGAAACTTGGTGTGCATTTTGCCACTTTATTAGTTAAGGCTGTACTGTAGTCATAGTAAGTTTTAGTAAGCTTTAGTTTAGTAAAAATGTAATTTTATTGTTTTAAAAGAGATCCTAGAGCATTCCAGTAAGGATCTTCAATCAGCAGGGATCTATCAGCTCTTTCTGTTACATGTTCTTTTACGTGTGAATTCAAGGTAATTAAAATTGCTGGAAAGGAAGTCTGGAATGGGCTGTAGTGTCTGCGTAGGCAGGTGATACTTGGTTCTGTGTCTTAATTTCATTCAGCCTGACTCATTCATTGATTGCATGAAACAGTTTGGGACTTAAAAGAGAACTAGGTGACTGAAACTAACTTCAGGTAGGAAGGAAATAGCAGTAGCTGAGAGTAAAAACCAACGCATGAAAATATTCTTATAGATCCTTTGAGAGAGAGACAGATCTCCATTTTAATTAAAGTTCCCAGTGTTTAAAATTGTGTTTGGGGTGATAATGTGGAAACATTTGCTGGATTATAGCAGATCCTACATGTGCAAATAAGAGATTTTCAGATTTACAAATGCGCCATAATATTGGATGGATTAATTTTAATAAAATAAGCTGTATACACTTTGTTCAATTATATTCTGGTTCATGGGTTATAAGCAAAACCCTGACACCAAGTGCATGGTAAGTCTGTGAATTTGTTGTGCAGGATGGGCCATTTCTGTCTCTTGGCAGGGAAAAGATTACATAGTATTACAATTATTAAAATTCTAATTTGGGGCCAGGTTTTGCCCTCAGGTACTTCCTTAATTTCAGTAGGGAGCTGTGCATGTTTATCTGATTGAAGAATTTGGACACTAACATTCTTGGTGAAGGTAACTTTTTTCTTCAACAAGAATATGCACTAGCCAAATCTAAAATCTGACCGTAGCAGGGATAGGTTTCTTAACAGAAGACGAATGTCAGTAACTGTTCTGTTTTGATAAGGTAAAGCGATTTCCTTGTAAGGGAGTGGGAGATGGAGCAGAAGGAAGGAAAGAAGGATCTTCTTCCAGATACCTTGTAGGCTTGTTTTTAAATTACGACTTCGGATCTAACAACAGGTTTGGCAAGTGTTTGCCTAGGAAATCCTGACACTATGCCAGATTTTCTTCGCTGATTTGTTGTAGAGTGTGCATTTTTTAAATACACTGTAATCATTTCAGACCACATAATTAGAAACACAAAGCAGTTTACTGAAACATAGTGATATATTAAGAGTTCAGTTAATTACATGTAAAGAAACAAGTCAGACTTCAAAACCTTTACTCAGTTTCTATTTTATTTGCAACTGGGACATGTTGATGGGACTTTGCCTGCTTAACATTGAGTAGGAGTTTCAGAATTTTAACCTGAGGGTAAAATTTTCAAAAGCATTTAAGCGACTGGCTCACTGAAAATCAATAGGACTTTCACTCCTTAGGGCAACATTTTAGAAAGTATGTAGATACCGAAGTCCAGTTGACTTCAGTGTCTATGTATATTAAAAAATCCTGCTTTATTGCCCTAAATTTCTTTAAAATAGAAGTGTTACATTTCAGTGTCACCTAAGAGTTTCCGAAAATGTTACCCCAAATAAACAAGCTGTTATTCTCATATTTTTTTCATTTGTAAAACCCTGTTTTGTTTTTCTTTCTTCTTCAACATATGCAGAAATCATACAACATATTTTGGATGATAATAAGCCACACCGTCTTCAATCTGGTCTTAAAATCTTACTGCAAATGCTCAAGAAGAGGTGGCAATTATATTTAGTGCAGACAGTTCTTCACTCTACTGTAAATTTTCCTAGAATTTCAAAACATACTTAAATATTTCCCCCTTTCAGTCTATTTAATGTCTTTTTTGATAAAAGTGATAAATTGCCTCCTTTGAAGCCGCAGCCTGACCTAAGTTGTTCTGTCTACATTATGTATAAAAGCAAGTAGAAAGAAATAAAATTGTAATACAAAATCTTAGGGAGATGAAGAAGACATAATCAGAACTAATTAGTCATTCTCATTAATGAGAATATATGTTATGTTTTCCATTGGATCTCTCAAATGTAATTTACTGAGAAAATTAAAAAGTACCACTTAGTATAGAAAAACCTCAGTATTCAAAAAATCTTTGGTTTGAGAATTTGCGGGGGGGGGGGCATATCATGGTTCTTTTAACATGTTTTCTGTATGAGCTTTAAAACTATGCTAACTTGTTGCACAACAGCTTACAAGTTCTCAACAGTTGCATTTATTACAATTTTACCTCACTTTCAGGCAAGTTCTCTTATCATGCTCCAAATCACATTTTATGCTGCTTTGAAGTACATTACTAATATGCTTATTGCTTAACAGAAAATAGCCTGACAGTCATTTCTGTTTTAAGGTGCAAAGTAATAAATGTCAGTTTCTTTTTTGCAGTCATTTATCTGAGGCTGTATTTATTCTCAAAGTATCTGCCTTTGGAAACAAGTCAGAAGTGCAATGCTCTAATAGTCTTCTCTTTGGGACTAACAATAAAAACATAAAAACAAATTTGAACCTTTCTTTCCATGCAGCCTTCATTCTAATTCTGGCCTTTTCTAGTCATTATTAAAACTGGGCAGGCCCAAGTTTTATGAAAAATTGGGAATTCCTTCTTATTTTGTGCATGTTCAGTGATCATGTGGTTTGCAAAGACAAGGCTCTCTGTCAGTCATTTGTACTTGTCAGTGCATACCCTTCTATTCCCTGTGGCTGTTTTGTGCTGCTAGACAGGTGTGTGCACTCTGCACAAAACTTTGCCCTTCGGACATCATTATAGTGTCTAAGAAACATGGAGGATGGGATCCTGACAGACTTATAAATGACCATGAAGAAGGGAATTCTCTTTTGGGATCTTTACAGAACATATGCCTTGTATTATTCCACATCCATTGAGAGAAGTGTGGTTTTTACCATCCCAGAAAATGGAGAAAGCAAGATTTAAGGTGTGGATAACTCTGGATACCATTCTCTCTGAAGAGTGATGGATGGCTTTACCACTATGTTTAGGTTCATTCAGAAGCAAGGCTGTTAAGATACAAGAGGCAGTTAAGTAGAAAAAAGCATGTAGTTAAATGTAGCACTTTATCCCTGGGTACATGTACAAACATTTAAATTAATCTGGTTAACAGGTTTCTTCCCTGCACCTTCCCCACAGTCACCTTTCAAGGATCTGACTAAACAATGCCACCATGCCAAGCAGCAGAACGGAGCTCTCGTGGATCCTTAGGACCAGTGAAATCCAGTCTCCTGGGCCCTTCACACTGAGCATTCAACCTCTCCAGACACTCAGGTATAGTCAGTATGCCCTGGCTGATCTTAAGCGTCATAATGGAAGATAAAGGAGAGAGAATTTATTGCCTAGGACTCAAAGCATATAGGGTTTTATAGATCAATAAGAACATCCTGAGTTATGCCCAGAGGCAAAAAGGAAGCCAGTACAGACTTCAAAGACCTTGTGTAATATATTCCTTATGGCCAATATTACAGATTAAGCACAGAGCAATGTTCTACACAAGCCATCAAATCTGACTAGAATAAGGACAGACTATACGTTGTATAAGTCTATTTTGGAGGCTACAAAGGCAACTTATAGCCTTCACCTTTGAGAACTTATCACAATCATCTAACTAATGACAGCAAAAAATATTTTAAGTCTAGGAACCCGTTCTGAGCTAAGCATCAAGAAACATCTTTTGATTGTGAAGTTCACTCAAGAAGAACAACCAAATTTGGCTGACCGGCATCCCTTCCCCTCATGCAACTTCTAATCTCTCTCAGGAAGACTCAGAAAAAGTGAAAGCCTGCAAGCTCTAGGCTTGCAAAAGAAAGTGTAAATCAAACTAACTGACAAACTCCTCAGAAGCCTGCTTACCTTTCAAAGCAGGGAGGCTGACAGTACTGACCAAGGAACTGAAATAATGAAATTTTCATACAATATTTGTAACAAGTGGAAAATACAAATGAAATTAAAATAATGTCTACTCTGTGTCTAGTGCACAGGAAAATGAGGTAATCTGTATTATCTTTCCTGTGGCAAATTCAGGGCCAAACTTTTCCTTTACAAAGGCTGTAAGAGGCTTGTCTTGAGGTCTTCCTTCTCTAAGTGACAAGACCAAGAGAAGTATGTGACAAACTTAATGGTTCCATATAGCCCAAATCTGAAAGGATGATTTTTAGTTTTCATTGAAAGCTGAAAAGGTTGAGGCTTAGCAAGCTCCTTGCAGACCCAGTCCTACAGCCACTCCAAGGTCCCATTCATTTTTCCTGTGAGAAGATTATATGCCTTATTTCAAAGAAAACAGCTCTCAAGGAAACTTCTGACTTTCCCAAGTCTCATCTAATGTGGGAAAATTTTTCTACGAGGAAGAGGTCCCCTGACTGGTATCCACAGGTACTGTGGATAACTGGAAAATGGGTTCCATGCTTTTAATTATATTGGCTCAGTTCAGCACAGAGACTATCCTGCAGGGAAGATGAGATGTGTGAAAATCTGTATGATCTGTGAATATGAGCAAAAATGAAGTAGGACTTGAACATCGACAAAGTAGACCCTTGGTTAGCTGCTGTTGAAGAAAAATAATGCTCAAATATTAATAGTCTGTAATGTACATATCTTCTTTGATAATTTGCTTAAGGAAACTTTCACTTTCTACTTTTTTTTAAAGGGAAGGTAAAATGCACATCTTTGCTTTTGTGGTTAAATAAGACGTTCCATGAGAGTGGAACTTGGACCTTTGTCAGGGGTTAGCAGTGATCCCACTCCTCCATACGTTACTCTGCTGAAAGATCTCACTCTGCCTTGCAACATTCTTGTTATTCCAGAACTGGGTTGGGCTAGTCATAATAGATGCAGGCAATCAACTCAACTTCCCCACACACAGCTCTGCCAGTAAAACTCATTTCACCTTGCAACACTCCTGTTTTTCCTGTGTCTTTTAAGCAAAGGCTATCGATTTGGCACTCACTGTGGATCTGTCCTTACTCCTGCCGAAATCCAGGGTAACTTTCCTAGTGATGCAAGAGGAAAGTGTTGCTGATACAGACAAATACCTGCTTATGACTAGGATGAAACAAAGTTGTCTTCTCCGAATGACTGAGATTTTGACCCTGACAGTAGAGGTAACTGACTTGTGTTCCACTTCTGCTTTCATTACAGCAAGTAAAATCCAGGATGACTATAGATATCAACTCAGTTACAAAGAGTATAAGTGAGATTAGAGTCTAACCTTTACATAACGTGGCCTCTTGCATGGTTGTGCTTTATCCCAAGAAAAAGGTTTCTTTTTAATTAGAATACTATAGCTTTCAGTGTTGATCACTGTTGTTTTATTTATAATGAAAATCTATAGAGCATTCACTGTGATGCAGACAAGCATTGGCCTACTGACAGCATCTCAATTTACACTAGTGTTTGGATTTGGGCCATGTAAGTTGTTTATGTAAAATCAAATAAGTGTGTGACACAGTAAAATAGTATGCCAAAATAAGGATTATTCTTTTCTCTTTGTTTTCTTTATCACATGAAATAATACATTAAAAATATAGGAATGCTCTAGGCAATGTACAAAACTAAAAAAGACTAATTTGGTGAATGAGCATAGTGAGAGGCTATGAATATGGATATGCTTGTACTAAGCAGCCTAGAGGAGATACTTTTTATGCGTGATGATACAGAAATACATACTTGTAACTCTGCACACCAGGGAGAGAATATTCCCCTAAAACAAGTAGTTTCTCTAGCAGCGCTCCTTGTTGATCAAAGCTGCATAATTTAAAGCATCTAGAGGCAGCTTTAAATTATTCACAATATTTTTTTTAAGTGATCTGGGTATATTGGAGACAGTATTTGTGTAAACTAGCAGTCTTCTGTAAGTAAGTTCTATAAACTTTTGCATCCTTACAGAGCTGGCAAGTTTTCTGAAAGTCACATTCGAGAAGAGGGGACTTAACTTTGCATAACAGGAGCAAGAGAGACTCATTCTGACACCGTGTTAGTCACATCACACAAAAATGCCAGGCACGCTGGGACATATGGAACGGCAGGGCAGAGCCGGCAGCCTTTAGGTCTCAGCCCGAATGCTGCTGTGTGGTGCCCGAGAGTTTTCTGATACCCTCAAAAGCCCCAAATAGGAATCCTGCAATTAGTGCATCTAACTCCTCCTTTACTGCAGTCTTCTCTCCTATTGGTAAAAGGTCTTCGCAGGCTCATGTAGGGATCCCACCCCTTTTGTGGGTTTTCATTCTGAAGCTATCCACAACTTTACACCTGAATGAATGCCAAGCCTCTCTGAATATATAAAGGAAACCTTCAAGAGCAATTTCAGAGTTACTCTGAAGAAGCAGAACAAAAAGATTTCATCCAGCTCTGTCAGACAGAGACTGAACCAACCATGCTTCTCCCTGCCATTCACTTCTATGGCTTTCTCCTAGCTTGCATCTTCACGAAAAGCTACTTGGCTTTCAAGAACGATGCCACAGAGATACTTTATTCACACGTTGTTAAACCCGCTGCAGCGAGCCCAAGCAGCAATAGCACGTTGAATCAAGCCAGGAATGGAGGCAGGCACTTCACCAGCACTGGATCCGACCGTAACAGTGAGTATCCCACCGGCGGCACTTCCACCGCGTCCCGCAGCCCTTGGCCCTCCGGCGGCGGGGCGCCCCGGCGGGCGGCGGCAGCCCCTCCCGGCCCGGCCCCGGGAGCGGAGTCCCCCGGCCGCAGCCGCGGCGCCCCGCTGCAGCGCGCTTTGCCCCCCCGAGTGCGGCGCTATAGGGAACCAGCGCCTCCGGGAAGCCGGGGCAAGGGAAGATGCTGCTGGTTGCTGGCTGGGATCTGCCTCGCCGGGCGGCCCCCAAGCAAGCCTCCCTCCCCCGTGCGAGTCCTGTAGGACCGGCTCTCTCGGGCAGGTTACTTCCTGAGGGAGGTTCATCCAGGAACGCCGGGTTTCATGGGTTATCCGGCAGGGAAGCAAGATAAAGGAAAAGGAGTGAGAGGCATTTCCAAAGCGCTCGCTTTCTGAACTCACCCTCCCACTGCCGGCAGGGGAGGTGTCTGGGCTACTTTTCAAATGCAATAAAAACCTCTGAATTTTGTTCCCGCTGTTTAGTTTTACTTCCTGCTGTAGCACTTACCTGCTTAACACCTCCAGCAAAAGTAAACAAATCAGCTCATAATTTACCTATGATCTCTGCTCTAACTTGCCTTTTTATATCTCGTCTTTTCCTGCTGAGTTTTACGTATATATGTCAGACACATAGGGATCTGAAAACCTTCTGCTGACTTTATCTGTTCCCTTCCCTGCCCGCCTCCTTAAAATGAAAGAAATCCAAATAGAGAAACACACACACCCACCCCCCAACCCACCCACAACGATTCGATAAAAATAGCGTCATCCCTGGAAAGTGAAGGCAAAAAGTGACACCGATACCTTTCAGCTAAGGCAGGTGTGTCAGCTTCTATGAATGCTAAGGGTTTAAGTGCACAGGAAACATCTCATCATTATGAGATTACTGGAGCAGCCCAGCAGGTATTCATTGTCAATGAGCTGTCACTGGAGAAAAGCTGAGCCAGGAAAGACATAAAAACAGAAGGAGAGACAAACTCAAGTCTGTGACCAGCTGCTTCCAGGTACATTCCTGAGCGCAGCTGCAGGAAGGCAAGCTTGAATCTTTTCTGCAAGGCAGGCAGGAGAACAGCCCTGTAAATAGTCCCCCGGATCAGCCTGCAGATTTACAGTCCCTCTGACTGCCCATCCTGAGACACAGGGGACAGGGTGAAGTAATCTTAACTCAGTGTCTCTGTTCAGAACTTGCTTCCAAAAATCCAAGTAGAAACAGAAGCAGCCTGTAGCTGTGATATGTAGATGTACCTTCAAAGTCTTTTATGATTCACTCTAAAATGTTTCTAGTAATTACTTCTATTTTAAAGGCGTTAGTTAATTGCATTGTGCGTAGAATCTGCACCGTAATTGTCCTTCAGAAAGACGGAGAGCACAGCCAGTAAAGATTGCTTATTAAAATTAAGCGCACTGTGGGCGTTTATTTCAAAGTGTAATTACTGAAATAAACAGTTGTGTTTATTGCAGGGTGCAGAGCTGCACATACAGACGGGTACAAACATGCCTGTATGAGAAGCTCTGCACGTTGATTCTCAGTTGCCTGAGAGAATTTGCAGGATCCTCTATGTTACATGTAATATAAAGACTACTACAGATACAAAGATGGTGTTACCCTGAGGGCAAAATGACCACTCTGAAATCATTACTGCTAATCATTCAAACTTTATATGCAGAACACCATTCCCTAGTAACTTCAGCTGTTATCACTTCTGCCGTATCTGTGTTCAGAGCAGCAGCGCTCATGAGAGACTCAGTCCACTGTAACTGTGGAATGAGAAGAAACACACTATTTGAAATTCATTTAAAAGCATATAAACAGTTTCCAAAGCACTATTTTCCCCCTTGCTAATGATCCAACATAATTGTTGTAAACATCACAGAGCAGATTCCCTAGACTGAGAACAAGCAGGAAACATTTCTTCCCTTGGGGCATTTTTTCTCTTCTGAAAGGTATGTCCCTGAGAAGAAGGATAGCGAATAAAATTGCCTCTTCTACCACAACTGCTGAAGTATATATCATTATGATTTCTTTATGCTGTGGTAATACCCAGAGATACCATCAGCACTTGCGGCCCTTGTGTTGGGGGACACAACAGTAAAGAGATGTCCTGTAAAGATTACAGCCTACTTTAACTTCTGCAAAACATAGCTTGTTAATGTGAAAATGACTGGTTAAGGAAACCTCTCCAATTCTGAATCTCAGTGTTTATTATTCTGTGCACTCTGCAGATCGTGTTCAAGTTGGCTGTCGGGAACTGAGATCCACCAAGTACATTTCAGATGGTCAGTGCACCAGCATCAATCCACTCAAGGAGCTGGTGTGTGCTGGTGAATGTCTCCCTTTGCCACTGCTCCCCAACTGGATTGGAGGAGGTTACGGAACCAAGTACTGGAGCAGGCGGAGCTCGCAAGAATGGAGATGTGTCAATGACAAAACTCGCACCCAGAGGATCCAGCTTCAGTGCCAGGATGGAAGTGTAAGAACCTACAAAATAACTGTGGTCACGGCCTGCAAGTGCAAGCGATACACCAGGCAACACAATGAGTCCAGCCACAACTTTGAGGGAACCTCTCAAGCAAAACCTATCCAGCATCACAAAGAGAGGAAAAGAGCCAGTAAATCCAGCAAACATAGTACAAGTTAGAAGTCAGACATTCTCTCCTCTCGCATCTCCCTCTCCTCGTGCCAAAATTGAACTCACCTGTAACCATTTGCTTTACCGTTCTGACTGCTTAAAGACAAGTCTGCCATTGCTGTGTTCTCAGTTGACACTACATGTTTATTGCTTTGACCAAAATCAAAAGGGGCATTCTCAGCATATGGACCTTTTGGGTGATTTTCCAAATGCTCAAGATGGGGAATAACACAAGCCTTCCAAACCCACACTATAAACTTTTACATTTTCTCCAGCCATGGAGGCAAAGAACATTTGCCATGAATATTCACTGAAGTCTATTTTGTAAAAAGATGCTTTGTTGTGTGTTTTCATGAGAACAGTTACCACGTCTATTGCCTTCTATATCATGTTTTATGAACTTCTGACAACAGCTTAAACATAAAACACCTAGTATCTGCTTTCAGATTCATTCTAAAAAAAATGCCTTGCATGCTGACCTTTCTCTTATCTCAGTATACCAAAAATTAAAATATGCATGGCAGCAATCAAAAAGTAAAGCTAAACAAACTATTTATTTGTTGTTGTAATTATTTAATGAGCTTTTATGTGTGTTATTTCCCTCCAAAATGTTCTTATGTTCATAGCTTTTCTCATGTATCGAAGTATTTTCCTATGATTTGTGGCTGGATTAGAACATACATTTTGTAGATAATGTAAAATAGACATTTTAGCATTTTTGGTATATATATTTTCATTTTGAACATTCATAGACTTAGGTGTTATTTTGAAGTAGCAACATAAAAATTGTTTTTTTCATTCTCCACTGTATTATTTTTGTTTAAAAGTGTGCAATCAAAAGACGGATATGGTGACTTCCTTTCAAACTCATTGGTTTCTTTTTTTTTTTTTTACAAAAATAAACACTGCTAAAAAACTGTATGGTCTGGCTCTATGTATGAAAATGCACACATTTTAATCAGTCACAACATTTAATCTTAAAAAGTGGGAGAACATTATTTGGTTTTAAAAATCTATCCGTGATATTTAACATTAAAACAATCTTTCTGTGGAGTCTTTTTGGATGTGAAAATCTTACATGGCCGTTTAACAGATGGTGCTTATTAATGGTCCAAGCTAGGCTCTTATTTAACAATTCTCAAGTTGTACATAGCAGAAGAAGTGTATATTTGGGAAGTTTTACAAGCTAGTAAGACACCACCTTTTTTTTTTTTTTCATTCATGATCATCAAGTCAAAGACTAATGGTAAAAATAACATGCAGTTTCATCTTTCCCATACAGCCAATAGAGTCCTGCACATTATCCACAAATTCTCATAGAATGTATCAGGAAATATAAAGTAAGCAATCTGCCTTTCAACACATAGTCCATGAATCACCTGTTCTTAATCTTTCAAACTATACTGAAATACTATGGGCAAGATTTCATCACGGGATTCTGCTGTTCCTAAATCATTAACTTTTACAATCCATTTGCACCCAAAGAAAAGATTACACAGGAAGAGAGTAATGAAAAGTCTTGGCTGATAAGGTCTCACACAAGCTCTTTGACCTTCTCTTTGTCTGACCTTCTCTTTATCTAATTCCATTTTGCATTTTAATTCCAAAAGATGTAGTTCTTGGCAGACATCTTCCTTGGTCATTAATGTAGAACTGTTTGAAAATCACTGCTACTGCTTGACTTACTGAATCCTAAATTTCATCGACAAAATGTAATGATTTTTCCCCAAAGCTACTTTCAAGAATTCTCTTTAAAATCTGCTATATGTAAGAAAGATATACACTTTTTCTCTTCAATTTTAAGTGATCTACATGGTGGTGCAGTTAAAAAACATTGCATTAATGACCTAGTTGTTTCAAGTTTAGTATCTGTGAAAATATCAGAACGATGAGATCAGAAACAATTTATACTTAAATTCTCTGATCTTAAAGGTACTTCTTTTAAGCCTAAGAGGATAGATGATGAATAAAGGAGTCAGCAGGGAGAGAGGTGACATGACATTGGTCCTAGGCATATCAGTCCAGTGGACCTACAGATATCCTAGTTTTTTATTTTAACAGACATTATAGTCTCATTCAATCCATTTTATGAGGGACAGATTGTTCCCAAATGCCAAACATCTATCCATTTTTAAATTGTTTTCCAGCTACTTATTCAAGATAATAAAGCACAAAAGATTGAGATAATGGACCAAAATTTAACTAAAATTATTTTCAAAGCCAATAGTCACTACACATCAGTAAAGTTGCCCTGCCTGTTCTGTGTTTGACTCTCAGAACTAAGAAAGGTGGAAAAAACCACACGTCTTGCTCATGACTCTTCTATGGTCAGTGAAGTTTGACTGTAGGAACAATATGCACATTTAATAAGAGTTTGCATTTAGCAATAGAGATAATAACTCCTACTTTGTCTTTTCACATAGAACTACCTGAAGGGGAATAATTTGACACACTTTCAGTAAGATGACTTCATGAAATTTTGCTGGACATGTTATAGAAAGACCATGCAGCCCATGTCTAAGTCCGGCATGAGGGAACATGAGGGAAGCCAGTAGGAGCTTTGTCCATGAGCAGCGACTGAAGTGCCACCTGAGTTAGCTATGGTCCCTTCTTTGGCCATGACTTCAGCCTTTTGTGGGGGAGAACCGCAGTAAAGCAGTGTTAGAAATATGTTAATCTTGAATTTTCTTAAGGAATAATGTTACTCTCTGTGACTCATCTCCTAGCTCTGAATGCTTCAATCTAGCCTATAGAATCTGCCTTCTTTTTCATCCTGTTATATGTGAACTCACAGGGGTCTATACAAGGATCCAGTCAAAAGGCATTATATGAGTACATCCAACTAGTTTTTTCTATATGGAGAGTCTCCAACATGTAAAGTTGCAGTGGGCAGGATATGGGCCATTGCTCTTGTATCTACAGTGGAGAATCTTGCCGAAGTTTCTCAAAGATTCAATGAAAAAAACAGTGCTGCTTAAACTGAAATAATTTTAAATATGATACATCTTCTTACGTTTGTTTCAGAGTTAAAAAGGAAAGACACACATGCTAGAATTTTCTTAGTTTTTACCTAAAATATTAAGCCAAATAGATACAAGAAGCATGTAAATGTTTTGAAAAAGTACAATGTAGAGATCAGATACGTTTTTACACAAATTAGACCACTAAATAGTCTAGATTTATTACACTAAGAATATACAGAAGCTGACTTCCTCAATAATATCCTACCATATGGGCAGATCACTAAGTCCAGGGGCTTCTTAAAAAGCGTTTCAAACCTCTTAAAAAGAACCTAATAATTTTATAAGTTCTCATACTTGCTTCTTTAGAAAAGTGAAAGTTAATAAATAAGAAATAATCTGTTAATCTGCCATCATTATTTCATTACTTTCGAGTTGATGAAAACTGCCCCCAGCTAAGGGGTGAATTGTTTTATAATGAATGGAAATCAATTTTCCTTAGACATCGCTAGAAACAAACTTAGCCAGATGCTGATTGTTTTGATAGCATGGTAGCACTCAGAGGCACACTTCATAGAGGCAGTGGTAGATAGTATGTGTCATTAAGACATTATCAACTGCAGAAGTCAGAAGGGCCTGACACTTGCAGTCTAGACTAGAAAGGCCCTTGAGAAGTTTTTTTATTCAGTTTTTTAGTAATAGTAACAAATCTGTTGCTTTCCCCTTTCTAGCAGCCTTGGAATCAAAATCACCCAATCCAAGTTCAGTCATTTGTTTGGAAATAAAGCAGACATTTGAATAACATCCTTCAAAATACCTAAGAGATTTCTGCTAGTAAATCACTGTAGTCCTCCTAACCTTGACCTTTATATCCTTCCTGAAGAAGTACAGCATTAATCAAGAAAGGACTGTCAATACATTCCACTGTGAGAGTCTTGTTGCTACAGTATTAACCTGGAGGTGTTCAGTGGAAAATTATAAGGAATCCTTAGTGTTGGAAGGTATCCTATTCTCATGATGCATTTCCTTTCCCGTAGGCCAGGCAAGGGGCTTTGATTTTAAGTTCATTGACATACATATAAACATCGCTCCAGGCTAAAACTGAAAATTCTCTAGAGATTTACGAGTTAAGCAGACATTCTGTCACTGGATTTGTTAATTTTGCCTGAACGTCGCCCCCACAACAAAAAGCCTACCCATGCATCTTTCTGAAAGACATCCAGCTTTTCAGCTCACTCGTATGAGTTATGTGGACTGACACATTTGAAAAGTGTGATTTACAAGTGATATTGCCTACCACTGAGTTAACATTCAAACATATACCTTCCTCAGTACTTCCATGACAGGAAAATACTCTTCATTCTTAATTAATCCTCATCAAACTACATGCCATGAAAATAACTAGTCTCTACTAATTGCTGAGAAAAATCTCTACAAACACTGGACTGTAACTCCATTTTGGGAGTTTGTTTTTTCTTAACTCACTTTGGTTTGACAACATGTTATAGTGAATGAGGTAGTGTTACATCACCTAGCTGGAGTTCAGGCCTTCTTAATGCCTCTATACAACCACAAAGAAATACAGAGGATGTCTTAAGATAAATGAGAGTCAGGATCACTGACCTGAATAGGGCTGTTTGTGGAATATGGTACTTCATGAATGTAAAGGAAAATAAAAAAATTCAGCTCCCTGGAAAAGAGGCCTAAATCAGAATACACTGCAACAATAATATAGTTCTGTTTAGTAAACCCCAAAGACAACTGCTGTCAAAAAGTGACCATACTACTTACGTAAAAAATATTAAACTACCTAAAAATGTTTTGTTGAACACTTCGTCTATTTCTTGTCCCCTGCCCTATTTTAGTAGTTGTACAATAGTGTATTATCGTTTCGTTGTTTAAACCCTTAGCTGTTCTGAACTATACTTACTATAGCACACTCGCTTTTTGATACAGAAATATTTAAAATCTCTTTTTAGAATGACTGGATGCATAATTTTTTAATTTTGACTACTGAGAGGAAAAGTCATGCTCTGACTTGACCTAGGAATTCCACATTTGATTTGTTTTGTTAGCCCCAGTGAGAAGTGACTTAGTGAGGAAATTGCAAAGAAACTTAGTAAAAGCATAAACTAGTTTGTGAAGTCCGATGCTTTGGTGGGCTAAAGAAGAGCTAACCAGGCACATTCATTAAAGTTCTTTTATATGAAACAGTGGAGAGATGAGGGAGAGGGGCTAAGGAGAAAAGTATTTGTCTAGCCCTACCACAAGAACAGCCACTGAGAAATGGAGGGACTATGCAGAGCTTTAAAACAGACTCTGTAGCACAAAGACTTTGTTTTAATTGCAGCTGAAGCAAGTTTAAACATCTGTTGCTTGTTAGATTATTATTTTATTTATTTACTTATTTATTTATTCATTTATTTTTGGGATGGGTTGAAGAAAGCTCTTTTAGATTCCCTATGGCCATTAAGCTGGGATGGAGAACAGAGGTCTGAGTGTTGCTAAAATGTAAAGCTGCAAAAATTTTGGTTTTAGCAAGCATCACTTGCTTTTTTTTTTCCACTGAAAAAGCCTGCTGAAACTTTTGCTTTTGTACATCTTTATTGCAATTTTTAGGACGCTAGCCAGAACAGCTTATAGCAGCGGGAAACAGGTTGTATAGCTGCACTGCATCTTTTGTTTTCAGATGTTGAAATGTCTGAATCTGGGTGTGTCTAGAATAGGAGAAAGCAGAGAAAATGGATCAAAAAAATGGAACAAAATGACATGTGGAAGACAGCATGTGCTGCATGTCCTTCATTTTCTTCTGATCATCACAACTTTTCATGAGACTTCAAAAGACTTCTTCTGGCTGCAGATTGCCAAGCCAAACATTAGCCAATGCATGTGCTACCCTTGGGATTTAACAGACTGCCAAGTCTAAATTCACATGGTAGATAACCATTTCTGACTGTCTCTGTGTCTTCTCTTCCCATGCAAAGGGAAGAATGCACAGCACAGTGTGTCTGTACCATCCACACGTTCCATACTGAACCAGGGCAAGTCATGAAGACTTCAGAATCTGACATCTTCACAGAAACTCATGTTTCACTGCATTGGTCAGATCTTCTGGTGGTCGACCACAGCCTCCTCTTTCTGAGGAGAAAGAATACCACCTAAGCTGAAAAGGTTCACATACAGGTTTCCTAGAAAGCGATCAGTCTACCACACACCTGGACTTCCTTGTTGAAGAATTTGGCTCAAAATCTTGCTTACAACCTACATAAAATCTATCAGTAGATTCCCTCTCAGTGTTACCCTTATAAAATTACAGTAATCTGATTTTGTGAACAAGACTGTTAAGAACACAGGTAGTGAGTTATCCATAAAATGTCTTTTAGGTGCTCTGCAACTATTGTCCCTGTATTTTCTTTTGAACTTTTTGTAATCGGTTATGAATCTTGACACTTCTACCAAAAGAAAATGTTTACAACATCCTTTGCCAAGAATGAAGTAAATATTAAGATGGATTTCCATTTTTATTTGCTTAATTAAATACTTTTTTGCATACTTCTTTCATAAAAGCCCTCATTAGACAGACCATTCAAGCCACTGTCTGAATCTTAACTTAAGAATGCAGTACTTCGTGGTATTCTTTATCTACTCAAATACTGCAGCCCCTTGCAAATCTGCCTGCTTCTGCCCTCCATTTTGAAACTTCTGGCTCTGGCAAAATCTAAATCCTCCTTCCCATGGTGTCTCAACGACCAAATTCTTTTCTTTCCAGTAGTTAGGTTATTTGTCCCAGAATTCTGTTCCAACACACACACACACAAAAAAAAAAAAAAAAAAAAAAAGGGATGCATTACTTAATCCATTTTCTGAAGTGTTCAGTACTGAAGAAAACAATGTATGTGGAAACACAAGTGTACTGGCACAGGTAAGTGTCAGGAAGAAATTTTAAAGTAAGATGAGTTGGACTGCATTACTCAGAAAAACAGTAACAGGATACAGAGCATTTTTCATTAAGTAGTTGGTTTGCATCCAGCTAGATTAGTATGTTGGAAAATGGTTAACCTTTGATGGTTGCTCAGTGGTGTATGTTAAACAGGCTGAGTCTCTATGTAATTGCTGGATGACAGGTAGCCACATTGCTGCAGTTGGGAAAAATCTGTAACCTTGATCTTTCTAAAAACTGAACAGGATCAAAGGACTGACCCTTTCCAATCTGACATTTTCATGCTAGAACTGGACAAGCCAGCAAAGGATGAGGCAAAGGATTAGGACAGGACTACTGTTTTTAGGGACTACCATCCTGCAGGTTTTGCTCACTATAAAGCAACTGTTTAGAAAAAGATTCACAAACCTTTCCACAAGGCAGGCTGCATTTTAAGGCACTTCCTTTACGAACTGCCAAGAAGGTTAGAACATAACACTAAAAATTCAAAAGAGGAGAAAAATGAACTAGCTTCATATGATTGTTTTGTCTAATGTGTCCCATACAAATCCACAATGAAGGCAAAGTCCAATTTTTTGTGTTGGATAGTATCTTGTCTTATCTGCTGCAATTTCAGTCCCTGATGGTATAGCTAGGACCAGTCTTCATTTGTTAAGTAAAAACTTACACGGATGGAATCCCTCCTATATGAACTCTGGCAAACTGAGTTCATCTACATTCTTCAGACATGGGACTAATGAATAACATTCCTGGCATTCTAAGAGTAAGGACCATTATTAACATGACAAGAGATGCAGAAGCAATACTTTCAGCGTAGTAATAAATAGTAAAGCTTGTACTCCTATTCATACCAAATCTGCAAATTTTCATTGGTGTTATTTGATTTTCTCTGTCACTTTAAGTTTGGTGAATTGGTTCACATTCCTTCACAAACATTCCATGGAGATAACATAGAACATGTTAAAGCAATAAAACACGGCATGATGATATGCACACACCAAAATGAAAACAAACAAAGATATAGAGCAGTGAAAATCCCAACTCTATTCCAAATCTAACTTCAGCTCTTAAGTATTCTCTAATGTTTCACTACATCATTCTGTATCACTGGCATCTGTGGCTAAATACCACATATTTAATCAGTTCACAGACTATCTCTGCTTTGAATCATTTTGGGAAAAGGAAACTACTATTAGTCTTTCCTCAGAGGTAACTGTTTCTCCAGTCATGACTGGACGCCTGTCAAAAAAGAATAAATTAAACATTTCTTTTTTTACTGAGATGATAGGGCACTATCCTAATAGCCAGTGCCTGCTGTTAAGTCACAGTGACAGTGGAAAACAGCCTCTGGGATTTCCATCCCTCAACTTCCATGTCTTAATCTTTGTTTGGGTCACAATACAATGCACTCTGACAGTCAAACACACTAAAACACAATTCCTATAAATCAGCACAATAAATGGTGATGTTAAAGCTGAGCAGATAGGCCTACCCAACCTTGGCATTACTTAACATCTGACTAACGTACCTAGAACCTATGGAGACCCTCCCAGAGCCAAGTCAAGACTAGTCAACCGTTTCTAATGAAAAATTACATGAGGCCTCCACCTTATCACCTACTTGCCAAAGCACTCCTCAAAGCAGTAGAAGACTTTCTTCAAGTCTTTAACGTTTCTGAATTTCAGAAAAACTCCTGCAATCAGGACTCTTACTCTCATGAATTACTGGATTAGATACTATGCGGTAATTCTATTATCTTTAAATTCTTTTACTTTGTGTACACAAAATACTCATTAGCTCTTGAACTAACCTTCCATACCCCAGAGAAATAGTCTAAAGGATTATCGAGTAGAACAGATAAACACTCCAGGTTGAATATAACATTTTAGGGTGAAGCTTTAAAATGTGTGTCAAACATCTAATGAAATCTCTGTCAATTTTTTCTCTAGCACTCACACAGAACATAAGCAAGATGATTCCTCTGTGTATCAAGCATTCATAGACTCTAGAAGAAATTTATCTATCAGAACCATGTAAAACAATGCCAAAGGTGTGACATAAAACACACATGACACAACAGGTGAAACTCAACATATGTTTTTCAACATTTACCTACAATGACATGCAAGTATGAAAACACTCCATTGTGTTCAGAGACCACATTTCCTTTACATTTGTAGCACTCATATTCTCTATTTACACTTCAACTATTAACAAACTAAAAATCATGGAACACTTCTACCTCATTAACTACAATTTATAGCTCGTTACACCACTTTGTCAAAAATCAAAACCATACATCAGAAATATTTTGCAGAACTGTGTATGAAGGCCATAGCACTTAGAATTCCCCTTAGGGATCTGATCTATAGGTGATTCTATGCACACTGTATATTAGGCATGTAAGCACTCTTTGATATTTCATAGTCAACTATTTACATCATTTAAGTTATGCATGTGCATAACTCCCTTGCTGTTTTGATCTCAGTTCCACATAGCAATAGGAGCAAATCAATAGCACAACACTTCACGTAAGTATTCCACACATCTATAGCATATTTCATCAAAGAATCGCAGAGCAAGAAATAACCCTTTGCAATCATATTTGTAAAAATACAAACATAAAAATATGCTAATATGAAATAAGATAAGATTTCCCTGAAGGTGTTAATTATGATTTGGAGGGAAAATAGTTTTGCCTTTTTCAACATTCCACTATTATACTGCCTCAAGCTGTATGTTCCCTATGACATGATATTGACTTGGGAACCACTGTCACCACAGACCAAATACTCTGAGGCAGCTGCTGCTGTGCAACAAAGACTGAAACAGCAAAGATGTAAGTCAGTCCAAAAGGACTACGTGGAGGCTCGATTAGGTCTCAGTCACAGGCAACAAGTAAAAGATTGTGAAGAGCATAAAAGAAAACTGTCACACGATTATTTTTTCTAGTGATCAATCAGAACTGAAATAAAATATCTGGAAACAAAATGTCTAGCCAGACTATACTTTCTCTTTTTTTTTTTTTCATGTATAGATGTAGAAATGATGATGAAGCCTAGTGAGGATATATCAAGCTGTAGCCCTATATGTAGTATATGAGATTTCATGTACATGAGATCTCATGTAAACTGCTACCAATAGCAACAGACATGCAAGATAAAACCTGAAATTCTGTCTTTTTGGGGACTTTCTAATCTCTTTAGGTATGCAAAGAACCTGTGTGTCTCTGTAACAGTGACTTCAACAATTAGAGACAGTTATTGGTGACTTAAAGAAAGCCAAGACTGCTATCCTACTTGAACAGAAAAACTCTCTAAAGAGAACTGACATTCCACTTGCTTGCTTACAGCTCTGGATGTTCATTTTATTGCTTGCCACCACTGAAGTAATAACTTATATATCTGGATAAAATTAGTGAAATAGAATCCTGCAAACACAAGGTTCTGGCTAAAAGCCTGCATCACGGCTCAGAATGCTGCAGGTGATACCATGTTAGCTGCAAGAACAGCTCTCAGATTTTAAATATTTTTAGCTTCATGTTGTCTTTTATAGATCTTGCACGTCCATAGTAGGAAGTATTGCATTTTTTTGTAATTTTGCTTTTACAATTCACTTTAATTTGCAAAATGTTCCTTGATTGCATGCATTTCCCTTTAAAACACACAACAGTGAACCTTGCTGCCAGTCAAGAAAAGGTAAATTCATCTTATTTTGCCTGCATTAAAACCAAAATGCCTCAAGACCTTAGAAACGACTTTGAAAAGGGACAGACAATTTCTCAGTTAATTTATACCACATCTACAGAAGACTCAATTGCAATTTTAAATTAAGAAATTTTACGCTTTTACTCATTTTTCACAAAAACTTTTCAGTATGATTTCTACCACTCCAGTAACTTAATGTTCTCTGGAACACTATTATGAGTTTCAGTCATAGAAACAGATAATTTTTTTTTTCCCAGTAGTTAAATTTTCAGGTGAATTTCACTTCTGTAATTCGATTCCAATTTGTACGTATCGTCTTTCTTCAATAAAAAAGAAAAAACACCCACTTTTCTTTTCAAACATATGATTGGCATATTTACTGCATAATTGCAAACTACTGCTGTGGTTTCAGATGTTATACCCCTGCACAGAAATGATGGATTAGCCTGCTCTTTACTTGCTTTGAGGCAAAAATGTTGCCTCTGTCCCTCTTTATCCAATTAAAAACAGTGTAAAATTGTTCTCCCAATATGTGTGATTTACTTTTTACTCCACTTCAAATGTTTATATATAAGCATGCACATATATGCACAGTAACCAAATTATTAGATTGATTCAATAAAAAATGCAAAATGGAATGGAACTGAAGCAAATTATGTATTCACAAAATGCTACCGTGTTTCATTGCATGTTACTATCAAATGAATATTAAAAAGATGTAAAATTGAAAATCCCAATTTTCTTAACTTATGCTAAGACACAGCATAAATTGATAAAGATGTTAAATATGCTCTACCTTCTGTGTCATTGTCTAAGAAAACAGAAAATAAAAGCAGAAATATAGCAATAACAAGCTCAGTCTAACCAAGACCCCAAGAATCTATACTGAAGGGCTTCTTGAAGAACTAACAGGTGCTATCAACACAAGACAAGAATCTTTTGACTCCATAGGGACTGTGGAAAGCATGAAAACTTCTGAAGCATCTGACATTCAAGTGCAGCCAAAACCAGCTTCAAAGTGCTGTGTGGCTGGATCATCAAATCTCACCATAAATATACAACATATTTGATGACACTGAAGTCTGCATCCATCAAAGTTATTAAATATAATTCCTTCTGGACAGATCAAGCCTCATCCACCTAAAATAATAAGGAAAATGGGCTTCAGAACAAGAATGGAACCAATTTTGGCATGTGATCCTCTTTCCTCAATCTCTCTTGCCTTTTTATCCTTCACAGAAGAAATTAATATGCATGAAAGAAATGAAGTGGAGAAACACTGGCTGGGCAAGAGAGAAGGTACTAGGCACAACAGCCTGTTGGAGTACGGGAACAAGTGCAAAAACATAATGTCAAGAAGGAAGGGGAAAATAGTTCTGAAGGTTGTGTTTGGGAATGTCCTCCTTACCTACATCAGAACCAATGTACAGTATGAGGAGCCATGGGAACTAAAAAGACCTTATTTTGATCCTTATAATAGTGCAAACAAGAAAAAAATCTGGAAAATCAGCTACAGCTGACTGATTAATGTCTGTGCTCTTTATGAATGGAAGTATGAAGACCTGAGTCAGGAATTCAGAATGTCTGTTACACTGAAAAAAAAGGAAAAAGTGGGAATGTTGCAGAACAACCTGCCATGAACTTGTTTGTATAGAACTGCTGCAAGAAAAAGTCAGAATAATGTAACCTATGCGATCCAAGATGACTGTGGACACTGAAGGTGCTTACCTTAAGAAGAAAAATTCATTTTGGGCATCTAATAACAATGAAGTGATGCTGAATGGATGGCAATCTGCACAGAGGGGAAGACTCAGGGCAAACTTGGAAGTCCTGAAAAGAGACAAGAGACAAATGTATGTCATCAGTCAGGAATTAGGTGTAGAGAAATACTTTCCAAGAAAAGAAAATGTAAGACCCACTGAAAAGGAAAAGAAACAGGTAAACACAGTTTCTGAGCCAATGGATTTTCTAAAAAAAAATCCCACATGATAAACAGTCCTGAAGACAATGAGACCAACACTTGTCGGGAGGAAGGCAGTTCAACTTCTAGCTAATGCTTTCACTGGTGAAAAGGGTCTTCATTCCAGAAGTTTTTCAGCCATCTGCATAACTCATATTCTTTCCTCATTTTTACATGCCCGTTTCCTTCAATGCCCGGGATAATACATTTGTTCCTTACAGAAGCTTTTGGAGACATCATTATCTAGAATCCACATCTGTATGTTTTCATTTAAAATGTTTTCCTTTGTTGGCCATCAGTCCCTCTCATGTTTCACTGCATGGTAAAAGCTGATCTGATTTCTGTTCATTGTCTTAACTGTCAAGACACCTCTGCATATATAGTGCCTATGTTTTCCAGCGTACTGTCCAATTTTCCAGGACTTTCCTGCTATTGCAGGTATCAAGGATATCTGTGAACTCTGCCTTTGCTAGCAGGGATCAGCAGGGATCACTTCACTCCTATTGCATGACTCCTACTTACGATGCCTCTGCGATCCCATATGATCATTCTACCCCAGTCCACAGCTGGCACTGGCAAAGCAGCCCAGCTGGGACATAAAAAACTTCCTCCCATGCTGCTTTTTTGATCAGACCTACTCCTCAGAAAAGTCTCCACGTGTTCTACTTAGGTTCCTCTTAACACAACTAAGAGAAACTTGAAAAGCTGTAAATAAGTTAGCTTCTCAAAGACATAAAGAATAGGTAAAAAAATCCTGCAGACTCTAAAGCCTCTGGTCATTTTAGGACAGCCTGCATATAAGACACTGATTTTTTCCTAAAAATAATGTCGAAGAGGACAGTGTTAGGGCCCTGATTGCACCCACCTTCAAGAAGTTTAGTTGGATGAGTTAAGGAGTTTAGCTTGCCAAGTCCACAGGCAGCTTTTCCACTAATAAGAGCTGTTATGAAGAAAGCTAGAAGCAAGGCCCTGACCCTCCTTTCCTCCTTTTCCCTTGGGAGCTACTTTTAAGCAGAGTCTTTACCATTGGCCCCCTATGTCTGCACCTGGTCTGGTGCCTCCCTGACCTTGACCCACACCCACTGGCTCAGCTTCCTGGCTTGCCCTGGGACCTGCCACCTCCCTGAGACCTTGCCGGGTGATCACTGGACTATGCCTGACCCCGAGGGCCCGATCCTGACCCTGACTCATGCTTAGCATCCTGGCTCCTTGTTGGTGAAGCTACTGTTCTTGCCTGCCTTGGTATCGTGCTCCACTCCAGGTTCCCCTTCCCTTTTGGAGTGGCTGGCCCTCACAGCTCCTTGATAAGCAGCAACAAGCTCACAACAGTTCTTTCACATTTGCAAGGCTGTCTTTACAGTGAGATGTCCAAAACTTTCAGATGAGGACAGAGTGTAGCAATAGTATTTAAACACACTCAAGTTACAGACTAAGATGTACAGTGAAGCCAGACATACCAACCTGAGACCTATTTTGGTGATTACAAATGTGTGACCTGATGTCATGCTTAGCAAGCCTCCTCTGCCACCTAACGGGTGTCAGCCCTGGGAATTTTCTGATCAACCTGTCTCAGCTACTGCTTACAGTAACACCATAAGATGAGCTGGAACATCCCAGTTTCTCCCAGTGAATTGACTGCTGCTCTTTCAACCTCTCGCTCCTAGGATTAAGGGCAACACACACCAGATTTTGGCAGGCACCCCCAGGCACCCGTGAAGAAGCAGTCCTCTCACGGCCGGGGCTTGCATAGAAGACGGAGGGCCGCGGTTCGGGCCGCCTTCCCCTCGGCTCCAAACACGAGGCATTTATTTCCTCCCTGAGACAGGGCATCCCGCCCCGATCAGCGGAGCCCGAGACGGGGCACGCAGAGGCCCCCGCCGCTCCCAGCGAGGGGGACAGGGCGGGCAGGCGCCCGGCGGCGGCACAGCCCGCGGGGCTCCCACCGCCCCCTCAGCAGGGCGCCCCGCCCCGCCCCGCGCGGACGCAGCGCCTAACGGCCCCCGAGCCGCGCGCGCTCCCCGCTGCCAGCACCACCCACCCGGGCTCCCCGTAGGTGGGAGCAGCCCGGCCCGCTCGCGCATGCGCGCTGGGGAATCACCCGCGCGTTGGGCATTTAAAGGGCCGACGGGTGCGGCATCCCGCCAGTGCTACTGTGTGCCTGCTGTCTCCCTACCGGGGTGTCCCGGGCGGGTGGGCGCCCCCTCCGGGGTCTAGGTGCGTGCCGCGGGGCTGCCCGGCCGCGCCTGGGCCCGCACGCCTCTGCGGGGCCTCGGTAGCGCGGGGTGGGCGAGGAGTAGGGCCCGGTCCCCGCTGGGGGCAGGCGAGCGGGCGGGCGCTGGATTCTTTGGATTGCGGACGTCGCGGGCAAATAAAACACGCGGGCGGGCGGTTGCGCCGTCCCGGCCGCGTTCCTGCTGCTGGGGGGCGGGGAGGGCGAGGAGCGGAGCAGCCGCGGCGCCCCGCGCAGATGGAGCCCAGCAGCGGGAGCCGCGACGCCAGGCCCGCCGTTACGCCGGTGGCGGCTGTGCTGCCGGCGGGCGGGAGCGGGGAGCGCCTGGGTGGCGCCACCCCCAAGCAGTTCTGCGCCGTGCAAGGGAGGCCGCTCGTCAGCTACACGGTGCGGGCGATGGAGAGGTAACGAGGCAGGCGCCGCTCGGCTCCCCGTCCGCGCCCTGCGGGCCTTCCCCTCCGCCCCTGGCCGGCCGCCGGCTCTTGCCGGGCCTCGCCGTGACCCGAGTCCCCAGAAAGCCGCTGGCAGCAGCCCGTGCCTCAGGCCCTGGGCACCCCCGGCGCGGCCGCCCCTCGGAGGGTTTGGTTTTGCGTTCCGGTGGGATCTCCTTCCCTCCCCGCCCGGTCAAAATGTGTAATCAGCGGCAGGATGGCTGGGAACACCTAGGCCTGGTGCAGACCGGGGGTGCTCTGAGCTGTGGCTGGGCAGGCTCACCGGCGGAGAGGTACCGGGCAAGAGCTGGGCGCTCTCCCCCGTCCCAGTCTGGCTCTGCCACCGCCGTCCCGGGCGGCTCTCCTCTCTCCCCAGTGCTGCAGATGCCTTGAAGCTGTGCTGCTTTCCATTACTGCTGGAGATCTGTTCGAGGCCCTTAGCCTCAAAGCTCGAGGGTTTCTGTAGCTGCAGTGGCTGGTTTGGTGAGCTACAAGCCTACCATAGCTGTCGGAGACAGTCTTAATAGTGTCCAGAGGCCTCAAAAAAAGATCCATTCTGCCATAGCCATTGGAGATGGTCTTAATAGTGTCCAGAGGCCTCGAAAAAAGATCTATTCTGCCATAGCCATTGGAGATGGTCTTAATAGTGTCCAGAGGCCTCGAAAAAAGATCTGTTCTGCCATAGTCATTGGAGATGGTCTTAATAGTGTCCAGAGGCCTCGAAAAAAGATCGACTTTTCATAGTGGGATGAACTCGGTGGTCTACAGCGCTGCATTATGCTTCACCATTATAGTCCATGGTGGAATGCCCTGCCTCAGCAAGAAGCTTAAATGCCACCTTGGCTTTGTTTAAGATACAGTTACTGGGCTAGAAGCTGATAGCTCACATAGCGTGAGGCTGCATGCGTAACTTTTCTTTGTTTACATTGGAGCAAAGAATTTAAGTAATGGGATATCTTAGCAGTCAGATTTTTCCTTTTCATAAGACTGTTGAGTTCTAGGCATGTGACTGACAGTTAATATATTATTGTCAAATGTTAACATAATGTAAGTCTTGTATCTAGTGTCACTTGAAACACTGCAGGTAGGAGTGGAGCGTCAGATGTATTCTGGATGTTTTGCAGTAACTTGTAGAAAAACAAACCTTTAGATTTTAGAGAGAATAAATGGGGAGGAGTGGAGGGTGGTGAAAAGAAACGGAATTGCCAACATCTCCCAAAGTTCTTAACTCATGGAAACTTGTACAACATCAAAATTGGGACTCTTTTTCCATTCCCACCCAGAGAGGCTTCCCTCAGGTCACTTGTTACTTTATGAAAGAAATATTGCTTGTTTTCTTTATTTAATTTTCAACAGCAGCCAGTCACAAAGCTAAACACATCAGTGAGCAAAACCTCCAATTCAAAGCTTGTCACAGCTGTAACTTCTGCCAAAATGTCATGGGAATCTGCAGAGAAGAATAATATCCTCACTCAGTGTATTGGAGACCTGGAAAAGAGAACAGTGAGGTTTGGGAAGGAAATTATATTCATAGGAAAATAAAACATTATTCATTTAAAAAAAAAAATTGTTTTTGCTGCCAGTAAGCACTGGGAAAATAACAGTTCTTTGAGCAACAGTATTATATTTATGTCCTAAAGCTGCAAAAAATTAGAAAGTTGAATTCTAATTGTACAGTCCAACCAGGCGCGTGATCCCAAGCTGATTGTGAGAGTAACAACCTAGTGCTTTCGCTTAACTTTAGGAGTGCAATAACTGGTGCCAGTGCTCTCGCACGCAGAGCTTTCTGCCATCTCTGTACTGAATTGGAGTGTTGGCTGCTATGTATGTGTATGGCGAGTTGGGAACAGATGTACTCTAAAGCTCGGAATGGCTTTCATTTTCATCTCAACACTTCTGACTCTGAAACTGCACTTTGTGCGAATGTATGCGCAAAAATGTGATATTGAGGAACTGCAGTTTGTCACATAATCTGTTACCCAGAAGTGGCAGATTTTCTGTGTTTAGCTTGATAGTATCTTCTGATGTCTGTTGTTTACCTGCTGTAATCAAATGAATCATTGACTCATTAGCCTGTAATAACTTCTATTGAACTGGTTATATCTCAGCTACTGCAGCTGTTCTTGAGCTTTTTTTAATCTGGAAAAAATGTAGCAACATATAAACAGAAATACATGAGCAAATCAAGAATTTGCAGCTGCTTTGCATGTGCTTTTCAAAAATCAGGAGAAAAAGATTTTTATACTGTTCAGGTGAAAGTAGTGAGAATCTTAAATACTGATATGGAAAAACTGGCAAATGAGACAAGAGCAGACATGAATGAATAAGCAGTACATCCTGTTGCATAGGATGACAGCATGTAGAATGTTGGCTTGCCAATAATAATCAAAGATGATGCCCTTAAGAAGAGGAGGTGAGAAAAAATAGGGTGAGGAGAAATGATTAGTTTTTATTACTAGTACAGTGGCACTAATAGGAAGGTCAGGTCCTACCTTGGAGGTAAAATTAAAGTGTGTTAGAGAACTTAAATATCTGTTTTTCCCGTTGCATTTGTTTCTGCTTTTGTTGAACTATGCAAGACCTTTGCATCAAGTTCAACAGAACTAGAATGACATTCCTCTTTTTTGCTTCTGTACAAACTAGTAGGGTTCTTCCTTAGTTTTAATTTTTTTTTGGTGTATGTTTGTTTAGAATAGAACCTTTCCAATTCCTTTTCTGAAACAGGGAGAATCTCAGCTCTGTGTGCACATGCATGCACCTATTTTACTAAAGCTATAGAGAGGAAAACAGACTAAGGTAAAGGTTGATTTTAAAATCATTGTGGGACAAACAAGCTGCTGCTACTCTTGCTGTGCTCGTATTTCACCGGTTGTTGAAAGTACAGTGAGAAGTTATGAAAGAGGAAAGCAGAGTTAATATGTTTACTGGCAGAATAAAAATTTTCCATAAAGGTTTCAGACAGCTTTGTTTACTGTAATGTAGTCTCTTAAAACAGGTGGCCTGATATCAAAAAAACATCACATGGGGCAAGCTTCCAAAGAATCACCTCTTCGGAAGTGTCTTGTGCAGTTTATTTGCCAAGTATTTTTCACCGTTGGCTGATGCATGTTCACTGGCTCTACAGGTCATGCAATTACAGTTTTGTTAAATGTTTCTATTGTGATAGTTCTTTTTATCCAGTTATCATTAACTTATTCTTGATATTGCTTGTAAGCTAAAAATAATCATAGCAAACAATCCAATTGTTTTAACTTTATGAAGGTATCTTTGTTATCTTGTCTGACTAATAAGGAACATTTTCTTTCAGGAAACAATGAATGGCTTCTGTACATGAGGTTTCCATTTTTGTGCTGTAAAAGATATGTATTCATATATTTTTCATATATCAATAAAGTCATAACAAAGCTGTTATGGAGCAAAAGGAAGTTACGCTTGCATTCTGCAAATGCATTTGGTTCTTGACAGTTCTTTTTCTAATTTGGTGCTTGAATAATAAGATCAGCAAAAGTAATATGATTTATCTTGTACCTCTGAAGAGTTTCTGTGGCAGTGAAAGGTCATATCTTATACTACTAAAGCCATCTCAGCAGTGACTGCCTGGTTCTGGCCTTGTTTTGCTGATACAACTGCTGATTTCAGTAGGTTATATATTAAATAGGTTGTTACTAGTCAGAGTAAGAGTTGCAAGAAACTGAGTGTGAGTAAGCCTTATTTCAGGCTCAGCACTGGTTTGTATGTGAGTGAACTGATAGAGGGTTAAACCTCAGTCACATTTGTACCTGAGCGTGCCATTTAGGTGATACAGTCTCAGAGCATAACTCATCAGTTATTTAATTTCCTTTGCAGTCTGCGTTGCGAAGTCATGTAATAGCTTAATCTGTTGCTGAGTTAATGAGCTCCTTTATTTTGAGTTCTGGCTCAGCTAATATAAATGTATGTACTTTTGTTTGAAATTTAATGAAACAATACTCTTTTCTACTAGGCGGCTGGTCTGTCTGTCTGTAGGTGATGACAAGAAGGACAGTCGCAGGAAACAAACATACAGTCCTTCTCTGCCTCGTTGTTTTCCTTCTACCAATGTTGACGTCCTCCCAAGGCAGTTGTAAAGTGATTACAACTGCGGATGTTACTTTTGTTTCATTTGATCAGACCTGATTTTCCACTTTAGAACTACAGCTTATGTTGTATGGAAGCACTAGAGTTCTGTATGTAGAGCTTGTTAAAGCACATTGGGATACAGTATTCTGATCTTTTTCATGCCTTGTGCTGATTCTTTCTAAAGCTTGCATTATCTTGATCTAATATTACAGTTATAAAATGGAAAGGGTGTTGTCGTGGTTTAACCCCAGCTGGCAACTAAGCACCACAGAGCCGCTCGCTCACTGCCCCTCTGGTGGGATGGGGGAGAGAATCGGAAGGGTCAAAGTGAGAGAACTTGTGGGTTGAGATAAAACCAGTTTAATAGGTAAAGCAAAAGCCGCGCACGCCAGCAAAGCAAAACAAGGAATTCATTCACCACTTCCCATCGGCAGGCAGATGTTCAGCCATCTCCAGGAAAGCAGGGCTCCATCACACGTAATGGTTACTTGGGAAGACAAACACCATCACTCTGATTGTCCCCCCCTCCCTTCTTCTTCCCCCTGCTTTATATGCTGAGCATGACGTCATACGGTATGGAATATCCCTTTGGTCAGTTGGGGTCAGCTGTCCCAGCTGTGTCCCCTCCCAGCTTCTTGTGCACCCCCAGCCTACTCGCTGGTGGGGTGGTGTGAGAAGCAGAGGCAGCCTTGACTCTGTGTAAGCACTGCTCAGCAATAGCTAAAACATCCCTATATTATCAACACTGTTTGGAGCACAAATCCAAAACATAGCCCCATACCAGCTACTATGAAGAAAATTAACTCTATCCCAGCCAAAACCAGCACAGATGTTTACTATTTTTAAAATAGTTTTGAGCAGATCCTGAGCTGCTTATTATTTTAGTATGAAATCTTTCTGAAGAAAAGGGTGTGACAAATTGAGGGAGGAAAAAAAAAGATCCATCTACTGCCAGATGGAGTGTATACTGATATCTCTCTACTTCATTAAAACACACTGCAACATTTCCATAAGCAGATCTTTAAAAGAGTAAGCACCTGTGTGGTGCACAGTTTTCATTCATGAGAATTTGTAGCATACTTTACTGAATTAGTACTTTTCATGAGTTTTGGTGGGCCACGTTAGGCTTCAAAGCCTAAACTGTTCTTGTACCTAATCTATCTAGATATACTCTCATATGAATAGTTTGCATCTCTAAATTCCATCTCTAATTATAGAACATTAGTGCAGAATGAGTTTAAGGAGGACATACTCAAGTTTATAAATGTGTTTATCCAGACACAGGGTGGAGCTGTGACCGCATCCTGTCACTTTTCAGTGTATTGTACCACTGGAGGCCTTGAGCCATTCCACCCTGCCTGTGCAGAGATTTATCATGGGCTGGCCAGTACTTCTGTTCTCTTCCCTTGTCAGAAGATGCTGTCTACTACCCAGTTGCCTCATAATCTGTTTCATTTGACTCCAGAATGGGAAATGTCAGTGCTCTTCTTACACAGTTACTAGTTTCTGGGAACTGTGTAAGGCTATAGTCTTCCTGCAAATAGAAGTGCAGAGCTCTTATTCTCATTTAGTGTGAAATAGCTCTTCTTGAATTTTGCTTTATTTAAATGCCTGACTCTCAATATTCAAAAGAAGAACCGAGATGAATCCAATTAGTTTGCCCTAGTTCTGAGTTGAAGTCATGCAGAGGTGCTAAGTGTTGTGGCTAAATATAAGACTATGCCAGGACTCATTTGAGAGATTTGGAAACCTTTTCATGAACCTGTGGTGAGTGACAAGTTGAAATGAAACTTGAAACCATATGACTTCAGATTTTTCATTTGAACAACTTCAATACTTAAGCTGAGAATATGTTGGTTTGGCTGTATTTTCTGCCTTTGTTAATAATAAAATGAACATAAGGAGAAATATTTTTCTTTTGAAGAATGCTAATAGCACTTCCATTTATTTTATTTTTAATAGTTATTTTAAAATTCATTGAAATAATTTTCCAGGGAGTTCTATTAATTACAAAAAACCCATACAGAAGGTGGAAGATGCTTTGTTGTTTCGCATAGTTCTAGGGCAGTGGTTTGTATCACAGATGACTTAGCTTTTGGAGTAAGGATAGTTCCTAGGCAATGCCTTCTCATGTGTTATTGCAGAAACCAATACCTTGAGCCAGTATATTTCTGAACTGTAAATTTCTTACTTTTCTAACTGGAAGTGTTTAGTACCTTAGTCCGTCTTGTGTCTGCAAAATTAGTTTCAATAGCTTTACTAGTTTTAGTTGAAAGAATATACCATACTTGTCTCTCTTGCTTCCTAGTTGAATGTGTAGGCTACACATGAGTAATTTTAGTATAGTAAATAGTAAATTGTTTTTGTAATCATTGCTCATCTGATGAGTTTCTTGTCTGTCATGCTAAAAAACCCTCCTGTGATCTGTGGAGACACAGAAAGGAAATAAAGCAATTTAAAATCCTTTTTTATGCTCTCCACATAGCATTTAGGAAATAAGACACTCAAATATCTGGATTTGAATTATGGTATTTCTGTTATTTTGAAGTACAATATGCCATATGGGACTATAATTTGTATTCCTAGGTCCTTTGACATGACTTCAGCCTGACTTCAGCCTAACTTCAGTTATGACTGGTTTTAATTTTGTGGGTTGTGGGTCATTCTCCCCCTGCACCACCCCTCAATTGTAGAGCTAGGCTGATACCAACAGTAAAAGCTTGAAGTTCTCTAAAAATATGCTTTTCATATTATAGTAATTTTTCCTAGTATAGCTATGTTTTCACAATGTGATCTTTGTTTCAGAGTTTTTCTTGATCCTCTTATTCACTTATACACAGTGTACTGCACAGTAGAACATGGAGTATTCCAGGTCCCAGGATTTACCAATTTATTGGAGACTGAATTTAGAGAAAGCTAAAATAACAGACTGTAGTTGATTGATTTAGAAGTTACGTTTGAAGCTAGGAATGAGACTGGAGTAAGAAATGTTTTGAAGGCTTTTAGAAGGGTTATCAGAAAGTGCTGGGTTTGTTTTTTTTCTTTTTTTTCTCTGCAAACTGGTTGTTGGAAGCAAGTCCCTTCCTAGAATTCCAGTTACTTTGGTTGACATTCATGTATCGGTAGAGATCCTCTCATGTAGCTCTCCCTTTAGGGGTGGAGTGCTAACACACACAAAAACTTGGACTTGAGTATATTGAGAGATGCTTTATTTAGCCAGCTTGAATTTCTTTTGATATGAATTTTTTTGTTTCACGGAGATATCTGTACTTTTATTTAGTCATTCATGTCTACTTTCTCTGGTTTTTTACTGTTTCTTCTAGGATAAGTTGGATATCTGACATTATTGTGGTGGTCTCTCCTGAAAATATTGAAACAATGAAGTCTATCATTGAAAAATATGGCCACAAAAGAGTTGTGCTAGTAAAAGGTGGAATAACTCGTCACCGGTCAATTTTCAATGGACTGAAAGTATTTGCAGAGAATGAATTTTCCAACCATCTGCTCCAGAAACCAGAAGTAGTGATTATCCATGATGCTGTGAGGCCATTTGTTGAAGAAGACATTCTTTCAAAAGTGGTTATGGCTGCTAAAGAACATGGGGTATGTACTATACAGCAATGCAACTCTGCAATGTTCTTTATACTGTACAGTGTAAAGTCATGATAGATAAATAAGGATTTTTCTAGCAATTTCTAGCAATTGTATTAATGTATGATGTTGATTTTTAAGTAGAACAGATTCAGAATCCCTATTATGCAGAGAGGTCAGATGGGGGAGGGAGACATTTTTAAATGCTGCAGGCGTTATTTGCTACGGGAAATAATTATTGCCATAGAGACTATCAGTAAGAGATTGAATTAATCATCAATTTATTAGTAGAAAGGTAGATTACATAATGATAGTTTACCTTTTTTTCCATGCAGCATTCTCACCTAATGCTAGTTAGTGAGTACTAACAATAGCTAAAGAGAGTACTGCATTGGTTGGCTTGCAAACTTTATGTGTTTTCAGCTCAAACTTATATGCAAGTCCTGAATAAGTGGCAAGAGAGCTATCTCTGTGTTAATCTAATTTTTTCTAGAATCTGTAAACATTGCAAACTGCTGGGAAAAAGGGGAAGCAGGAAGCCTCCAACCGTAGGTTGGAGATCCTCCTGGTCATCACTGCATCTGAGGACTGGGGATATTCACAGGAACTGGAAAGATTTCTGAGAAAGTGAGTGATATGTGAAGGGGAAGAGCTGGTAGAAGTTGTGTTATACAAGTAGAATGGTAGAGTTATTAAAGGCATGCACTAATAACAAGAGGAACTGGTGGATAAACTGGGTGACTAAGAGAGAGATGTAAGAAATCACGACTTAGCCACAGGCTTGTTTGTACAATTTGCTGTCTTTACCTTGTACTTCAGTTCTCCATTAATAAGATAGTAGAATGCTTCCCTACTTCAAGGAGATGATTTGAGGTAGAAGTCATTAGTGACAGCAGATTGTTTGGGTACTAGAAAGCTAGGAAAATCTACCACTACTTGTCTTTTTCAGGAAATGAGGTAAAAGATAAGCCAATTGACAGACAATTTGCAACTTTGACAGTGGAATAAAGAGTCCAAAGAATGAATTGTGGTATTTCCTTAGTGGTCCTCCACCTTTTTTTGAAAGCTCATAGTGTGAATGGGGAGTGTACCACTTGTTAAAATAGTTATTATGAAAATTAAATTATGTAACGTCTCTCAGAACATTATGTTAGAAATCTAAATATACTGAGCTTCTTACTAGTAGGCCTGTACTTTTGTAGATTGGCTTAATGAGAAATGGCAATAAATAGAAACTCTGCTCTATAGTTTTCAGTGATACGGAACATAAGTTTCCAGTCATTAAAACTTAAATTCCGTTAGAATTTTAACAAGATTTTTGACCTTTCTCATATAGCACAAAATAGCTTTCCAGAATTGATTCTCTGCCAAAGACTTTAAAATAGATCTGCTTTGTAAATCTGTTTTAAATGAGATTCTCTGAGAGTGGTAGAAGAATGGGGTTAATTGTACTGATGTTGAGTTGAAATGAGAATAGCTTTTTTCTGAATGTGTTTGTGTTTAGGTGCCTTTGCATGTTATGGTATATCATATCTCATTTGTCTTTGTGTTTAAATTTTTTAACTTGTTCACTTTTTCTTGAAACTTGTGTGATTTTAAGGTAATATTTTTTCCTGGTTTTCTCTTTAATTGGGTGCAAGACATTTTCAGTAAAACAGTAGGGAACCAAGGCAATCCCCATTGACCTTCTCAAGGCAGTGTACTCTAGTTCATCTGAACTTCTGACTGGTAAATATTTCCTTGCCTAGGTCGCTGAAGTATCATTTGATCTCAAAAAAGTGATCTTATACATTTGTCATAGTCTCTTCCATTGTATAATGTCTGTCTGAAACGTGCGTGGTATTTATTGGCTCTGTGGTGGCTTCCTGCGTTGACTTAGATCCACTGAATTCAGTGAGGCTAGGCCATCAGAGAACTGGACTCCAAAAGCTGTTAGCTGTTGATGTTACCTGACAAAGTAATTGAATTAAGAAACATGAGAAGAACTTCATTCTATGTAACAAATTGGAAGTTTCCTGCCAGAGAGAGGTGGCTATCTTCACTTGACAACTACAGAATTCTGAAGAACTAAATGACTGGAAAGCTAAGACTCTTTCTCAAAACTGACATGCATGGTTTTGAATATCAGAAAAAATTTGATTGAGAGAAGCTCGATCTTTAGTTCTTCCCATAGTCAAATTCTTTGCATATCTAAAAGGGAGTCAATTCTTCAATCTTTCAGTACAAAAAGTAATTACTTCCTTTTGCATTATGTAGAAAGGTACAAAACCTGGCAGAAACATCATATTAAATCACTAGTGTAATAGGGGTAATGCTGTATTGTTGTTCATCTGCATACCATATAGATAGCATAATTATGAGAAGCTTTAATGTTCTTTAAAATGGCAATTGATCAAGTAAGTTATTGCACTTCTAGCTGCCAATTGTCAGACAAATAAACTTACTAATCAGTTTGTTATTTGCCTGTAGGAATCAAAATGTGCACCTTATCCAGAACTAATAAATTATGCCTTAAATCCCCCAAACAATCCCTTGATTATGTGAAAATATTACTTTGTAACCAATTAAATTCCATTTATGTTTTTGGGGTAATTTTGTAATTAAAATTACATGTTTCTAGAAACAAATTCTTTATTGCTAGTAAAAGTTGGGAAAAGTGGAAGCTTCAGAATGCATCAGTCCAAAGCCTCTAGCAATATCTCATTGCCAACATTGCATTTTAAACAACATAACTAAAAAGACAAATGCTTACAAGAAAAAAAATCAGGAAGGTGGGGGGGAACTTGTCAGTTCTGATATTGAGAGTTAAAAAAAAAAAAGGCACATACAGTCAAAGACTCTTTCTGTAGTTAACATAAACTAGATTTGAAAGTATAGTTTATGTCTTTGAAAGGACTGAATCAAAACGGCATTCTTAAATGCTGGTTTCTGGAAGCTGTCTAACATCATTACTTTATTCTCGGCTTTAGCAAGGATCTGAACAAAGCATACATGCCAATACAGATGTACAGTGCTATTCAGTCTCATGGACTCTTATTCACATACACAATCAGTGAAAATTATACCCCTAGACAGAAAACACTACATATTGTGCTCAGTCTGTTCCTGTCTCTGAGTTTACTCAGACTCAGTGCTGCGGTTATCAGTCTTACTGTATCAGAAGGCTGGAGCAGAAAACATGCACCCATATACACACTGTTCCTTCACGAAGTTAAGACAGCAAAATAAAATGCTTTATGTATGATTGTTGAGTTGCATTAGCAAAATACGGTGGGTGGCAAACCAAAACCTACCTCTTTTTCTCCACTGAAGGTGAAGGAGGACTTGGGTGGTTAAATAGGCTGATCTGGTGTGGTATACTTGAATGGGGATGGCAATGCTGGAGCAATTCTGTTCACTCTGTCCTTTCTTTGTTCTTTTTCTCTTAGAAACAATTATCTTTTTAAGTTTTCTTATTATGTCCTCTGTTTTTGCCATATATGGAATATTTTACACATGATCTTTGTCCTCTTTGTTATACTCAAAGACTGTTTTTAGCCAGCTGTAAAGGCTGCATCAGTAACAAACTATTTTTGATTCATATTTATACACTGAGTCATCTGAAGTCATCCTGTGCCTGTGTTCTCAGAAGTTCTGCTTTCATTGTATGCTTGATACTTTGGGGGGTACTGCTGTCCTGTCAGACACTTGTGCAAAAGCAGAATCAGGAACTGATGACCTATTACCATCGTGACATGATTTTTATTCCACTGATGGTATGAGTTCTGTAGTTTAGGAGACTCTGACTTATGTCAATGTAAAAATACATATTAATGAATTGTAACGGTGTTATATAGCAATTTTTGAAGAAAACAACATTTGAAGACCTACATTATTGTGAAGATCAGAATCTGTTCAGTAGCCCTGAAACTTTTCTCAATGTGTGAAAAAATCAAGTGTGGTTTTGCTGCTGTACGGAAAATAGTTATACAGCACACTATTCCTTTTTCAACTCTGTAGTAATGGATAACTATCAGAAACATACTGATGTTTCCATAGCTTATGGCATTGTTGGTCCCATAGAAAGTTATAACCTTCTTACCCAAGTCGTTAATTGTTTTCTGTGTTGAATGGAGAACTAACATATTGTTAGCAAATACTTGCAGTCTTTGTCCTAACAAGATGTAGTGTTTGGTGGTGGGAAAGCACTGGTAAGAGGAGAAACAACTCTGTCATTTCCCAGTCTCAATATAAGTGATTTAGATGATTCATTGCATTCATTAGGAAGGATGCAACTCAACCAACTGAAATACATAAATCATAGACAGAAACTTCAATTATAATCTCCCTTTCTTCTTTGCAGCATATCTGTGTTGTACTAACAGAGCCAGCTGTGCCTAATACAACTAGTATTTAATCCTTTTTAAAAAGGTGACTTAATCCCACATTTTTTAGCTTCTGGAAGTCTACACATACAGTAATTTTACCTTACTTTTTTTAGGCAGGATTAGGTTATCCTGGAAATAAATTTTGAGCATAGCTTCCTGTACTTAAGTGGGTGTTGAGGTCATTTTTATGTAAAGTCTATAAAATGTACCTCCTTTAAATTTAGAGAAACTACATATATGACACTACTGTTGATTTGAGGCTAATTAAAATCTGTATGCTTCATCTGAGAAAACAATATGACTTTGGAAAAGGAAGCAGCCTTTAGCAAAGATATGTCTATTTAGTCACTCAGATTTCTCCTTCCTGCAGCAGATCAAAGGAGTAAAGAATAGTTCCTTAAAATAAGGGAAAACTCAGCTTGTCCAGCATGTGTGAGGAGGTGAATAAAGGCCTTGGATCATTCTAGCCACCTCTACATGGCAAGATCTGGAAGAGATTCTTAGCTATATCTCTCTGGCTAAGGATTAGGCATGGACACCTCCCCGAGTTTTTCCCTTTTTCACCAAATACTGCACTGAAAAGAAATCTGAGTTTTCATCCAGAAATGCCCCCAGCTGCATTTTGCCTGAGTTTGTGATGCAAGTGGTTGTGGCAAGGACAACACCAGCCCTGCAGGTTAGGTGAAGCTTCTGAATGCCAACTTGGCCTGTTTCATATGCTGTAATAGTTTGCTGGACTGGTTCTGTGCTTATCCTCCTGTTTCCAAGAAGGTAAGTGGGTTGTGGTACAGATAGAACTAAAACTGCCTTGAGGAACATTGGAGCACGTAGGAGAGAATTCATGAGGTATCAAATTCATATATACATGTATTAGAGTCACTATTTGAGCCAAACTCTCATAGTAAGGTATAACGATCCATTTTACAAAGCCCTTGATAACAGAGAATGTCTTAGATGAAGCTCATATAAAGAGGTGACGTGAAATTTTGAATCTAATGGGCTGTAAGAGAAAGAAGCTCGGGTGCAAGGTTTCCTGCAAGGAGAGGACACAAGCAGTTCCGAGAGAAGCAACTGAGCGAATTCAGAAGGCAAAGACATTTGATAAGCAGGTGCAGAGTTGCTTAGGGAACTGTGTGACCACAAACTATAGTGCCTGTGGTTTTGGTTGCTCAGGACTGTGTGTGTGGGAAAGAGTTATTAATTAAACATGGCAGTTTTGCATTTGATTGATTAAATTGTGCAAGAGTCCTCCTACAACACCTCAAGATTTTTTTCTTCTTTCTTCGTAATATGATGCAAATCATGCGTTTAATGATATGCAGTGGATCAGTAGCCTTCACATCATCATATTGTTGATTTTGTAATGATGTAGACTTTCTGGAGGTAAAATATAACTTCTTAACTGTAATTGTAACTCCTGTGGCAGTAGCTTTAAGATTTCTACTCCACTGAATACAAATGTTAACTCCTCTTTATACTGACTTTCTGTAATATGCAAAATCCTTTGTGGCACAATGCACTCTCACTGATAGCTTTTTGCAATGTAAATCAGTAATTAGGGTATGAAAGATGGCTTGCTGACTGTAAGATGTTTTGTTACTTGTTAATGCAAGATAATACTGTGCAGTCAAAGTAAAATAAATAGTCTTGTTAATTTTAGAGGCAAAAATGATTGGTTTTGTGATTCATTAATTTTTATAGCAAATATTCTGTTTAATTTTTGCCACCTAGATTTGCAGTATAGCACTAGTTAGAACAAGAAAGTGCTGGTAGCTCATCTTATTGTCATCTTATGTTGAATGAATGCCCAAATTTAAAGCTGTAAGTGTACTTTAAAATATTTCTAAAAATATTGAAAACTATTGGTAGCATACTGGCCACATGATTTGCTTTGGAATGTTTAAATTGCTTAGACTGAATTTTACATGTTGTGGAGTCCATCATAATTGCGTATAATATACAACTATTGCTGACAACTGAAAAGATGGAATACATCATAAGAAAGTCTTGAAGCACTATACCAGCATGTGCTGCTCTTTAGGCGGGGGATGCTATGTGTGGTCTGGATCATATACTTAGTATGGATCTTTGAATAGTATTATGCAGACTTTATACAAACTTTGAAGTACTTTAAAAAAATCTATCAAGAAGAAAACAAAACCTTAATAAATGAGAACATGTTGTTAAACACTACCAGTTATTGCACTGTGACAAAAATTAGCTGAATATGTTGACTAAGGTAGTAAGACCTTATTTGGCTAATAAGATGATAAAATGTATTTTATTGAATATACAGTACTATTGTATTTATGGAAAACATGAACTTCCTTGACCATTGTTGTGGTTTAACCCCAGCTGGCAACTAAGCACCACACAGCCACTCACTCACTCCCCCCCTGGTGGGATGGGGGAGAGAATCGGAAGGGTAAAAGTGAGAAAATTCATGGGTTGAGATAAAGACAGTTTAATAAGTAAAGCAAAAGCTGCACACACAATCAAAGCAAAACAAGGAATTAATTGACTACTTCCCATCGGCAGGCAGATGTTCAGCCATCTCCAGGAAAGCAGGGCTCCATCATGTGTAACAGTTACTTGGGAAGACAAACGCCATCACTCTGAACATCCCCCCCTTTCCTTCTTCTTCCCCCAGCTTTATATGCTAAGCATGACATCATATGGTATGGAATATCCCTTTGGTCAGTTGGGGTCAGCTGTCCCAGCTGTGTCCCCTCCCAGCTTCTTGTGCACCCCCAGCCTACTCGCTGGTGGGGTGGTGTGAGAAGCAGAGGCAGCCTTGACTCTGTGTAAGCACTGCTCAGCAATAGCTAAAACATCCCTGTGTTATCAACACTGTTTGGAGCACAAATCCAAAACATAGCCCCATACTAGCTACTATGAAAAAAAACTAACTCTATCCCAGCCAAAACCAGCACAACCATTCTTTTATTTCTCACAAGGAATGCACAGATAAGGAATGCACTAGAAGAAATGCTATATAATTTGTATGACACCATTAAAAATGTATATATTGGTTTAATCCTGCTAAATTTTATAATTTTATACTTTATTGTATTAAAAATAGTTCATCTGATTTACGGCAGTAATTCATGATACAAGAGCAACATAAACGACATTCTTAAGACTTATTTTCAATCTGCTTTTTAAGAAAAATCCAATTTTAATATGAAATCAAATGTTCACATAAATCAGTTGTATCGTTGTTTGCAGTACCACTCTTTGCTTTTTCTTAGTACATACATATGTTCTTGGTTTTGCTGCTTTTCCACTTTCAGTATGTTCTTGAACTTGTTTTCAGTGCTGTGTGTTGAAAAATTGCAGCCTGTGATATGCCTAGTTCTGCTTTCTTCCTCCACCTCATATATATTTTCAGTTGCGTATTCCTATTGTCCTGTCTTTTTCAGGGGAATATTTTTGTTTTTGTTTGAGAAATCTTACTGTTTCCACAGAATAACATTTAGAATTTAGCATGGTGTCAATTAGATCAAAACGATATTTACTGAATCTTAGAGGTAAATGCTTTAAATACAAAAGAACAGAAGTTATGTAAAGTAAAAAAGAACATGTGCAGTCTTAATTTTTGAGCAACAGTTTCTGTTACGGTAATCTTCTTTAGTTTGCTGTAGCTAATTGGGGCTCTGACATGTCTTGATGTACATGCGCTATCCCCAGTTACTCAGATAGTATGTTCTGATAAAGGTGACCTCATTAGAAGAAATGTTTTCTTTTTCTTAAACAGTGTCATAAATATACATTACATTTGTTTAAGGCATCCTGTGTCTTTGAAGTCAGTTCAATGTACAACATAGTGTCAACTCATGAACATTGGATCAAAGTGTATATTAAATTTCTGATTAAACATACCCTCTTTTGCAGCTAGGAATAAACACAATTATAACTTCTTCCTTCCTGGTGTTGGTTTAAGATTAACATGTGCCCAATTTTAGTGAGTTCGACTGTTGCTCCTAGCCAGCTGGGTAAACAGACTTTAAGGAAATTAGGTGAAGTTTAGCATACAAGCCTTTTTTCATAATGTTCAAAAATCCTTACATCTGTTCTAATTAACCTTCTTTTTGTCTGGCTGATGATTAGGTTTAATATCTGTGTTACACGAGGCTTGTTTAACATTTCAACCGGTGCTGTCCTTGGGCAATTAAAAGCTGCCAATACAAATATGTCAAGATAGCTGGAATTGGACTGGTTGGTGATACTGCCTACATAGAAGAAATTTTAGTGGATATCTCACTAATGAGAATCAAAGATGGTGTGCCCATAATGACTATGAATTTTTATTTTCTTTTAAACAAAGTTCAAAATAAGGTAATTTAAGAATTATTCTTGTTGTTTAAAAGAAGGAAGATACCTGGCCGAAAGAAGGTAATATTTTTTTTCTTCAGCCTTCATCTCTAATGTATGCACAGCTCAGGTTGTGGATTGTACTTGTTTGTGAGTAGAAGAAATAGGTAGAAGGAATCCTGTCCCCACCACAGCACTGCCACACAAATTATGTCTATGCTACATGGTAGAATCTGGGTGTGAGTGTGGGTGAACGTGTGATATGCCCTGGACTCAATTTTGTGTTTCTGCATGATAATGAGAGTACCTCTACCTTTATTGTGGTCTGCTATTCTTTATTGAGTCATCCTGGTTGTCCTGTAGTCCTGACTGCATGCCATATCTTCAAGAGAAGTGTGCAGCTGAGGTACTGGTTTGGAGGGCTCTTTTGGACATGACATGGGGGCATGATCGTGGCAGGTTTGAGTTGAACCCATGCAGCCAGACTGCTACCTTGCTTTGCTGTACAGCAAGTAGGTGGGTTCTGGGTGCAGAATGAGGTTATGAACTCTGTGGACTATGTGCAGGCTTGAATCAGTTCAGTGTGGAAGTTTGGCTACTTTAGGCTTGAACATGTGTTCACACCTAAGTTTAGAAAACTTTGCGCATATAGCCAAATTGTAGTTATCAACTGTACTTCTGTATAGGAGTGGTAGCTTATAGTTTGTGTCATTACTTCGTCTGTGCCCCAATCTTTTCGACCCAAATAGAATTGTTTTGCCAGGATTTCTGTAGGAGGAAGTACTCTCTGCAGCGGAATCATAAAACTTCTCATAGATTACAACTTTTGGTTATAGAGAAGATAAAATGTAGCCCTAGACAACAGCTGGATACAAAATGCAGAAAAGGAAAAGACAAAAAGAAACATAAGGAAAAAAAGATGTGATAGGTCAATGTGATACCTTGAATGTCCATTGGAAGAAATTTTCTAATTGCTTTATTTTACAAAGATAGTTATATGACTTTGTTTTATTAGGTATTCTCCCCTTCAGATTTACAATATAAAAGATTTGAAAAGAACATCCTCTTAAATATGTGAAATATTTTAATCTTATAATTGAGTTTTTGAATTTTGCTTTGAAGATTCTGTTTGATAAATTTGAAATAAGAAATCTTTCAGTAGAGACAATTCTTCTAACTTAAATGGTAATTACTGAGTGTGGCTGAAGCATGTTGATTACTATAGATACAATTAGTTTGAGTGCAGATGTCTGAATAGAAATGCATGTTTCTACCTGTTTCATGCATCACAGATACTGTGTTTATTTCTGTATTTTTTCATACTGTAGTTGGCTGTGAATGCCCTTCATGGCAAGTAGTTTGATCTGTGTAAAAGAATACTTTCCCTGTAGTAACATGTGGAAACAGTTTGATGGAATAAAATGAGAAGAAATTAATCATAGTTATTCTGAGCTTCTTTCATTGGTTCATAGCCAGACCTAATTTAGACTGAAATCCTTAGGAGATGGTAGTGTTTGGTAACATATAAATAATCTTTCACCTAATAAAAAACATTCCAGGACATATTTGTAAACTGTTAGATACCTAGCTTGTCTAAATTAACATCGATTGTTATTGTTATGTAGTTGAACAGTGTCCTAATTCAATCCTTGTCTTCATGGAAAAGCAAGGTAAAATTGTTTGTATATTTACCAAGTTCACCTTTACAAAATTGACTTTAATGGAGTTCCAGGATGGATGTATTTGTCCTACTAAGTGTGACTAGCCCCACTATCTCCAGCATACAGTTTCAAAGAAGTCAGCTGCTTTGAAGTGATGAAAATATTTCTAATATACTTCTATTTCCAGTGTATATATGCAAGACAAGTTTATTTTTTCTAAGGCAGAGTGGCTAAATTATTTGGGAGTCTTGGTTCAGTACTATTTTGCTTGTCAGAGTTGAAAACAACTCTGATTAAAGAATTAAAATTAATAAATATGAATATTGAGAAAACATGTAAAAACATGAGAATAGGAACATTCTTTTAAAGATAGCACTCATAAACTATGCCTGTATGTGTTTGACATCCTATTCCTAAGTAATTTTAAAACATTGAGTCTAATGCAGTTAGGATGATTGAAATATAAAAGGTACATTTACTTAACGCTACTAGATAGCCGAGAAGATAGAAAGCATAGGGAAAGTGAATTTCAGGGGAGATAGAAGCTATGAATGGAGAAGAAAAGTATTGTTGGTGTAATTAAAAAGTAGAAGGGAGTCATGCTAGAGGAGTGAGAGAGTCTGCTCATTTAGGACTAGACTCTAAAGTTTTAGGCTGTGATTCCCACTCACTTGAAGTTCAGGGTTGCAAATTGGCTGTGTATGTGAACTTTGTGGGTCTGCATTAGTACTTGGGGCCTACTGGGGACAGGGGCGTGCCAAAGACATAGCATACTTTTTTTTTAGTATGCCAGCCTGCAGGATCTGTGGTTGTCTGAGCTTGTTACCACACTGTTGTAAAACAAAAGGAATTGTAGTTGTGGTATTTTTTATAAGGATTTTGTGCCACTGCAATTTTTTTCCTTTTCCTAGTCCATATCATTCAACTTGTTGAGCTTTGCAGCTGTTTAGCATTGTTCTGTTTCAACTCTGGCTACCAAAAATGACCAGATCAGTGATGCGGGTGTGTTGGTTTTCATGCTCTTTTGGAGCTTCTGGCTCTTTGATAACTTGTTCTTGGTAGGTTGTATTCTAGATGTGGATTGTTGGTCTCGGCTGAATAATGCACTGTGTGTTGGGGGTATTTGTAACCTGGATAATTTCTTACTTGTGATATAAGCTCCATCTCCCCCCCTAATCCTTTTGGAGATTTTAATGGGGTCTATTTTTTTTTTTAAATAAAATGAGGATTTTCAGGTTTTATGAATATTCAGTAAAAACAAGCTATACTGCATTGTGTTAGCCAGGTTGCTATGTTGTGTGTAGGCTTCTGTGGCCTAAACATTCATACTTCATTTTGTAATAAAAGGTGTCATCAATACTGCTTGGATTTTACTCTCCTTGAACTGACTGTATTGTCTGATCTTAAAACACACCCTGGTTATGTATTCACTGAATACATACATCTAAACAATTTCTTATCAGAATAAAAGTATGATAAAATGAGAACGATACAGTGTTACTGTTCAGTGGAAAGGTGGATTAGTATGCCTTGAATCTATTGAAAATACTTATGATACCCTGTTATGCTGGCCTGCATGATGCACTTCATTCTCTACCTTTTTTTCAGTCACCATCAAATCTTTAAATCTTGAACGTATGCTATGCTCTAGGCAGTTATGCAAAAAAAAGAATACTAAACTGAGAACCTGTTTGTAAACATTTTTGATTTGTGCTGTTTAAAATGGGTTATAAAGGATACCTGTTGTTTATAAAAGCATCTAGAGGCTTGTTCAGTTTTCAGCAGATGGATGGATGAGCTTGCTTCTGAGAGATACCAGTCTGTCACTTCCACTGAAGTTCATGGAATTCTGCATTCTCAGGACATTTTAGGATTGTTTTAAGGAAATGATGGATTAAAAGGATGTTTTTTGTTACGATATGTTGTCTGCAAAAGAAAACTAACCAGTTAGCAGTATTTGTTTCAATGTTTGTTATGCTATGAAAGAATATTTTAAGAGCTTGCCCACAGATATTTTGATACTTTAACTAATTTATTTAACAAAATATGCAAAAACGGGAGAAAGAAGTGTATGCATTTCCTGGACATGCCAGGTTCACCAAAACTCATGCTTGACTGTCTTAGAAGTGGAGTGGCTTGAAGGCTGTAAAGGGGACATTTAAAGAAATTCGGTTTAACTATCCATTAACTATCCACTTCACATTCAGGAAGGGTGTATGATGTATTTTGTGTATGATTTTGAAAGCAAATCTACTTGAGATCTGGGTCAAAATGATTAGAAATTCGAAGATGAGTACTCTGGGTAGGGAAATGTTAGTATAAGACCCAGGCACTTGCTTTAGACTCACAGGATTTGTATTTTGTGGTAGGCTAATTCAAAGTGTAAAAAAGGTCTGTAAAACTATAGTGACATTAACAAGTACTTATGATTTTAAATGAAGACAGATTTTCTTTGTTTTATTCATTTTTTTGAATTCATGTCTGAACCTCTTGCTGGAGAGCCGGGCCAAATACCTGTACATTCCTGACATAAATAGCAAGTCAAAGCTTCTCAAATTAGAACAAATAAAATTCAGATACCTGAGACTCAGTATATACTCTCTTTACTGATATGGAAATAGTTCTTTGTTACTGATTTATAACCAGAAAAACAACATGGAAATTCCTTGTAAAGAATAAAATGTTTGGTGTTGTAATTGAATAGACATAGACTAGCTGGATGATTGTGTTCTTCACTTACACCCCACAGTCATCAGGGGCAAAAGCCCCTTTAGAGACAGTAGTACCTTATTGTATTGTTGGCCCTACTGTGCCCTAATGTTTAAGTTTCTGAACTAAAAAATGTACTCTGTAGCCCTGTCTTAAGTACCTAAATTCCCCGTTCAGTTCATTGCAAGACTGCTGGGAGTGGAATTCAGAAAAGGCTTTGTGCTGAGTAGGGAGGACGCTTGTGCAAACCAGAAGGAAATACCACAGAGCGAGCTATACATCTTAAACTGTGCCCCTCTTTGGCCTGTACATGCGAACAAAATTCACAGCTCAATTCTTCTGTTTTTACATGCCAAATACTATGTTTGCACCATGAATGAAGATACCCATGAGCCAATTTTGGAAGCAGAAGCACGTGCGGTGAGGTCTGTGTAAGCCAGCTTGGGTTTGGCAGCTGTGTCGGCGTATGCCAGCTAGAGAACATCGCCAGAAGTACTGCAGATGCAAGATTTCCTGTGTTAGGGACTCAGCTCTCTTGTCTGATATGAAAACAACGGAGGGCATACACAGGCCAATATTTTCCTTTGCTTGATCCCAGTTTCACCCAGTCTGAAAGTGGCCTTAGGAACTAATGTAGTTCTTGTGTCACTGAGGTGGTAAACTCAGCCCTGTGTTGGGTCACATCATCTGGTTGAGGGAGCCCGTGTGTATGTGCTAAGACAGAGAAAATCCTGCAGAAAGGTGAGCCAGTACTGAGCAAAACAACCAACCAGTTTCTATATCTTGTCTCAGGATTTTAAGGTTTCAACTGAGTGCTGCACCTTAGCAAGTATGCTCTAGCTCATGGATTCACGGCTTTTGGACCCCAGCTGCTCCTCATATGAAGGTTTTCTGTGCAGTAGAAACTTCCTGGCTTTAGTAACTACTAGAGCTCTGCATTCTTCTTTTAGAGCATAGAGTAGTCATGGACTGAGTTATCCTTTTTTGGAATAAAAGCTGATTTTTTTTAAATCAAATGACTGCTAGTTATCCTGTTACTGCATACATAGTTAGAATTTCTCTCCCTCGCATGATCAGCAGTCAGCCATAAATCTTATTCTTTGTATTAAACTTCATGTTTTCAGTCAGTGTCAGGTATAGTTTGAGTGAACTTGCTGCAGAAGACATCTTATTGTGCCCAACTTGTGATTTCTCATTGAAATGGAGGGAAGACAGGTGAGAAACTCTCAGCCTGCCACACTGGACTCAGTTCTGGGGTAATGTAAAGCAAAACTGTAGTGGTTTGAAAAATGCCATTTGTTAAATTTTAGGTGCCGTCAAGCTTTCAATTACTTGAGAAGTTAATTGGGGGTTTTAAAAAATGACGTGTTTGGATTTATTAGAAATTAGATCTTCCTGAATCTTCTGGAAGAGCTAGGCCTCAGCAAAGCAGGAAATGTGGTTCAGTATTGTCACAAAGATACAGACATTCATGAATTTTTATTGTGCAATAAACCAGATGTCAAGAAAACAATGTGTTTCAGAGCTCTTTTAAGAATATAATTTTGAGTATTTCAATTTTATTTAGAATTGCAGTTTGTTTTTTTGTTCCTCAGAGTGCGTGTTTCACTTGTGAGATTTGGTTACGCAAGTCACATTGTATTCTTTTGGCCTGTTTTATGCTTAAAATGTAACATGACATGATTGTTAAAAACTGTAATAAAATATTGGATCAGCCTAAGAAATCCTCTTTTGCTAACTGGTTTTCTGGAATGGTAACTGTTTCAGAAAAAAAAATTTAAATAGACTCAGCTAATTACAGAAAAGCTGTGGCTAGCATGCTGCTCTGTCTCTTTTCCCATGACCTTCTAATTTTATAATTTTTTTTTTGTGTGTGTGACCAATTAAAATCTGATGGCAGAGCAAAATAACATAGTCCAAATGCCCAGCAGCTGGGATATAGAGGTAATAATCCATGTCCTGGAATCATAAGAAATAGAGAGGGGACAAGTTGCAGATAATTTAGTGTCTCTACTTCTGCTTATGCACAGCTTTTCCTCAAAGTACATCTGTTAAATTTACTCCTCATTTAATACACTGACGTATTACTAAAATTACAGTGGTGTTTAGTTTTGTCAGTTTGTCTTTTCTATTACAGAAGTAAAATTGATCCTGCCTAGAACAGAAAGATGAACTAGATGACCTCTCAAGATCCTTTACAGACTGTTCTGTGATTTCATAGTTCTCGCTGATCTTTCTGTACCGTGTTTTGCCTTTGGATGATAGTGTTTTGCTCCATGTAGTGTTTTATATAGATATCTCTTCCCAAGTACTAGAAAGAAAAAGTGCTTTTCAGATTTTGAGAAAGTGGTTCAGATATTTCTCTTGTCATATGAATCTTTTGAATCTTTTCTCTCCCTTCTCCCTGCACCGGTAGCTCATGCATATCAGAACTCTTTGGGCATGAGAAATTGGTTCACATCTCTGTCCTCATTCTGTAAAAGAATGAACTAAGAAGCTGTATTTTAGAGCTCATAAAGTGCTCAACACGCTGACTGCATTCCTCTGTTTTATTGTTCAGTAGTGTGAAAGGGGGAGGGAAGACAACTAGTTCTTTCTCTTTTGAGAGGAAAAAACTTTGGGCTCACTTTTGGTGTCTCATTCTGCCACTGTATGCTTATCTGAGGTCAGAAATCTTGTAAGAATGGACAGTACTCATATGTATGAGGGCAGGATTTGCCAACAGAAGATAAATGGAATCAACAATAACAGTGCTCTTATTTTATGTGATGAGACCTATTTTTTTTCCTGTGTCAAAGCTCACTAGACCTCAGAAGATCTTCTGTGGCTACAGTGAAAAGTGTCAGAATTCACCATTGGGAGTGGTTTTCTAGGTATACTGATTTAAGATGTTGGATAATTCCAGATGTTTTGGAACAGCATCGATTATTCTTTTTTATTATTCTTAAAAATAGATAATATATATAATATATAATATATAATATATATATGCCATTCTCAGTGGTTAGCATTGGTAGGGAGCATGCTTTTAGCCCTGTGACTTGATAAGCAATGTTCTGCCATTGCATCCTTTTCTTCCTTATTGTACGGACAACTCTTGTCCCAATTGCCTTTAGCTTCATATAAAGTTCATGTGAGCATTTGATAAGTGACTGATGAAGCGTGGGTAACTTTCTGGTATCAAAATGACTAAAACCAGCTAGGAGAGTTCTGTTTCAGAGATGCCATAGATCTTTAATACTATATATTGATGAAAAGATCAGATATATGTTTAATTGGTTTCAAATCTTAAGTAAAACCAAAACTGAAATATAAGCATTTAAATATCTGTTCTGGGGCACAGTGCTGCTGGATATTGAATACTTTCTGATGTATGTACTGCGTTCCCAGTGATTTCACTGGTAAATGTGGTTGCTCAGTATTTCACAGGGTGAATTCAACATGGAGGAACAAGCTCAATTTTCTGAAACTTTTCTGGTTGCTTATTTCTGAGCAGTTTAGCCAAACTGAAATCTGTGAAGGCAATAGATGTTGTGGATTCTCAAGACCTCTCAGGTCTGTCTCCTGCTGTTTGATATCTGAATAGGCCTAGAACTGTCCTCACAGAAACCACCTAATATCTTACTTTTTTTGACTGCAGCTATCTGATATACATTAATATTAGTAACATTTAGGCCTCGCTTTGTGTTTTGTTCCACAGGCAGCAGGAGCTATTCGTCCTCTGGTTTCTACTGTTATTGCTTCTGCTGCAGATGGCTGTTTAGACCACTCATTGGAACGTGCCAGGTACAGAGCGAGTGAAATGCCTCAGGCTTTCTTGTTTGATATAATCTATGAAGCATACCAACAGGTAAGACTTTGAGACTTTCTGAGACTTTTTTCCATTTACTTTAGTTAAAAAAAAAAAAGATAACTTTATTTCTCTTCTTTCAAAAATAGATTCAGCATCTATTTCAGATCACATCAAACTGTATGCTTAGTACTTCTCTGTAGTCTTTTGATGAAAATGCTTTATCATTCTTATCTGTTCAAGTTTCTTGATTATCAAACTGCCAAATACATGAGGGGGTGAGGGGTCTAAACTATTGGAAAGACAGATTTACTTTAGTTTTTGTTGTGTATTAAATAGATTACTTAAATGAGTAGGTTAATGTGTTTAAAGTTAAGTATGTACTAAGTATGTATTGTTGACTGAGAGTATCAAAGAGTTTTGGATGCTCAGTGTAATAATGACATTATATAATAATATGATGGGATACAGGCTGTTCTAAAATATTGGGATAATATTAACTTGATACATCTAGATAAATAAGTTTAACTTGTTTCATGTTGCATGTGTATTGTACATACTTTGATTAGTGGCTGAAAATAATACTTACTTAGTCTTTGTTGTAATTATCCATTTTTTTCCTAATATGTTACTTTAACATCATCTTTATTTAAGAAAATAAGAATTGTGGGTAGTGTATTAAACACTGACTCTTTTGCCTTTATCCCTCTTGAAGACTGCTTTCGTTTGCCCCACCCTGCATTCACAGTTTACTGGAAACACTCCAGGCTTTCGTCTCGGCATTCTACTTCCTTTTCATTCATCACCTTGTGGAAATTGCCTGTCCTCCAGGTATCTTCCAGACTGACTGGAAGCAGAGCATTTCTTCATTTGTCACTTGGAAGGAATTATTTTTCACTCCAGTCATGCTTCCCATCAGTCTTTCATTTGTAGAGTAAACAAGCCCAGATTACTGATATCCACCTTCAGAGAGTACATAGCTTAGAAGTCACCAATAACAGAACAAATGCATGGACAGGCAATGAAGAAACAGTTGCTTAATTGTTCAGTAATTATTTTACTTAGAAATGTTGGCACAAATTCCATGTCATACTCTTTATGCTTGATACTTGAAGCTATTCTTAGATGCTGAAGATGAAGGGCTGTCCAAGATGAAGAGCTACTCAAGTGATTGGACTAGCTCCAACCTTTTTAATTCTGATGGGAAGCAGGGGGATGTTCTTGGTATATATGATAAAACGCAGCTGATACTTCGAAGTGAAACTCTAGCTTGAAGGTAGTGGGCATACTCGTGATAAAAGCAGCATATATGTGCATAGAACATATCTCAAGAGGCAACAGCTACTGTTGGTTATACAACTGTTTCTTTCTTGTTGATGTGTATCTCTCTTGGCAAATTGCATGTTTATGTGTTGTTTCTCAAAAAACCCCCCCAAAAACAAACCCTTTTTTTTCCTACTGTGCTCTTAGTTTGCAGATACAGTAGAGCTGGCAAATACATAAAAAGCTTTTGCCCTAAATGCCTTGCTCAAAAGGCAACTATATTTGCAGTCCCTGTGCTCCTCTGAATAGTGTTCTCGTCACATATGCATTCCATCAGTCTTGTTTTTTGTACCCCTGCTCTTTCAAGAACAAGCCACCAAAGTTGTTAGCAAGCAACCAAGGCTATGGTTACTTGTCCCCAGTTCCCTTTGCATTGGTTAAATTCTGGTCGTTTAAATGCTCTGTGCCTTGGAGCTCTGGGAAGGATAACACTTTGCTAAACCTCTCAACTCATATTGTTTGCTAATTATTTATGTTTCAATGGTGCCTAGCTGTCCAAGTCAAGGATTAAGACCCTATTGTTCTGGGAACTGTACAAACAAATAAAAAAAGATAGATAATCATTGTCCTGAAAAACTTAGTCAAGCTACTGTAGGACAGATTTTTGTAGGAATGGATGCAGCTTATGATGCTTCCTAAATATTAACATACCCATCATTAGTTCCCACAACAACCTGGTGAAGTAGGTAAGTATCATTGTACAGATGAATTAAAAAAAATAAAATTATTTTGTTACTCATGTTGCAAGTCATTCACAAAGCTGGGAATGGAAAACATTTTGGCTGACTCGGCATGGGATCATGATCCCACTCCTATGTATTTTATACACTTGTGACCTTTATGGAACAACTGTGTGGGGAAAAACAACAGTCAAAGATGCATTTCTTAGAAAGAAACTGTCCATTTGAATTATTGCTTCAAATAACATAGGCTTTTCAGTTACCTTGTGGCTAACGTGGAATACTGCTTTTAAACTGTCTCTAGTTAAATGCATCATCTGATGTGAGTAGGTAGATTTAGAGAGTTTACTTCCAGATGTGTTCTTCTTCATGAATGTAAGATCTCTGAGTATCTTGACCACTAAGTTGCAGCATTCAAATAAAGGTCAGTTCTCTGATCCTTACAGGTTTGCCATCTGTAGTCTTTTTTGCTCTTCTTGTCTGGTACCAATCTGGGCAGAGCAGACTACTGCTCCTTCTTTTATTGCTGTTTTGAATGTATTTAGCACTAGAAAGGAATAATCTATTAACACTATTAAAAGATGTAAAAATACTTTTTGTATGATCTTTATAAAATTAAAAGTAATTGCCTTAGAAAACTTTTTCCATTTCTTGCTTGATTAAAAAACGATAGTAATGTTTGGGGAAAAATACATGCCTTGTACATAAAATTAATTGAAGTAGATACAACAAATGCCAAAGATTGGTTTACAATATTATCTTAAAATATATGTATACTAAAGTGAATTGCCTTTACGTTTGATGCGAAAAATCCAGCACAGATTTTGAGGACATTCAGCCAGGTTGTTTGCATGCATTCATTGTGATGCATCTCATTTTTGCGTGCTGGATCTCAATTTAGTTTTCACTCTTACCTCTTCTCTGTTGCCTAGAACGTACATATTCCAGACAGATCTTCTTTGTTCAGATATATGTTGCTTTCTGATTTAACTGTGACGATGTCAAGATTTCTGACATCATAACTATTAACTTGTCAGCTTTATAGTAGTGCTGTTGAAACCTTTTAAATTTTGTTGCTCAAAAATTGCATGCACTCCGTTGTCTTTGTGATGACTTTGAGAGATCATTGAAACAAACATTTTTCATCACTTGCATATCTGATATTTAAGCCCCCTTTAACTGTGCTTTTCAAAGGTTAAAAACCAGTGCTTCTTTTAATGTGATTTTTCTGGCTTTTTGTTTTCCTTATTACAGCCACTTTGTCAAAAAAAGAAAAAATATTGAACTGGAAGTGACATCAAATTAGAGTCTGTTTGGTCAGTTACCCAGAAACAGGGTTAAGTATTCCATCCATTGCCTCTGAAGTATGCTATGAAATAATTTCCATTGTGTTTCTAATTTTTGCCAGTGTTGTGTGAGAGAATTAGGTTCTGCAAGAAGGTGTGCATTATATTGTTTTCAAAGGGGTTTCTTGTTACCACTAGTCACATCTCCTTTTGCTAGGTGTATTAACTTGAAATTTTCTGTTCTTGGGGACAGTTCTCCTCTCACAATTCCATAATGTTTCTTGATCCTGATGGGGATATTATTTCATCTTTCTACTCTGCTATTGTAAGGTAGCCAAGGACTTCTACCTGCAAAGTAGGGTTTGTTTGTTTGTTTGTTTGTTTTTAATCCCCAGAGGAGTAAATAAATCTGAAATGGGAAGAGCAATCCAAAAAATGTTGGTGAGTTACTGGATACTGCTAGGTCTTCTGATGGTTAATTTTGAATATTTTTTTTAAACCATACTGAAACAATAGTATAGATTTATGAAAATATTTCCTTAAAAATAATCTCAGACTTTTTCAGTTAGCATCAATTTTAACATCAATAGTGATGGAAGCAGCTTTTTTTGCTATGTCTGTGTATATGCTTGAGATGAAAAAAAAAAGACATTCAGATGTCCCGTATTTTTACTTTTTTATTGGGGGAATGCAAGCAGTTTGAGAACCATTGTTGTTTCTTGGTGAAAGAAGAATTGGTACAACTACGTGTCTGCCTTTTTGTGATGCAGCAGGTAAGTGGAGGTGCAACAGGGAAGGGAAAGCTTTTCAGTATTCTTCTACCTCAAATGATAATTGCTCCAATGCAGCAGGATGAGAACGCTACTGTTCAGGAAATAGCTTACTCCTTCCACTCCAGAATAGTGATACTGATTTTAACATTTTTATAAAGTTTCTGTTACATTGTTATACATTTTACTTTTAACTCAGGATACCTCTTGGCCCCTGTATTGGACATCACATAAGCCAGGCTGGAAACATTTAAAGTCAGTATTGAAATTAAGCAACTGTTCAGAGCCCACAACAGCCAATGGTGGCAAATTGATGTCTTGATCTTAAAAGGCCTCACTACTCTGATTTACGTGTCATTAGATAGAGCACTTAGCTATAATAAATGAATAGGCATAATGGGATTTTGGCAGATACAGGCACCTACCCCTGTATGTAACGCTGCTTAATGCTTTCTGTTGCAAGTCTCTGTGTTCAGTTGGTTATACGAAGCACGGGAAAACAGTTGTTTACTTCTATTTCAGTGAAGTATTCTGATGCCTCCACTTTGTAGTAGGACTTTGGAATTTGGCATTGGGATGGTCCTGAGGTGAGAAAAGGATGAATTATACAGGCCTCCTTACATACGCCTGTGAGTGTTACTGTGTCACGCATCATATATATGCCTCCTCACCTCATATTCTTATGAAGTATGGCACTGCTTTCATGCCCTTCAATTTGTTAAATTTGTAAAATTTACGAAAGTTATAAATTTATAACATTTATAAAAGTTATCGCTTTTATTTGTATGATGCATGCTTGACACAAGGTGGACAACTGACAGATGCAAACAACTGCAAAGGGAAAAAGAACTGTATTTATAATGTGTGTGGTATCTCGCAGGCAGGAGGCTTTACCTTAGCCAGGCATTTTCCTTGAGATGTTGGGTAGAAGGCCATGTAAATGTGTTAAGGGGATAAATGTAATGTTGCATCAGTGCTCTTAGTTCTGGTATGTCCTAACTTGTGAGTTCTTGTTTCCTGCACAATGTAATGAACCATACCACTAACCTTCAGTAAATATTAGTAGCAGACAAGTTAAACTTTTTAAAATAAAAAATGCAAATCTCTAATAACTAGTAAAACCTGTGGAAAAGTTGTAAAATTGCAGAACCCATGATTTACTTCAATTCTAACCTACCTGGGACAAAAACAGCCAGTTGGATTTTTTTTTTTTAAGGTTAATAAGAATTAAATTCCTGATCTTTGGAAACGCATGTTTCTTTTCTATTCTTATCAACCCTAAGGGCAATCAGAAAAGTTTAAGTGTTAATTGAAAATCCACTCTTTCCAAAGATAGCAAATAAAAGATAAATTCCTTAGACCAGACTTGTTCATTTTTGCTTAAGGTAGTTTCATGTTTCTGTTCAGCTTTTTAAATTAAATAGGAGCAAATGCGAAGTATGATCCTGTAAGCCTGGGAGGAGGAGGGTGAGGGGAAGACTTCACTTACTAGAAGTCAAGTGTTCCCCTGGAGCAGTATCTTTTAAGGAATTGGAGTATCAGGAAGTCAGGTAGACTACCTTTTTCCTTTAATCAGAGTAGGCTGAGACTGATTTCTGTAATACCTGCTTCTGACATATTGTGAAATGCACAGAGATCTCAGAGGTCTTTTGTCTTTGACACAAAGCATCTTGTGTCATGTCACGTTCGTGTACAAAGTAAGACAATCACAATATACAAAGGCTGAAATACCCAAACCTAACAAAGCATTGTGTATTTGAAATGTATCTGCCAAAGTAAGGAAGGTAGCAGGAACAATTAAAAAGCTTTGCCTGCCTGATCTGGCAGCGAAACAACTGAAAATGGAAGCAGAAGGGGAGTGGTATGTAGAAGATCCTGACTAGCTTCTATGTCAGAGATGTAAACAAAAAACCTAGGGAAGATGTTAGGATGGTTAGAGAGTTGTCAGCATGAATGCTGGGGATACAATAGAATTGCTCACCAATGTGACCACTGTGGTGAAGCTGAGGACCTTGTAAGAGGGAAGAGCTACACACAGCTGAAGAAAGGGTGGGACATGTTAGAAGGCTCTTCTGCAGGAATCCTTCACATGTGGATGGCATGGCAGAGTCAGATCACTATTTAAAGATCGAGTGATAGGTTTATAACAATCTTAATTTAAAAAAATAATTTTGATACACAATTTTTTTTCTGGTAATCTTTTATACATTGTTTTACATGTAGCCTCAAGATCTTCTGTACCTGGGAAAATTTGCCACAAAAGCTACACCCTTTTTTGGGGGTGTTTTTATTGCATATGTAGTTAGTTTAGTCATCTGTTGATAGTAGACCTTTTGTAGATTATGGAAGTTTATATTTAGCTGATCAGAACAATGAAGCTGAAATAAAATAATAAAAAAAATAGGAACAGGAAGCAGGAATATTCATTGAAGGAGGATGAGCTTCAGCATGTTTAGAGATGTTTCTCTGATGCATGTCTATAACCTCCTTACAGATGTCCACACAGAACAGACTGACCTGAGGGATTCTATCTAATCTGTGTAGAAACTATGTAGAGGTTAGTACTTTTGGGACTACACTGAATTAATACATCTGTTTGTAGCCAACATTACCCACTTTTTGGGTAACAAGCAATCACATTTACTTATGGGACGTTACAGCATCTGCTTGCATAGGAGAGAGCTGCTATATATAAGCATAGTAATGACAAGATACAAAATAATACTGTGCCAGGGAGAATAATGCAAATACTTTGATGCTGAATTCTGGGAGGCAGATGTTCTTCCACTCCACCAAAAAATCATTACAAGATGTCCCCAGATAGGGTTGAGATGGGGAGAAGAGAGATTCTGCAAACTGTCCAACCTGGTCCTCAGTAGAAGAAAAGGAAATCCCAAAATTGTTCTCGTCTAACAAACCCCTGAGAATATTCAGGGAAGATTTTGCCAGAGTAAGAAAGGAAGTTGGCGATTGTTAGGCCCATTGTAGAAGTATTTGCTCAAAGTATTGTCTTTTCTGTATGTAAATAATAGGGAGTGTATTCCATGTGGATTTTGTAAAGTTCTAAAGTGCTTTTTGAAAGGGCACAACATTACTGGGATTCTTCTTCAAACATGTGTGAAGCATTTTAGTATCCTCTGTAGCGGAGAAGTGGAGTCAGCTGTAGCAGTTTAGTAATATTTTGGCATAGGTCAGGCAAGTCCTTCGAGGCAAAATGTCTAGACTGATTTGGGGATTTTCCTGTGGGTTCATTCTTTGTTAAAGAAATCAATGTCTGTCAAATTAACATTGCCAGGAGCAACAGGCGATTAAATGAACAGTAGCGGGCAAATTATTGACTAAAACCTTGGCAACTTTGGGAGCAAGGGTCAGATTCAGAAAAAGGACTGAAGGGTCAAAATGTAAGTGAGGCAGAATTTGGGCATTTAAGTCTAATGCTGGCATCCTGAAAAAAACCCACTGCTCACCTTCCTCCTACAACTAAAGATATGTGAATCTTCAAGGCACCTCAACTTTCTTTTTTTTTACCAGTCACCAAATATGAAACTTTGTGTATGCCAAGGCATCTAAGTTGTTGCAAGGCTGAACAGCTTAATATTTACCACCTGTAAACATTCACTCAGAGAAAAAAATTTTTTACCTGATGCTATTCAATCATGAATTGATGATATGGGTCAGAGCTGTTTGTTTTTGTAGTGTAAAAACACTGAAAAAGAGATCACCATTGTTTTTAACATGTGACAAAAAGTAGATAAGATATCTAGATTTTATCATAAGCTATAATGGGTTGTTTCTTGGCCTTCATCTTTTTAAAAAAGTGTCAGCCATCTTTTATTAATTGTGTTATGTTGTAAGGATGGTCAGTTTACCTCATTGTTCTTCAGATGTATTTTGTGGTTTCTATATGCTCTGTGTGTGTGTATGTATGGAGATCCACTTCCTTTTCCACTGTCCCCAGCTTTGGTCACCCACTTTGCTTTTGTATTTTGTAGTTATGTGTTCAGGTCTTCTAAATATATGCCATGTAACATCATTGTTGTGTTTTTCCTAATTCTGCATTGCAGTTTGTGTCTATAGGTTTTCTTCCTTCTCATTAACTGTATTCTGAAATACGGAATCAAGAAGTGATTCGTGAATTAGACAAGAGCTAGCTAAAATAATAGTAGTTTACTACTTGTGTGATATGTATGAGGACAGTACTACAAGCCAATGCTGCTCTTTGAGTGGAGTCCTAAAGGCAGCATACTTCCATCTGCCTATGAAATGTAATAAGTAATTGCAGTTTTAGTGTAATTACCTACTTGGTTGGTCCAAGTCAACCTACTTGGCTGAATAGTAAAGTAGCATGGATTATTTCAGTTTGTTGAAATTCCTACTCCAGTTCCTTTGATGGTATAACAATACAGATTTTAATTAGCTGTATACTAGGATCAGGATGGGGAATATCTGTGAATTTTTTAATGTGCAATCTAAGCATATGAAATAACCTAACAAAGGAAGCCTTTCTGATTTGTCCATGGGTCATTAGGATTTTAGATCTGATTATTTGACAAAGAAATCTGCGTAGCTCCTAAATGTTGAAAGAAAACTTAGTATCTCATTTCTCCTTACATGAGAATTTTTTACTTTATTAACAGCACCCTTTCATTGTTGTGGTCCGTTTCGGCTTGGATTTTATCTCTGGTTTTAGTCCCATTTAAAAAATGGTTTCTTTGGAACTTCAGTAGAACCTGAGTTCTGTTCCATTTCATTCCTGCTGAAAATTGGTAACTTTTTGGTTTTGATGCAAAATTGCAATGGAGCTAATTTTTTAATAATGCAGTTTCGCAGAGGATTTTGATCTGCCTTTCTCCATTCATCTTCAGGCTGATGCACACAGACTGTTGCTTAAATACAGGGTTGTCAGCCTCGTCTAAGTGAATATCCAGATTTGTACAGTCTTCAGGTTGTAGTTCTGAGATGTTTTCCAAAGAGATTTTACAGTTACTTCATCTGGCATCTTTTTACCCTAGCAGCTTTGTCCTGAGATTTAGAGGAATAAATATTTTTTTCCCTTTCCCTATCCTTAAAACCTACCCAATTCTACAGAATTCTTTTCGGGATAAATATACTAAATGAATTTTGTCAGTAATGCCTTCATTTATTCAAAACCTGAAGCTAGATTGGTGGTCTATTGAGAAAACTGTGCTAGTTTAGATAGCTCTGTACTTGATTAGTTCTTTGGCGCAATGGTAGAGCCAGGATATTGTATGAATCCCCACCTTGCCCTGATTAATTTCTGCCACAAGAATGTTTGGAGAAATTCTAATGCCTTGCATAAGAAAAAAATAAAAAGTTTTTTCGCTAATGGGATAATTAATTCCATTTTATGGCACTCCTCGTCCTGTAGGATCTCAAAGCACTTCACGAATTCACATATTAGCTCTTGGAACTGTTTGGTGCAGTGGTGCAAAGCTACCACACCCTGGGTGAAATCTGGCATCTCTGTAGCAGTGAAAAGGCATTTTGTCTTCAGATACAATTTGGAGGGTGTATGTTAGGGAGATACACTGCAATTATTCAAGTTGGAAGTTAGACTGGATTATGAGAGTATTGTTGTAAGTGTTACTGGATTTACCCTGATAAGTGTACTGTATCCACAAGAATCACCCGTTTGGCACAGGCTCAAAAAATGCTGAATACTGAGTGAGAATCACTGTATCCAGCATATGGGAGACCACCCATCTAAATTGTCATCTGCTGCTTGTTTTGAGAGAGCAAAGAAGAAAACAAGGTAGTGATGCTAGAGCTTTTCATCTCTTAGCTACTGACAGTTTAGTGTACTGAAAGGCAAGGAAAAGGACCATTTATGATCTTGCATAATTTCAAGAGGTGATTCTCTTAAGTAATTTGTTGCAAGAGTGAATAATATTATCTGTTAAAAAAAATTTAAAAATAAAACATGCATTTTAACTTGGCCTGAATTTGGCTCACCTCTGCTTCTAAGCCTGATTAAATTCTCTGTTGGTTGCTTAATTTTAGAACTTGATATATTTAGAAATCTCTTTTCTGGGAGAATGTGAACAATCACTTCTTTACATTTTCTTAGAATAACCTAAATAATCTGTAGTTTTCTACACTGGGGCAAGATTTTTTTGTCTTTGTCTTGTCCATATAACTCTTTTCCAAGTATTTTTCCAATTTACAAGGTAATTTTTTAAAGTGTAAACAATGAGTCTTAACACAGTATTTTGACTACTACTGTTGTCACATAGAATATTAACATTTTTCTTCTTGATGTTGTAACCAAAATATGACTTTTTAAAGAGCTGAAATTGTATATGAGGTCTGAAATTCCATGTTCAATTGCATGCTCAAAATGACTCGTGTCCTTTTCTGATACCAGAAAAATCAATACTGTCTCATGGTTACTCAGGACCTGTTTTATGAAGTCAGTCTGATTAATAACTAGCTCTTAGTTGCATCAGGTATTTCATCTTCATACCAGTACCATTGTTTATTCTCACCTAGTTTGTATTCTCATTTTCATTATGCTAGTTTGTGTGGACTTTGGAGTAACATTAGGAATATATCTACTGGCGTGGCACAAAGAGAGAAAGACTGAGGGAAAGGCTGAGGTTTGATTTTTGGTGATCTGTTATTGTTTCAGGATTGTATGTGTAAACTGGGACTTTACCAGCAGTGATATTCATCCCAGTTGCCAGTCATATGGCATGCCGAGTCCTGGCTGCTAGGGCACCTTGTGTCCACACTGCAGATGATTTGCTTTAGCAGGTGCCCTTGCATATGACTTTCACCTTGATTCCACAAGAAGGGAAACGACTTTAAGCTCTCTAGCAGTACAGTCAAGTACATTTTGTATAATTCTGAATAGGGAGGCAGGAAAGACTTGCACCAAAAAGAACCTCTCCTGCACACTAAATTGGTAATGTAGACACAACCCTTGACATTTCTTGTTTGTGCCTCCCGGTACCCTTCTTTCCTCGGCAAAGCACCTCCAGTTATTCTTGATTAAGTTTTTATTCCTTAATAGCAAAGCTGCACTTTTCCCCCTCTCTCTACAGGTTGATCATGATTTGTCTAGGAGCAAATAGCAGACCTCATTCTCTGGAAGGACTGAATTATGGATTACTCTGGGTATGTAGGAGTTAGGGCTCTCCGTCTAATTTTCAAACAGAACTAGGGTTTTTCAAAATGGTAGTATTAGTGTTTTTATGATTTCAGTGTAAAGTCGAGCACATGTACTTCTTTTACAGGATGATGGATTTGTTTGGACCTCTCCTTTTGCAGAGACAGAAGCAGTAGCAGCCAGAATAAGATTAAGACTTAAAGAGCAGGCTTTAATCATAGAATCATAGAATCATTTAGGTTGGAAAAAACCTTTAAGATCATTGAGTCCCACCGTTGACCTAGCACTGCCAAGTCCACCACTAAACCATGTCCCTAAGCGCCACATCTACACGTCTTTTAAATAGCTCCAGGGACGGTGACTCAACCACTTCCCTGGGCAGCCTGTTCCAATGCTTGATAACCCTTTTAGTGAAGAAATTTTTCCTAATATCCAATCTAAACCTCCCCTGATGCAAGTTGAGGCAATGATACAACCACTATCATAATTATCCTGTAGGGTATCTGCAAGTATCTTAAGGCATGGATTTAAGAACAGAAAAGATAGCTCTTACACTTTTTCAAAAGAATTTTAAAACTTGATCTTTCTGTTTCTTTTATCCAGAGTCACACTTAAGGATGCTGGGGCTAGGACCTAGTCTTGTGATTATACTTCAGCTTCTGTTTGATTTTGAGGTCAGAGCTAGAAAATGACAGTCAATAAAATGGATATCTTCTCTAATTGTCTAGTGACCTTATTTCGATGTTTTTGTTGTAGTGATTCCTTGATGAATCTAAATCAAAGTAAATGACATTTTTTCTTTAGCGGTTTTGATAGAACGGGACACTGAAAACAAGGTTTTTTCAATCTCGCTCATTAGTCCTAGATCCTGTCTTTTGGTCACAGAATCATGTGTGATTTGTTGCTTAGAAGAAAGTTGAAGGAACGTGTCCAAAATGGGCAGAAATATCCACATAAAAATTTTGTTCCTAGATCTTACACAATGATTTTGTTTAATTTACACTCAGAACTGCAAACTTTGATATAAATATTTGTTCCCTGCATCCATATGCATTTCTGAATCCCACTGAGTTTCTGCTTTTACATATTGTGACAGTGAGTTTTTCAAGCAAATTTGTGTTTAAAGAAAAAAAAAGAGCAGAGTTATATCCAACCTTGGCTAGTAGCTAAAACTTTAAACAGTGATAGGGAAAGCAAATTTCATGTTGCCCGCACTGTGTGTTCGTGCTCCGAATTCTTGCCTATGGGACTCCTACTGCCTAGCAGCAAGTTGTGTACAGTGAACAGTAATTGTCAGCCTCAACATAAAGAAAGATTATAAACTGCTTTCAGAGAAGACTAATAGGAAGAAACTGCATAGCTAACAACTTGGGAGCTCATATGCCTACAGCAGGAGTACAGAACATGGTTGCTGGTGATGGTAGCGTGGATTGCGTTCATTGACCCAGGACATTTATTCCAAGAAGGGAAGAAGCAGAATTACTCTTTCATTTGTAACTTTTACTATTAAAAAGATACTTGAAAGCATTCCTTGTTTTTAACCCTTGTCTCAATAATGTTTTAAACCTTTAATTGCACATTTTGTTCAATTTCATAGAATCATAGACTCATTTAGGTTGGAAAAGACCCTTAAGATCATGATTTCAACCAAAATTGACGGAAGTGTGGAGATTTTAATGATGTTAAGTTGCTATATAGTTTTTGAAAAATCAGCAAGTGTGAGGAGGAGGAAACCCAAATGAATGCCTTCACTGAGAGGAGGCTGGAGCCTCAGAGCCTTCAGGCTCTTAGGACTTCAGCTCCGTGGCTGAAATGTGAATTCAGCTGTTTTTCTTGGTCATACACATTTTAGCGCATGGGATCTTGGAACCAACCAATGCGTAAGTTCTTTAACGGGTATTTAGTGGACTTAGAAGCAACTTGAGTACCAAAATATTTCAGTGGGCAGTCAGGAAGTATTCAGGGGATCTGACAGTAGAGTGCAGGGAAATCATGGCATGTATGGAGAGGGCACTTCCACTTACTGCAATGAAAGGCATTGGGGTATAGATACAGATCTGTAGAAAAACAGGCTTGTTTAATTCTGTTACAGAGTAAATTGCTGTATCTTTATTCTGTTCACTGTAAAGCACTACTGCATCTGGATGTATGTCACTGCGGTTTTAATAATTAACTACAGTAGAAATTGTTTCAGAGATGAGCTTTTCTGAACTCACATTAATCTCACTGTTTCCTCGTTGACGTGTTTCCTCCTTCTGTTATTTCTCGCTTACCTGTGGTGTATTGCTGTAGGCTGAGTGCTTGCTGCAAATCCACTGTTGGATTCAGCATTTTTTGGTTTCCATAGTAATGAACATGGCAAAAAAAATTCATTATAAAATATGATAAAAATAGGCCAATTCAGGTTCAGCAAGAGCTTGTGTCTGCTTCTTTTTTAACTTAGTAAAATGTTCCTGATGATGAATGTTCATGATGTACTCTGGCACTTCAACAGTGGAAACTCGATTCGCAAGGATCTGGAAAAATCATAAAGCTCTGCTATTGCTAATTAGTTATGCATTTTAATTGCAAGTGTTCCGATATTGTTATAGAATGGATTTCCATGGGAGAGTAAAATGGAGATGCTTGCTGCTGACAATGGAAAAAGTACTAAAGATGACACAGCCAATGGTTACAGATGTGTAAAAGAGTGGCTCTATACAGGCTTTAAAGGTAGCTGTGTAAAGGAGCAAATCTGAAGATTTTCTTTCCGTTAATACATAAAGAATATTGATTTTGTTTCCTTGTTATAAAAATAAGGAATGGTGAAAAAATAAGAAAATGACAGTGCTGTAATGAAAATTTTTCTTGCATCTGTGTTTGTTCTGCTGTATGGTTACCAGTTCCCATATATCCATTCAAAATCTTTTATCAGTATAAAGATACAGTAAAATAGTGCACATTAACGGTAAAAGCAATTGTTAATGTTGAATACTGCTTCTTTACAATTTTACTTGTTCAAAGTATTATATTGGAAACAAGTTAGCTTATGGACTATTAGTAAGTACCAGGGAGATACAGGCTGCGTAGCTGCTCTTTTCTCTAACCCCTTGTTCCATGTTTATGGCTAAGCAACAACAGTATAGCTTGCATTTTAGGAAGTAATGTTATTTGTCAAAAAATTTTCAAACTAATCTAGGGGGCAGGGGAAGAAGAATTGGTGCAATGCTAAAATCTGGATCTTACTCCACCCATAGCACTTTATTCAAATATCCACTCTTGGAAAACAAACAAACAAAAAACCACCCACAAAAAAGTCAGTCCCCAAAACTACCTATTAGAATGCCTTTGAATATTCAACTGTTCAAAAGCATTTTTAAATAACATATTTCCTTCTGTGTCATTTAAAGAGCTAAACTAATCTGTTTTCTTTCTTTTGTGGATATGTTTTGTGCCAATGTTTCCAGCTGTTTCCACCATTTCAAATCTGTGGTCTGAAACTTTAACTATGTCCATTGTTTCACAAAGCTATGTGTGCATGTCAAGTTCAGTTAACTGTACTCTGTCAAACTTTATGTTAAAAAGCCTTTCAATCAAAAAGAGACTTTAGAAATAATAAGAGTTTTAAACAGATGGTTGTAATGTAAATTGACTCTAGACGTACAACGAAATACATACAGAAGACTTAGGATGAGAATGTTTGCATGCCTGCATCAGTAAGAATTTTCCTCATAGATACGTTACAACTTTTTATTATAGGCACTCCCTGATAATGCTTAATTTGTTAACTGAATTTCTTAGAGCAATTAAGCTTTCAAATTCTGCACCTTAAATATGGATTTAAAATTTCACTTGTGGAGCTGTTTAGCTTATGGATAATATATAAACTAAGCTGATCTTGAGCTGATACTTCCATTTTATTGTTCTCTGACATCAGTGTATCAGACTTGCAGAAGAGTACACTGTGACAATATGTTTAGGTTTAACCAATTACAGATAATTAGAGTGGTAAATGTCATGATGTACAAGTGTTAGTGAAATATGTTTTTAATTATTACTTTGCTTTGTGTCATATTTCATCCCTTGAAGCCAACAATACCCTCAAGATGCTTTAGCCCATTTATGGAACTTCTCCACTCCCTACTAATTATCTGTAATTAATACCTTGCTAAAAAGTTGGAATTGCTTAGTCTTGTCCTAGTATCATTCATTACCCATATATTTAAAAATGTAACTTAATTTTAATTCAAAGTAAATTCTTTCACAGATAAATTTTTCTGAAATTTTCTCATCCATTCTGAGAAGAAGAATGGAAAATTAAAAAATTTTCTTCATCTTTTTTATTAAACTTCTTGAGGAAATTATAAAAAAAAGGCAAGTTGTATTGCAGTGCTCTCATTTGGATCTTCTTTAACCCACTTAGATTTTTGCATTCTTGACAATTTTGAATTCTTGAATCCTGGAGGAGACTGAGAATTAGTGAGCACATTATCTGAACTGTCACATTTTATTCAAAACATGAATTTGTAGACACATGGTTAAATTTGACAGAGTGGAAGGATTATTTCAGCTTTTGTAAAGGAAGGCTTATGCATTGCAGATCTAATTGTCGTTCTTTAAGGAATTAACGGCATCTTGTTTGAGGTTGCTGAAGCTGATAACAGCCTATTTGCATAATAAGATGTTTCGCTGAAGCTTTTACCAAAGGTTCTTTAAGGAAACTGAACAGATTTGGGATAAGAGTAAGGACTTACCAGAGTAGATTATTTGTTAGAAGATAAGAAACAAGGTAAAGTGCATGACCATTTTTCATAGCAGTAAATCACCGGTGGAGTTTTGTGAAGATCTGTGCTGGGGCTTGTGCAGTTCATTTTGTTCATAAATAATTTGGAACAGGTGTATTGGGTTTGCGTGGCAAGGTTTTGGTAGCGGGGGGCTACAGGGGTGGCTTCTGTGAGAAGCTGCTAGAAGCTTCCCCTATGTCCGATAAAGTCAATGTCAGCGGGTTCCAAGACGGACCTGCCACTGGCCAAGGCCGAGCCCATCAGCAACAGTGGTAGCGCCTCTGGGATAACATATTTAAGAAAGGGAAAAGAAGTTACAGGGGAGTAGCAGTTGCAGCCAGAGAGAGAGAGGAGTGAGAATATGTGAGAGAAACAACTCTGCAGACACCAAGAGCAGTGAAGAAGGAGGGGGAGGAGGTGCTCCAGGCGCCAGAGCAGAGATTCCCCTGCAGCCTGTGGTGAAGACCATGGTGAGGCAGGCTGTGCCGCTGCAGCCCATGGAGGTTAATGGTGGAGCCGATATCCAGCTGCAGCCCGTGGAGGACCCCACGCCGGAGCAGATGGATGCGCCTGAAGGAGGCTGTGACTCTGTGGAGAGCCTGCTCTGGAGCAGGCTCCTGGCAGGACCTGTGGCCCCATGGAGAGAGAGGAGCCCATGCTGAAGCAGGTTTGCTGGCAGGACTTGTGACCCCGTGAGGGACCCACGCTGGAGCAGTCTGTTCCTGAAGGACTGCACCCTGTGGAAGGGACCCACGCTGGAGCAGTTTGTGAAGAACTGTAGCCTGTGGGAAGGACTCCCGTTGGAGAAGTTCGTGAAGGACTGTCTCCTGTGGGAGGGACCCCACGCTGGAGCAGGGGAAGAGCATGAGGAGTCCTCCCCCTGAGGAGGAAGGAGCAGCAGAAGCAACGTGTGATGAACTGACCGAAACCCCCATTCCCCATCCCTCTGTGCCGCTCGGGGGGAGGAGGTAGAAAATTCGGGAGTAAAGTTAAGCCCAGGAAGAAGGGAGGGGTGGGGGGAAAGTGTTTTTAAGATTTGGTTTTATTTCTCATTATCCTGCTCTGATTTGACTAGTAATAAATTAATTTTTGCCCAAGTCGAATCTGGTTTGCCCGTGACGGTAATTGCTGAGTGATCTCCCTGTCCTTATCGTGACCCACGAGCCTTTTGTTTTATTTTCTCTCCCCTGTCCAGCTGAGGAGGGGGAGTGATAGAGCAGCTTTGGTGGGCACCTGGCATCCAGCCAGGGTCAATCCACCACAACAGGAAGTGGAGATACCAGTTTTTTTTCTGGATAGTAGAGATGAGGGCTAACTAAGAAGGTTTGTAGAAGGATGTTATGATAAAATTGATAGGTAAGTGAAGATAAATGTAAAGGAGGGCGAAAGGGTTGATCAAAATTTTGAAGTAGTTTCCACACATGAAATGACTGAATAGTTGTTGATCTTTTTACCTGTGGAAAGAAGTGAGAATAGATGTGGTGGAGCATTTTGAAGGGCCGAGACGGTGGTTTTGCACTCCCTTTTCTGTCAGAACAGCAGAGCATGTGATGAAAAGAGTGATGAATCACATGCTCCCTAGTGTAGGTGCTAAAAAAATACTGCTATTCAAAAAGTAATTGGGTGAATTCAGGATTCTTGTAATTCACTGAGGACTGTTAAGGCAGTCGCTTCTGGTTCAATGTGTCCCTCGGGGACTTCTTAATTTAGAGATTTCCTAAGCCAGGATAATAGCTTTATATGAGGCCAAGGGAGTATTCTGGGAAAGTAAGATTGCCTTGTTGTTATTTACTTATCCTTGACTATTCACTGTCAGCCTCTACTAGAATCTGGATACTGGGCTAGCCAGCTTGTGGTCTTATCAAATACATCCATTTTTTATGAAAGACCCTATCTTAGATTATCCTTCCTTGTTACATGTAATTCATGTTTCTGGATGGACTGGTAATTTAGCGATGTGAAAATAGACTAGAACTTTCTTATCTTAGTTAGGCCAATTCATCTTAAGGTAGTCCTATCTGATAAACTCACAGTTCCTGCTTTTGTACCTACCTATGTTTTGATTGGAGAGATTCTGCTCCCTACTCAGTTTTCCATTAATAGGATTCTTATAATCACTAACTATAGGAAGCCAAACTGCTTGGGAAGAGTGTGTTGAGAGAAGAATGCCTCTTCTAGATGACTAAAAATTGGACAAACTTTTTTGGGTTTGTTTGTTTGTTTGTTTGTTTGTTTTTTAATCTGGAAGGCTTATGGAGCAGCATGAAACTTTGCTATTTTGTGTGTGGATAACTGGAGAAAAATACAGAGGGAAACATGTAAGGAATACAGAGATTCTTAGTTACTACCATTCTTTTTTTATGCTGCAAAAACCAAAACAGACAAGGCATTTGAAGAGTCATGCTTCTACAATTTATTAACTTGTTCCCATACTCTAAAAGTTTGACACTAGAAGGTTGATGATTTCTTTTGGTGAGGCCTCAACTCCATCAGAAATTTTTTCATACATGTAACTTCTCATTGATTTAGTTGACAACATGAAGGTGTAACAAGATACTTGCAGCACCTAATTGAATTCATTTGTGGTTATAAAGTGTTTATTTACTTCTGTAACACTTTGCTGTATAGCTAGAATTTTGCATAAGCTTCTTGGAAGGGTTTTATTTCTGATCCATCCTGAACCTACCTACCTAATACAGCATGTATTATTCTCGACAGGACTGTTGAGATGTAAGGTTTAATTAATGAAAGAAAATCTGTTATTGCTTAAAAGTATGATTTCTTTAAGACTAATTAAGAATATTTATTCTTTTTTAATTACTACAGTGTACAGACTATGACCTGGATTATGGAACTGAATGTTTGCATCTGGCTCTGAAATACTGTAAAACAAATGCCAAACTTGTTGAAGGAACAGCTGACCTCTGGAAGGTAAAGGCAATAACAATATCTGTTTTTTATATATCTTTTAAAATTAATAAAATTCGCATATTACCATAAAAATTCAGATGTGTTTTCAATTGTAATACTTAGGCTTTTCTCTTCCAAATTTCAGAATTGTTTTTGGATTATCATGAGCTTTTTTTAGAGCTCATTGTTGTAGACAGACTTGGGGAGATGTTACCTGAGATAATTAATGAAGACAGTATTTATCTGGAACTAGGAAAACCAGCTAGGTACTTGAATAACCTGAGAATCTGTAAAACTATAAATCCATAATCTCTAAAACTAAGAACATTCTTTTATAAGATGAGCTTTCTCATGCTGTTTCTGTATCTTTTGTCTGTTTTCCTCCACTTTTCCTATGAGGACATCACTTTGATGCCAAATACCTGGCTAACAACAGTTTGATTTTTAGAGCAGTTCATTACATTCAGTAACACTGTAATGTTTAAGAGCTCTTCAAATAATCTTTTAAAATTTTTTGAACATCATTCACCTTGTCTGATAATCTGTAGGTTCCTGATGACTGACAAAGCAGGTGTGTATATAGGTGCCAAAGGATACGTCCCTGCTGCTTAAAAGTATCCCATTTCATTATTTTGGTTGGTGGGACATTATTCTTTCTCAGTAGCTGTTGTGTCATGCAATTTTTAAGTGTTTCCTTTTTTTAAATTTTATTCATTACCACATTGAAGGATCTGGAAGCAGCTCAAATCACTCCGTCTGTCTTTGACAGTACATTCCCTCCAATGGGATGTGATTTCTAATAATATGATAGTAAATCTTACACAGAAAGGTAATTTCCTGAATCTGCAGTGCAAATTTCCTGTGCAATTTAGCAGTAAAATTTACTTATGCATTGGTTGCATACAGCAACTTCTTTGAATATCTTTCTGCGGACATAGTCTTTCTGAAACAGTATATTGTCTGTTTTCCTATTCAGTCTTCTAAGAGACAAATTATGTCATGCATATTTGCATTACATCACTTTTTGGATGGTTTCATTGTTCCCATTACAAAGCATGGTACTTACATGAGGGGTAACAAAATACACCCATAATGTTCATTTAGTTCTTTATAATGTTTATTTAGTTCTTTACTATCTGTAGATACTACTGATGCCCAGCAGATGAAATGTAGTCTTTTGACCTAGAATGACAGAATAATTAAGACTGAAGGAAGTATCTAGATGTCATCTGGTCCAACACCTTGCTGAAAGTGGGGCCAGGTTAGTTAGATTAGGCTGTGCAGGGCCTTGTCCATTTGAGTTTTGAGTATCCAAGAATGGAGATTTCACAGACTCTCTGGGGAAGACAGTTCCAATGCATATCCCTCTGTATGGAGAAGACTTTTTTCATAATATTTGATCAGCATTTCCCTTGCTGCCTCTTGCACTGAGAAAGGATGAAAGGCCAACAGAAAGATCTGCAAGAAAAGTCTAGTTTACTGTTCTCTATGGCCATTAATTATGACCGTTCCCCACCCTTCATCTTCTGTTCTTCGGGCTGAACAAGCCAAGTTCTCTCACACCATTTTAGCAGCCCTCTGCTGGGCTTCCTCCTGTTCCTCATTGCCTTATACTGGGGAGCCCAAAACTAGAAACAGTACTCTGGTGTGTTCTCAAAAGTGCCAAATACAGGGGCATAATCCCTGTATTCCCTCTAATGAAGTCTACTTCCTTACTAATACAGCCCAGTCAGTTGGACTCCTTTTCTGCATTGCTACACACTGCTGACTCATGCTCAGCTTGTCCAGAAGGTCCTTTTCTGCAAAGCTGTTTTCTGTATTTTAGCATCAGTAAGGACTGCTGCACAGGGTTATTCTGTCCCAGACGCAGGATGCTGTATTTGTGTTTGTTATATTTCACAAGGTTTCTTTCCACCCCTTTCTCCAGCCTTTCAGGATCCCTCTAAATGAGTGTTGTACCCTTGAGCATATTGAATACTTCCCCATTTGTTGTCATCTACTAGTTTGCTGAGGGTGTTGCCCCTTTCCCAGGTTATTAATAAGGATATAAGACAGTATTGTCAGCATTATCAGCCCCTGAAGAACAGCACTAGTAACCAGCCCCCAGTTACACTTCAGACTTGAGCTTGTGCACATCTCTGTTTTAAAAGAGAATTGTTGAAGTGTTAGTGCCACTCCAACATTGTTGGTGAAACGAAATCCTGATGCTGTTAACTTTCTAGCATGTGGGACCCGTTGCAGTAGCACTGGACTTTAACGAGGCCTGTAAACACATGGAAAATGATAACACGTGAAGAGTGAATTCCTTGTAGGTGCTCAGTTATTGGACAGAGAACTTTTTTAGCTGGTGGCATACTGGAGAATATCATGGAGAAGGAGATTCAGGTAGAAAAGCCAAAAATACTGTGGACCAGATGAAAGAGTCTGTATTGGGTTTGCGTGGCAAGGTTTTGGTAGCGGGGGGGCTACAGGGGTGGCTTCTGTGAGAAGCTGCTAGAAGCTTCCCCTGTGTCCAAGAGAGCCAATGCCAGCCAGCTCCAAGACAGACCCGCCGCTGGCCAAGGCCGAGCCCATCAGTGACAGTGGTAGCGCCTCTGGGATAACATATTTAAGAAGGGGGAAGAAAACCCTGGACAACAGCTGCAGAGAGAGGAGTGAGAATATGTGAGAGAAACAACTCTGCAGACACCAAGGGCAGTGAAGAAGGAGGGGGAGGAGGTGCTCCAGGCGCCGGAGCAGAGATTCCCCTGCAGCCTGTGGTGAAGACCATGGTGAGGCAGGCTGTGCCGCTGCAGCCCATGGAGGTTAATGGTGGAGCAGATATCCAGCTGCAGCCTGTGGAGGACCCCACGCCGGAGCAGGTGGATGCCTGAAGGAGGCTGTGACTCTGTGGAGAGCCTGCTCTGGAGCAGGCTCCTGGCAGGACCTGTGGCCCCGTGGAGAGAGGAGCCCACGCTGAAGCAGGTTTGCTGGCAGGACTTGTGACCCCATGGGGGACCCACGGTGGAGCATTTCATGAAGAACTGCAGCCCATGGGAAGGCCACATTGGAGAAGTTCATGGAGGACTCTCCCATGGGATGGACGCCATGCTGGAGCATGGGAAGAGTGTGAGGAGGAAGGAGTGTGAGAGACAATGTGTGATGAAGTGACCACAACCCCCATTCACCATCTCCCTGTGCTGCTCAGAGGGAGGAGGTAGAGAAATCAGGATTAAAGTTGAGCCCAGGAAGAAGGGAGGGGTGGGGGGAAGGTGTTTTTAAGATTTGGTTTTATTTCTCATTACCCTACTGTGATTTTGATTGGCAATAAATTAAATTAGTTTCCCTGAGTTGAGTCTGTTTTGCCCATGACGGTAACTGGTGACTGATCTCTCCCTGTCCTTATGTCGACCCACGAGCCTTTTGTTTTATTTTCTCTCCCCTGTCCACCTGAGGAGAGGGAGTGGTAGAGCAGCTTTGGTGGGCACCTGGCATCCAGCCAAGGTTAACCCACCGCAGAGTCTCAGTGTTGGCAGTATTGTGCAGTGCGTGACAGTAGCAACAGCACCCATTTATGGGCAGATACTGTGCTGTAAGTGGTGCAGAGCAGTGAATATGCTATATGTAGTATACACAAAGATGCTGGTGCCATGTCATTAAAGTACCTGTACCTTCTCACATCCTGTTCCCTGTCTTATTTTGTAGCTAAAAGTCATTGGTGTCTTCTGTGGCTTGTGAAGACATTCGAAGTCAAAGGCATAAAAATGAGGTCTGTAAAATAGTAAATTGTTTCTGCAGCAAATATTGATATCAGATTAGAGGCTACAGAGGAAGATAGCTCCTTCCTGCTTGAATAGCACCCTGGTATTGGTCACTCTGTACTGGGGTGTTTGGCAGGTGACTTGGAGTAGTACCATTAAAGAAGAGAACACTCGTGCTCAGTCTGTGCAGTTTGATGAAGTGCAGAAGACTGCCAATTTTCTCAAGCGATGCTTGCCTACAAAATGGTTAGGAGCTATTGCTGTTTGTTGCTAATCACCTTTCAGAAGCAGAATTGTCTTTCCTTAGCTGTCATGATAATGTAATTTGTAATATGTTGTTTTTTTCTGTAAGGCTTTTCAATGCTGATATTATATTTCTTATGCCAAGAACTGATGTGCTCCCAATGGCTTCAGTCTTAGTTTTTCAACAAGAGGCAAAAAGATATTCAGATAAATGAAAAACTGCAGTCAATTAACAGGTGGAGAACCGTTTCTAAAGTCCAGATATTACAAACCAGTTCCATCCTATGTGGACCTTGAATCTTTAAGGAGCAGATCTGATACTTGTAAGAATTCAGTTTATTTATTAGGTGCACAGCCTACATAACATTAAATGACTCAAAGCTGTGGGAAAAAGTTACTTATGTGTGCATATATATTGTTTTCTTGAATTAACTCTAATTATTCTACCTGAGTGCTGTTTACTTATAGTGCATTAGAAAAAGTAACATTTCAAAGTCACTTACCGTTGGAGCTAAAGCAAGAGATTGTTTACTTTCTGATAACAAATTACAAAATTAAAATCATTCTTTATAGTGACAACAACCAGGCAGGAACATTCAAATTACTTCAGTGTAATAAATATTTTTAAGTTCTATTATAAATGCAGTTATTATGTAACTATTTATAAGATATTTAGGATCAGGGTGGCAAAAAAGAAAACAGAATGACACTATCAACGCCACATTTTCAGTTTCTCTGTGCTTGACACCTTTGAAACAAAATGACCTTAAATGTTCTGGGGCAATATCCACTTAAATAAACTATAAAATCGTGTAACAGAATGTAATTGTTGGAATCTAATATATGTTTGTGTGTATAATGCAGATGAAAACTGCATTGTAAGAACATTTCTAAAAGATTGATACACTTTTAAAGACTTAATGCTGGTAGTGTGAAAAATCCTCACCATTTCTAAACAGGTTATTTTCTAATCCTACAAAAATATCCCATACAAAGGACATCTGTATGACACCTTAGCATAACAGAGGGAAATACTTCATTAAACTAAAATGCAGCGCATTTTGTGTGTGTGTGATCATAACTTTATTATATTTTTTTGGTAAAGAGTTATGTTTTGCATTTAACGTACAGTTTTGTAAATCTGAAATGTTCATCAAGCTAAATCAGTTTGAAGAAGACTTTTAAACATTAAATGGGAATAACTTTGGGGAACTTTTCAAAAAGTATCTCCCTTGGTAGTGAAAAGTTACAGTCTGACAATTGAGAGAGAAGGGCACACAGGAAAACAAGCAAACAAACAAACCCTTGTCTGATGATTTTGAAGCTTTACTAAATAGATATAGTAGATTGTTTATTATACAGAAAAGTAGAGAAATGTTTAATAAGTAAGACTATTCTGCCATTGCCAAATAAGCAGATAATGGTTTCATATTTGTGATAGTAAGCTCTTTGTGTTGAGTTTTAGTATTTGGCCTAGCGATATTCTGGATTGCAGCAATAACGTTCAGAAAATCTTGGAACACTAGATGCTCAAGAGGACAAAATGAAAATTAATGTTGTCACATGAAGACAGAGAATCTGAGTAATTAGAAACCCGTGAGTTCGATGTTGATCAACAAAACAAAAGGGTACACTGCTACAGGCAGAACTTGATTAATAGAGAGTTAAGGGACTAATGTAATTAACGTCAACCAAGACAGAATTTACTTATTTTGTGAAATTGACTTCAAGCCTTTTTTACAAGATTATAGTCTTGGCTGATAATGATGGTAGTGCTGATACAATATATGGTTGGCAGAATTTTGACTTGTTACTACATGGCATCTTAATTAAACATAGGATGACTGTAATTGTATTAGTTCTCATTAAGTAGATTAAAAATTGGATAACTGATATATTTCAAAAGATAATTCTCACCTCGTACAGTTCTGCAGAAACTGTTATTGTCTCTAAGCTATTTAACATTTGTCTGATAAAGTTTGCAGACAACACAAAGATTTAAGAATTTGTAAATAAAAATATAATTGATCAGAAGTAACCTATTGGTAAGGATTGCTTGACAAACAATTTAAACAAAAGGTCTGCTTTTCATTGCAGCCAAGTATAAAGAAGTGTTTTTAGAAACAAAAAATTATAGGCCATATTTAGAGAATAGTTCTAGGAAGGCAGTGACTTTGAAAATGGTGTAGGAATCACAGAAGATAGCAAGTTTCCACTGTGGGCAAAATACCTTATGTCAGCTACGGATATAGAAACAAGAATATGAAATTAGAAAAGAGATGTTCTAGTATTACAAGTGCATCTAGAATACCATGGTCAAATCTGGACTCAAACTCTGTGCAACAGTTGATAAATAGAGAAGGTTCAGAGAAGAGCATGAAAAAGAAGATTAGATGGTAATTTGATAAGTCCGTAGAGATTTAGCTTAGTAATGTGATATTAAAAAAACCAGAAATGGATGAGGTAGAAGATCGCTCTTCTGCAAAGTGAGAGGGAACTGCTGTGTGTCATTTTTCTTGCTTATTCTTTTTCCACTGTGATTTTTGCACCTCACCTGGTCTGCAAGAGTGGAGAGTGCCGTCTTACTTTCTGGTATAGAGTGGCAGTTAAAGTATTCTTCCTGGCTGATTTGGCTAGATCTGAATTGCTTCCAGCTGGGGTGAGTGTAGAATGCAAATCCACTTTAGTGAAACTGGAGATAAAGCAGTATAGCCGCTCAGAACAATAAACTGTTGTATTGACTAGCCTTAAAAGTTGTTTAAAACAAATTCATACTAAAACAATCAATGGTTGGAATTAAACCAAAGCATGTCTCTGTCGTGGTTCCCTGCCTTTTGAATAAGTCTCATCTAAATTGCAAGAACATTTCTTAACACAAGAAAATCCAGAGACGTTATGAATATCCATACCTTAAGAGAAACTTTGGTTGGATTTAGCATCTTATTCAATGTTGAAAGACGTATAGAGAATCCCTCCCTCCCTGACTGCTAAGTGGTGGTCACCTGTGGTAGCTGGCAGGGTTTTTCTCTCTGTCAACTTTACTATTTTCATGAAGCTTATAGGAGCTTGTATCTGAAATTAGCTTATAGGATCAAAGATTATGAAAGAAATATATATGGATAGTCTGATATGGTCTCAGATGATTTATTTCTCTAGGAAACCACCCTAAAAAGTATTTGCAGATGTCTGGCTCAGAATTTCAGAAGTGATTTTAAAGGTTCATTCTTAATTTTTTATTCTTCTGTGCTGTTTTCTTGAAGACTGGGCCTACTTTATGAAGTAACTTCTTTTTAAAATCAGACTACTTAAAAATACTTCTGCATCTCAAAGAGATTATGAACCTTAGAGTACGTGGGACCACTTTTGACAGAGCTTAGATAGTCTTGTTTCTTGAAAGGTTTTTAGATGGTAATCTTTTACAGATTTACTGAAAGTTCAGTATAAAAGCCGCCTAGAAACAGGTAATTAGAAAGAAACCTTGCAACAAAATTGGTCACTCAAAAATTCTTTATCCTTAAATTTAAATTCAGGACATATATTCTTCCCAACAGTATGTAAACTCGGATACCTAAGATTTCTCAGGCTAGATTCATTCACTGGCTGCTTCTGCAGGACAAGCTATAGGGAAGTAAGTTAATTTTAAAAGAATAGAATTCCTTGGAGAAATGATGGGTAATGAGAAAGGTAATATTATTCATCTGTTTCTGACTACAATATACAGCTTAATTTATGAGATGGAAAGGAAAGCGGTTACAAGAATCCTTATATTAAAATCAAATAATAGTTTACTTGGAGACTATGCTAATGCTAATACCTACAATTGTATGTTTCTGCTGTAAGATTTACTTTGCAGCACTAAAGCTTTTGGAATCCTATTCAGTCCATTTCAAAAAGAAAGAAAAAAAAAAGAAAAAATTTACAGAAAATCCAGTAATATTTTATTTAATATAAAAGGAAATTACAGTAAAAACAAAGACAAATGTTTAGGAGTTATTCTTATATCAGTTCATGTCACTGCATGTCATTGTGAAGACATTGCTAGCAAAGACTGTTAATGTCTTGGGTAGATGCTGTCTTTAGTTTTCTGTTATTTTATTTGCAAAGCCTAATACTGGGACTGTCAACCACCATGAGGGTACAAAGGCAGATGTGAAAGGGGTTTTTTGTAAGTACCAAGTAAATATTCAGCGTCTTATTGTCCATCTAACTTGATCTGATTAATGTCTTCAAGAAGATCTTGATGGTTTTTAATCCTCTGAAAGCTCATACAAAGCCTACTATAGTCTCACTGACTCCCACTGATTAATTGGACTCTCATTAACAGTAATAGTCTTGCACTACTGAAAAATTACACCTATATTAGTAAAAGAAATAATGAGGCTTCTCCCTGGCTGTCATTTTTATGATTGCAAGTCCTATAAAAAATTAATCTATTTCACAATAAAATTATAGAGTAGAATGGATGTGTGAAAATAGATGCAATATCATGTTTTTATGATTCTTCAAAGGGTTAAAAATAGTTTAGGTGTCAAATGAGTTCTAAGCAGATCTAAGTATTTAAAAAAAGGTTTCTCTTGAGTCTCCGGTAATTTCTGCAACTTCTGTTCTCATGACTTGCCAGTGATATTTTACCAGAATTAAGAAATTGACAATATCATTTGTTTATGGTATTTCAAATGTAAAGAATTGCCTTCAGGGCATTGTTTTATTGGTTTTACATTCCTTCCTGCAGTGTTAAATCTAATGAGGCTTGTCTGTCCTTTAGGTGACCTACAAGCGGGATCTGTATGCAGCTGAATCGATTATTAAGGGTATGTGTTCGTCCTTGTGGCTGTCAGTTTGCATGTTCCTGAGTCTAATTAAGAATCCTGTGTGCTACAGTTTTAAATGTCTTTAACAAAAGTTTTATGATGAATAAAATGTGCTTAGGCAAGTTGTTTTAGCTTGTTCACTGGAATACTTACATTATGCATTATTTACTTTTATTTACTTCTCTTACAATAGAGAACCTTATAAAAAGCTGTGTATGCTACAAAGTCAAACAGAGATTAATTTTGAATGGCTTTATAAGGAATAAACATTTTTTTTTCTTTCATTTGCAGTTCAATTCTGAATATTTTCCATCTTTCTAATCTAAATAGTAGACTGAAAATTAAATATTAACTCTTTAGGGCTCTTCACTCTTTTACGTACAGCAACTTTTTACCTAAATTGATATAGCAATTATATGATATTGAGGTATTCCATTAATTTATAAATACTTCGTTGACCTTGGTTTTAACCTTTTCCTGTACTGGCAACAGTGGTTTCATAGCAGTTTAACGTAAAGACTAGATTTAGTCTTTATCTAGATCAACTCAATCCAAAAACAATGTAGAAGGGAAGAACTCTTAAGTACCGTATAATAAGCACAGTGATGGTTATTGTAAACTGATAGGCACTGATTCAGGGTACTCTTGCTTGACTCCTTGTTGAGAACTGAGGGATAAACTGTGTAGTCGACATGAGTTTACAAAGGGGAAATTATGCCTGACCAGCCTGATAGCCTTCTACAATGAAATGACTAGCATGGTGGATGAGAGGAGAGCAGTGGATATGGTTTGTCTTGATTTCAACAAGGCTTTTGACGCTATCTCCCATGACATTCTCATTGACAAACTGAGGACGTACAGCCTAGAAAAGTAGACAGCGAGGTGGATTGAAAACTGGCTCAAACAGTAAAGTCCAGCTGGAGCCCACTCACTAGTGGTGTACCCTAGGGGTCAATGCTGGGTAAAATCTTCACGAATGATCTGAATGATAGGGCAGAGCACACTCTCAGCAAGTCTGCACATGATGTAAAATTGGGAGGAGTAGTTGATAGACCAGGTGGTTGTGCTGCCATTCAGAAGGACATTGACAGGCTGGAGAAAGGGATGAACAGGAGTCTCATGAAATTCGGCAAGGGGAAATGCGAAGTCCTGCACTTGGGAAGCACCTTTACAGGCTGGGGGCTGACCAGCTGGAAAGCAGCTCTGCTGAAAAGGCCATGAGGGGTCCTGATGGACAACAAATTGAACAGGAGCTGGCAATGCGCCCTTATGGCAAAGAAGGCCAACAGCCGCTTGGGCTACAGTGGGCAGAGCATTGCCAGCAGGTCGAGGGAGGTGATCCTTCCCCTCTGCTCAGCACTGATGAGGTCACATCTGGAGTGTTGGGTCCAGTTCTGGGCTCCAGGAGAGACATGATCATACTGGAGAGAGTCGAGCAAAGAGCCATGACGATGATTAAGGTAGTGGAGCATCTGTCATATGAGGAGATGCTGCGAGAGCTTGGGCTGTTATGCCTGGAGAAGAGAAGGCTCAGGGGGATCTTAGCAATGTGTATAAATGCCAGATGGGTTGGAGTGAGGAAGATGGAGCCAGACTCTTCCTCGGTGGTGTTCAGCAAAAAGAGAACAGGCAATGGACACAAACTGAAATACAGAAAATTCCATTTATACAGCTGGAAAGCCTGGAAATTCTTAGGATTCTTAGGTTTTTTATTACAAAGCTGGGAGGTTGGAAGGGAGACTGTCTTTCCTTGATTTCCTAGGAGTCATTCATTCAGCTGAGATGATTGCCAATATGAGCATCTCTTGGTTTATAAATGCCATTTTTCATCAGCTTTTACTGAGTTACTGAAAAGAGTATTTAATCTCAGAAATTACTTGGGTTAATATTTTCAGAACAGTATTTTTAACTTATTCAAGCTTATGGGAAGCTTTGAAAATGAGGGTGTGATCTGACTTAAACTGGAAAAACATTTTCAAAATATGCAGTTTCTCCATTTTGTCCACTTATTTTTTGATAGCTATTGGATATTTACAAACTTCATGCAAACAGAATTCATTCTGCCATTAAGAGTTTTTCACAAATAAAATCTAGATAAGAAGTTCTTGAGTTGGCCCAGTGATTATCAAAGCATTTTTTTTTTAATTTTCTGAAATTCTTGTGCTCTTGGAAAAGTACATAGTAGTTTTCATTTAATATTAAGTGATCTTTCCTTGGATAAAACAATTCAGCTTGAATATAAATTTTAAAAGTTCAAATATTGTTATTGTGGTTGTCATATGAGCAAAATGGCTCATAAGACAAAAAAATAGTTAATAGAATGAATCAGTATGCAAAAGAGGGATTTCATGGTACAGTATGATATAAAATTAAGCAATGATTTTGTCTCCTTGATGAATAGGAATTGGAACTAATACTTTACCTTGAATGACAGATCAATGGAAAAAAGGGAAGCTTCCAATCTTTGAGAAGTGCAGAAGTAATTATATAAAAAAATGAAGTTCTTTTTTTCCAGTCTAAATATAGATCCCATTACACCATTCTCACTGAATTCCTAATTCTAATAGAGTGTATGCATGCTTTTACAGTACAGACTTCTTTTAATTTTAAGTATTATCTGTAATTTTAAGTATTATCTATATAGCAGAGACTGTCAAAGAAAAATTCCCTCTGATGGTAACGTTAAGGAAATGTAGAAAGCTGATTCAGCCGCTTGGATGTGCTGTTTTGTTACAGTGTTTGTAAATATTTGCTGTAACAAGAATTGTTGTACTTCTGTCAGTCAAGGTTGCTGTAGCTGGTAATGCCAGCATAAAATGATGTAAATGCCATGAATCAGCTCAATGAATGTACTATGTTGATCATATCTTGACAAAAGGTTCAATATTCAACTTGGAAAAAATCTCAGCAAACTCATAGTTCTGTGTTACTTTGATCTTATTTTCCTTTTTCCTGTGTATTTTTCGTATTTGCTTACCATGTATGTTCTCAATATTTAATGGCAATTTATCAGTCATTACTGGATCAAGTAGATCCATTTTCATTTCTGTTTTCCTTGAACTTGACTGTAGACTGTACTTCTTTTGTAATACGAAGGCCAATTTATTGAACTGTATCATTCAGTATTACTCAAATATTTAAGAATTATTTAGTTCAGAGGACCTTCAGGATGTACTGAGGGTGTGTAAACTTCAAACGAAAAGAAAAATCAAAACCAGTGCTGATTTATATTTTTAAAAAGTTCTTGTTCAAATCTTGTTCTTCTTGCAGTTTATTTGATCCTTTACTAGATACGTTCTTCTGTAGTGGGCAAGGAGAAAGCCAGATGGACGCCTTATGTAAAATATGTTGCTTTATGTAGCTAGAGAAGGAGACAGCACTCTGCTCCCATCATTCAGCTGTCCAGTTTGCTTATGTCTCCTTCCCCACATATCCCCATCATTACAGAGCAGCTCTTGTGAAGGTGGGAACTGAGTCATCACGCTTCTTATGGGGAACCTAGAAATGAATACAATGTGAAAAAATGGTTTCTGTGCTTTCCCTTTGCTGCCCTCTCATCCTTATAAAGGTGACTCTGTGTATTCTTTTAATCAGTGCTATCCTTTCTTCTTTATAGATTATTTAAAAGAAAAACAAGTAGATTGGTAATATTTTGAAACATTTTGCTTAAAAATTTTTTATAGTATTGTATGCTAATTTTATGTAACACATACACACTATTATTTCATACAAAAAAATTACAAACCTGAAACAATACTGCAACCTTCATGCAAATAAATTTCCATGTTCCTGTGTATATAAGGGCTTCAATAATCTCATAAGTCGTTAAAGAAGAGTAGTTATAATTTATTTAAAAAGTAAGATCCATTCCAAGCAGCTTTCTCTAGAACTGCTTGAGTAGAAAATGAGGATGCAGCTTATTCAAATGAAAGGAGCAGTCACTAAGTTTAACTATTTCTGTTTATAACTGGAGCAAAAATGCTGTAAATGACCAGTCATTCTCTTCATAGATACGTATTTTACATGTGCATTTCATCATGTTATCACATTTTTTGTTTTCACTCAAGTCAATACAATCTTTTCCAGCTGTTAGTTATGATAAAAAGTTTTTGTAGCTTAAAGTAAAAATGAAGGCCTTCATGGTGGTAAACCAAGCTAACCCCTTACTTGATCTTTACTTATCTAATATTCTGTTACTGTGGCAGCATGCAATATGTCTGTTTCAGTAACCTCAGTAGTCTTTATTGTGCCTGGTCTGTATGAAAAACTGTACTTTAAGTTTGTTGAATTTTAGATTTGCTTTTTGCTGCATTGCATGAGTTCAGGAAGGGGATGCTGTACATGTCCTTTACTCCTTATGCAAGCTGTATAATGAGTCCTCCATAGCTAATTAGGACACCCCATAACAGATTTATCTTACATAATAATTATCTTTAATGGGGTTTTGAATACACACTGTTAGCACTCCAAGTCTGCAGTTTGAGAGTTGTGCCTTATCTATTCTGTGCCCTTCAAAAGGCTTCAAATACCAGATTTTCAGGTTGATATAACATGACTTATTTTTGTAGTGGACAGTTGAGCTGTGTAAATTAATATTAGGCAAGCATTTTATTTACAGTTCATGCCACACTTAAAGCATATTTAGGGGGAGAATATATTTTTGTCCTATTCAGCATCATCCTGTTGTACCCCCATGTTGCATCATTCAGTCTCATAGTTGTTAGTTTTGCAGAAGAAATCTTAATAGCTATGTTTTGCTGTGTTGTGCTGTGCCTATGGAAGACCTTCAAGGATAGGTCACCTTCCAGAATGGCAACCATCCTACAAGCCAAGGCATGCTCAGTTAGGCCTTTCCTACTAGCTGAATAATTGACTGTATCACAGTGTCTGCTTTTCTTGAGAGTTCAGAACCCGCTATGTGGTGCTATATGAAGTGCTCCTACTTATCATTACCCTTTTGTGCTTTCTCCCACAACTTAGGTAGCTGTCTGCTGTGTGGTAGCTACTCACTGCTGTTTGTGAGCTTCTGTGTTACAGACCTGCTAGTGTCATGGAAGTGTGTCATGGAGACTGACAGCGAAACAAGCACTGCAAGAAAGTGGCATGCAATGTTTCTTCTGATGGTTTCAGTAACAGTCTCTGGAGAGAGGAAGGAACTTCTGCTGATTCCGATCTGTTCAGAGATACAAACTTGGCTAGCAGAAGTCCTCAGTGTACTAATGTGCTATTCATGGCTCGCACGAGACTCACGTGGTTGTGGATTTTCAGATACTGTTCCCCCTTAGAGTAATCATCAGGATGGGTTTTCTGGATATCTACCTCCTCTTTTTCCTTTCCTTCTCTTTTCCTTTTCCTTCTTTGGCATGATGATGAGATGGCAGGAACTCCAGAAAGGCATATTTATGGCAGGAATACCTGCCTTCCCATGTGGAATTTACTGTCTTTTGCCTTGTAAAACCCCTTTCTTTTACTTTTGCTTGGCACTGGCTACTACTGTGTCTGTAACCTTGCTGAGCATAGCTAGCAGCAATCTTTCCTACCTATATGGAGAAGAGGGTGCCTCTTCCTGACATTATATATCACTTTGAGTATAAATGGTGTTACCCCTGGGATGGTGTTCTACATGATGGTTCTTCTTTGTGTCAAGTTGTTGAAGAGGACACAGGACTGAAATGCAGCATTGCACACTGGATACTACAGTCCTGTATCACATACTTGGGTGGATTCAGACTCCAGGTTCAGGCCACGTAGAGTGCCTCAAGGGGAAGTCCTGCATGACACTGTAAGGCTGGGTTGCGAGGTACCAGCTTTCGGCCTGCCACCTTGCATGCTGTCAGGGTCCTCTGGAGATGTCCCAGAAGCTACATGTGTGGGCTGGGAGACTCTAGGGTACTAAGGGCACGGGCCTCACACCGGCTCCCCACTACTGTTCCTGTCTTCACAACTGATTTCTTTATTATTAAGTGATACAATTTACTTTGCTGGATGCACATTTTATCACTGGATGAATTCAGCAGTGATGAAGAACTTTTGAGTGTACACATTTAATTTTGTGACTACAGTTCCAAATTTCATGTCATCTACAGTTATATTTATTAGTGACCGAAACTTAGTTTCCTTCAACTTCAGAGAATGACAGTTATCTTTTCTGTTAACCTATTAGTTTTATTTAGAAAATCCATTTAAACTATATTAAAAATATTTGTTTTGATGAGAATTATTCATCCAACTGTTCCCTTTCTGGTTTCAAATAGTAATTTTTTTGCTTTGAATTATGAACTTCAACAGATCTTTAAATACTTAAATTTTTATGCTAGAATGTTAAGGTTACACTTGTGCCTCTGGACAGCTTTGCTAAAGAACAGGTTCCTCATGGTTCAGTTTGACATTTTATTTTGCTATCCTGTTTATTTTTGAGGTACGCTTGCATTTCTGTCTCTTGTCCATGTATTAAATTATAGTTTTGTAATTAATCAAATTAAATACAAGAAAAATGATTATGGTAGTATGTTTGGCAATTAAATGATGTCTGAAAAAATACAGTTAATCGTGATTATAATTATGAGACTGTTTCTTCAGTGAGCTATATTACAAATGTAACTACCCAATTAATAAATCCCAAATGTTTCATAGAAGCACAGCGAGATTTTTAACTACTGGCCTAATGAGACATAATTGACAAATTTCAGCTTGCTAAACTTGACTCAGGTGGAAGTAAGAAAAACATACATGCATTCATACATTTTTGTACTTTAGATATTTATATGTATATATATCATTCATATTCAAGGCAATACAAAGAAATGTTTCACTAATGTAAATAGACTAATGAGTTATCTTTTGAGGCTGTTTTCTTAAAACATGTCTTATTAATTTGCTTATTTCCTCAAGTCTCTTTTACAACTGTATTATGAAAGTCTGAATCCTAACATCATTTGTTTTATAAACAGTAAATTTAATGCTTTTCTTTAGTTAAGCAGGTATGAACTTGTAGAATATGCAGACAAGGTGGCACATGCCTGTTTTTAATAGTCTTGAAGTAAGAAAACATCGTCTTACAATAAGGGTGACTCATCTAGAAATGTAGTTAAGATCAGGCTAATACAAAACATCCTAAAAAATTTCCATTAGGACTGCTACCCTCGGGGTAGGTATCTTTGAACTCTAGTTCCAACATGTAAACTTTAAATGGTGCTTCTCAGTAGAAGTTTGTAACTTAGAGTTTGACTCTCTCTCTTCCTCCTTTTTCTTTTCTTAAGGGCCCTTCTTCTGCAATGACTTTTTCACAAGAGTGTGCACTTGCAGATTGGATATTTTGCCCTCACATTTGGCTAAATAACTATCTGCTGATGCAGATACAATTATGTTTTGCAAGTGCCAAGAAAAATATTGTAATGCCTTCAAACTGTTTATGACTATCAGGAGCTACATACTATGTTTTGTGTTATATGAAGAACCCACGTGACTTTTTATAAAAAAAATAAAAAATGGACATAAGCCTTGTTTATCAAAGGACAGATATCTTACTTGAGGTAGGCTGCATTTTCATGGGCACACTCATTAACCTGTGGCTGTTCTCTGCTGTGAGGCAAAGACATGGACTGGCAGGTGGGGAGGTACTCCTCAGAATAGTTACTGTCAGGTGAAAACAACCCTCTTCCTTGTCTTCTACCACAAAATCTTCCTCTCTTTCTTGTATACTGATATTGGTAGGGGCAGTGTCAAGTTTTGCTTTTGGTTTTTGTGGCTACAGAGAAATGTGGAATGGATAAACAAAAAAATTGTTAGATATTTTTGATTACCTACGTTATATGAATAACAATTTCAACTCATTCTGTTGAGCAAGAATGAACTAAATGCTTGGCAGTACTTATTTCATTTTTCTTGTGTTTACAGTGGTAGAAACATCTCTGTTCTGAGATACTAAAAATGCCAGGGAGAATCATACTGAATTTCCAGACCAGTCAAGCCATTCCTGTGTAGCAAGTGAAAATGGAATTCTGATAAATGAATTTACTATTTTGAATTCACTGCAAACTTCAAAAGTATTTTGATGAATAGGATGTGCTTCCAGAACAGTAGGAATTGTAATGACAGACCAAGAATGGCATGGTATGAACATATGTTTACAAAAACAAGTGTATGTATACACATATATGTGCAATTAAGAGAAAAAATTTATGTCTGTAGGCTAAAACCTATTTGCCATTCAGATGCATTTTTATTCTTATGGTATGTATTCCCTAGGATATGATATTTATGATCTTTATTCAAACAAAGTATTATTTTAATTGCTGCTTGTTTGTGGCATGCTTTTCAGGGTAAACTTTTAAGTCATTCATTAGAGTACACTTAATACATTATCTAACTAAGGTAGTTCCATAAACATGCACACATTTTAGTTTAGAATTTTGGATGAGATCCTGGGATAAAGACTGTAACAGGTGTTACTGAATAATAATGTGATCTAAAGCTTTCAGGATACCAAACAATGGCACATAAAAATTGAAAATGAAGTTTTCTGCTGGAGAGGGAAGGAGGTTTAACGGAACAAATTCTGAAATCCTGTATCAAGTTTATCTTTAATGAAGAAAATTCCTACTCCTTTCCTGACAGAGAAATTTAATGTTTAACCTAACAGAATTTGGCAGTGTAAAGTTTTAACTATTTTTAATTTTATGCAAAAAATATGCTCTGAGTGGATGTTAAATGTGATGCAGTATGGGGAGGGTTACTCCATAATCAGGTACAGCTGGAAAGAAGGCAAGAGTAAATGGCAGACATGTACTGGGAAGAGGAGGTTTCCAGGGAAATAATAAATTTAAAGTAGAGGAAGAGGAAGCCAAAGCAAGAGAGAGATTTTGATAGGTAATGTAATAGCGAGAGAAAAAAAAATAAAAGGTTGGGCAGATGAAAAGGAAGATACAGTGTGAAAGTAGGGAAGAAAAGTAGAACAATGGTGCATGGTGGGAGGACAAGAGGTAACAGGCAGAAACTGAACCAAGGGAAGTTCCAACTCAATAAAAGGAAAAACTTTCACCATGAGGACAAACAAGCAGTGAACAGGTTGCCTGGAGAGGTTGTGCAGTCTCCGTCCTCAAAGGTTTTCAAGTGCCAGGGGAGTAAGAGGCTGAGCGATCAGGCCTGACCTCATGGGTGATCCTGCTTTGAGCAGAAGTTTGGACTGGAGACCTCCTGAGGTCCCCTCCAGCCTGAATTATCCAGCGGTCTGATGAAAAACAAGATTTTGTTACCGGAGTATTAAAATTCTTCGTGACATGGCCATGGCGTGGCTTTCCAGAATGACTGTTTTGTTCACCCAGACAGACTTCTGAAAACCAGGAATGAAATGCAGCACGCAGTTAGCTTTACTGGCAGTCAGCAGAACTCATGAAATCTGTGGAGTTACGAGCCAGTGCTCGAGCTGTGCTCACTGGGTTCAGGGTGATTACACTGAGTGACAGAGAGCTCCATCAGCTTACCAGAGGTGCGACACAGGCAGTCTCAGGGAGGAAGGCTCCATTCGGCCTTCCTTCCCACAATACAGCAAAGGTGCAGACAGTCTAAATGAACATATAGTTCTTTTTGGCCACTTGAAACAGTTGGGATTTAAATGGAAATTGAGTTTTAAACCTCAACTAGAACAGAACTGTTGCTTTGCTATGATGATTTTATAAACGATGATTTCCCAGACTTCATTTTTCTTGATCATTTAAAAGCATGCAGCATCTTTTCAATGTGTGTATTTTCATTACTTTAAATTTTTTCGTACTTTATTAATAGACTTTCCCCCTATAATATTACATTCCTCCTCCAGATTAAAACTACATTTTTTTCATACTTCATTCAATTTTGCTTTCTTCTTTATTAAATTCAACCTGCAAATCTTAGTCACTTTTTTGGTAGTTGTCTCTCCTTTCTCATTTACATTACAGGAAGTTAGAGGTTTAAGGGGGCTGGGGAGAGGAGTGAGATGGGCTTTTATAGTTGCAGTCTTTGAGCAGCCTCTTGTGAGGTTACTTTTGACACTTGCTGTTGATAACTGACTTCTTTTTAAAAAGAACTGTCTGAGCATAAGTTATGGTGCCTTTTTGGATACCACAGCCTTCTTCCACATGTGGATTTTTGTAATAGCTCCAATCTGACCTTCTTCATTAAATTACTTAGTTCAATAGAATCTGAGTTCTTGAAATCTGATATGCTAGTCTGGTTTATTATGTACATCTATCTTGTATCTGCAGTGTATCTGCATTCCGTGTACAGTACTAAACTCAAGTGGCTCTTGCTCTGATTTCAATCTACCCACCAGTTTCTTTCTGCTGATAAGAAATTAATTCAATATGGTTTCCCATTGACCCATTTTTTAGACTGTAAAGTTATCCTGTCTTAAGTAGAAGCCAACTTTGATGCATGTTCTGTATATTTTTTTGCCCAGTGAATCTATGGGAAGATAATTTCTCCCACTGTTGTGGTATACTGTGATTTCCAGTCCTGTGAGAACTAGCCATGCATTTTTTTAATTCTTGCTTTCATCTCGTTGTGATGGTTTATAAGCAGATGTTTATTGTTCTCTCTTTCTTCCCCCCTCCCCATTCGTGCTAACTTAATACAAAGCCAGTTGCTACCACTATTTTCATTGTCACGTTATAAATATTGGACATAATAAATGCCCATGATTCATAAAATCATTGTAATTATCTTTTGGGATCCTCGGTCATTAATTCACTTTTCCTGCTCACAAAAAATTGTTTAAAAATCACAAGTCACTTTCCAATAATGTTAAATCTGCAGCAGCTTTAAAATTAATTTTCAGGTCTGTATGTCTATTTTTGTAAAGAAGTCTTTGAGTTTACAATAGAAAGTGAGATGTTTACTTAAGTAATGCATCTGATTGAACTTATTGTGTGGTATGTAATTATAAAAAAACCTTTCCACATGCAACAAATATGTATCTTTATATTCAGACTTGTTTGAAGAGCAGTTAGGCCATATTTTTATAATTTCTTTTATGTCTTTCACTACTAATTTATTTTGTGGTGGTATTTGGTATATTTATGTCCCTGAAGTTTCATTGAAGTCTGCTTTAAGCATAATTAGACTTTACATTTATGAAATTTCTAGCTGCTTATGGAATGGCTACCCCAAAGACATTGGAAATCTTATGTTTTGGTCTGCATATTAATTCAACAGCTAAAGGATAAAATCCTGAATTAGAAGCGAGAGTTTCAGACTTGAATTATTTTGATTTGTTTGCTTAAAGAAAGGAAAATGCTCACTGAATCTTGAAACTGTAGTCAACAACAAGAGAAAATACTAATTTTCTGAAATATTTGCTTTATGGAGCAGATCAGGCAATAACTTGAAACTGTTGTTCTTGGTATCAACAAAATATTATATTTTTTCCCCCACCAGTAAAAGATCTAAGAAGTTCCCCATGCCAAGATCTTTGTCACTGACTCTGCAACTTTTTTGATATTGAGGTGAACAGTTATATCTGCTATCTCCCTGAACAGTATTTTCAAGACTTTTTTTTTTTTTTTTGCTATTACATATTATATATTGTTGGGAAGCGGATTTATGCTATCTCCTGGGGTTTTTTTGCTTTTCTCAATATTGCTGACACTGCATGTAGTGATCTGTTGAAGTGATAAGTGGTATGAAGTTTTCAAAAACTCATGTTCCTGGTTGTCATCTAGTGTCAGTAATGTGGACCTGAACAAATACCTTTTCATAGAAGTCCCTTATTTAAATGGGCTTTGGGGACAGGCCTTATGTGATGTTTTCACGTTGTACAAAATAATAGAAAATAGAATATGAATTTTATATTTGAGATGTATGTTATATAAATTATGTAGTTATATTAACTGTGCCTTGAAATAAGTCATCTTAAAATTAAATTTACAGCTGTTGAAAAGGTTCTGTCAAGAGACAGCAGTATATGGATTGAAGGTAATGTTTAGCAGATTAGTAACTTTGATTGATTTTTCTTTGCATGAAATACTAAGGGTTTTTTCTTGATCACAGACAACCTATCACAACAAGTTTGTGTTATTACCGATGTGAAGGAAGCTGTTGCACAAGTAGGTTTTCTCCTTCATGAATCTCTGAAAAGCCAAATAAAAGTAAGTACAACTCTATGGCTGTAAACTGTACTATTAATTTAATGTTTCTGGTTGTCACAACTCGTAAGAAATAGTCTAAATGATGTGAATACAGAAACTGAGACCTCCTGTGTCACTGTAGTATTTATTACAAGGGATTAACACCAGGTGTGGAAGTTACCAAGAAAGAAGCATCTTCTGCCCAATTATGCTGTAGAGGGGGATCTTACAGATCCTCTTAAAATGTATATATTAGATTAGAGGAGAAATTGGATCCAGACAAGAGAGAGGCCATTTTCTTTAGATTTTATGAATTCAGTAAGCCCAAATTGTTACAAATACGTTACAGAGGAAATGCTTTTGTTACTTTGAAGTCTGAATTAAAGTCTGAACCAATTAAAGAGTAAGTTGTATTCTTGCAGAGCTGCAAAAGCAAAGTCAAATTAATAAGCCTTTTTGCATAGAGATAAGGATACATTTCACTCACAGTGAATGCTCATTGAAGCCTTTGCTGAAGGATATTGGTGGAATTTTCTACTGGCATTTAACTATCTTTTCCTTTTTCATTATTCCTACTAATAGAACTATCACATATTTTCATTCTCCCAAAGGTGATTAACATTTGGTAATTGCTTAAATCTTGACTGATCTTGGGGTGATGCTTAATTATATCTTATGTGATGATATCACATCTTTCTGTTACCCAGAGAAACAGACGGGGAATAGCTGTTCAAAAATACAGGTTTCCTGATTTGCATAACATTACTTCTGTAATGGTTTTATTCATGTCTGTTGATCTTCTGCATTGTGTGCTTAGTTAATAGTAGGATGTTCTTCTGTAGCAAATAGTATTGCTATTTTATAGGTAGAAATGTTATTAGATGTTGTACTTACAGTTTTTGTTTGGAAAGGATTGTATTTAGTATGGAAAATGATGCTTTATGTCTATTAAATGTCTACATTTAAAAGTGCAAAACATTAGCAGAGTTGAATGAGATCTTTTCTTGTCTGAATAGCTCTGTAATGGAGCAGAAGTATGTTTCCATTTCACTGATACCAGATCCATTGCTATTTTTCCTTTTTTCTCTCCATTTAAAATATTCTGCCATTACTAGGAAGACATCACTTACCCGTATTAGAACAAAAGTACTTCTTTAAGTCTTGACTTATCTATATATTATGTTTGCATGTAACCACTTTAATCATACCATGAGAAACACTTCCAAGCAGTAAGAAAGGTCAAAGAATGCATTTTGTTTGATCAGCCAACACTGTGACTCCAAACTTAGCAACCTCAAATCAGACTGGCACCAAAACTAGTTAAAATTTACAACATGTTTCCAAATTTTCATTGCAAAACCAGTTAATTGATGGGTTGGTCAGGCATCTGAACCTACGGTGCATTAGAATAAAACACATGTAAAATGACCACAAACAAGGTAAAGAAGGCATAAAATGAAGGGATTCCTACTGATATGGGACTGAATTTTTCTGATGGCGCTATTAAATCAGTTTATTTAGTTGGTGATTTCTAGCACTGTTCTTCTCTTTTTTGATCCATGTTTTCTTTCCTCATAATGAAATTGATTGTTAAATTTCTCTTCAACACTTTCAAAACTTTCCTGCAAAGTGACACCTGCCAAAGAACTCCATTAAGATCCCTGTCTTGTATTGTTCCTTGAAACATCCTTAGTCATTCATTTTATGAACCCTTGGATTGAAAATCTGTAAAAACTAATATTTATGTATTGAATGTCTTGTTTTTAAACAGTAAAATCTCTAAGAGTTAATTTTTAACCTTACCAATATACAGAACTTCTAAATTTGAAGCACCTTAGAAAGAATATATCCACTGGCCTATGATTTCTCAAGTGAAGCACAGTAAACTTGTGAGAGAGAGATTTGACTCTGTACAACGTGATAATTATTTTAAGCAAGTGAAAAGTACTGCACTGAAAGCTGGGCCTTTTCAAAGGGCTAATTGGAGGGTAATTGATCTAAATAAGACACTAATTGGGAATCATTCAGTAGAGTACATATTATCTGAAATTTAAACTAACAGTGGTCAATATTTTAACATTTTAGATAGTTTTGACATTCTGGTTCTTAGTAGCAGCCATATTTACTTGTAAGATATTTGTTAACTTCTAGATGTATCCTTAAAGAAGAATTCAAAAGAAATTTTGTTAGAGGGATTTCTGAGAGAGACCCCAATAACATGATAATGCCAATAACAGGGGAAAAAAGACCTGAAAATTGAACTGATGAGATAAAGAAAATGAAAATAAAAGCTTTTCTAAAAACAAACAAACAAACAAAATTAAGGCAACAGTTATTGCTTGCAAAGTACTTCAAGAGTAAGTATTTGAATCAGTGTTACTGTAAACTGTATAACTAATAAATGAATGTTTTGCAGAAGATATCTTACTGTGAAAGACATAAGTTGAGTCTTTCCTAAAGTTTGTTATTTAGCCCTTTCTTTTGAAGCAAGCAAACCTAAATGGGGGCTGAAGGTGTTTTCTTCTGTGACTGGAAATTAGGTACTCCTGCTTATTCAGTGACAAGGTGCTCCTGTCACATGAAATGTAATCAACTGGATGAAGTTGTGTGTTATTTTTGTGACTGGATAAATATCCACAAGCAGTATATAAAAATATTTGGTTGTTTTCAATTAGGAAATGAATCAGTGTTTCACTAGTAGAAATTCACTAATTTCTTGATCATTGCGTTGTCCTTCTGCTGGATTGGTATGAATTGTGATTTTAAATTCTGATATAATTTAACTGTTACAGATCCCCAATGTCCTGGTATTATTTTTTGATTTTATGAAAGTGGATGTTGAATAAAGTTGAAACTTCAGCACAGGGCATCTGATAACTAGAAAAACATTAAAGAAAACTTATTTAGTATTCCTGTCTTCATGTTCATAAAAACTTACCATCTCCATTTCCTTACGCTAGCTGAATATCAGTTGCTACAATGACCAGAAGTGATTAAACAAATCCATATACTTTTTTCTATTTGAACACTGAAACATTATGTGACAAACACTTTTTACTGAGGTGGTATTTTTAGGTAGTTTTTGCTCTCTCATGTAGCTGATAACTTTAATTAATATTAGTTTTAATTTAAAAAATACTTTTACATAGGATACTAACATGCCAAATAGAATAAGAATTAATTTTAGTTAATTGATGTGCATTGAAGCTTCTAGTTAGGCAGCTGTGTTTACTTTTCCAAGAGAGAAATCTGATTTAATTTTTGCTGGATAATATGGCTGTAAAACAAAGGCTTAGTGTACTGCTTTATCAAATTGTTCAAGTTAAATCAAAACTCTGATACACTAAATTAATTTTTAAATGTTCAGGAATACTGAAGCATCGTGTATTGTAATATCTCAAGGAAAAAAAAAAAGTAGGCCTTCTCCCTTGAGTCATGTTCCATTTACCTTCTGAAAAGACTCTGGCATGTAGTATGCTCCTGTTCATCTAAGTATGTGCAAGGTTGTAAAGGTACTGGGGATTTCTGATTTTACTTCTCCAGAAGTTCAAGCAAGGAGAGCCCTGAAGTATTGCATTTTTAAAGTGTTTTAAGTAACTCTTGCCTTCTGTGATTTTTTTTTTGTTTTTTTGAAATCTCTTTAAAATACTAAATGTCAACTATTTGGTGCAGTGTTCTCAAATTTTCAACATTTAGATGTTACTAAAATCTCTGATGCATAAATATCAACTTTTGAGTTTCAAACCACCTTCCTTTGCAAACAAGTTAGCTCCCCAACTATTACAAAAATAAACAAATACAGCTTTAGATAACAGCACAAAGCCTTTTTAAATGTTGTATTTGGTACTTCTGTTGGATTGTGGATTAGGTGACATTTCGAGGGAACACAGCAGTGTATTGCTTCTATTGTTTGCTGCTATATATAATATGTCTTCTGGGCAGAAATAAAGCTCATTTGAGCAGTGGAACAGTGAGGTTTGCTGGTTTAGTAGAAGCAACACGAAGATTTTTTTTGCCTTATTTTCAAGGTTTTTTTCATTGACTTCATAGTGTTATCTTCTCTTAGGGAACAAATTCCCCTTCTGCTACCTGGTTTGCTGTTTTACTTAAGGCAATCCTGAAGCTGATAATGTAGTAGAATCTACTTTTTATTTTAATTAGGATAAGATCATTTCTTAGCTGGTGTTACAGTTAAAGGTTGCAAAATAAGTATGTCTGTGATTAAGACAGTATTTTAAAGTATTCATTGAGGAAATTCTTTTCAGGAGAAATTCTAAATGAGTCTTGTCATATGCAGAATCCTAGAATACCTGTGCACCTGGTCTTTCATACGTACTTCTTAATTTATTTTATTTTTAGTTGCATGAAGACAAAATATATATGTATTTGAATATTATAGAGACTTTCTCAGGATTAGAGGTCTAAAATCATTAGATCGTCTTAATCCTATCAACAGTGTTTCCATCGCTGGGAACAGCTGAACATCCTAACCCAGGCAAGAAGCACTAGTGTCTGATACTTTCAGGGCTGTTTCTGGAATGGCTCCCCCTAGCAGTATGCTTCAGCAAAAACTTGCAGAAAAAACTGCAGGGTGTTGGACTCCATGCTTCACTGTTGAGTCACCTAAAAATTTGAGCAATTTTTAATTCTTGTCGTGGAAATAGTAACTGCCAGTTTTAAATCCTTTGAATGAACAAACTCTGCCGTAATGGTGGAAGCTTTAGCAGATAGTTACGGCTGAAGTCAAATTTGTGACATAGTAATTTTTTTTTTTTTCTTATCAGGTTGAAGCTATATCAATATCTCTAAGTAAAAATGATAGCCATCTACAAAATATCTTTTCAGGACAGTGCTACAATTTTGTTTGCATAAATGTAAGTAGTAAGGATGCATGCTTGTAGTTTTGAACTTAAACTTATTAGTAATGGTAAATAATAATTACATATTTGAATAATAAGTTGTTTTTTATTTCTGTCCTCTTGGTGTATCCATTCCAATGTTTGGTGTTTCTGATGAGCACCAAACTAGACCTTTGAGATACTGGTCCGTTCTTTCTCTCTTGGTTCTGCACTTCCATCAGTATGTTGTTAAACCAGCCATGAATTCTTGAACAAGAGGGATGCAACTGAAAGTAGTTTAAAATTTCCTGTCATAGATATTGTATTGAAATGAATTGTCTCAAGAAGAGGTATGTCATATGTGTAGTAATCTAACTGTGCATTGCTACCATGGTCTAAATTAATGTTTCCCATTTTGGACACATGCATGTCATGCAATGTGTATTTGAGTCCCTGTATGGGAACAGGAAGGTTTTAGATGAACCATATCTGAGACCAGTCAAGACCCTTAAGCTTGTTATATATGTATTTCTTAAGGGTAATATTATTAATCTCAATGTTTTTCAAACAGCTACAACTTTACCAGACAAAAGCATTACAAATATATTAGAACCAATCAACCAATCAAAGAAAACCCCCCAAAACCAAAAAAGTGATGTATCTTTTTTTGGTAAATAACAGGTGTTTGAGTTCCATTTTTATGAAATAATTGTTTGACGTTTTCAGTAATTCTAAACATTCATTTTCATTTAGGATAAAAAGTATGCCATTCAAGAAACCCAGCAACTAGTGGATATGTTGGAAAAATCAAATATTCCTCTCTTATATCGAGTTGTCCTTATTTTGGTAGGTAACTCCTGTAAGTTACTGTAGAAAGCATGTAATGAAATATTTTTAAATGTTAGACTAGGTTTAAACTGCTGCTAGCTCTGAATAAAATTGTAAATTTGAACTGTAAATTGGACTGTAAAGAGCATCATTTGCACTTCAGCAAATGTACTGCATGCTGTCAGGAAATAAACCAACACTAGCAAATGGCAATTTATTAGTTATCTATTTCTGTGAAAGACTCATTGTGGCTAGTCTTATTGAACTGTTAACTCCTGCTTTGCTGTTGTGCTCCATCTCTGTTGGGGATGCTGCCAATGATGTACTCTGCTTGAATGCTCAGTTGAAACAGAATTAAGTGGCTTTTTTTCTATGCTGTGTGGTTTACTCAAAGTTTTAAAATTATTGTTGCTTTTCTGATCCCAGTATTAAAAATTAACTTTGAAGTACTTTGCAAAATAACTTTAATCCATACTTTACTTATTCAGATATTGTAAGACTGAAAAATCTATTCTGGCATGTGGCAAAAGTTTTAAAGTGTATTTTTGGCTGAAATTCTCATTATTTGAATATTGCTGCCAGAATAATTTAACAGTTCATGTGGACGACAGCTGAAGGTGTACATGACTTTTATTTTACTCAGACTGTTAAAAAGGAGAAAATATGAGTAGATTTGAAAGTCTCCGTGCAGTGTTACAAGATCCAATTAATTCTGTCATTATGTTTTCTGGCTTAATAGGTAGGGATGAGAATTATTGGGTGGATTGAGTGTCATTAATGCCATATGTCACAAGGAGTGTGCCTCTGGACTACGTTTATTATATTCTACAGCAATAACACAAGATAATATATTGTGATTTTAAAATATAATTCCATATATAAAACTCTTGAAAATAGTTATTTTGCATGGGGCCTGAATAGTTTCTGAAGTGCATAGTCTAGTGATCTGGAGGTAAAACTGAGCATTTACTTCTCAATTTTAGGCTTAATCTGAAATGTAAGTGATGAAATTTCATTACTGATATAACAAATGAGATATGAAGATCAATTACTTTTACTAATGAAAAAAGTTACATCCTTACCTGTTTTATGCTGTTGTCTTGGAGTGAGCTACTGTGATTCCATGAACATCAATATTTAGCACTTTATTTCTAGACTGTCTTTTTTTCTTGACCCTATTTCTGAGGAAGTTCAGGGTAGAGCTTTAATTTTACTGAATTTTCAAAGATAAATTATTTCTGCCTTTGGTAATAAGAGCAATGACACGCCTCCAATTCTGTTGCCCATTTACAAGGCTACTGGATGTGTAGAATGCTCTTTTCTGGACTGAGAATGTTTTCAGTAGTACTTTATCAAGAACATAAAAAAAATTTCTGTCTGTGTTAAATTTTGGGGGTGTGCAGATAAAGTTGGAATAGTTAATCAACTAAGTAATACTACATGTTAAAAGCATGCTTATTTTGTGCCCGATTCATAGCTAATCTCTACTGTGGACTTTGAATTAAGTGCTTTTTTAGTGTGACACATGGAATGTGAGAGCTTTGCTTTAATAATTGTAGCTATAAAAATTCTGGACTTAATGTTTTCTGAGAAATAGGTATGAATGCAAATAATGCTTACACAAGCTCACCATAAAACTCAGGCTTTGCCCCTAAGATACTAGATCTTGAAGTCAATGTAGAATCCAGCACCATTTTTAATGAGAGTGTACTTGCTTGAGCAGCCTGCAGCATGCACAAATTATTTAGGTGGACACCTTTTAAAATAGCCTCAGGAGAAAATGATACATTTAATCCCTTTACTGTACTCCAGATCCATCAGTTGTTCCTGACAACTACTTGAAATTTCCCAAAACTAGACAGTGGGAGAAAAGTCTCATAACTAGGTGGAAGCAGATGCTAACACTTAAAACACAGATACACTTATATTTGTTAAAAGTGTCTTTAAAAAATGAAGTACCATAACTACAAAAGGGCATTTTATGCTACACTTTCAAATTTTATGGAGTTACCACACTATCTTTTAGAAATACAGGAAGGAAAAAATAGGAGAACTGGAAAGTATGTTTTAAATGACTAAAGAATTAGCTAAACAAATCATTGTCTCATATTAATCACTGGGAACTATTTAAGTCCTTTAAACTTCTGATCCCTAAAACTCATTACAGATGGTATGGCTAGGGGATAGAAACTTCCTTCAGCAGTCTTTAATTAAATTCAAAGTTGGGTGTCCTCTTCAGTAAGGCTTATGAGTGGGATTCTCCTCAGCTTTACTCTTCGCTATATGCTTCATTTAACATAAAACCTGAATGCATTGTTAGTGAAAAGACCTGTAAGACACTTTCTTTTGATGTAAAAGGGCACATTTGCCTGAGAAATATTAACGTGACTCAGAATTTTAAGCAATATGATGACATTTAAATGCATAGATTTTAGGTACTAGCTGTATGGGAAACATTATTCTTTTCTACTCTCAAAAGTAGAACTGTTCCTGGTAGTGAAGAATTGAAAGGATAAATGAGGAGAGCAGCTGCTTCCATTCTAACCTCATAATCAGGAACAGTCTAATGTAGACTTTTGTGTAATTGGAAAGTTCTTGTCTATTCTTTGATTTCAGGACACGTGTAACTTTTTCATAACAGTCTGATAATTAAGAGAATCAGTTTTATTTTTCCTTCCGATATTCAGCTTCTTTAGTTGTAAAAATGACAAGTGTTATTACTGTGTCAGATTGTCTGTTTAACCAGCCTGGGGAGAATTATCCCAGTAAAAGGATGAGCTTGCACGGGACATGATGACTTCTGTCCATATTCCCGCCTATAAATTGCCACAGATTTCAAAGTCCATCCTTTATCCTGGTGCCTGACTGGAGTTTTTTGTGGCATCTGTAAGCTGAAGCAGCAATTGGACTACTATATCTGGACATAACAGAAAAGGGAAGATGAATGTTACAGGAGAAATAGGAAGCACAGAGGTAAACTTCATGCAATTATTTGTCTACATCAAACCGGTATCCTCCCCAACTCTACTATAATCAGAAGAATCATATTCTTAAACTGACATTACTTTTCTGAGTAATACATGTTCATGTTTGTAGATGCTATGAATGGATGTGATTTTTATTTTGTTGTTATTCCTTAGGGTCAAAAAGAAAGGAATGCTAGTACTTCAGCTCTGTAGGTGCCATTATTTGCATTTCAGTACAAAAGTAACTTTGAGAAAAATGTCTTTTTAAAGCTGTGGAACAGGACAATGGTAAATAGGTGTTAGGTCATGTTCTGTCAAAATAATAGGTGCTAAAATTTCTTGTAAATAGGTGTAAATCAGCAGTACTTATCCTTGTTTTGGGTAAAAAATAACAAAATAATGAGCGTTTGACAATTAATTTCTGCCTGTGTAGTAGAAGACAATAGGTTTGCTCCTGCTGAATATGCACTTAGACAGTAAACAGCTTTTTAAAAAGTGTTGCAAGGGAAAATGAGTAAAAACCTATTATCTGTCAGGATAAATGGAACATAAGATACAAAGGGAACTTGAAATAATTTTCCCAAGCACAGATCTCTGGGGCTACCTCTATACTCCTACCTCTCTGTAGTACTTACAGATAAGCTTTATATTGGTGAAATCAGTCAGCCAGAAAAATATTTTTTCTTTCTTTTAAAGGGGAAGGTATTTCTGCTATTAATAGATGCTGAAACTTTATATGTACAAATCATCATCCTTAATTTTGATTTCTACAGTTAATAAAAACTTTGTAAAGTAAACTGATTAAACTGTGGAGCACATAAGCCTTGGGAAAGGGTTGAGCTAGTTGATACCTCCCTGGAGATACCAGTTCAGGTCCTGTAAGACCCACCATGTTTGTGCACCATCCCTGCTGGATATGAGACCAGCCTTTCCCTGCCCAAAAGCTCAGGATAGTCATATCCCTACCTTCTTTTGAAGTAGTTTCTGCTTTTTAAACTTGAAGTGTTATCTTGAAATTAATCCAATTTAGGCAACTAATATGCTATACTGAAAAGGCAGTAAATTCAAAATAAGTCTTTAACAAATGCAGTTCCAGTTTGAAAACCTTTAAGATGCTTAAGAAAAAACACCTGTATTTCTCTAGTATCCTGATAGTAAAAAAAAAAACCAAAACCTGTGAAAGTTAGATTAGAGCTTAGAAAAGAATGTTGTTTGTTTTCTGATTTAATTAAATATTTTTAATATGCAGTTAGAACATTGTGTTCTGATGTGTTCTGGGGTACTGGTTTCACTGTGCTTTGAAAAGAAACAATTTTCATGTCACTAAATATATAAGTAGTGGAATTCGATAGTAATAGAAGCTTCCTGAGAAAAATGTTTGTTAGCCTGTATTTTTAGGTGTGCTTAACACATAAAAATGAGATACTAAAAACTGGCAGTCTAACATAACACACTGTGGAAAAAGTGGAAATTTTTTTGTTTTGTTTTTTTCTTATTTGTTCCTTTGCAGGTGCACTTGGATATTTCAGAAAATATTTCTTTCAGCATTGGGATGGAGGAACTAACTAGGATGAAGAAATTTGCAAGGGAATTTAAAAAGAAAAATATTTTGGTTTATGGTCTTCTTATCCAATATAAGGTAAGTATTTCTTTTTCTACGTGCAAATTATCTTCTTTTGTGATTTATATGATTAATGATAGAATCTTCATTTAAAACAGAATCAAAGGGAAATAAATGACATGAAAAAGATTTTTTGGGAAGATTCTTGCCTGTTCTTGTTCAAAATTCAGAAAAGCCTGTAGTTATAGGCAAAAATGTAAGCATTTTGATTAGAGAGGAATAAATGACAAACATTTTTTAGAAGGACGTGAAAATGTCAGGGCCCTTTTTCTTTTTGCTTTTCTACTTTGAAACTTGCTTTTTGCAGCATTAAAGAAGTAAAAAATAGTAAAAGTACATTTGATCAGTGGTTCTGCAGAATTTTACATTCCTCATCAAAACAGTGTTTGGTATTCAGGTGACACAAAGGGCATGGCATATAGGTGTTGAAACAAACAGTGTCCATGTCTGCAATAGCAGCAAATTGCCTCAGCTGGAGGCAAAAAAGGTTAGCACTCCAGCATCCTTTGTACTCACAAAAGCTATTTAAAATAAACCATTTTGCCTGGGAAACATGTTCTGCCAACCAGAGAAGTGGGCTGCCTTGCCTCCAGTGCAGATCTAGTCTTTGCATCTTCTTAACTTAGTCAACAGTGAAGGAGGAAGTAAGTTAGATATTCAATGGAAATTTTAATAAAGAAGAATACTAATAATCTCAACTGATTTTTTAAGGTTGAGTTAGGTGTTTGGGTTACTATATAATTGATTAAACATGACTATAGTTATATATCTTTCACTGGTATACCAAATACTTGATTTTCCCTCCAAATTCTATGGCTTTATTAAGAGCTATGAGTATCAATACCTATCAGTTTATGCTTTTACAGACTTCAGATGCCAACAGAATATGAATAATGCTATTATATGACATTAGTTTGTCTCTTGTTCGTACAACATGCAAGGGCATACAACTATTTTCAATCTTCTTTCTAGTACTATCAAACCCCATTTTTTCCAGGGTGAATTCTGGCTTCCTTTGGTAAAAATAATTTGAATAACTGTTGAAATGTAGCTCTAAGAGGCACCTTGCACCTTATCATGGTAAAAAGTAACATTGCAAATATTACTTTAGTCTAACTACAGTTTTTTCCTTTTAAACTTCATTGGGTGTATTTATGATTTTATATGCAAATGGATCAAATATACATATGTGGATAACAACAGTTAGTAAAGCTGACTGGAAAAAAGGAAAAACTTTAATAATCTTCAGTGGATTTTTGTGACCATAGCACCAAAACATTTTATCAATAACAGGCATGTATAACCATATGAGATCTGAATGGAAATTCTTGCTCCTTGGTGGTAAGAGAATTGCAGCAGAAAGTTGCCTCCATTTTTTGAAAATAAAAAGCTAGAATGATTATGTAAGATCACTGCAGGCAGAGTTGTCATTTATTAGCATGGAAAAAGTACTATATAGAGTAAAACACTTTGCAAAGTAAGTAAACTACTTCTAGCTATCTTGTTTTAAAATGGTCTTAAAACATGTCCTGCTCACAAAGACGAGGATATAGTCCTGAGTTCCTGCTTGTCAGTGTTTTGATAGATGGCTAACAAATAGGTTATACAGATCATGTGTATATATGTGATATATGTATCAAGTTTTCTTTTGGCTGCAGATCTACAAAGAACATAACTGTTTCTAGGTGAGGACCTATGGAAAGACTTGACATATGAATCGAGAAATGACATAACCCAAACTTTATTGCTGGTCTGGGGGAGAGTGAGAGGGGGGCACTGTGAACAAAAGCAATTTGTTACATGAAAAGACATCTTTAAAACAGTTTCTTTTTTTTTTAAATTCCAATGCATGATTTGAGAGTCACCAAGGTATTTTACTTTTAGTACAACCCATTAGCTAACAGGTGAATCCATAGGTGAATTCCATGCTTGAGGATGGAAAAATGAATTTCATACTGGCATGATGGGGGGGTCCAGAGGTAGTAGAAACACAAAAAGCACCTGCTGCTGTAATGCAGGATGCTCAGCCTGTTGTTGCAATAACTTCTGTCAGTATCTGCTTTCCAGAAGTCCCTGAAAGCTATAGTTTATTTCAGGAAAAGTGATGACAGATTACTTCACGGAGCTTACCTCTAGCTGACAGGTTATATCATCACTACCAGACATGCACGGTTGATATATACACTTTTACTAATTCAAAAACAGGGATAAAATGTAAGGGACGAAGAATTTATTGAGACGCATGACCATGGTAATACTGAGGTGAAATTATTATATGTTTAGAAGGGTTATATGATTAAGTGGGTGTGATGATATGTTGATACAAAAGAATATGGGGGCACTTTTTAAGATTCTGCATTAGAAAAGTAAATTTGTTGAAATCAGTATTTTCTGAGATATATAATTGTTTTTTATGTTTTGGAAATTAAAGTGAAATGCTTTTGAAACCTAGGACTACATTTTTGACAGTATTGAAGGAGATATGAAGGCCTAAGAAAAAGTCTTCATTTTAATTTCTTAAATGCAGTGTTTATTTGGTATTTAGAAAAAGATATGTCATGGTTTAACCCCAGCCAGCAACTAAGCACCACGCAGCCTCTCCCCCCTCCCCCCTCCCAGTAGGATGGGGAGGAGGATCGGGGAAAAACAGAAAGTAAAACTTGTATGTTGAGATAAGAATGGTTTAATAACTGAAGTAAAATAAAATATAATACTAACTAATAATAATAAAATATAATAATAATTGTAATGAAAAGGAATATTAAAAAAAAAAGAGAAATAAAACCCCAGAAAAGACAAGTGATGCACAGTGCGATTGCTCACCACCTGCCGACCGATGCCCGAGCAGCGATCTGCGCCTCCCAGCCAACTCACCCCAGTTTATATACTGGGCATGACGTTCCATGGTATGGAATATCCCTTTGGCTAGCTTGGGTCAGCTGCCCCGGCTATGCTCCCTCCCAGCTTCTTGCACACCTGCTTGCTGGCAGAGCATGGGGAACTGAAAAATCCTTGACTTAGGATAAGCGCTACTTAGCGCTTTTTACTTTAACAACAACTAAAACATCAGCATGTTATCAACATTATTCTCACACTAAATCCAAAACACAGCACTGTACCAGCTACTAAGAAGAAAATTAACTCTATCCCAGCTGAAACCAGGACAAGATATCAAGTACTTCTGTGGATATTTGATAGTCCAAGAAGCTAGTCAGGAAAACTAAAGGAAAAGGCTTTAATATGCTTTCTAAATGACCTGCTTAGTACCTTCCATTTGCTCAAAATGAGTACATGTTCACGGCTTGTACACAAATAGTTATTTCTCTCATAAACATCATGCATGGAATGCCAAATTACTGATATTGATACAAAGATTGGATCCACTTCGTAACAGCTCTAGTTTACATCCTGAAAATATTGTTGATTTAAATTTCACTTATGAAAATATTTTTAAAGACAGTTCTTTTCTAAAACAATTCTGCAATGTTAGAAATGGTTTGCATATTCAAAACACAGATGGGAAAAGAGTATTCAGTAAATTCCAGAGTCTGAACTTGTGGAGTTAGCTTTTGAGGGTTTTTCAGATGACTTGAAGGAAATAGCTGATAAGCAAGGTGAATTAAAAATAGGGAGAAAAATTCAGGTTTTATGGAAGATATAACTGGCATATGTTGATGACAAGGTTAGTAAAATTCCAACTGTTTTGACTTAATGAGTACTTTACCTTGAAAATAGCAATGACTGGTATGGTATTATTATTTATCAGAATAAGAATTTTTTTTTAATAGTAGTTAGTCTAGTAGGGTGTAATGCAGAACAGCCAATTCTGAATATTAGGAGGAAAAGCTATAAAAACAAGCCAAGTTACTCTTAAATAAACCATGTTTTACATAAAAGGCGTCTTAAGAATTGCTAAAAAACTAAAGTATACAAAAGGTAATGTCAAGACATTGCATCCATGCAGAGCCGGAAATATATTCATCTTGAAAGCATTGGTTTATGTCATTCAAACTACAAGACTTGGGAGGGAACCTTGGTTGCATGTGGCAGCTATTTGTTGATCTGTGTTCTGAGCGGTGGAATAATACTGAACTTGGGCCTTGATCTCACAAACACATGCATTATTATCTTTAAACATATCCTAGGTAGTTAAGGGGTTTATACCTAAATATGACAGTAAAGTTTTTAAAAAATACTATTTTGTCTATTTACTGCTATTCTTGCTTTTAAATAATAATGTCTTATGACTGAATTACAAAAAATAGTCAACACACATAAAAAGAAAATATAAGCAGCATTTCCTAATATGGGAGTGCAAATTCAGAAGCTCGTAAAGGTTGCAATCATAAAATCTTGGTCTAGAAGTTTCAGTAGTAACTTTGTTACTTTTCACAGAGCATAAAAAGGAACAGTTATCATCCAAAATAAAGCATGCATGGATGGACACAGGAAGCCACAGAAAGCTTTAAAGTATGAAAGTAATGTATCTTGGTTATAGAACTATATTCATTTTAAATAATCTTACTTCAGAGAGGCACTGACAGAATGTCGGGTCAGAACAGCAAATATGTGCTAAGGCTTGCCTGGGTAACATGGCCCCAAATACTTTTGCCTCTGAAACCACTATTTGATTAAGATAAAGGAACTATTCACTGACAGCCAGAAAAATCACAGTCCATACACTAAAAAGAGACAAATGATGCAATAGAATAATTGTTATGAAGCTGCTTGAAACTAAAAGGAAACTGAAGTGTGGGTGATTTCTTACGCAAACACGCTGGACATTTATTGTAGTCTTTAAGACTTTTTGAAGACAAGAGGCCCCTCTACTGTGTGCTTGATGGCTCAAGAAATACTTAGAGTGCTAAATGTGTTTTCTGTCTGGTTTGGTAAACCAAAAAGGTAAACGTTTATGGTTTCTTTTTCATCAAAGATCCCTTAAAAATAGTATTCTGTGCAGACATTAAGGCAGTGGTTCTCCAAACAGGGATCACAACCCCAAATGGGATTATCCAAGTGGCAAAGCAGAAGGTGGTTTGGCAACCATTAGTGAGATAATGAGCCTGAAGGGCAAATGAAGTAAAATCACAAACTAAAAGTTTGATAACCTGTTGAAAACAAATGAGCCATGCCCTACATGACCCCTGCGTGCTTCTTAATTCATATAATAATCAGCATAGAATTGGTCCAATGATTGCAATTTGATTAGAATGATTGGGATGCTGCCTGCAGACCTCTCTCTTCTCAAGATGACACTTTTTTTATTTCAACTGCAATGACATGATAGATTGTAATGAATATGGAAACCTACATCTATTCATAGAAGTCCTTAAGGCCAAGTAATTACTGTTGAGTATTTTCAAGAGCCAGAAACTGAACTTTTAAGTAGCATGATCTGATGGACTATGTACACTTTCATCAAGGAAAATTGGGCAAATGAGTGATGAGCCAGAGTGATCTTGCTTGCACAGAGTGTGGGACAGAAAGAGAAACCAAATCCAGTTTGAAACTTTCTACATGAGTAACCTCATAGAAATCAGCATCTGTAAGCTTATTAATACAAAGGCCTAGCAAGTCATTCACCGATAAAACTAGAGATTGATATTTATGGAGGCTGGACACTATTTAATCCTTAATAATTAATTATTACTACTGTCTGAGATCAGTCATGACTGCATATTTTGCAATAGGTAGAACTAAGATGATGAAAAAGATTTACAGACACTGACTTAAAATAAAACTACAAGTAACTCTTGATGGAATTTTCAGTGAATAAAAGATACAGAACTGGGGGCTCTGTTAACTTGATACTCAGGAAATCAAACATAAAACTATCCTTTTCCCTTGGGAATGGCTCACACAAAAATAGTAAGATCGCTCATAAAGGAAAATATTCTGAATGGGCCATATCACCTTTTAATGTCCCCAAAAGATGGTAATAGAATTTATGGAATAAAAAGTTTATAGGTGGTATTTTGCATCTATCAGTTTTCAGATCTTCAGTAATTTCAGTGATATTTAGCTTATCTTCACATTTGAATTTTGCAGTTGGGTGGAGATTATTTGAAGCAGATTCATTTGCTTTGGTGAAAGATTATGCTTCCACAGAGAAGAATCATTGTGCTCCACCAGTATTTTCACACACACAATTACAGATAACTTTCTGACCCACCTTGATAGTTTTGTCTTTGATTTTGTTTTGAAATCCCAAACAGCTCATCATTCATTCATATATTTTACTGTGTGAATGTGTGGAAATCTTAACAGGCTTTGTTCAAAAAGTGTATGATCAAAAACATTGGTCCAACTGGTTGATTTGATCATCAAAATTTTTTGTCTGTCAGACTTGTTCACATGAAAGTACATTTACAAAAACTTCTGAAAATAGCAGTTTTTAAATATATAGTCATACTGTTTGTAACAACTGCCTGTTAGCACAACGTATTTCTGTAATTTTTACATGTTAGTGTCAAAATTGATGGAGATCTTAAGATTTCTGTCAATGAAATAGTTATATTACTTAACTACAGAAAATCAGTTCCAAATTTAATGTTTGAAAGACAGAAAGCTCAGTAGTTCCAAAGAAATACTTTTATGTGTGAATATTTTTTTCTGCTATGTAATATCTACAGAAATAATAAACCACCTAAGTGGCTTTTTATTTTGAAGTGAAATCTGTTTGACCAAAGCAACCTTCTCCATCTTTTTTTGTACTGTTTAAGGCAAGAAATTAAAAAAGGTCACATCTCTGGAACATTAGTCAATTAAGAAATATATTAATTCCAAGTTTACCAAAATATTGGTTAAACTTTAGGCTTTGAGTCAGGAAAGGACATAAACATTTGACTGTTAAATTATTTAACATCAAGCCTGGAAATCTCTTGCTTGAAATGCGTAGCATTGTGGAAAGCACAGCCACTTGCCTGTACTGCTGCTGATTTTAGTAGATATCCTGAAGCCTGATACTGGATCATATTGATCAACAAATTGTGATTGTTATTCTTTTTTTCAGGGTTTTAGTGTGTCTACCTTGAATGCATACATACATGCTCTTATATTTGCTTGCTCATTTTCTTTCGCTGTCTTTCTCTGTTGTTGTCTCTCCTTTGCCTTTCCTTGTTTCCCCTCAAGTCTTCCTCCTCTCCTTGCCAAAACAGGTAATAAATTAGTGGATTTATTACAACTATGTAACTTTATTAAAGGCACTCAAATGAAGCATTTCCACAAGCTAACTTCACAGTGCAGTACCAAATTCCCAGTCTGAGGAAGATGAGCTTTTTAGAAAAATAATTGGTAACCTTTTGGGTTTTCATTAAATAACTGTATAGGTTTTTATCAGAGAAAGGTCAGAAAGTTGCTCAATTTGTCTCTGCTATTACAGCTTCTAGGAGTTTAACAAGCTGCATAGAAAACGATGAGATTAATGTTTTATGCCTTTTACACATGACCTTTTTAGACTTATTTCCGCTATTGAACTTATAATTGGAGAAATCAGAGTTCTCCCATCACTTTGTCAGCCAAAAAGATTAAGGCATGTAGACTTACCTTGAAAGTCATGTCTTCATAAAATGGTCTTTAAACTTCCTTGCATTTATAGCCCTGTTCAGCCATTCTGGCAATGTTAGTCAATAAAGGTTGCCAGTTGTTTCTTTTGTGGATATTTTAATTGTATAAAACTCATTACTCTAAAATAGCTTAATAGTATGGACTGGAATTTTGGGGAAGAAGTGGATTCAAAAGGTGAAATGCCAAGCTCTCTAGAGGAAAGGAAAATATGTAATATACAATATAGCAACTTAGAAAAGTGTATATGTGTTAATTATGCTAGATACTTTAATGTGCTAGGAAATAAACATTGAATTAGAACCATTTGCAAAAACAAATACTATGAGCATCAAATCTGAGTTTCATCTTGAAATCTGTTAGTATGAGTTATTCTGACTTTCTTCCATCTTATGAAAGCTTTGATGTTGACCTGCTATCTTTTAGTGGAAACATATAAACATTTAAGATGAAAGGATTTTGACACAAAATTTTGTTTGCAAACAAACTGCCCTTAACTTCTTTTTTCCATTGCTAGCTTGCCTAACAGAAACCTGTGAAGTCCGTTGTATCTGTTTACGAACAGTTGCACTTTTGAATTGTTAGTGCTACAATTCTTGACTTAAAGCAATGCTTGTACTCTTTTACTGTCTAAGCTGGGCATCAAAAATCAGTCTTCTCACCTTGCTTCCATGCTATCCCCAGAAGCATCATTTAGCAGGTAGCCAAAATACTCACCTACAGAGATGAGTACATCTGGTTTTTCTGGCTTAGCTCTGAATACATGAAACAACAATAAAAAAGAAGCTTATTAAAATTGTTATGTGTGCTTTAGAGGCATTTTGAAAATGGTACCAGGTTGCTGTTGTGTTAGTTTCCTAATGATCTTTTGTGTTTTGGATGCACTTTTTTAGTGAAAAATACAGCTGAAATTTTTCAAATAACTTTTTCCAGTTTCAATGCAAAGTTTAGTGTTATAACTGAAGTATTAAACAACTCTGACAATAGAATTTTATAGAGTCAGTGCTAGCTTGGCTGGTAATATAAATGTTGATAAATATTTTACTGTAGAGTCGTCATCTGTGAAAGATGTGTTCTCTGTTGCCTTATAGGTTTTGTATTTAATCATATGGCAAAGAAATTGTCCTGATTTCAGCTGGGATAGAGTTAATTTTCTTCTTAGTAGCTGGTACAGTGCTGTGTTTGAATTTAGTGTGAGAATAATGTTGATGACACGCTGATGTTTTAGTTGTTGTTAAAGTAAAAAGCGCTAAGTAGCGCTTATCCTAAGTTAAGGATTTTTCAGTTTCTTTTTTGGAGATAAGAACGGTTTAATAACTAAAGTAAAATATAATACTAACAATAATAATAATGAAATATAATTGTAATGAAAAGGAATATAACAAAAAGACTGTACCAGCTACTAAGAAGAAAATTAACTCTATCCCAGCCAAGCCCAGGACAGATAAGTAACATTTCTATGGAATTTAGGGTTTCTACAGGCAAAGATCAGTAATTTCTGCTCCTTTAATTTACTTGTATTCAATGATAAAGATATCAGTTGTGCTTTAATTTTTTTTTACTGTGCCATGTAACTTCCCCCTTCAACCATATAACTTCCTCAGTTTGTAGCACATTTTCATCACTGTATTTGACCAGGAAAACTTAGGAAGTTCTTCAGCCATTTAAACACAAGAAGAAATCCCCATCAAGCAGTATGTTGCTAGTAACTGAAACCATTCTGTGGCTTTTGCTGCAGTCCTCAAGGTATGGTAGCTCCTAAAATTTGTGCAGCAGAGGCAGTGGCCATCGAATCTGTATTGGGAGTGTTAATTTCCACTTTCACCCTGTCCTGCTATTTACAAGCAGGAATCAAGTAATCCAGCCCCAGGCTGTCTTTCAGGGGATTTCTTTACAAGGGTTGGAAGCAGTGCTTGAGGTTTCCGTATGGATTTGAGATACTAAGCCCCAAATCTTATTTGTTGCTTAGTATCAGATTGTTCATATGAAAGTCATCCATTATGGAACATACCCAGTGCTGAAGTATATAAAAATAATATGTGATATTACGCTTTATGGCAAAAGCCCTATAATGTCAAGAATGAAAAATTCCCTTTACTCTCCAGCCTGTGCACAGCCTTCAAGTCCCAATGAACTTTTAAAAATTCTTTGGGAAGGTAGAAATAAAACATAACAGACATTTTGGATTGAAAAGATCAGAAAATCAATAACTTTTGTAGTTTATTTAAAATAAAGATCGTTTTCTCAGCATAACTGATAGAGCAATAGGAAATTTGTCCTGGTTTCGGCTCGGACAGAGTTAATTTTCTTCTTAGTAGCTGGTACAGGGCTGTGTTTTGGATTTAGTGTGAGAATGATGTCGATAACACTCTGATGTTTTAGTTGTTGCTAAGTAGCGCTTATCCTAAGTTAAGGATTTTTCAGTTTCCCATGCTCTGCCAGCAAGCAGGTGTGCAAGAAGCTGGGAGGGAGCAGAGCCAGGTCAGCTGACCCAAGCTAGCCAAAGGGGTATTCCATACCATAGAAAATCATGCCCAGTATATGAACTGGGGGGGAGTTGGCCGGGAGGGGCGGATCGCTGGTCGGGCATCAGTCAGGGGGTGGTGAGCAATTGCATTGTGCATCTATTTGTCTTTTCTTGGGTGTTATTTCTTTTTTTTTGTTATATTCCTTTTCATTACAATTATTATTTATTATTATTATTATTATTATTATTATTATTATTTAGTAATGTATTTTATTTTACTTAGTTATTAAACTGTTCTTATCTCAACCCACAAATTTTACTTTTCTTTTCCTCCTCCCCACCCCACTGGGAGGGGGGAAGGGGAAGCGGCTGCGTGGTGCTGAGTTGCTGGCTGGGGTTAAACCACGACAAAATTATAAACCTGCTTTCGCTACTCTAGGTCTTTCCCACCATGTATTTTCTGTTGTCTTCAAATGAGACTGCTTCTCTTTTTGATTCTGGGTTTTAAGAAATGTGAATTAATCCATCCCCCATTTACTTTATTCTGTTGTATGAGAGCTGTGTTTCTTGACTGCAATAGAATTTTTCTTTGAATGAAAGATGATGCATCCTTACATAGTAGGATGAGTGAGAGCTTTTCTTTTCACACATTATTATTTCTGCAGCTAATTAAGAATGCTTCTTTTAATAAAACTAACAACACTAATATAACCTTTGTTACATTCAAAAATGCAGTGAAAAATTGCTAAAGCTATAGCATTAAGAGAACAGAACTGGAAGAGAGTGTCTGAGTTGAGTCCCTTGCTTCCTAGTCTTGCATTCTTTTCATTAATCAGTCAAGTGCTCTTCCAAAATGAGTTAGGTTTTTCTGCATCCCTCATTCTTACTGGAAGACCAGTTGTGTTTTATCTCTTTCTGCATTCACAGTGCAGTCATATCCTTCTCAGACTTATTGTTATAGATTAAAGAATTCAAGCTCTTCCATCCTCCCTTTGTGCGATAGCCTGTCTATCCTAGTAGCTCCTTTGTGCACTTGAACCTTTTTGAGATTTGTACAACTATGTCACCCATCTCATCTGGAAGTAGCTGTCCTGATACATCCCAGGTTTGGGTTTCTTTGTTGGGGTGGGCTTTATTATGCTACAATATATTACCATCAAAGATGACCATAATGGGTCAGATCAGAAGTTTGTCTAGGCTGTTATCTTGTGTCCAACAGTAGCTGTAAGGAAATGCCTAGGAGAGAATCAGATTAGGGCAAGCATATATGACACCCCTAATTCTCTCCCTGTACTCAGTTATTGTTAAGTATTTCCTGAGCCAGAGCTGTTTTCTATGGAAGTATTAGCCTTTAACAGATTTCTGTTCCATGCTCTTGTCTAGTGCCTTGAGGTCCATGTAAACTTTTAGCATCCACTGCATCCCCTAACGAACAACTACATAGACTGGAAAACAAAGAAAGAGATGGTTCTTCACAAAATAGTGTCCTAATCACAAGGTCTTGCTTCTGAGTAATAATGGTCTGCTGAGTTCCCATCATTTAAAATGCAAAATAGACATGCATTATTTTATATTCGTCTATATTAAATTTAATTTATCATTTTATTGCCTAGTTACTCAGTTTATAATCGTCTTTCTGCATTTCATTTTAGTCAGCCCTACCCTAATGAACTTTGTATCATAAGCAAACTCATATTATTGCTTACTCATTTTTCCAGTTTGTTTATGAATGTGCTGAACAATGTAGATCCTATACCAGATCCCACCTGAACTATGTGGGTTCTGTTCTGAGAATTGACCATTTACTCCTACCCGCTCCACTCTGTCTTTTGAGCAAGTACGTATCCATGTCAGGACTTTGATCTTACATCATGGCACCTTAGTTTTCTTAAAAACCTTTGGCAAGGAATTTTGTTGAAAGTCTTGGAAATCCCAGTAAATTCAATCAACTGTCACCCACTCCTTTCAAGAAATCCAGTAAGATTGCAAAGTAAAACTTCAAAAGAAAGACACGTTGACTCTACCATCATCTTTAACTTGCTGTCCGCTATTACTATCCAGTATTTCATTTTTTGTTAAATTGCCTGATACAGGCTTATGGCTTTCTATTCTGTAGTTCTCTGTATCTTTCCAGGTTTTTCTTGTTTTAAATTGGCAGTTACTACCACCCGGTTGTGCCTACTAAGGCAATTTTTAAACTAGACATTATGCACCACCGTTAGGACCTGAGCTTCAGAACTGTTGGGTGAATGCCATATAGTCCTGAGGATTTGTTAGATTCCTCTCTTTAATTTCTTCCATACCTTTTCTACAGTAACTGCAATTTTACAGGTTATTATTTGGCCGTTAATAAAGAAGGGATCCAGCATGTGAATTTCCCCACACCAATTCAAAGAATTAATTTAGTTTCCCTGCAATAGCTGTGTCTTTCCTGAGTGCTCACTGTACGCATTGATCATCAGTTGGCCCTACAGACTTTCTGGCAGACTTCCTGCTTCCGATGTGTATGAGGAAAGATTTATTATTGGTTTTGATTCTTTTTGCTAGTTGTCCCTCAAAATATTTTTTTGTTGTTGTTGTTTTGTTTGCCTTACTCTGTGTTTTTATTTACTATGCCAAAATTTATGATTCTCTATTTTTTCTATCTGGGCATGTCTCCATATTTTTGAAGGATGCCTTCTCGTTCTTACAGCCTCCCTTATCCTGCTGTTTAACTGTACCACCCTCTTCCTGCCCTTCCTCAAGCCTTCCCCCCAGGCCCCCCAGGCAGCATCCATTGGCTTTGTGCTTTCAATATGGTTGCCCTTAGGAGCGTCCATGTTTCCTGTGAAGATTTAATTCTCTTAGCTGCTCGTTTATCTTCTTTTTTAACAAGTTTCCTCAGTTTTTCATTATGTAGTTTTCATTTCTGTCCCTTTGTCATTTTATATTCAGTATATGTAATCCAGGCTCTTTCCCTTAGCTTTGATCCATTCTGTGATGGATCTGTGTCCTAAATTCAAAATATAATACAAAACTTCTTGTGTTGGTTTGATTTCCTTACTCTCTCTTCCCCACCCCCTCATCTGCAATTTGTTCTGTCTTCTGTTTTCTCCCTCAGTCTGTGATGTTGCCCTCCTCTTTCTTGGCTTTTGATCCTGGCTCTTTCAGAAGCCAGGATCTGGACTCTTCTTGTAGGTCTAGCTGCACTACCTGATTCTTGTTGCAAGATTTCTTATATTTTGACCTGTTTCTCTTCTGTTTACTGGAACAGGAAACCAATCCTTCAGTTCTGTTTCTCCTCTATTATCTTTTTTCTTTTTCTGCTTTGTCCTATGCTTCTGTGGATCTTCCTGCTCCTATTGTGGCCTGTCACCCTGGGTTTGTTATTCAGCAGATGTTTGCAAATTTTGTCTTGTCTGGACATGCTTTTTAGTTCTTTCTTCAGCTACAACCTCATGTTGTAGCTGGATCTTCCCTTCTGAGATGTCTAGCACAATGTATTTCATGCATACTGACTATCTTTCAGCTTCAATGTGTGTTTCTTTTTCTATGTATTGTTTTCATCTCCTGTATATCTCTGTCTTCATAGAGAAATGATGAGAGAACATTCTCATGCAAGCTCCCCTGATGTCTATGAACAACTCCTAGCATGCTCTCATGCCCTTGTCAGCCATGGTTTCTCATCTAGCCATTTGCCTCATGTTATCTATTCAGTTACTGCGTTCAAAGGTGCAAATATGCCCTTGCATATAAATGCCCTTCAGCATTGCTTACCCATATTCGCACCAAGCAGCTCACAGGCCTTGCTGCAAGCAGCAGCTAATCTAACCAACCACCAAGCAAGAGACAAGCAAACAAATTCGCTTACAGCCAATAAATACGTGTTGTTTCTCTTCACCAAGGGTAAGGCCAGAACAATCTCTGAGTGCATTCTGCTGTTTGCTTCTGGTTGCTCAGAGCTATTTACTTTGTAACATTTAAAGATAACAGGGGCAAATCTTGTGGCAGCTTCGTCTCGCTAATGTTAAGTGTAAACATTTCTGCTGGCTTTCATCTAAATATGTTTTGGAACATCTGAGTATGAAGATATGTTCATATCTCAAGACTGTGAGATGCATAGCATTTGAGGTTAGATTAAACTCTACTGTGAAAATTTTCTTAAGACATGGAAATGCATGACTAGGATTAACAGAGGTAGAATGAGGTATTTTTATATTTTATTAAAAAAATACTGTCATTCAGAGAAAGACATGTAGATCATAGGAAACCTCCATGGGTAGTGATTTTCGTCTGAATTTTGTTGTGAAGTATTTTCTGAAAGTTATTTTCCTATCCTATGCTTGGATTAAAAAAAGGTGGAAAATGTCACCATTATAGAATTTCCAGCATTCGCAGTCTGAACTAATTATATTTGATTTTAAAACATTCTTTGAGCTGTTCTTTTCCTAAGGCAATTTTTGTTCATCTTCCTAAATAATATTTTAACTATATTCTAAGCCTTACAGTGTAATTTCCCACCAGCTCAGAAAAGTCATACCTTCTATTGAGAGGCAGAGCCCATTACTTCACAATGTGCTTAAATAAATCTGCTTGATTTATAACTGTTTTGATCTCTGAAGTTTCCACCAAGCAGAATCTTTTAAAAAATGGGATTGTTTACATTTGAGTTTGATTCAACCTGTGTGGTACTGGCAGCAGCATGAATGCTCACTTTTGGCAGAGCCTCTGCCTTCAACTTTTTCCCTGACTCAGTTTTTCCATTCTTATGCAGATACGTGCTCAAGTATCTCTCACTTGTGTATTTAATTCCAGTGTTCTGGGCTTAAATTTATCAGACCAGGTGTTGAATTTTGTAGGCAAAATTTTTAGCAGAACATCTGAGAGACAGAGATAATGTATGATCTCTACTTAAATGACAGGACTAAAATGAAGTACGCTTTGTAAGGCTGGCTACACACAAACTTTTATGTCCACTCACTCCCTGAGCTGTGCAATTTTAGAAGCTTCTCCCTGTCCTGCGAGATCTTTCATTATCCAAAATGAGGTAAAATGGCTTCAGAGCTTTCCTTTGACTAGATCAGATACCAGTTCCATAGTTCAGCTTTTGGTTTTTGTCCTGAAAGCATGCTCTGTGCTTGCAATGTTCAAGGCACAAAGATTAGTCTGTGGAATTATGGCAAAACTATCATTACGAGCTCATGGAGTTTATGAACCAAAATTGTTGGTGTTGTCAAAGGGGACAGCATATGCCCTTTCCTCTGAAGTTGAGGGTAACCTTCCTCCCTCTTTTGATTCTGCTGTTGGAGGAAGAGGGGGTGTTGGTTCCTTCTGTAAAAGGTGAATTACTTCTTTCCAGGACCACCCTGTCTGGGTCAGGGTGAAGCTCCATTTCTTGTGTTGGCTCCTGGTCACGTGCACCTTTTCCTCATTCTGTAGATAAGAAATTCTAATTAAAACATTTTCTCTCCTCCTCTACTAGATGTATATGTTACATAGTGACATAACTTTTGGAGGTTTAAGTCCTTGTTATGTAAAGTATGGGATAACTGGGTAAAACATGATGCAGTTACTCAGAGTAGAGATGAAACATCCTGAATTCTGTTTCTAATAGTGGCAGTAGCTGAGAAGAAGGAGTCCACCCTTGGTACTTTGTGTTTGGGCAGAAGAAAAACTGAAGCAAATGTATTGATGTTTCAGAGTTTGCATTTATTTCCTGGATTTTTAAAACCATCTATAAAATGCTCCAGATGCTTGCGTTAGGCAGGAATGCTATTTTGTTATTTTGTTATTTTGCTTCCTGACGAATAATTAACACACTGAAATGATTACGGCCTAAAATAATTACATTCCTGCAAGGAGATTGAAATATTGAGGTTCAAATAAATGCGTACTACTGCAAATAAACCTTGCTGATTTTGATTTTTCAGAACCTGTTCAACAGTGGTTGGTATGAAGGGTCTAGTCACCTGAAAATTTGAATGGAAACAGTTTCCAGTGAAAAGTTTGAATTCAGAGTATTTTCAAATTATGTAAGCAGAGCATACTGTGTTTGTTATAGATAAAATGTTTTATGCTGAAAACATTCTTTAAGCATTATGTTATCCATCAGGAAAGAAAAAATACATAATATTATTAGAATCCCATTAGGGAATGGGGGTCTAAGAAGGGAGATATTTTAGGATAGGAAAGGATTTTGTGATGTATTTTCTCCCAGACTGCTTGTTCATTTTGTTATGCTGTCCTGCAAATGGATGTTTAGGAGAAGCTTAGTGTACCAGCCAATACTTTATCACATGCACATTTTCAGGAACACAAAGGTAAGTAAAGGAGATTATTAATGCTATACGTATAATCTGTAAATTTGTAAATGGGTGTTTGATCCCACAGGAGAGGGTGAAGTAAATGAAACTCTAAACAGAGCATGGTTTTAGGCCGGTCATCATGGGAGACCCATGTAAGGCTGTGCGTCACTTCTTCAATTCCACACTTCATCTCTGGCCAGGCAGGTTTGGTCTGATAGAAACCATGCAATCCTCTGTGTGCATAAGAGTAGATGATCGGTTATAATTACTCTGATACTGTGATAGGTGTGCAGTTTAGAATCTCTTTACTTTTAGTGAGCAAAGTTGAAGTTTCAGTGAGAGTAATCGCTTTTTAACTAATGGATATGCTCAGAGAGTTGCAGTCTGTAACTGATACCTGCTTCATTTTGAACTGAGAATAAACCTTCAGCAGCTTTAAATCTGCTTTAAAACTAACATCTCTGCAACAGGACTTAACTGCTAAATTGTTATTGAAAGTTTAGTGGTGAAAACCTGCTTCTGAACAGCAGTCTCTGCTTGGTACTAGTTATGTGCCTGATTTAAAGGAGAATTTTGTCAGTGCCTTATATATCTGACTCAGGTGTTTTAAAGGTAGTTTGCCCTGATGTGTCTCGTGATACAGTGTAGCTCAAGAGTAAATTTTAAGCCCATTCTCATAAAGCCACACCAAATCCTTGTTTAAAAGTTATATTGAAAGTGGCAGTACTGCTTCTATGCCCTCTACACTCTTCCTACAAAAATAATTTTAACTAGGATTTCTCTAGAAAAAATAGCACGGAGAGTTAATTTTTTATGGAATAATATAAAATGTCTTCTGCATTTCCTGTTTCTAGATCTTTTGGAGAGGAGATGAGTCTGCTTTGTTTATAAAGCTTCAAAATGTTTTGGGGTGATTTACTGCACTCTTTGGGAGCTTCTGAAGTTCCATTAAACATGTTTGTTTGTATGTCAAAATTCCACTTACTAGAGTTTACTCCAAAACCAATTTTAAGGAGTTATCTGTGTTACTAAGTAACAGCTAACCATGCATTTATTACATCCAGTTGATATAAGATTTTGCTGATTAACTTACTAGTAACTCTTACTGGTGTGTCACAGGACGAGAAGGCAGATGTCACAGTAGTTTTGCAAATTTTGCACAAATTTTGCAAAAGAGACAAAATTTGGAAAAGATAACAACTATAGTTGTCTGTAGGTGCAGCCTCTTAGCTTTTTAACATTCTACTGAAAGCTTAGGTGACTTGATATTTGGGGTTTTCCCCCCCCCTCAGTGATTGAGAAAAGTGCATTTCACTACCTAGAATCATCCAACAAATGTTAATTATGGTTTTTCTAGAGCTTATTGAACAATTGGCTTAGTGAACTCAGATGATTTCCTCATTTTGCTTAATTCCATCTCTCTCTCACTGGTCAAAGTTTTGCTACAAGATACCTTGCCACCCCACTTTTGCAGGCATGAATTGGAAAAACATGGCTTTCTCTCACTTGGATAAATTCATTTTCCTAAACAGTATAATCTCTTTGCTGAAATAGTTCATCCCAAGAATGAGAGTGGGGATAACATTCAGTGGTGTAAGAAAGTAGCTGCTGAAAGTTTCTAATTATTCTAATAGAGTTTTCCATAGTCAGGTTGTGTGTCAGACACAGCAATAGCGAAGGCGTGCAAGTTGGTAGTTCTGTCAGCTGTAGTGATGCTTTTGTTGTTAACAGGGCTTGTATGTCTAGTGGAAGAGCAGGTATGATTTCATGTGCCAGCAGCTCCTTGTAATTCTGTAAGAGCTTGAAAATGGTCTATCTCTAAAAGAGATGGATTTGAATGTTCAGTGCTGAACAAAATCAGTGGCTAATAATGTTTCTTCTTCTTCATACATAGAGAGTTAGAAATTAGAGACAGAAAAAATGATCATCCAGCCTCCTCCACTCTACATGCAAGATTATTCCTTTAAGCAAACATTATTGTCTTTGCCTTCCTTCTGTATTGGTTTTATCCATCTTGCATAGGTGGCTTGATATAGCTCATCTGAAACGTGTATTTATTTTGTATACCCATCTATTTCAGCTTTTCATTGCTTGGCAAAAAATGTTATGTAATTAACTCTGGATATTTTTCCTCTTTTAATTCTTTCTGGTATGAATTAGGCTGTTCTCCCCTTCTATTCAGCAAGGACGTATTTTGTACTAATTAATATTACAGCACTAAGAGAAACTGCTTGGAGGCTCACTGGCGCAGTGCCTAATTACTGCCTACATGTTCCTGGTTAAGTGGGACATGAGCAATATCTTTTCAAACACACAGTCGTACAGAAATGTTCAGGGTTATTATTGAAAAGCAACCTTTTTTCCCCTCCAGTCTGCCCAAATCACACTAATGTTCAGTTACATCTTATTTCATAAGTCAAGATCTTTCTTCATGTTGCCTTTTGAAAATGATGTTCACTCTTGCCTCAGATCAAAGGCCATCACAGACTAAACTGCTACAACAGCACAGACCTAAGATAGCTTTTCCTTCACAGAAAAAATGGAACAGGAAATTTATTTTAAAATAAGAGTTTTTCCTAAAAAAGTAGTAGCACTGGTGAAACCATCAAAGTGTTTTTTCAGAGATTCTCTATCAATGTTCCGTATTTGATATAGATACTGGAAAATGTGCAAGGAATTATCCAGAATGCTTGTATGAGTGTTTCTCAAACTTGGGGTGGGGGGTGGTTACCCACATGCTGTAAATATGCAAGAGCTGCAAGTAAGAAGTGTTTTCTAGAAGCAGTATAGCTGTGTTTAAGATAGTACTTGCCAGGATAATTAGGGATGTGAAAGATCAGATTCACTTGGAACAGGAACATTGGGCAGAATAGCTCAGAGAGTGCTAATTTATAGCATAAGTTTTATCATTGGATACTTTGGTGTTAATTAGTCTTGTCTAGTACACTCCTATGCTATTGGTCCAATGGGCTTTTTTTGTTACTATGATTTTATCATTGGTAACAGCATGATTATTATTTCTACAAGCTTTAGTGAGCACTGTAAGCAAGTTGATATCCTTACACATTGTGTTTAGTCTAAATTTATGTTATCTCTAGGATTTGACTTTATTTGGTAACTTAGGTAAGTACAAGATGAATGTAAAACTGACTAAAAGCTTTCTCACTTAAACATAGGATGCTTTTGTTGGGTAAGATTAGGAAAAACTCTCTTGGCTATACATAAAGATGGTTCTCCAATTAAGAAAGGAATGTTCTTATTTGTATAGTTCCCTTAGCAGATGAAAGCAGATTTACTGTATGCAGTGTGGTTTGAGCTGTGTGGCTTGTTCACTTACTTAGCAAATGCTTGTAGCCTGTCCTAACATTGTGTTTTGCAAAAAGTGAGCAAAATCCTGTTTTTGTGTTCATTAGGCATACTTTCTTATGTATCAGATTATCACCACCTCCTATGCAGCCACTATGAAGTGTCCTAGCTTCCGTTCCCTCATAGGGATCCTTGATACAGTCTGTGCTGATGGAGACTCCTTCCAGTCTGAGCCATGAGCTAAGCTGGGATTGGAAGATACAGTAAATGAATTAGATTTTATTTTAAATTCTTCTTTCCCACTTTACTTTAATGAGGAAGATAAGTTGCATCCTGGTAGGGAGGGTCAACATAATATCAGGAGTATCTTTTCCTCTTTTCCTGTAAGCATTAATCCAGATTTAGCCAAGCTTATGATGCAGCTATATAAACATTCTCTCTTGTACACACACTGTTGACGCTAGTGAAAGCTGCAGCCCTGAAATTTGCAGACATTCGTCTGTACTCATCATGGTTTATTGTTCCTGGGTTTCAGCTTTCCCTATGGCTGTCACTTCCACAAAGCCTTTGAATAGACTCCACACAGGCTTTGTTTTGGGTATTTTCCCCATTTTTTTCCCAGGGAACACGTTGCAGCTCATTGCGCCAATTTGGTGCTGTTGTACCATGTGTAGTAGTTGAGATGGGGTAGAATGATTTTCATGTGCTCACAGTCCCCCTCAGCAAGGGCACCTGCTGTCAAGAAGAGAGGATAAGGGGTAAACAGACCTTTTAATTGGAGGGGGAGAAAAAAGGCAAGACAGGAGTGAACACTGCAGGAGACGGAAAGAAAAAAGGCTGGGAGCAGGGCAGCAGCAATGAACTTAGCTTTTTATGGCACAGGTGGAGTAGATCATGGGGTCCATGATCATTTTACCAGTCCTAGTAGTCTGCAGCACTTGTCAGTGCTGTTCCGAATGGGTCTTGTGGGGCAAAAAAGTGAATAACCGTATGGTATTAAAACGCTTTATGCAAAAGTATCCTGAAATAGGCTGCACAGAGAAACCTTAATTATTGGACTTCTGACATTTGAGTGAATCTTTGTATTTTAAAATAGAAAATGGATATAGTGAACAGTATATTTCCTCTCTATTTTCTCAAAAAGTGATCTAATGTAAAATTAATTATGAGCTGGCTCAATTGAATGTAGACCACTGCCCACAACTCTTCCACTGAGAACAGGAAAGGCATTGCAGTATCTACATCATCTCTGAATGAGAGAGGGCTCTTCTACCCCTACTGACAGAATTTGGAAACTCTATCAATAAGTACTTCATAAATATAGATGAAAACACTACTCATGTTTTTAATCTTTCTAGGAGATCTAAAGCATTTAAATTTAAATTTGCAGTTCAGATGATGTATCCCCACTTGGCAACTGTAAAATAGGCCTTCTTTTTAATATTCACTCCAGGGATATAGTGAGCAAAATAAGATTAAAGATATGATTTTAAAATAAGATAGCAGGTTTCTGAGGGTTGTGCTTTGTAGACGTTTGGAAATATTTGCTCTAATCTACGGAGACAATGTTTTACTACATATGAAAGATATCTTAAAGATGTGATTTAGGACAATGAACATGCGTTTTATATAAACATGTCTTATCCAGTAAAGACCAAGTGTTATCTTGAATTGATGAATTTATTATTGTGACAATAATATAAATCATAGGAAAGATATAATACAGGAGGAGAAAGTCAGAAGGATTAATCACTACAGACCAGAGGTGACTTATTTTATATACCAATGAAGTTTTATAATGCAGACTGGATTTTTTAACTGGCTGAGTATAAAAAAGTGTTGATTTGCAATCCCTGCAGCATAAATAGTACATTTATTCATCAGTCAGCAATACTTTTATTACTATAATTATACTCAGAGGCAATAGGATTTTAGGCATCTGATTTTATCCAGATGATAATTATATATTTATTACCCAAGTTTCTAATGTTTATTTTGAAACAAGACATTCCTACGCATGCTCATGCGTGCAGGAACACTCAAGGCCTACCAGGAGTTACAAGTGCACACTATATTGAAGAAACATGGTGTGTTCATATTATTTTTTAAATGGATTGAATGTCTCACTTTCTAAACTATAGTTATGTTCTAGATGGATAAAATATTTTATTATTGTTAACAGTATCTGTTCATCATGGCATATTGAAGGGTTAAGTGGGAGCAACTGCAAAACTGTTCTTTTTTGCTCAAACTGTCAGATACAAGTAAAAGTACCAGCGATACGGATTAGGTTCTAGTTACTCCATCTTTCCCACTCGTTACAGATTATCAGCATCTTTCAGTAGAGAAGAAACTAGGATGCAATGTTTTTAGTATAAGCAAAGAGGAAGAAAGAGCTCTAGTAAAAAATCAAGTAGCAGAAAGGAGTTTTAAAAGTCAGAAAGAAAATAGTGTTCTCTTCAAAATTCTTATGAAATTGGCCTACCATGATCCTTAATTTCTGGGCTTTTGTCTACCCTTGAATTGACATCAGTATCAAGTTAGCAAATACTTAGTGGCTTCAGCTGAAGTATTTTAGCTTCTTTGACTGCCCTCATTGAAAACATAATGCAATGATGAATAGCAGTTTTTGAAAATCAAGTGAAGTTAGTTTGTAAATCTTTACACAGGCACTCTCTTTCAGAAATATAGTAGCCCGGGGCAAGTATCCGTGGAGGAGTGGAATGCGTATGGATTCACAGCTTTAGTTCAGAAGATGTTAGTGTGATTCTGCATTTTTCTCCAACAGTGTTTTATGGCTTTTAAGTTTATTGTGCCTGTCAGAGTTTTTGAACTGTTAATTCTATTAGTTTTTCTTTCCCATACACTGGGATAGGTAAATAGCCTTCTGCATATCTCTTTATGTATACTATTGGAATTATTAATGCTTTCATTGTAAGTGAATGCTTATTATGAGATACCTGTAGAGTGATTTATCTCTTTTCAAGTATCAACAAGCTATCAGGTTTAGAAATAAGCATATTTATATTCTTTTCTCTGCATCTGTGATTGATGACAGGACCACTGATGCTGTGCTCTGTGTGGGGGAACAGATTCTAGGGAATGCTGTGTCTGGCCAGATCTGGAGATACAGATCTTAGTCTCCCTGTCATCTTTTGTAAGAAGATCTGGGAGGAGTGAACACACAGGATCAGATTTGAAAGAAAGAAGAAGTGGTGAGGAATTCTTCATCTTAAGCTTGGATTTGAGGAAAGGTTCTACCTCATGCTGAGCTTTTAGGCTGAATAGTGGGCATTTTTGGTTTTGGTTTTTTTTTTTACCTTGTATTATTTTGATTTATTCCATCCTTTTGATATTCCACAATCACGGTCTTTAAAGAAAACACTGTTAATTTAAAATATATTCTCTTTGTGGCATGCAAATTAATTATGCAGTATTTCAGAACTTATTTTGGTACCTTATTCTAGTATGTATGTGTGTATATAAACAATGTGGGTTTTGGTTAATTATATTCAAGAAAGCTGAATTTAAAGTAGGCTGGGTAGAAGCCTGGAACCTAGGAGTCCTTCTAGGAGAATGGAGGGTTTGTCTGCATGTTTGGTTGTGAGAAGCAGGGTTTAGTTAGTGTTATGGTCCATGTTGCCATAGTAATGGTACTTCAATTTTTCAGCAATCATCTTGTTTGTGGATAGCTCAGGAGCAAGAGTTTGAACTGGAGGACTGTGGAGATTTCCTCTGGTTTTATGCTTCTATTTAAGAAAATGCAATTCCTAACAGCTACTCAGTTATGAAAATGATTGTGCCAGACTACTCATCATATTTCGCTGTGTATGCATGTTAAAAAGCATTTCTCAGTGACTGATGAAGATGTTCAGTGGAGACCCAATTATTATCTGAGATGCTGAGGGAAAAATAATTTCAGTGTCAATTAACTGAGTTCTGCAATGATGCTGGTATATCCTATTGAAAAGAAAAAACTTGCTGTGCTTGCGGACTGGTTGATAATACTGTAAAAATTGAGATTAGCAAAGTAAAATTCTTAATTTGGAAGACAATGGAAAGTTCATTATTAATGATAACAACATTTTAATGCAAGATTATAAAGGTGAAATAAAGCAATGGCAGGGCTATTTATTCCTTTAAAATTGCAAAGTAAGATTTAAAAGCCAAGTCCATTAAAAAATATGCAGATTTGCTAAAATTTGCAAGAATAAGAAGCTTCTTCCTTAAGAATAGTAGATTATGTTTCCTGGACATTTTTACTGCAAAGTTCTAGTTTTATACTGTGGTACACCAGAACAGGGTTTGGAGAAGATTTTTAGTTATTCATTGCTGCTTTAGGCTGGCAAAATATAAATGTTTTCAGGTCACTTCGACACTTGAGCAGAATAGAGGGTGGAGCTCCAGGTGGATCTTCCCAAAATAATCTACTGGTATTAGCGTTGTAGTACATTAGCAAAGTTGACAAATGTTAAGTATGTTAACAGTATTTTGCCTCTTTTTTGGCTTTTGTTAAGTTTTAACATTGGTATAACAAAAGGAACCTCTGTGGAATCATAATATGTTGTATTGCTGTATATGGAATATACTGCCAAAATGTTGTGGTCATACCATCATAGACTAATAAAACCTCATAGGCTTTGCCATTGACTTCAATGCCAGTGATCACTGTCCCTTGAGTACAAATTTCCCTGGAGTTTTCAGGAGTAGTGTGAACATCTGTAGTTTCAAGACTTGATCATATCATATTGCTTCACGTAAGAAAAGGATATTCTCCATATAGAGTTACGTATACACTGTTCAAAGGATATGGTTTGCAAAATGGCTCCAGCGATCTTGATTATGACTTTGCCCACACTGGGCTAGCCCACTGTAACTAAACACAATTACAGGCACCTGAAATTAATTGTGAGTATGGTGAAATCATGATGCCAGCTCACGGCAGAAGGCTTTGACTGTGTCTCTGCATCCAGAAGTTCTGCACATGCTGTATGCTTCATCCCGTGTCCTAGGATGATGCAGTCCCATCCAGAGGTTCTGGCACCTCCAGGTGGTGTCAGACTAGAGGCGAAGCAGCCGTGGTGCTAGAGACTCCTAAAAGACATTCCCTCCTCAGACTAAAGTGCCTCCATGAGGTCTGAAGTCAGTTCATCTGCGATATCCTCATGGAGTAACTACCATGGATGGAGGAGCAGGGCCACATTTCCTTCTATATTGGTCACTGACAAAGTAGTGGTGCAAGGTCAGAATGGATAGGAAACTCCTGATGGCTTTATGGTGGCACTTTTGTGTAAGCAAGGACAGAAAGACACAGAGCAGAAACAGGAAGAGAAACAGAAATAAGGCTTGACTCCATATATGAGGGCTGTAAGGGAGATGCATGTCACTGCCCCTGCCACCTACAATTATCAGGTGTGACAGACAAAAGGATGATGAAGTGCTTCCCAGAGTATCCAGTTGAAATATCTGCTCTTTGGAAACCAAAGATTTATGGGATAGCTTTCCTTTGAACTGCTGAAGTGGGAATACTTGATCTGGGGCTCAGATTTGAGCTAGTCTGAAGTTAAAATCCCCCAAACGTGTATTGTGTAATTGCAAGGGCCTCAGCAGCAACTGCATCATTGTATTGATCTGCTCTTACTGTGCTGCCTTACTTGGTGAAGAAGTCTGAATTTAGGAAACCCCAGGAGCTGTTCTTTTCCTGGGTTCCTTGGGTTAAAATATTAACCCAAGCCTTCCTATGCCTGGGCTTCAGCTATCTGTCCCTCCTGCAATGGAAAGCAGCAGGCAACTCTCTCCTCTCCCTACAACAGCTGCCACCCTTTCTTCCTTGCCAGGCAACCTTCCCCTCTCCTTTCGTCTTCTCAGTACATGTAATTATCTTTTCCTTACTTTCACCTGCAACAGCAGCATCCCTTTTGTAAGCAAATAGTCCCTTTCCCTTACTCCATTCAGCAATGGAATTACCTGTTACCTTTATTATTTACTCTAAATTATCTTCATTTCCCTTACTTTCTTACTCCCGCCCCGAAGTTTCCACTCAGCTGTTATGCGTCTGGGTACTGGTACGGAGCAGAGGCGATCTGAGATGAGTGGTTTGGATAAGTGAAACCTAAAAAGCCTGGATGCTGCTCGTCTAGAGGCTGCGCTTGGGAGAAGATGTCTTCCAGCCCAGTGAGCTCCCCATCTGGCTGTTCTTTTACCCTCCAGCCCCCTCACAGAAGTAGTCTGTCTCCCTCGACAGCAGCTGGTGCTGAAACAGTTGTTCTGTGACTCTTCCAAGGGATCCTGTGCCAGATGGAAGGATCTGCAAAATGGACCCCTGTCACTCTCACTACTTGTTATTGGACTTGAACACAAATATAATCTAAATGAAAACAGCGTTAAACACTTCGCATAGTGTACCTTTTAGCTAATTTATTCTTTTGCTAATTGGATGAACTCTTTGGATCAAGATTTTTATAATGTAAGTAATTACTGCCAACTCTTATTTTTATTGCTTTTTATTGCTTCAGGCAAATATATTATTTTGATATTTAAATAATTGGCAACAGAAAGTTGCCAGTTACTAGAAAAATTACAACAGTGAATCATCAAGTCGGACAATCTTTTGTTTTTTTAAAAAAGGGGGGTGGAGGCTGTAGGAGACCTCCAGATGTTATTTTGTTGTCCTGAGCAAGAAAATGTCCTGAGCAGGCTGGCCCAAACAGGTAGTGTTGCTCAAATATTGATAATTAGAAATTCTTCCTGACATATCCCAGAGTGCAGTAAGCACTCTCCATTGAGTACGTGTGGTAATTTGAGCCATTCTGCAACGTACCCAAGAGCAGCATGATCCAAAGTGGAGCTGGTGGCTCCGTTTCAGCACTGTTCACATACTTTTACAGTGAGACAAGCAGCCTACACAGACCCAAGTTGCCTGGCAGATATCTGGGGTTGTGCTTGCTAGTGTAGTTACAAGGAGGACAACACTGCAGGTAGTAAAGGTACTGTGTGCGTAAAATTGAGTGCAAAGCAAATTGTGATGGGAAATGCTTCACGAACTTCAATTCATCATTAAAAATTTTTATGTAGATACGGATCTTTTCTTGGTAGGAACAGACTGTCATTTGTTTTTTTCATGGCAATTTATTTTGATAGACTGAAGAGGAAAAGAATGGGGAAACAATAAGCATTGTTATTGCTAAGTAGTATTTTGGTTATTAAATAGATAATGTTTTAAAATTGGAAGTGAGGGGAATGCACTTAGCAAAAACGTTTTATCACAGTATGCACTGAAAGTTAAAGCCAAGTGGTATTAACATAGCAATTTTGTACAGTTTTATACAGTCTGTTTGTCGATTCTAATGCTCAGACTTCATAATGGGCTTTTCTTTTAAGTTTAAATACCTGTCTCACAAGGTATACAAGGCAAATGATTGGTGACTTTCTGATTTGATGAACAGTTATAAGCCTCATCTGTGTTCTATCAGGCGTTTGTTAAACAACTTCTCCATAACTGCCTTTTAAACTTTGTTTCTGTCTATCATGTTGAAAGTTTTGCTGAAACCTCATGATGGTGGGGACTGCACTCCACAGGCGAGGCTGTAACAGTAGTATGTCAATATCTACATTAACTTTACAATCGAAGTTGAACACTACATATGCTGTTATTTTGAGACCACTGCTCAGAGTTTTAAAACATATCAAGTTGTAGCACTAAACTTGAGGCTTTGGGCTTGATTCTATTCTTGCAGCAGTATATGATCAATTGAAAACTGTGTTACAGTGGTATAATACTGGTTTTAAATCTAGCCAGACCAAGATTTACTTTTGGAATGTTAAGTTAGTGCTGCAATGTGCATATACCTTACAAAATATTACTGTGCCCAGGTTGAGCACACTACCCAACTGTTTCAGGAAAGCTAAAACGTCAACATCTTTTTGTGGTAATACAGGATGAAATTACTGAAGACTGATTGTTCAGCAACATACAGTATCTCCAGTAATACTCTTATTTGCACTGCAGATACCACCTTTCTGAAACACACATACACTCCAGCTTAAACAAGCAGGACTGTGTTCGATATGAAATGTCAGAGTTAACACCTGTATGCAAAATAGCCTTCTAAAAATTAAGAGAGAGGTAGGTAATTGCAAGAAGTCTGTTAAAACAGTGAGGATATATGTGCAGTGATTTCACTAGTGCACTGAGATGTATTATACAGCTGAGAGTGATGCTGCTTAGAAAGTATGATAATAAGGTACATTGTGCTTTTGTACTGGCTTTTTGCCCCCAGTTCTGCTTCATATTGTGGTAAATGTTGACAGTCATACCTGCAGGTTGATGCCTGTTACGGCACTGTCAGGAATGATTCTCCTGTAGTTCCAAGTCACAGAATCACAGAATTGTTCAGGTCGGAAGGGACCTCTTGAGATCTTTTAGTCTAACTGCCCTGCACAAGTGGAGTCAGCTACAGTGGGCTTGTACAGGAACCTGTCCAGTCAGGTTTTGAGTATCTCCAAGGATGGAGACTTCACAGACTCCCTGGCCAGACTGTTCCAGTGTTTGACCACCTTCACAGTAAAAAAGTATTTTCTTGTGTTCAGATTGAGTTTCCTGTTTTTTCTTAAATTTGTGCCCATTGCCTCTTGTCCTTTCCATGATCACTGCTGAGTCTGACTACTTCTTCATTCTCATCCATCAGTTATTTCTATGCTAAGGCCCCCTGAGCTTTCCTTTCTTCTGGCTGAAGAGTCCCAGCTCTCTCAGCCTCTCCTCATATGAAAGATGCTCCATTTCCTTAATCATCTTTGTATCCCTGTATACTCATTCCAGTAAGTCCATATTTTTGTTGTACTGGGGAGCCCAGCACTCCAGATGTGGACTCACCAGTGCTGAGTAGCAGGGAAGGATCACTTCCCTCGACCTGCTGGTGATGCTCTGCCTAATTCATCTGAGGGGGCTGTTCATCCTTCTTTGCTGTGAGGGCACGTTGCTGGCTCCTGTTCAACTTCTTGTCCACAAGGACCCCAAAGTCCTTCTCTGCAAAGCTGCTTTCCAGCCAGTCAGTCCCCAGCCTGTACTGCTGCATGGGGTTGTTCCTCCCCGGGTGCAGGACTTCGCATTTCCCCCTGTTGCGAACTTCGTAAGATTCCTCTTGGGTCAATTCTCCACCCTGTCCAGGTCCCTCTGAATGGCAGCGCAACCAAGTCCCACTGTGTTCTAAATAAATCATAGGACCAGAGCAGAAATTAGGATAGAGAGTTATTTTTAAAAAGTGCTTTTAAAATAAATTCCACAATCAAAATTAGAGAGTGAAAACCCACAAGAAACTCGTGGGTATGGTAAAAGATGTGTCTGTTCCCATCCCACCATCTGAACATGTTAGAGCATGCAGGTTTACAATATGAAACAGCATATGAATTCACAGAAAAATCAATAGATGGGTTCTTTTCATAATTATTACCAAGAAAGAGATGGTGGGAAAGCCTGTTCTCTGATGGGTGATGGGCTTCCTCACATAGTTACTTGCGTCTAAAAATTAATTTGTTGCTATGGTAAATATACTCTCTATTTGAATTGCTCAAAAGCAGAGATGTTACAAAACAAAGAGGAGAATTCTATACAGATTTTAGTCTTACACTAAACAGATTTTTCAGTGAAAGAGGAAAAAGTTTTTTAGTTCAAGAAATTTGCTTAAAGCATCCCTTTTTATAAATATGTATGCATTTACAAAACTAAGATCAATATATTTATTAACATCATCTGTGGTTTTATATCCAAGAAATCAAAAATTTGATACTTGGAATTTACTCCACATTATAGTCAGTATACAGATGTGTTTTGTCTTAAATATTTGTACAGTATATTTTATATACTGATATTGTTCAGTAGTCTCAATAATCTGTGGGTGAGTGGAATCATACGTATACACGTATACAACTTTAAGCAAGAAGGTATTTCTTCAGTAATACTATACTGTAAGGAACAGTAGGCTTTGTAGTACTTGCCTGCTTAAAAATTTTTCTAGACCTTTGGGGAAAATACTCCTTCTAGAAAAAGAAATAATAACAGCAGCTGCCTGGTATGACTGGTCAAAAAAAAGGCACTTTTTAAAACAAAACAATTTAAGAGTAGAGTATAAGAAGGTGGTGGTACTCAAAAAACTTCACTGAGAAATGATTCAAACTTTGAAGTATGGGGAGCCAAGGTATGGCACAGGAAGAGTGGAGTTTCTTTCCTCCAGCATGTATGCATGCAATTTGAAAACTTGACTTTAGGCAACTTGGAAGTGCTCTGTTGAATACAGATTTGTCGCAGGGGTTGAGTAGTTGGAATTAGAAAATATTTCTTCATTAACAATTGTATTTGCCTAAGTGAGTGGGTGTGATAGGTATGGCTTGGGAATAGACTCAATAAACTCATGCAGTTACAGATAATGCAGCTGACATTTTTAGAGCTCTTTTGTTCATTTGTTAAAATGAACTTCTAAGTGAACTGGCAATATCTGTGAACCACATACAGTATGTGTCATTCATCTGTTGCTTCGCTGTATACCTTCTAATGAATTAAGCAACAGTATCTGGCAGGCACGTTTCATTTTTCTGATATGCTCTGTCCTCCACTTATTAAATCTGGGCATTTAACAAGTGCAAATGAGATTCATATTATGTAGACTATTGCTGAAGTTTATGGAACTTCTCTTTTCATCTCAATTATGCTCAATTAGTTGTTAGGACTCTTAAATGTTCATGTTTAATTGGTTTACTTTATCTTGGGCGATTGGTGTAGTAAATACTGCAAACGGAGACTTCTAATGTGCACTGCCACCCCTGTTACTGACCACAAGGAAGAATGGAAAGGAAACTTTTTCCAGTTTCAAAATTCTTAATTTGTTTTATCTCCATCCTATTATTGGGGTATTTCAAATTCTGCTGAATTCTTACTAGATATAAATACTCAGTTCTGTGTTTTCAATTAAAAAATTTTCTATGTATTGATAGTCTATGGAAGTTGTAAAAATAATACAATAGAATATAATTGTAAAAATATAAAATTTCCTCTAAGAATTCTCATTTCTTTTATAAACTAAACCACTGTATATTTGAATTTATCACTTTGTGTTGCAGAATTTTCTTTGCTACACTGAAATATCTTTGGAACCAAATAGCCTGGCATTCTGATTTCCTTATGTTTGCATAGTATATAAAGCTTCTAAACAAAAGAATTAAATTGCAGACAAATAATTCATCACAGGTATTCAAGAAAATATCTGTTACTTGACCTGTAGCACTTTTACCCAGACACTGAGTAAATGGGAAATTGAAAACAAACCTGCAAGACAAAGACAGGCAGAAAATACAAACTTATTTTAGTGAGGACCTATTACAACTGCTCAGAGATAAAATTTAAAAACCCCCTCTTCTTAGGTATCATTTATAGCAATTTAAATCTATCAAGTTCTATTGTAATTTTCTGTGCATGGGAGATAACTAATGCAGGCACAGAATTACATGTAGTTTTCTAATGGAACAACACATTTTGCAATATATTGCTTTTATTTTCAGTGACTATTCAAGTAATAATTTCATAATTATTATTAATCAAAATACTTATTACCACAGACAGATTAAGTGCAGTTTTTATGAAAAACAAGAATCTGTGGGACTTGGTTTAGTGTTTTGCTGCTTGTATATATATGTCAGGTTAATTTTGCCTTTAGAATAGATTTTTTAAAATGCCCCTCTCCCACACTAGAATTTTTATCAGCTAAATGAGATTTTGTAACAAATGCAAAGTTCTGTATGGAATCTGGGGGGGGGGGAATCATTCCTTTCTGTATTACAATCACTTGATTAGGACATCCAGCTATGATATCTAAACAAGTTGTAGGCATTAGACTCCTGATCTGAATCACTTTATAGAGAAGGAGAGGTTCATTTATACCTGTAAAGGGGGTCTAGGGGAAACAGGTTTCCTGATTTACTTATCCATTTTTTTGCATGTAATGTTGGAGTAGAGTAAGTCAGACAACTTAGAGAAAGTACATAGAGATTTAGCAGATTTTAGGTTTAGTGATTCTGCTTTTTAGCAGTTTGGTGCTTCTAAACCAGAGTATCTCAGGAGCATAGTGTCAAAAACATGTGAACTATGTGACTTGCGGGTGTCCTTGGATTTTGAGTTATACTTCTGGACTTGAGTACCCTTTTGCTGTCCAAGATCTACTGAAAGCCATAAAGCCCTTCTGTGAATCTGTGTCTAAATCTGATGTGTTTTTGGATCCTGTCATCTGATGTAGGAGTGAATTTTAGTAACTATGTTAAAAGCTGTTCTCCCATTACCTGGTTTTGTAATTCTGACTTTCTTGTGGCTTGTGTCAATCTGGTTGTCTGATTTTAAATAAAGCTTTTGTAGCCACATATCTCTTTCATCACAATAGACACTGAGAGCTCTTTATGTTATACAGAAGGATATTTTTAAAACCTTTATTTTAAAGCATTTTTCCGTATATGTCAGATCAAATTATTACATAGGGTTTGTTAGGGATTATCTGTGAGGTTGTATCAACTCAGTGTTAATCCTTTATCTGTAACTGTCCAGTTGTTTGCCTTCTCTCCTAAACACTATCACAAACAATTCTGATCTTGGACATGGAATAAATATTAACAAAGGAATCCTTATGAGATAATGGCGGTCTTGTATTCAAAAGTTGACTTTATTCTTACTATAAATTAATTCATCTATTAACCTGTTTTATGTATAAGCACATACACATGATCTATTATCCTTATCAGTAAATTCTGCTGTCATTCAATCACTGTTTATACCTGTACCCCAGGAGGCTGTAGTTCACTGTTACTTTCAACTCCTTTCACGTTAAATAAAATATGAAAGAGTACTTCTGACTGGTATACAAGCCAGATTTCTCACTTTTTTATGTTGCCTTTGGAATCTGATTCCTACCTTTATTTATGTAATTGGATTATACAGTTCACCCACTTAAGCAGCACAGTAGTGTTCTACCTTCTGTTTTTCATTCTTTACTTTTCATGTGATGTCTCAAGCCACAGTTGCAAAGCAGAATTTGCAAAAGAGAGAGAACAGAGTAGACAACGAGCAGAAGTGGTGAACAAAAGGTACTTTGGGTGAACACAACATCGTTCATGCTGATTTCTTCTTTCGATGACTAGCATTTGAAGATGCAGTAGAAATTGTTTATAGTAGAAACAAAGGTATGCATTTTACATGTTCTATCAAGACTAATTTAAAATATTTTTGAGGTACAGATACTTACCAATAATGCTTTGTGTCTTAAAGCCAATAAGAGATTTAGAATCCTGGGTTAAGTACAGTATGGACATGTTTGTGACAAACGAGCAATTCATATCAGAAATATTTACGCTTTTCCAAGAAAGCTGATGTTCATGGGATGTCGTCAGAGCCTTGCAATGCACTTGCCAAAAGCCATCAGTTATTGCACCTGAAGTACATGACTGCAACCTTTGTTATGTGTAACTTCAGAGAGTATATATCTACCTACCGTACAGTTGATTGAGTTTGTTATTACCAACGGTCTTTGCTGGTACTTTGTTTCATCCAAAAGTCTTGATGTTCTGTTGATGTTGAATCTTGGATGTGTGTCTCTACATAAGGTGGGACTGACAACCTGGGCAGTAACTAAATAATCTATTTTGGTGACTTGTGATGCTTTTTACGTTTTTACAGTTCTTGCCAGAGAAGAAACTGATTCCAAAATAAACTTTAGAAGATTTCACAAGTAACAAACCTTAACTGCAATTTCAAATTACATCATAGCAGTTTGAATTACCTTACTTAGGTACGAGGATTCATGGACTGTTTTTTAATGAACACATGTGAATGTGCTTCTTGAATTTTGAGCCTTTGGTCATGAATTAGCACTGTTCTGTAAATTTGAACTTTTTAAAACGTTATTTTCAGATTCTAAGTTAACAGATCATATTAGCGCATGATCTATAAACAGTGGGTGCTGGCAGAATCTCACAATCATGCAGTACTTCTGCTTTGTAACGCTGTTTATGAGAATCTTTTCTAGTTCTTTTCATCTGAACTGTGTTTTTCTTTGCCTAACAGGTTAAGAAATTGAAAATGAACTGATAGCAATTGCCATTATAAATAGCTTCAGGGTTCTTGATAAAATTAATGTTCTGGAGCTGGTGTACAATGAGGTCATTCACAAAGCAATATGTAGCCTGTTTTCCTTATTTTGAAATTATTTTCTATTTTATATCAGTAATATAATCCAGGCATTTCAGTCCAAAACAGTACTTCTTGGGTGGTAAAACTCAATAGGTATTTAGTCTCATGCCTTATAAAGCTACTAGAGGCAAATTATAATTGTCTTGAAATACAATGCCTGTCATAACTTATTACAGTTTATGTATTATCTATTGTGTAAATACAATATTGGTTCGTTTAAACACATACTAAAGTCACAGCAGAAAGTAACATCACAGTGACCAACACTAGGACTTAGAAAATTGTAGGGTCCATGGCAGCTTTCTCAGAACATTATCAGTTAAGCACATTAAAGGATTGCTTCTACTGACTGATTTGGCTTTAGAGCTCCTGGTATTTACTGACTGCAGAATATGAATTTGGTTGCCACATATATTTACTCAATATGATGATAGCTGCAGAAACAAGGATTCCTATACAAAGCTCTTTAAATTCATTACTTCCCTAAATGCATCCTAATGACATGGAGTGAATCTAGAAATGTTTTGGGAAAGATGATTTTGGCTTAATTACATTTTATTTTATAAATAGCTCTGCATTTTAAAATATGTTCTTTCTGCTATTTGGGTTGAATTTTAGAGAGAAAAAACTTCCTGGTTAGTCCTTTTAAATGTCATTGCAAAATTATTAATAATGCCCCTAACTGATATTTATTACCATCTTGTACAACCACATTTTTCTTTTGAGTTTGTTTGAACAAATTAATTCTAATGTATATTCATAAAGCTTTCAGATTGGTCATAAACAAATACACAAAAATTAAAATTGACACTTCAAATTCCATCCTACTAATAGAATCCTATAAATTGTATTGAAAACATTTGAAAAAAATGGGAAAATAAGTCAGATATTCTAGTATCAGTCAAAATAATACTCTTGGTATGTTATATATGCATTACCACTATGGAAGATTTCACTAATGGGTTTCGACCTAATGAGTCTCTATATAAAAGCCAGATTGTGTCTTGAAAGTGTAGGTTTTGGATTCTTGGGAAAAACTGAACTAGTTGCTTATATTGTCCAGGATATTGGTAAAGAGAGCAAAGATTTGAAAAATATTTCAAAAATTTCAGGGGAGTTGAAGACAGGAAGTTTTTTTCTAATACATGTTTCTATTACGCTATGCAGTTTATATAAAAATATGTGCTTCAACATCAATGTTACAAGAAGAGTAAAATAACTGAGGCATGAAGACAATATTTTTTCAGATGAAGGTTAGGCCAATCAATTCAGGAAATCCTTTTTGCTAGTATCAGATCTGGTTAAAGGAAAGGATATGTGGAAACCAGTGGGAAATAATCAGAAAGCAGTAACTGAGAGAGTAAGGATTTTTAAGTTCCATCTTTGGGCTGGAGCAAGTCCACAGACAGTCTCGAGCACAAGACAGCCTGTGTTTTCTTAGTGGACCTTGAAGGGAATGTGTAGCTCTCTTTGTTAGTTGATTTGTTTGACTGGGAGAATGGAATCTCACTTTGAGCATATAAAAGGGTATTCAGCAGCAAAAGTTAATGCAAAAGTTCCTAACAGGTGAGCTGCAAGTAAATAATAGAAAGTTAATCTCAGTAGTTAATGTGAAGGAGACATTGTGACTGAGGACATCTAGGAGTGTGAAGAGACGAGGCTGTGGCACGTATGTACTGCTGCAGACATAGTTCTGCTTGCTGAATAGACAGCAGATTTATGGAAGTAGAGCATGCAGGGTAAAAGCTGGGGCCAGGAGCAGGCACAAGGGAGTAGTTTGTTGAAGACAAAAGAGATATTGAGTCAAGAGAGGAATTAGTGGAAATGGAGTTTGAGATTACTTCTTTTGTCCAGAAGAAACTTAAAACACGTCCATGAAAAGCCAAACCACACACTCATCTAATCAATACAGGCTGAGGAGATGAACAATGTGAAATCATTGCCCATGTAAAAAGATACATGCAGTTGTAAATGCAGCTGTGAACTTGGAAGCAAATACTGAAGCTGGAAGGAAAAAAAAAAAGTGACTCAAAGTCAGAGAAAGAGTAAAAGTTGTGCTTTCTAGTTGAAGCACCAGGAGATTTGTTCTTAACTAACACCTAACTTATTTGAGCAGCTGAACTAGTTTTTAATTCTGGATAAAGCTTAAACAGAGCTACATGCCTTTTCTTTTTAACCAAACAAATCTATGACATAACAGCTCTGCAGGCTGTAATAGCTGGGCTGACACAGTGGGTGCTTGGATTCATATCTGTGCTATCCAGTGTTCTCAGTTAAGTAACTGTACCATTTCATGGGATTTATTTCCTTGGTAGCTGTGGATATTAAGACCAGAACCCAACAAAATTAAGCTACTATGTTTCCCTTAAAAATAAATGTTGTTATTACAATACAGTTTTTAAAAAAAAGTAATGACTTTTAAAAATCAATTTAAAATTCCTCTGTAGTCTTATGTCCCGGATCTGTAATGATTAACTGCTGTGAAAATTTCTATCAGATTGAAAACTCTTAGTGTTCTGCTTGCTTTCATTTTTGACAGTTATATTCAGAAAATAATCCAACAATTTTGTTAAGCCCACTAAATTATTCTTGAGTTTATTTTAAATATTATTACCAATTAACATATTTTAAAATACTTTAGAGATCCTGCAAGTGAATTATACAGGTATTTACTTAATATCCAATATCATGATTCTTGCATCACTTCTAAATATTGGCGACAGTAATATTTAGCTGAATATTCAGCTTTTATAGGGAAAGCTGAAAAACAAAAACACTCCACACTTATGAAAAAGACTAGTGCCCATCACCATGAAAATAGCACGGGTCACTTGTTCTCAGCCCATTGATTTCAATTAGCTTTGGATGACCCAAATTTTAAAGTGCGGAGTAAGTGATGTGGTGAACTCTTACACATCACGTTTAGTCATGCCCTTGGAAACTGTCATAAATAGTTTCTTAATCAAATGCCTATTACGTGAAGATACTAGGAAGAACCGAACTTATCTTTGCAGACAGTCACAGACATATTTAAAGTTGCAAGTAGGCACAAGATGGTTTTAGGATGTTTTGAAAGGAAACTTTGGTAACAATTTAATTGAAAGTGTTAAAGGCTGTAAAACATAGTCTCTTCTGTCATGCAACTCAAGATACAACATACCTGAAGAATAAGCTTAACATTGAATGCTAATCTCATAAAAAGAGATGTGTTCATAGCTAACAAAATATTTCATCTGTTTTATTTTTAATAAAATGTCTTAATTATGGAGTACAATTAATCCATCTGGCTAAAGCAAGACTCATTCCTTTATTCCTTTATTCTTTTTATTCTATTTCTCTCTGTTTCTTTTTAAAGTTTTAAAATAGCCATTTTTCTAAAAGCACAAAACAATTTTTTTTTTGTTATTTTACAAGAGTTTTATCACTTGGATATATTTTCATTTTGAGTGCCTTTGTTTGTATATAGACAGGCTATTGTGTTACATGGTTTGGGCTGATATTAGCTGGCAGAAAGAAAGAGAAGCCTGTCTTGGCAAACCCTGATTTTTATGTAAGAGAACATCTGTGAGCTCTATCTTTGTGGTGTAGCTGGACTCTCATAGCCTAGAAGAAAACTAGAATCTAAAAGCAAGCACATCTGTCCCCTTACAGTTGTAAGGATTACACATTTTGAGTTTAAGGATAAGGATTTACTGATGAACCCTGACCAGTGGTACTAACTGCTTTATCTGCTTGCTGTGTTTTAGCTACAAGGCAAGTTGTGGGCCCTCTTCTGCCTTCCTATCATTGGGCTTACACTCGAAGGGTTTTTTTGGAAACTGGCTGTTTGCCCTCCAGCTATGTGATGGTTTAATCAGTAGCTAATGGCAGGAGAGATTCCTCCATGCGATTCAAGCTACGGAGGGATGATCAGGTTGGGGCCCACACTCAGAACAGCCATCACAGCGTGAGCTACCTAGGGGCTGCAAAAACCAGCTGAGAAAGTGAGTAAGCGCACGTGTGATTAGTCCATGTTGACATTTTGTGCTGTTCCAGTCATACTGCTAGCAAGTCAGCTGGGTTGAGGATGTATCTTTAAAAATTGCACTATACCCCTCAGCCCTGTCCATCCATTATGACCATCCGTGCTTCCATGGAAAGGTACGGCGTGTCCAGTGCTCACCATTCCTCTCAGCCACTTGGTGAAAACAGAGCACTTTGCCACAGTGGCTTCCCAGTGTGTTTTTGTGATTCTTCTCTGCCCCATCTGTTGGATTGGACACGGGCTGTTTGCTGCTGCTTTCTGAACCCAGCGCCTCTGCTCACAGCAGACTTCAAGAACCATCTTTACTCTAGGATTAATTTTTCAAAATGTATATGCACCCTCCATTGCTTAGCTGAAAACGTTAACAAGGGCAAATGCTCTATTTGCACTGGCTTTAGCCTATGAATTAAGGAGGACGAAGAAATAGAGAATAGAGAAATTGAGAGTTTGGATCAACTTTTTTAGAAATTATTATTATTTCCTTGTGCATACTGGATAGGGATTCATTCAGTTCATGTCCTAGGGTGCTGCTCAGATAAACTGTCCAGCCTTAAGTGTGTAGGTAAACATTGTGTAGGCAATATATCTGAAAGAAAACAATAGATAGAGGCAAATACACTTTCTTCATTCACAGCAGTTTTGAGTGTATTTGAGTATATTTGAGTGTACTTGTGTTTAGAGCTCCTTTGCTCGTAAAATTATTCATGCTTGCAAGAAATGCAAGCTCCTTTCCTGCTTATTACGTTCACTGTGTGAAGACTGCTTTGGAGCAGGGAACAAGTCCATGTTCTGTGCAAAGGGATGTTGAGAACAATCAGAATTACTGTAAAACTAATGTATTAAAACGTCATATTGGTGTGAGAGACAATGGGAATGAATCTTTATTAGTAACTTGTGTTGTAACGTGGTTTTCCCCTGCTGACTCCTCTCCTCTTACTCTCCAAGGAGAGATGTCACCTCATGTCCTTGTAACTTTTTGTCTCATTTCTGGACACTTCTTCATCAGTCTGGTATTTTTATTTTTTGGGGAAAGTAGACTAGCTTGGCCTTACATAAAAGTCTTGAATTGTAAGGAATTTATATTTGTTGCCTTCCAGTAGGCTGTAGACCCTCAGCTGTAGACAGGAAAAGAAGTCAGAGATGGGACATAAACGATCCCTAAACATCACACAGATGCAGTCAAAGAAGTAGAATTTGAGTGATGAGATGAAAGATGTAGGATGGACATTCAATTTTAAAAGTTAAGTTGCGATTCAAGGATGTTTTCAAATTTCAGTGTGTAATTTAAACATGAAGTTTTTATGATTTATTCTGCAGTCAGTCCCTCCTCACAGAATGATGAGATAGTGCAACTTGAGAGCCACTTGCAAGCAACTAGCTAGATTCAATTAAGAGTATCAAATTAGGGAAATCTGTGATATCAAATGCTTAACAAGGAGCTTCTGGACAGCCACTCCCTCTCACTGTGTCTCACTGCCCATAACGCTGACATTTGAGTTACTTTAAAGCTGCTTTTGAAATTTTGAGAGAGCAGTTTAAAAACAGTTATGTATTAGGTCTTCTGTAGCAAAATACAGAGTTTAAAGCTGAATTTCAGTCTCTGCAACTGCAAAGTAACTGGGCTCATAATACTGTAGTTACTTTGGTTTGTATTTCTGTAACCACGGTTGGAATGTGGCCTTTACCCCACTGGACTGATGTTATCATCCTAAAAGTTTGGAAGCCACAAGACTGGGATATGAACGATAGCCCAGCACATGTGTACGCATACTTTGCCCCTCAGAATCTCTTGGGGTTTGTTTATTTCTTTCCCCAAAAGAGAAGTTTTAATTTTGTTTTTTAGTAGGCTATACAGTTTTTCCTCTGAACCATCTCAAATAAATTATCTGTAATCAAGAGGAATGTTTCCAATCAATTAGTTACTGCAGCTGTGTGCTTGTATTTCAGATTATTCAGTCTGTAGGAGTTGTATAATGAAGATTTTAATGACTAAACAGAACACTTATATTGAAATAGATGGAAGCATGCCTCCTCTTATTTTGGAGAGCTGGATGTCTATTATGCATAATATTCCATATGAAGTTAGCACCTATAGGAGGGGAGAAAAGTGTGCTTTAGACTGAGAAAATGGAAAAAATGCTCACATTTCCTCTGCACTGATTTTCAGCATCCCCCAGGAGATTCAAATGCATCACTCATTCTTTCCAAAGACCTTCCCATTTCGTTACAGTCACTAATTAAAAGTTGCCCAGTCTTTCTATAGAACACTGATAATCACAAACTGTAGGTCACAAATGGGGAAACCGCTCCTGCGCATTTGTATGCAAAATTCTGTAACCTGTGATAGCTGAAGCGTTTCATGTCTTGTACTGCATATTAGCAACTTAGCTGTTTACAAACTACTGTGTTCATTTTTTTCTTGAAAAGTGCAACGACCAATCTATATTGTCAATATAATATGGGACAGAAAGGAAAAACCTGTAATATTGAAATATATTGTGTTAAATTTACCATAAAATATGTACTTTTTTGCTCTTGCTAGAAGTTTATATGAAGAAGTGCTGTATTGTTTTCTCTGTCCCTGTTAGGTAGGTTTTGTGAGAACCTAAGTAACAATGTCATAGTGCTCTAAAAGTATAGAGAAACATTCAGATATGTGATACTTATCTACTTATAATTTTACGATTACACTGATGACCTCAGATCTCACTGGGCAGAAACGTCCTACTCTGTTCTTTGAAGATTTTTTTTTTTTACCTGCAGTGTATGACACAGTTTGCCTATCAGATAGAGCCTCTGGCGTTGATAGTAATCTCTCCTGATCTTTAGCAATGGCATGTCTTTTTATATTTTGAGGATTGAGATAGTTGTGTACTTAATCTTTTACCTCTGTCATTTCTTCTTTTCCCCTTTCTCCTGACTTGTTCCCTGACTGCTTCTCTCCATCTTCCCTTAATACACATTTTTGCCTTCCTACATACTGCTGACTAGAGCTAAAACACTAGTCATCGAGTGGAACTGAGCTTGAAGGTGCTGTATTTCTCAGCTTATAATAGGCGAAAAGCAGCTAAACTGTGCTGGACCACTTTTGCTCTGCTACTAGCCCCATGTGTCAAATGCATTGATACGTGATCCGTAGCTGCTCCGTCTTTGCTTTGTGCCTGGTGTACTGCAACAGTCTGTAAATAATTTGCATGATTGGGGTGTTATGTTTTGCAGGAGGCCAGCACTACTTAACCCATTTTTTCTGTATGTGTATGTGTGGTGGGTCTGCTATGTATTCCTGGCCACCTGCAAAACTTAACACCGCAGCCCATCAAAGTATTTATAGACTCTTACAGTGGAACAGGCAGCAGAGGATCCACCACACATACACACTGAGGGAAACGCTATTATATGGTGCTGCTGTGTGGAAGGCTTAAATCCCACTCCTACGTTAATTTGCTAGTGCTATCCGATTGATCCAAAGCTTTCTGAAACCAGAGGAAAGACTTGCTAGAGCTTCACTCGACTTCAGCCCAATCTTAGTTCTTCAGCAGCTTACAGTGCTGGTTGTCAAAGGAGAAAGCAAGTCTCCTGTGCCTCAGGAGCATTTCAGTTTTCCTATATTGATAGTAAGAAACATTTTTTCCTTCCCCCTAAAAACCCTTATGGTGTGTTTTACAAGGTTACCAGAGTGATACCTCATAGGGCCTGTAGGTAGTACAGTAACTTATATTAACATGAATATATTTCATATTATAGTCTTATTTGCTAACATACTGTATTAAGAGACCACCACTAAGAAACCTCAAACACATAATATACTTTTGCAGACAACCACATCTGTTAAATGGCTTATTTCTGCCAGTATTTTTGTACCAGTCCCATACAGGTGGCAGAATTGGCTGCTAGCTCAAGCATTAGGTAGCTTTTTGAACAACTTAGAGGGAAAGATGGTTGACAGACGGTTGTGCTGTCACTGCTGGCATACTCAGTCTTGCCAAGAGCTTAGATCAGATAGTGATAAGTACTGAATGAAAACTCTTGCTTAAGCTGCAATGATTGAATGTGCTGAAAATGCTCTTTATAACAAACTCTTCAGAGAATTTTTTGGTCCAGGAATTTTTATTGATTATTCAGTATGAGCATGCTAACAATTTTTCTTGCAGGGGGAAAAAAAAACAAAAACAAAAACTTGGAGAGGACAAGAACAAGGAGACTTAAAGCCTAGGTCTGTGGATGACAGAGGCATTGGCACCGAGCTCATGTCTGTTCCAAACACCGTTTGTCTGTTTTACATCAAAGAAACAAACTTTGGGAGCAAAAGTTAGAACAGAGCTTTCACTTGCTTCCCAGGCATCTGGACTAGCATCTAGGCTGGAGTCTTGTCATCTTTCTGTTGTGATACAGCGACTGTACGTAGAATGGGTATTCCTCCACAGGAATTTTAACCCCAATCCAAAAAAAGTGTGAGCTGGGGGTGGATTAACCACCTCACACAAAGCAGGGAACTGAACCCTGGTCACCTACATGCTGCAGAACATGTAGCTAATGGAGCTGTTTTAACACTGCTGATTTAGGGGAATTTTGTCTATTCCGTTCATACTAGAGAAAGGAATTAATCCCATTTGGGTTTTTGTTTGTGCTGTTTTGTTGAGGTTTTTTTAACAAGAGAGCGATGTTTACCTTCAGTTTTAAATCTGTGAGTCTTAGGTGAAAAGATACACGCAATAGCATTAGGGACATAATCCTTACAGACTCCAGAAGATTAAAGATACTTGTCTATCCTAAGTGTATCCACACAGTCATTTTAAATGTTGATGGCTCTCCATTTTCTTATGACAAACTATAAGAGGCATGGTTGATCAATGGTACAGGAGAGAGAGATACAGTACAGTATCACATATTTATGCATAATTTATCTGGGTTTGGGTTGATTGTAGCATGGATGTACAACCATTTAACTGCAGGGAATTAAATCAGATCTATCAGAGTTCATTAACTAAGAGGTCTGCTAGTGTCGTGGTTTAACCCCAGCCAGCAGCTAAGCACCATGCAGCTGCTCGCTCACTCCTCCCCCTTCCCAGTGGGATGGGGAGGAGAATAGGGAAAAAAGGTAAAACTCCTGGGTTGAGATAAGAACGGTTTAATAACTAAAGTAAAATATAATACTAACAACAATAATGATGAAATATAATAATAATACTAATAATAGTAATAATGAAAATGAATATAACAAAAAAAAGAAGAGGGGGAAAAAAGAAAAAAAAAACCAGTGATGCACAATGCAATTGCTCACCACCCGCTGACCGATGCCGGAGCAGCGATCCGCCCCTCCTGGCCAACTCCCCCCTGTTTACATACTGGGCATGAAGTTCTATGGTATGGAATACCCCTTTGGCTAGTTCGGGCCAGCTGCCCCAGCTATGCTCCCTCCCAGCTTCTTGCACACCTGCTTGCTGGCAGAGCATGGGAAACTGAAAAGTCCTTGGCTTAGGATAAGCGCTACTTAGCAACAACTGAAACATCAATGTGTTATCAACATTATTCTCACACTAAATCCAAAACACAGCACTGTACCAGCTACTAAGAAGAAAATTAACTCTACCCCAGGCGAAACCAGGACAGCTAGACTCCATTAGCACAGTGACAATTTGGTTCTTCCAGTGCCTCTCATCTCTTCTCAATCCTCATTGCATCCCGAGTATCTAGTTTTCTAAATTATTTCTATTTTTAGGAGCATCCACTAATGAAGAATTGATTGCATTTTCTTAGTTCAGAAAGGAAGCAAGGCTGTGTATACAGAGGTTCAATTATGAACCTGCTGGAGTAATTTTGAACCCAGCTACCTATCTGAACTCAAATGCTACCTTAATTATGTATTACTTGAAAGGACATCTAAAAAAATTCAGAGAAATAGTTTTCTTATCTTTTAGAATGATCTGCATAGCTATCTTCTCATTGAGGTAAATTGCTGCATTGATATTATGAATGAGATGTCACTTATCAATAGATCCTTTGGCACATGGATTCAAAAATGTGATGTGGAAGCATTTTAAGAAGAAAGGAGACTTCAGATTAATTTGTACTGTTACAGAAATGGAGGTTGCTTTAATATGTAGATGCATGCCGCTACATATCTTGAGTAGGAAAAAATGCTTCTTCATGAATCTACCAGAGAATTCCTCATGGTGAGATTAAACACCAAACCATGTTATACAAATGATTTCTGGGAGTGGAAGAACCTCAGTCCTTCTTCAGATCATCTTTTTAAATGAAAAATATTAATTGAAGAAGAAAATTTCAAGTATTGAGGTTTTTGAGGCTAGATTATCTACTCAGTTTCTGTGAGTGCAAATAAAACACTGTCAGTATGTGACGTCAGGCGAGTTTTGGAGGCACCTGGTATAGCCTTAGTATAAATTGCAGCATCCCGTGGAGTTTTAAATTAACAGCAGCTCCTTTTGTACTGCCAACGTAGTCTTTTGCAAGATGCTTGCCAGAACGCAGACTATTTCAGCCCTTTTCTCTTCCGCTCATGCCTTGTGGTGTACCTGGTGTGCACCCAGGCCCACCCTGCGAAAGGGAGCAGTGGGCACGTGGTCCTTCTGCTGGCCCCAGCCTTTTCCCGTAAGGTGGCAGGAATGTACAGTACAGCACAAGTGCTGTCTTGCAGTGTGGTTCGTTCCTGTCTCCTTCCCTGTTTTGGTGGGAAAGGTGTCCATAGAGCAGTTAATCTTTTTTTAAATGACTATGTTTATGCGGTAGCTACATGGGATTTGTGCCTCATTCTGGGGGGGATTATTTGATCGTCGTTCTATGTATTGTTGATGCATTTGGGTAGGGAGAGAAAAGCTCAGCTGTCACTTCCCAGCGATACTTAGACTACGTCTATACTGGTAAGTAAAACAGGCCAGGGATGGTTCTCTTGTCCTAGGGCTAAAAGGCACAGCGTGCCTCATGTCCATATGGCTAAATTCTTTTCCTAAAAGAGGGTGGCCTCATTCAGACTGTCCCTTGGGAGCAGTCCCTGGCCTGCGCTGTCCCCTGAACCATGCCCAGCCATTGTCTACGAACATGTTAGCTGGCAGGAGCCAAAACTGTGCCAGGGAGCAGGCTTACAATGGAACAGCAAGGGCAGGGGCATGCCAGTGCATGCCCTGGCCCTCTTTCTGTTCCTGGTACAAACATAACTGTACTGATTTTGATGTTCCCTAAGTTTAGCAGCGTCTTTAAATCATGTTTTCAGGTTTCCTGTCAGCCATATAATCAGGACTAACATTACAATTCTATTCACTTTTGAAAACTGTATTAAATGGAAAGTCAAATAATATTACAGCAAAACGGAGTGCAAATAATGGAACACAGCTGTTTTATTCTTTTGGAGCAATGCAGTACAAGGCAAAGGTAATACCTACAGAGGCATTTTTTTTTTTGAGCTAATATAAAGGGTAGTATGTGTTTTTCAAGCGATGCTTAAACTGAACTGGTACATATGTAAATTGAAATGCATGTATGTGAAGTTCTAGCTGGGGGGGGGTGGAAATCCTAAATAGATTGAAGCAAGGAAAAGAATCGTTCGGGGAATGTCAGTAAATGTTCAGATATCCTCACAGTTTCTTAGATAAACGCACATTTGTAAAATATCAGATTGCATATTCCAAACACAACTTTAACTCTGTCCCTGTATCCATTCCCAGTCTTATTCTGCAGACCAGAAAATCCCTACAGTCAGTAACTCTACATCAAATAAATTCTGAGTATGAGTTACAACCATCACACAATATGGTTATGTTGGAATATTTTTACTATTTAATAACAGACAAAGTGGATATTTTATTTTGGAATCAAAGTGCTGTTATGTGGATTTATGGTTTATAAGGTTGGCAGTGTTTCTGAGTACTTTCTTTTCCAAAGTACATAAATATAAAGTGGTAAAAGTTTTGTTTTTAGCTTATAAATGTAGTTAATCATCTGTTCAAACAATAAAAAATTCTATTTATTAATGGCCAAGAAATGTTAGGGGGTTTTGGTTTTTCTTTTTACAAGAGGCTCATTTAAGTCAACTGGATGAAATGAATAGACAGTGAATATCACAATGGTTTAGGGGGGATCATGGCACACCAGTTGATCATGTGGAACTTCAGTCATTAATCCATTAAAGTCGTTACTGCCTCTGAGTCTTATTTAAAGGTCACAGTCTTTTTTAAGGATTCCGTTGATGAGGAAAAGAACTATTCGTGTTTGATCCATCCAGCGCGTGCACGGATGTGCACTCACTGACTAGCAGGCTGAAGTATGTTCTCTGCTTGGAATTTGCAACGCTGAGCAGTGGGTGGGCAATAACATGCAAGAGCTCTTGTGGGCTACATGAGGATTTGTATTGATCGTTCTGTTCTTACATCCTGTTTTTTATCGTGGTTACAATATATGCAAACACGTCAGGCAATTAGACATGTGAAGACCTGGTTCTGCTTGATTATTTGACTTCCTGCAACTAATAATGAGATTTTTGAAAGATTTAGTGCTATGCCATTGAATATAAAAGAGGATTGGAGGCCTGTATGTGCAATGGAGTTAGGTGTGGTAGATTAAATTTGTCCTGGCATCCTTATTGAAGCCTCCCTGTAGGCACTATCAGCTGTAATCAGCACTGTTGCCAGAAATAACATTGCAGTGTCAGAAACATGGGTCTTCTAAGGGTATAGCCGGGGAACTTGAAGTGTTCACTTACTTGTTTAACTTTAAATTAATAAAAAGACCCACAAGATTCTTTTTCTTTCCTGGGTTGTTGTTGAATTCTGTCATTTTAATTCTTTTTAATATTTTTCATAAACACTGCTGGCATACAAATTACATATAACTAATTAGGAAAAAGCTAGGTGTCATTGTGGCACGTTGAAAATATCCGCTTACGTGCACAGTAATGGCCTAAAATGAAATAAAGTCCCACCAGGATTCAGAGGAGAGGAAAGAATACTTAAGATACAACTTAACCATTGTGTCAGTCACTGTTATGCCTACACTTTTAACAATGTGTTCTCTTTCAGTTGCTAGAATTTCTTTTTCTGTTCTCTTTTTTGTGATAATAAGGACTGGAAATGATCAACAAAAGTTATAAATTATGCACAGGCTATGACCAGCGGATACTACAACAACGATTCCTAGCATAAGAGCGAGTTTTGATTCTCAGAAAGATACAGGATATACAATGATTTTGAAATTCCTGGAAGAGTCCAGTTCTTTGCGTTATTTACTACCTCTTTCCAGTAAGACTGTGGCTGTGAGAATAAAGCAAGTTAAAATTGGCACATACTTGACCTCCGTGGCACTGATTTCTCCTGCACTGAGAGGCTGGCTCGTAGGCCTGGGTGCTGGACGCTGTTCAATGAATAGGTGACCCTGAGATCAGACTGAGACAGTGGTACCGGGAAGGAGCAACAGCATACATCTAAAAATTAGTAACCCCTATGATAAATACTTTAAAGGATTGCCCTGTTGAAAGCTTCAGTACATGCTTCATGGTGTCATTTAACCACCAACTGTAACTGTATAAAATTAAGAATATCTTTTCTACATTTGTTATCTTAAGTAAGATAATGTACATTCACTTAAAGAATACACTTTTGGTTATTTCCAAAAACAGACTTACAGGGACCAGTCCTGTACAGGGGCCAATCCTGTCTGGCAGTTCATTGTTCCCGCCATTGTATTGATTGATTCTAAGAAAGACAGGAACCACTAGGTTTCCTGAATAGTTATAATGATAGTATTAATAATCAGATTATTAGAAGTGAAGTAATTGTAAACTTGCAAATGCATTTTAATTTGTGCTGCTTACTTTTTGTGTTTCTCTTTTTGAACAAATTGCAATTCACCAGTTGATTTCAGCGTGGTTTATAGACCACTTCTGCATGCAGGTTTCTGTATTGTGCAGTATTGCCTGCGTTACAAATACTACTCTTAATTTTTTGCATGTCTTTCCTTCAGAACATGGAAATTAGCACTAAAACCTTAGGTTTAGCTTTAGTAAAAGCTTTTTTCAGTCTAAAGGAATCTTATGGTGTCACTTTCAATCTCTCCTGTGAAAGTTAAATTTTTTTGTCTTGCCTCCTTTTATGTTCAAAAACTTAAATAATTTATTACTGCAAAGGAATGTGTACTGAATCCAGAAACCAACAGAGGATGTGGAAAGATTTATTGGGAGAAACATTAAGAGCATTCCTGGCCAGGTGTATTTTATTTCTTTTTTGCGAAATGGGAAAAAAAAATATACACCTCCAGCCAACTTCAGATATGGCTGGAAGCCCATTTGGAAAACAGGGTCTGTAATTGTGAAGTGCTTCTCGAGACAAACTGAACAAAAAGCAATGAGGGGCGCAAAGAGGTTGGCATTGCTCAATAGCAAGAAATGTGTTGCTAGATCTTGAAAGCAACTGCAGTGTTTGCCATCTGAGTGGGTGCACACACATGACTTCTGCTCTCCTTGTACATTATACAGCTATTTATACCCATGGGAAATGAGGAGATGAAACCACTACCGAATTGGAGTAGTGGATTCTGAGTTCCTCTTTGTACCCTCGGTCCATGACAAAAGGTACTGGAGGAGCAGGACCTGAGTACACTTCTGCACTCCTTGCTTAACTGAGTGGGAGGTGTTACTCAGTAAACAGCAAGACACAGCTGTGGTGAACATTTTTACTCTATGACAATTTTTTAGAACACTAATAAATAATTTTACTGCATATTAGAATATATAACATGAATTTGTGAGGAGTGTAATCTTTTGAGGGGTTACAAATTGTAACAGCTTACTTATTTGGTGATTTTTAGGACAAAATTCTAGTTAAATATAAATCTGATTTTTCCAGGAATGGTAAAAGGATCAGGTATAAACTAGCTATTTCTAATTCTATCCAGTTACCTCTCTGGCATGTTTCTTGTCATTTACATAAAGCACAAAGTTAGTAAGAGGATTATCATAGAATCATAGAATAGTTTGGGTTGGAAGGGACCATTAAAGGTCATCTAGTCCAACCCCCCCTGCAATAAGCAGGGACATCTTCAACTAGATCAGGTTGCTCGGAGCCCCGTCCAACCTGACCTTGAATGTTTCCAGGGGTGGGGCATCTACCACCTCTCCGGGCAACCTGTGCCAGTGTTTCACCACCCTCATTGTAAAAAATTTCTTCCTTATATCTAGTCTGAATCTACCCTCTTTTAGTTTAAAACCATTACCCCTTGTCCTATCGCTACAGGCCCTACTAAAAGGTCTGTCCCCATTGTCCTAGTTTCAGCTGGGATAGAGTTAATTTTCTTCCTAGTAGCTGGTATAGTGTTATGTTTTGGATTTAGTATGAGAATAATGTTGATTGATAACACACTGATGTTTTTAGTTATACTAAGTCAAGGATTTTTCAGCTTCTCATGCCCAGCCAGCAAGAAGGCTGGAGGGGCACAAGAAGTTGGGAGGGGACACAGCCGGGACAGCTGACCCAAACTGACCAAAGGAATATTCCATACCATATGACATCATGCCCAGTATATAAACTGGGGGGAGTTGGCTGGGAGGGGTGGATCACTGCTCGGGAACTAACAGGGTATCAGTCAGTGAGTGGTGAGCAATTGCATTGTGCATTGCTTGTTTTGTATATTCTAATTCTTTTAGTAGTATTATTGTCATTTTATTATTATCATTATCATTATTTTTCTTCCTTTCTGTCCTATTAAATTTTCTTTATCTGAACCCATGAGTTTGTTTGGGTTTTTTTTCTGATTCTCTCCCTCATCCCACTGGGTGGGGGGAGTGAGTGAGCGGCTGCGTGGTGCTTAGTTGCCGGATGGGGTTAAACCATGACACCCATCTTTCTTATAAGCCCCCTTTAAGTGCTGAAAGGCCACAATAAGGTCTCCCCGGAGTCTTCTCCAGGCTGAACAACCCCAACTCTCTCAGCCTTTCCTCACAGGAGAGGTGTTCCTTCCCTCTGATCATTTTGTGGCCCTCCTCTGGACCTGCTTCAACATTGAGAGTGTTCCGGGGACACCCTTCCCCCTTCAGTTTTTCCTTCAAACCCAACTTAGTCTACAGCTCCCCTCTGTGCTAACTGAATAGGGAGGTCCCTTCAGCAGTAGCCTTATTCCTTAAAAAGCAGTTTTTAACAGTGTGTTTTTGTATAAGTTGTTGAAACCGTTTCCTCTTTCTCCATTAATCCAAGTTTCTTAAACGTCCCCTACAAATTCTTCCTTGATACAGCATCTTAGAAGAATAGTAGTGAAAAGATACAGAATCAAACTGCTGCATCCTCCTGCGCCACGCAGGAAGATGTACCTGCATCCCATTTTACATGTATGTGTGTCTCATATTACAGGACCCTAATGATGAGTTTCCTTGATCTGTCCAATAATCTGTTCCATTGTATACCAGTCCTTACTGTTAAAACAACTTTCCTGACTTCTTATATCCCAGTTTAAGTTCCCTCAAGCCTATTGCTTCCAGTTTTATCCATTATGGCTATGGAGAACAGCTCTTGCTTTCTCTGTGTAGCTCCCCTTCTGTATTTGAAACTCTTCTAGATTCTCCCTAGAGTTTTGTAGACCTTTCTTTTTCCCTGTTGCTTCACAGAAATTATTTCCTCCTACTTCTCTCTCCAGGGATGTGTCTGTGCCTGACTACACCTATTGATATTTTCCCAGTGCGCAAATGAAAATGTTACTGGTAGCAAGAGGCCAACCTTTTATAGTCAATACAATTAAGAAAACTTGGCAATTAGACAAAGGAGTCTTTCAAATGTGAGCTGGAGTGCTCAGTTAGAAGCACAGAATCAAAGTCTCATTTTATTACTTCTTCCTGTGTTGGTCTCTATACTTGCCTATCAAAACCAGACTACTTTTTAAAGTTATTTGATACAAAGATCAGCCTAAACTACTGAAGTCACAGTGCTTAAATGCCTGTGTGAGTTTAAGTAGTTTGTAGACTACAGATGGGATTCAGTAGGTGCTTAAAGTTACAGGTCTTTAACTATGCTACTCAATTAAATCCTCCATTTTGTTCCAATGATTTCAAACCCAAAATTTTTACTACCTTTTAGATTTTAAAAATCAGTTAGGAAGCAAGTGACAGAATCAAGCTTCTGGTTTGGTGGTCTCTGGATAGATGGCATTAATTCTAGCAGTTAAAATATATTCCTTTTAAAAAAATAGTTTTGCTTTTTAAATCATCATGGAGATTGGAGAATGGATATTACTATGAAATTGTGTTTCCTTAAAATATAAGTTTTAGAAGTTCTTCTTCTAATAAGTACAAATAAATGTTTTTATTTTTTCAACAATCATATGGTAATTTTGCATGCTTGAAAATTCATTTTCAATATTTACTTTTTCCACTTTTGTTAACATATTGTTTTCCCCACTCCTTTTTTTTTTTCCCCAGGACCATTTGCTGCTTCAGGAGACAGTAAATTCTGCTGCTGCTCTTATCATGGCATTAATAAGGGACAGAAACCCGGACCTGATCGGCCAGCTGTTGGTAGCATAAGACCATAAATCAAGTGTAGCTTTTGGAAATGTTTCTTTTTCATCATCCATTCACCAAAGGTCTTGAATCATTTTACCCTTTGGTGAAAACTCTGGATTTATGACATTTACTATTCAGATCTTTTAACAACATATTTTTGATACTTAAAATGCAAGTCTGATATTACGTATAGAGTGTAAAATGAAATACGAATCATTCTGAGATACGCTGGGTACATACTGTGAGGAATGATACTGAAACATTTTTGTGAGGTACTGATCATTTAAAAAGGTGCACAGAGGACACCAAAGCATTCATGCAGAATTGTCTTTAACCCATGTATGTGTGTTGTACTCTAGGACTGCATGAATTAAATTCTATTTAAGATAAAATAATCCTAAAGCACAGCTCATCTTCTTTATATGAAATTATTTAAAAATTGCTGCTATACCTATTAGTGAGTGTAGAGTTCATTATACAGTGTAGCCTTCTTGACATCAACAGAAACGCATGTTGCAAGAAGTGTTTGAAGGGTCAGGTCCCTGTCCTTCATGGAATGAAGGTAACCTCGAATCAAAGAAAAGATGTGCATGGGGACAACGAGGTGCTAAACCCGTTTTCCAGATGCAGTATGCTCTGGCTGTAGCACTCCTTAGTGCTACACTTCTTCCAGTACCCATGTGCCATCATTCAGAACTAGCTCCAGTAGCTCCACTGAGTACTGTATTACACATACTTTTTGTGTTTGCATATGTGTATATGTATATGCATGTATGTGTGTATGCATGCTTAAAGGAAGAGAAAAGGGTTAAGACCGAAAAAAATGTTTCACAACCCAATCTGTAGATAATGGGGAAATAGGAAGTTTCTGTTAACTCATCTACAAGAATACAATTTTCATCTCTTGCTGGTTAGCGTATGTATGTATTAAATAGTAGTGAAGAGAATGTGAGTGTTACGAGTTCAAATATATGCTACATTGATACTCAAGTGTGGAGGTTGGGACAGGAAGGTGAAATGGTGAATGGTTATTATGTGGAGTATCTCCAGGTATCACAACCACTAAGAGCAATACAAGAAGAGGACAGTCCCTGAAAACACCTGTGCCTCCCTGTGCATCAGACTCAGGAATTCCAGCTCTCCTGCAACTTGTGAAGGGACTAGGTTAATGTCTTACGTACCTGCCGTGATTGGAATAAGGTCTTAGAGAAGTATCCCCAGCAGAAGTGTCCAGTGAGTCCCCCATTCAGTCTGTCTTGAGCAAGAGCACTGTCAGTTCAGCAAGTTTCCCTCTGAAACCAGCATTCCTCCCCTTAATCCCACCATGTTCCACCCCCTTTGGTGCTCAGACAAAACTTAGGATAGCATGATCTGCACTTGGTCCCCTTCCCCTTCCTCTTTCCCCTCACCTGACTATCTGTATCTCTGGTTTAAATCCCTTTTAGAAGCTGATGTTGATCCCAAACTTCCTTCATTGCACGATAAAGAGTTGTTAGCTGACTGTTCTATATCCAAAGCACACATTTTCTTCCACACAGAAGTCATCCTAAGAAAACTAACAAAGTTCTCATGCATCATCTGCTTTCCTCTTTGCTTCTCTCTCCTCTCTACTTTGATTAATAATTTGTCCTTTTCTGACATCGTACAACATAAGCATTCATATTAGCTCTGTGTATGGCTATACAATAGGCATATTTTATTCATATATATATTCATGCCTGTTCATATGCAGAGTGTGCAAATAAATGAGGAACTAAAGAATTTATTATTGATATTCATAATTTAACAGGACAGCTTTCACAAATAAGTTTTCTGAATTTGCTTTTACATTAATAAATTTGATGAAGGAATTCGTCTCACAGGCTTTTAAAAGACGCGATGAAAGATGTCTCTTCGACTGTATTTTGTGATTATTCTTCGCTTGAAGACTAAAATACAATCCATGATGTGTTTTCCTCAAATAATAAGCAAGTGAATTTAGAAAATCCTTCATGTTTTCTATCCACTCTCATTTATACATTGTGATACTGCCTTAGCATTGGTTTGTGTGTCACTTATCATTTGCTTCAACAGAACCTTTTACTTTGTAGGGTTGTTTTACTTACCTCATTCTCTTAAAAGGATTTCAATCCAATTAAAAATGTTACTGCAATGAACTGCTGTAATGAAAAATTATATTATGGTTGTTTATGGACTTATTTTGAGAAGAGAACAGACAATGCACAATAAAAAGTAAGTTTCAGGTCATCAAACATACTTAGTACTAATCTTAAATGGAAGATAATAAGCTTTATTAATGTACTGTTAATCATTGCATTATGGATTTTTTTCTCTTTAACAATCTTTTTAAATAATCTACAAACACTGAAAAATCTATTTTGCTGGAAGCAACTACACCAACAACAGAACTACTAAAAGAGATCATGAAATACTAGAACTGCAGTAAAAAAAAAACCAACTGGACTGTGATTAATGCTATTGTGTATCCAAACCAAATTTAAATGGTCTTTTGGATTATTGTTAATACTTACAATGGGAATAAAGATATAATATGAAATTAAGAAACTGGTTGATTGTTTTTTGTCTGTGCATAGCTTCTCACAAATAGCAATGTACATGAGAAACTTGGCAGCCTTTTGTACACACAGGCTGTTTTGAATTTAACTAGTGAATCAGTCACCACCCATATTGCTTTGAACGTTTGGACAGAGATAACACAGAGTAAATAAAAGCTCAGACTCTGCCAGCCTTGCCTACCTTACTCCTCAAGCACTCTAATTAGTATTCCTTGGGTAGTGTTCATCAGAAAAGAGAATAGAGAATATGGCCCTAGAAAGGTTTTTCATAACTGCAAAGTTGAGTGAATTAGATTTGTGTATTGAAACCAACCCACTTCATGCAAAATCTGAAAACTAAATTACTTCATTTGCCTTAGATCAGTTCGCAGAATAATTTCTAGTTATAATCTTTTTTTCTTTAGCTTTCCACACTACCTAGTTTGAAAAAGATGGCTTGATGGTCCTCTAAAAAAGGCTGAAAGAATTAAAAGGATAGAAGATGGTGGAATTAAAAACAAAAAAACCCACCCCAAAACCGAACCAAAAAGCGAAGAGAAACAAAGTGAGATGTGACCCTATTGTAATCGGTGGCATAACTCTAGTTGACTTTATCACAATGAAGCTTTTAGCTCATCTTGATAACTAATGTAGGCTGCAGAACAAAAAGTGTGTCTGGATGCCTTGAAGCTTTTGGTGCATTCAGATTTGTATTTCTATGTGACACCAGAGCCTCATCATCTCCACAATGCTGTTCTAGGTGCCATCCAAACAGAAGCTTCCAAAGACACGTAAGGTTCCCGATTACTGCTTAGCACTTTCCGATGATACAGCAGCTTTTCCTGTCTCTAGGTCACTCCACCAGAGAAGGGTCATAGTTTGTTTGCTCTGTTCTCCCTGTCTCGGACGCTTGCTACTGGTCACTGCTTTTTCTTCAGGTTTTATTTCTGAAGAAAGGCACGTTACTTCCAGATATGCAAAAGCTTTTTTATCCTGTATCTCCTTCCTCTTCATCCGTAACTTTGATCTGAAAAATGCTAGTTCGTCTTACCAGGCATCCACCAAGATGTGCAGACAACGCATGCTTCCCTTTGTTCCTGTTGAGGAAGGTTTTGGGGTTGAGGAATAGGCTCATGTTAACAGGGTTCCTGTAGGAGCCAGAATTCTGGGCGAGAGCTACCTTTGCCCTGGCCCAGTGTGACTGCTCTGATGATTGGGACATATAAATGGCTGGTATTTGTAAAAACTGTGTGTTATGGGATGAATTGAGCCCTTCAGAGTATTAGTAGTGCCTTGACCTTATGTTTTTTAAGATTTCTGATTATTCTTTCTGGTCCGTATGACAAATGCACTAGTCTTATTCCTGTCTGACTGGAAAAAAAAGTATTTAGCTATTAGATTGATTAATTCAGATGCATAGTTTACTAGATGGTCGATTTTTCTCTTTGTATAGGTAGCGGAAGAATGGTATTTAGAGGAATTTCCTCTTGTTTGTTTCAAAGATCACTTATTAAAACCACAACTAATTCTCACTGGAACAGGGAGAGCTGCTGAGACTTGTAAAAAGAATAATATCTTTAAGGGCTCCCACTGGTAAAATCTGTTATGAAATATTAAGGTATAAAGATGTATCTTATCTTTATCTTATAGAAATACATAATTGTGATATAAAAAGAAGTTCAACTATAACTGCTTTATTTAAAGCCAATCCTCAAGAGCTGAATTCTAAGAAACTAAGAAACTGCTTTCATTATTCCCGCCCAACTCAATCAATCCGATCTTTTGCACCTGGTTTCGAATAATTTGTAATGGCACCCAGTTCGATGACTAATGCCCCGCTCTGGGTGCCTACAGTAAGATGCCTACAAGGCAAAGTATCAAAATGGGTTCAAATCTTTGTGCCCCCAATGCCTGCACTTTCAACTTCAGACTGCTAAGTTTTTGTGATGTCTATCTCCCTCGGCCCATTCCTCAGCCCGGTTGTTTACCACAGTTCAGTTTGTCTTGCGCTTCTGGCAAGCACCAAGGGAAAGCAGCAGTCACTGACACTGCATTTCTCCCGGTGTAAGTTGATTTTGATTGACAGGGCTGTAAAGCCCTTGTCAAATATACATTTTCCTTGGTTATTTCTTCCAGGAATACTCAATTAGTTTCGAGATCTGAAAAACACAATTTCAGCGCCTGTGCTGAGGAAACAGTCCCAACTGTGAAAATCCATTTATGATAGAAGATACTCGGCTTGCATACACCAACCTGGGGAGCAAAGTGGCATTTCTTAATATATTTATTCCCAGGTTAATTTAAGTATGCTTTTCAGTCTTTAGATTGAAACGGATCTTGTCCTCCATCCTGCACATATTCCTGTCTCAGAAACTGAAATTATAATTCAGTTAAAATGCCACAACACTGAATTATAACACAGTTACAGAGATAAATGAGAGAGTAAGAGACTTGGACAAGGAAAAAATGATGTGAATTTAAATAAGATGGAGAAGCAAGGAGGCAAGAGAGAATACACCAGAGCTCCTCCAGATGGCAAAATCTGCAGGGGAGACCCCTTGAATGGCATGATACGCTAAGGGCTGCGGGCAGGAAAGCCTTCCAGGCTCAGTAGCCCCTGAGATGGCAGCTCAATAAGGCATTTCCCTATTCAGCAGCCATTTTAGATAATCGCCTCCCTTGGATAGTTATTTGTTGCTACTTCTGCATCTCTTTCTTTTTCATTACTCTGCCTCCTTCCTTTTGTTTCCTTGCCTCAGACTGGCCCTGTCACTTCAAATTTCATGTTTCCTTTCCGTTTCAGCCATTGCCGTCTTCTCCCGCGCTCTTCTCCAATCCTTTCCCCTACTTCTGTTACTTGTTCTTTCTCTCCCTATTTGTCACTCTCTTTCCATTCCTCCCAGCCCACCATCGTTGAAGGAGACAATCCCCCCCCCCCGCCTCCCTTCCCTTGCAAGCCAGGCCGTGGTCTGGCATCAGAAACCCTTCCTCGCTCCTGGATCGAGAACTGAGGCGTTTGGGCTTTGGCACCTCCGCGCTGCTCACAGCTGGGACCGAGAACAGATGTCACTTCCGCTGCCAGCTGCAGGCAGATGAGCAGCAGCTGCCCGAAGGGACAGACCTCCTGCATGGCAGCTGCTGGGCTGACACTGAATGCCGCTTATTAGCTGGAGTCAAGCTGCAAGGCGAGCCGTCCCGCTGAAGGGGAAATAATCCGCTCCAAGGTCAGGCCCCCGCCCCCCCTTCCCCCGCTTCAGTAGCCTAACTTGGGTTTGTAAAGTCAGCACCTAGTCAAGGAGCCAGATTTGCAAATCTATCAGAATCGCAGCAACAAAAAGCGAAAGAAAACAAAAGCCAAATCCAGGTACGCCTTGCAGTCCTGGTGACTGGAAAAAGTGTGTTTTCACTTACTAACCAGTGGCTTTGCCAGGAGTTGCTCAGAGACAAAAACCAAGGAACCCCACGATGCTGTGTTAAGCAGTTCCTTTCCACAGCAGAGACACAGCCTGACTGAAGCCCCATGGAAGTCAATGGGACTGAAAGTTCCTTGCAGTGCGCTCAAGAATGCGTGGCATCTCCTCCCTCCGGCCATCTTCAGCTAACTCACACATAACCATGCTGGTTATGCTGGGGTTTTATTATTATTATTATTATTATTATTGTGCTGCAGTTTTAACTGTGTATTTATGCTGTGCTCAACTCCCTTGCCATTTGGTGGGGGAACATTATGGTCTTAATTAATGCCAACTATGTTTTGGAGTTGTGACTCCAGCTTAAGCACCCACAGGCCTATGGTACATGGGGTTATAGGGGCACTTCTAAAGGGCAATTCAGAGTTTAAAATCTCTCTTTGAAGACTCACTCTGAATCCAGTGGCAGCACAGTAAGCCTAAAAGGATGATTTTGTGCTTGGTTTAAGCTACTCTGCAGGGCTAGAAAAAAGTCTCGGCGTCTTCTGGACACTGTGTTTTGTCCCTCTCTCCTGTATGCTAGCATTGAGGGTTGTGCTGCTGTGTAGCAAGTCAGTTGAGGAAGCTGAAAAGTTGTTATCTGGCTGGAAACTAACCCTGCAAGAAGTGATTAGCTTTCACCAGAGTCACCAGGTGGGACGACTTTGGGAGAGGACGTACGTCATGATTCCTGTTGCAAAGGGATGTGCCGGGGGCACGTAGGGCCGCAGTAATATAGGCATAGATCAGCCTAAACTGCTGCTCGGCTGCACCGTGGGGCACTGGTTTTTTAACTTTGCAGTCTCGGGTCCTGCCTATGTTGAGGGTGAGATGAATATTTGTTATTCTAACACTGTTATGCCCCTTCTGCAGACAAGGGCATATATGTAGGTGAAGCACAGGAGGGTCAGACACAGTATGTGGCTCCTCTGTTTGGCTGTCGTGCAGGCTCTGTAAGCAGTGAAGTAAGCCCCAGTTTTGTGTTGTGACATGCAAGCCTCTCTGAAAATGATACATCTGAAAATGCTCAGAGGTGAACTGCATTCCAGACCGGTAGGTCAGGATAAGAAAAGGAAGGAAGGAAACAAGGTGTCTCTCACCCCTTCTGGGAGTGGCTGCTTGCAGCAGATCAAAGAAGTACTCTTATGATGGATATTTCAAGAAAAGCTGCAAAATGCCTTGAGTGCACAGCACAAAAGGCATATTACTTCTCCTTGTTGGTTTTTATTTTTTTTTTTCCTTCTTCTTCTTTAAAGCAACTGGCTTCACTGACTTTGGTATTTAATCCTGCTTTCCATTGTGCACCTTTGTGTAGGCAGCTCCACAGAAACAGAAGGTGCAGGATTTGTCCAAAGCTTTGCTACACCACAGCATGGTTACTTAGGGTTACTTAGTGTAAGAACGGGCATTACAGTGGCAGCAATGCACCCTCTGGTGGTGTCCATCAATATTTTATCAAAAATCTTCCCCAAGTTAACTAAAGACAAGCACTGCCGATGGTAGAGGAAGAGCCAATATTTTGCTCTCCATCTTTGCTGACTCCCAGCAGTGATAACCTGAGGTACTGAGATGGGCTGAAAAAACAGAGAGCATGGTGGGCTCTACAGCCATCGGCCCCACATCAGCCCCAATGACTACAAAGTGAATAACAAAGATGCGACTAGCTTAAAGAGGAGGCTGGAAAACACGCTTGGCATGTGAGTTAATGGAAAAATGGGGATTCATGCTAATCAGGTTGTGTGGGTGGAGGATGGCAAAGCGTTTGTTATCAGCTGGGACTGCTCCTGCCAACACGTACCTGCCTCAGGCTGGATTCTTGGTGGTAGTTTTTGCAGACCTTTTTCATCCCTCTGAAAACACACCTTGAGTAAGATTTGTTTCAGTTTTCTGGAAAACTGTAAAATACAGCCCAAATGGGCAAGTTCTGGACAATTCTGTGTTCAAATTATGAATCAACTGCTTTTTTGAATGATAATTTATACTTTAGTGAAAATCTCAACTTTTCCTTTTTATTATAATTTTTTTGAATCTTAAGCTCAATTTGATGAAAGCCTTATAAGCTTTAGAAGATAGCTGCACTGCACTGTGATGGATGTGGTCAGTGACTCTAGTGAGCATTAATGAATGGCTGGGAGTTTCCAGAGTGGCATTAAGCAGGAAACAGGTAAATGTCAGCTCATCCAACATTAGCAGTCTTGTATGCAAATTAAAAAAAAAGTGATTTTGAGTGTGAAGTAAAATAGGAAATAAAATCTCAGTAAAAAGTGACGTCCATTAGATTCAGTGAATATAACAGAATGATTTCTAGTCCATGATTATCATAAAGAAATATCCTCTAGAATGAATCTGATAATTTATGTTCTTTAGGTTTGTATTTTCCCCCAAGAAAGCAATCAGATGGATCCTCAGAGGATCTTGCAGGACTAAAATGCAATATTATAAATGCTCAGTGTGGAAGAAATCAAACTTGTAGAAAATTATGTTGCAAGTAATAATGCCTCCTAAGTAAAACACTGTGCTACTCAGTAGCTCTTTCATGCCCTCTGCAGTTAAAATGCTGTTTTGTGTCTGTGCAGTCAAATTGTGTTTTTCCTGGTTATGGGATGTAGTACCTAGGGTTAATGAAAAACTGTAGAGCAGTAAACACTGTTGGAAATTTTTTTGCATTGCCTGTAGGCTAGGTTGTGGCTTTTATTACTCACTCACGTCTAGCAAGCATTAACGGTAAAGCAGATGATCCTGTGCTTTCACAGCGGTACTGCTTATAGCAAGAGTTGAGAGCACAGAAGTAAACAGAGGTGCACTCTGGTATGAGATCTTTGCTGGTGCACACTAGGTTTCACTACATGTATGCAACTATCTCTACACCGGTTTGGATATTCCTGCATATTTGCTGTCAGGTAGAAGTTATGTACAGACGACTGCATGAACTACTTCAAAACAATAGTGAGTCTCATAACTACATGTAACTTTTTTTTGCATCACTTTCAGAGAGTGCTTATCACATTTATGCATAGAAACATATGAAGCAATTCATCCTACTCAAAACAGTTATAAAAACAGATGGAAAAAAGTGTCTCATTTCAATTGATTGTACCTCGATTATGTTCAACTAATTTAAAATAGATGTGTAACTTTTGAACATATAAAATTGTATATAGAGAATGATACCCCTTTTGTTTACATTTGAAGACAAATGTGCAAGAGTGCATAAAAAATTTCATTGGATGAAAGAAGAAATGGTCACTCAGATGAGAATAAGGACTGTAAATAGCTTTCTTGTAGGTCCTACTCTGGCAAAGCATTTTAGCATATATGTAAAAAAGCATGCAATATTCATTATCGATGGAGATGCCTCATGTGCATGAAAATGAAAGTTTTATAGGAAGGTAGTCTGAGGAATATGTTCTTCCTTATTTCTACAGGGCCAAAGAAGGTCAGTCCTGAAGTACTGAAGAAAAATATCAGGCTTAAAGTTCCAAAGAAAAGGACTCTTGGGGAGGAAAGAACAAGTATGATCTAATTAAGCCAAAGAATTAATAACAACAATAACAACAGCAGTAATAATAATAATCATAATAAAACTAATTAGAGGAAGCAAAAAAGTCAGCAGTGCTGAGAGGATGATCTGCGGTTTAAAACATCAAAGATGTCTTATTTTTTCTACCAATAACATTTTTGAAGAGTGACTGCTTGTTACTGATTCTGGCATGGACTACCAGCATGGACTAGAACAGGTAATTTCTTGCCTGTGCCCTCAGGTTCTCTGCATATATATGTGTAATTGAAACAATAACACCTCCTGTAAACTCTCTGGGCTCTGGCTGTCACTGTCGTGTATGTTCATTGGTACGTACAACACTTGGACTCAGATGCTAGTCTAATGAAAGTATTTCTGAATAAACTAATATATCACTATAAATTGAATGCATTATTTCGGGGTTCTGATCTTGACTGAGACATTAATGTGCCAGCCACTTTTGAAACAGTGCCTCTTCTCCAAGGAACTTCATAGCCTAAATAAACAACACAAGGAGTGAGGCTGGACACAGGTGCTGGAAAGAGACCAGAGAAGGCCAAGAATCCGGTGACTACTTGAGGAAAAACAAGATCCCAGGACGGTGAAGCCAGCGCTAGATCGCAGAGACCCCTCAGGCCCCCACTGTATCTCGCTGCTCTGTTTTCTCCCCATAAAAAAGCAAAGTGCATATGGTGCACATGGTGCCATGTTTAAAGCACAGACTGGAGAGTCAGGAGAGCTGGGCGCTAGTCCCGCTCAGGGAAAGATGAGCGCTGGCAGGTTAGTAAATATCACTATGCTTTAGCGTCTCCCTCCATGTGATAGGAATAATGGCTACTTCACAGCAGTATTTGTTACAGTGATTGTATTCATATTTATGAAGTCCTTTGTAAATTGAAAACCGTAAAAGCTTAAATGTGCTGTCTTCTAAAATTTATTACTGCTGAGATGATACTTTAGTGCTGAAAACAACTCTGTGTATCAGGGAACCCTTGATTAACCAGTTGAACCATGGAAATCGCTCTTTGCCTGCATTCATTTTTAAGTGGCTCTAGAGATAATAGGTAGTATTACTCATGTACCTGAAATATAGGCAAGGACCTTGGACCGCAGAATTTATCAGTGTATTAAAATTATCCAGCCATGTTTCTCATTTGATTTTGCGCAGTAGATTTACGAATACTCATCCCTGTTTATGTTCTGCATCAGCAACGTGAATTGAGCTGAAATCCCTCTTGGACAGACCTGGGATTGTCGCTCATACTGATAATTACACTGTTAAGAACCGTGGTTTTTGGAAAGCATTTAATAGAGGAAACTGGACTTCCAACTTGTGTGTTCAGTGCTAGGGGAGCAAGGCCGGTCAGGGTGTGCGTAACCCTGCCAGGCCTGGACTGTGCCCCCCAAATGGAGGCTCGGGCCTGCTGGAGGCCAGCTCACTCCCCGCCTGAGGAGAGGGCTGGGGGACAGGCTCCCCCCGCTCTCTGCCTGGCAGCCATTTCCAGGCCGAGCCTCCTTCTTGGTCCCCACATGGGCTACGCTGCAGGTACATTATACCCACGGCCCGATCCTGACCCCGGCTCGGCCCATCCCCAGGAAGGTGCCGCAGCCCGGCCTAGCAGACCACTGGCTGGGATGGTAGCCGAGCTCAGGACCATGCTCCCCCAAGGGACCCTCAGCGGGGAACAGTCCCCACATCCCTCTTCACCGCTGCCTGCTCTCTGCCCGGGGGCGAGACTGACGTTTGGTAGGACAAGGAGGAGAAAACCCTTGGGAATCTTCCACCTGAATGAATTTTTGGGAAGCAAACACAATGTCTACAAAGTTGAAACAATCCATGGAACCAAATATTAATATTGAGGGTGTTTTAGCTGACTTAAAACACATGGGCTTAAATCAATTCACCAAAGCCAGTGCCTTGCATTTCTTTATTGCTATGTTGACTTCAGAGGAGGGCAGCTCAGACCCTCATCCCCATTCCCCCAGCTGTCCTCTGGCCAAGTGCCTGAAGGACGCCATCCTCCACAATGCAGCGCAGACTTTCTCTAAGCAAGCTGCGAGCGAAGGGTGGAAGTCAGACAACTCTGGAGCCTTTGTGAAAGATGTTCAGCCGGGAAGAGTACTCCATAGGCAAGAAGTGGCATTAAATGGCCAGATATTCCTCCCATAAGGCAATATGCTGTTACAGGGAAATGCAGTTTGATAGCAGTTTAAGATAAAGCATTTGAAACCAGATGCATTTAGATGCTGAACTACGTTTTACTTTGAAAAGACTTATACAGGTGTTTCAAAATTTCCTTTTTTTCCTCACTATTCATACCAAGAAAAAATGCAAGTGTCACTTTTTGGCTTTGATTTACGTGGAAGATATTAAAATGTTAGAATTCATGGAGGGATAAAAAAAAGAAGTCATCTGTGTCCCTCAGCTGTTACCACAGAGCAGTAGCGAGAGGTCATGACGGAGAGGTGTACTCGGGGGCAGTGGCACAGGAGCAGGAGGCTCTACCCCAAGGCACGCAGAAAGGGAGAGAAGGAGAAAACAGGATCCCTGGAAGCACCCGAGAGAGAGCCATAAAGAAATGGGGTGAAACTCTGAAATACTGAGCAAGAGGACAGAAAGAAAGCGATGACGGGATTAAGGTTGTTCCTGTGATAAACGTACAGTGTTACTCCTTAACAGCCTTTTCAGCGGGACACTCCTCTGACTAACATGCCGGTGAGTAGTGGGGTAACTGCAGGGGACAGAAAGTAAAGATGCCCTGAAAGCAGGCGAGAATGAGGAGGGGGCGAGGGGCGGAGGAGCCGCGGCAGGGCGGCGGGGCGGCTGCTGCCGGGCGGGCTCGCCCTGCAGAGGGAGTATAACACCAGAAATGGCGGGCGGAGAGCGGCTCGCCGCGGCAGGCCGCTGGGCTGCGGGGGACTCCTGCGGGTGCTCGACAGCATGTGACCTCTTAGTCGGTGCTTCCATTTGTAAAGCACACCTTTTCATCTATTGAACTATTTAGCAACTTAACCCTATTAGGTATGATATATATGCTGTATATGATAAAGGTTAGTTAATGGGTTTAGCTAATGTAGTTTATGATATTATGAAATGAATGCGTAGGAGGGGGGAAAAAAAGGTGGCCTCCTGGCATGTACCAAGGTTCAGGATGCAGACTTCCAGCTGAGGAACGTGAGCCTAAAATCTCTGGCCGCTGATGTAGTCAGTCAGTCCCAGGCTCACAGGTAGCTGCATGGAGCTTAAAGTGTGGCAAAACAGGTGAGTATATTGTTCAGCTAATCCTACAAGGAAGCTTTTTAAAATGACATTTATGATAATTTATTATCTTAAAAATAAAGTCATACAATCACATATTAATGGCTAGGGATAGAGCCAGCAAGGGCTGTTGATACATATTTGTTCAATACTAAAGTACTTACTCTCTGGTTCTCACTTGTCTTTTTTTAGGATGGTGTGCGCAGAAGGTGTGGGCTTTTCCCAAGTGGGTGCAGTGTAGTGTTGTGAACGACGGTCTAGAGCCAAGGCGGCTGCACTAGGTGCATAGTTTAGGGAAACAATTACCAGCTCCTCAACTGCTGCCAGGGCGAAGCAGAGATTAAGGGAGCTGCAATAGCTCCCTGTGATCTGTCTGGCAGACACTGAACGTGTGCGCACATGCACAAAGGCACGTTCAGAATTGCACCTGCACACATGTTAATTTATGGGTCCTGTGTTTAAGCCAGGGCCAGTCAGTGTTATTCTCAGTTGTCACCAGCCTCTTCGTTCTTTTGCACTGTTTGTTGCATCCGCTTGTTTTAAGCACTAGTACTAGAGGTATGGATAACAAGTGCCTCACCCCAGTTCACAGAAGATTCATAGCTCTTAATAAGTTGACTGGACTCCTTTGCTGGATGTTAGAGTTGTCTAATAACCACTTACACGTAATATGTTTGAATATCATATAGATACCGGATCCTTTTAGATACTTCATCCAGTTTAAGTGCTGACTGCTATCAGTGCAACATACGCAGAAAATATTCTGTCTGTATCAGCTTGCTGTATTCTTGATCTCTCATATTAGATTAAATACAAGTGCTGATAAATGAAAAAGACTCCCTTTCTCCACCCATTTGTGAGAACACACCACACTCTTCAGACAGGCTTTTTTCAGATTTCACACATTTTACCCAGACAGTCAGCTCTTTCCAATTATTCTGACCTTTTTGAGACATTGAGATTGAAGTTTTCCACTAGTTACTGTTAGCATTGGCTTAAACAAGTACATAATAAAACATTTAATTATCAGTGGCTCATATGTAACACTTTGCATGGGAAGATCCCCAAGTACTTTATAAACATTCATTAAATGTGACAGCAAGCAATGTGTAATAGCTAGGGAGAGCTGTTCCCATTTTGCTGAGACATCATTTCTTAGTCTCCATTTACCCACAACCTGGACAGCAAGATAACACAATTACACCTCTCCTGCAGGACAGAAGCACATACTCAAGAATTGCTACTGCCTCTGCCCCCACCTTTCCTTAAAATAATTTGCTCCTGTGACCCCCCTCTCCATAATAGCTCATTGGCTATTTTCTACGGAAGACTCTGACAGTCCAGCTGTTTTAAAGGAGTTGACTAGATGTTGCATTAAAAAAAAAACATGACTAAGTTTGGATCCCAGGTACTCCAACTAAAATCCATAGTGTCCACATTAAAGATCAGAAGGTTACTCCAGATAGAACTGGTAAAGCAGCGCACGGTATACCTATCTCTTTGTATATACTATTCATAGAAAGAGAAACCAGCTGCTGAAGTTGCGACGTCTTCCTGTACTTTCAGTCACTGACAGTCCAGTGAAGCTCCCCAGAAGTGGGCAGTTTTGACCACCTGGAGTCAAGCAAACAAATTGTTCACGGAGTGCCACTGGTCTCCACACTAACACATGGACATATTGAAAGCAACTGAGGAATCTCAGCTCTCTGGATGGAGGGCTGAAAAGGGTATCATTCAAATTAATGATTGCATATATGAGAGAAATAAATGGAAGCAAAAAGAAGACATGCCTAGATATCCCCCACAGTAACCCAGCGGTCCAGCCATACTATACAAGGTGTTGGCTTGTGGAGATTATAAACAATATCCCCCAAACAAATCAGCTTCCTGCGTATTGTACTGGGTTTGCACTTACAAGCACTACCTTCTGCAAATCTTATTAGCTCATGTGCAACACAGGTCTGACACGACTGTGTTAATTTAGTTCTTCTATTAGCCTGGCTTCTGTTCCTTGTGATGCCTCTGCAACATGTTCCTTTGTGTGGTATAGAAGGAAAAGGAGCAGAAACCAACAAACAGCTGGTTGCACAACCCTGAAAAGCCTGGAGGGAGTCCTCACAGGGAGGTAACTTAGGAGGACATTGATGGGGTGAATAACTGTTCTTTTTCTCCTTAGGAAAAGAGGGTCAATCTATTCCTTGTTGTCATGGTTTAACCCCAGCCGGCAACTAAGCACCACACAGCCGCTCGCTCACTGCCCCCCCACCCCTGGGATGGGGGAGAGAATCAGGAAAAAAAAAAACTCGTGAGTTGAGATAAAGACAGTTTAATAGGACAGAAAGGAATGAAAAACAATGATAATGATAATAATAATATGACAATAGTAATACTAAAAGAATTAAACTATACAAAGCAAGTGGTGCACAATGCAATTGCTCACCACTCGTTGACCGATGCCCAGTTAGTTCCCGAGCCGCGATCCCCCCTCCCAGCCAGCTCACCCAGTTTATATACTGGGCATGATGTCATATGGTATGGAATAGCTCTTTGGCCAGTTTGGGTCAGCTGTCCTGGCTGTGTCCCCTCCCAGCTTCTTGTGCCCCTCCAGCCTTCTTGCTGGCTGGGCATGAGAAGCTGAAAAATCCTTGACTTAGTATAAACACTACTTAGCAACAACTAAAAACATCAGTGTGTTATCAACATTATTTTCCTACTAAATCCAAAACACTGCACTATACCAGCTACTAGGAAGAAAATTAACTCTGTCCTAGCCGAAACCAGGACACTTGTAAATGTACGAAATTGTTTTGAGAGAAGTATTGATTCCTGCACCAGTTTCTCCTCTTTGGAACAGTCCAAAACCCTTGAATTTTGGCCAGTTTCTCAGGTCCAAAAGGATAACAAGAGCAGAAGTTTTGAAAAATAGTCCAAGATACTTTATCAGTTTTCTCCTGAGGGATGGAGACCGAGAAACTATATAGCTCACTAATGGCTAGTAAAAACATTGGACTCTTGTCTTCTGAAGTGGAACAAGATTGAAGTCTCACGTACAAGCTGTGGTAATCTCCAAGCAGGTTACTGTAAGAAGAGCAAAAGTCTTAAGATAAAGGCTTATGGGTTGCTTTGGTTGACTTACCACGCTGTAGAGATTTCCATACTTTAGAGGTCTGTGCACAGTTCAGGGGTAAAAACTAACAGTAGCTTCAGGGATATGTATCAGGGACGAAGAGAACAGAGAGCCCACTACCAGCACTTACCACCACACACACTTCTCAGAATGGTGAAAGCTTTCTAGCAACTCCTGGTCAGCTGCTCTCATTGCCAGAGTGTGCCTCAGCTGCATGTCCTGCTGGCCAAACTCCCCTCTGCTACACCAGCTGCAAAGTCCCTCTTCCCTTCATAAGCAGCTATTGTCAGTCTCAAATCCATCCTCTCCAGCCCCATACTTTGATGAGCTTCAGGTGTGCTTTTCCATGCGAGGACTCTTTTCTACCCCTGATTACCTTTTTCTGATCTTCTTTGAATTGAAAAATCTCATTGACCCCAGTTTCCACAGAAGACCAGAAACCTCCCCTGGAAACTCCCTCTTCTATTCCTAGAACAATACTCTCTGCACCCTTAATTTTTTTCCTCCCCTGCTCTATAATATCAGAGATAAATGTTTTCTTCTCATTTTTATATAGTCCTCTTCCACCTGCTGCAGCTTACTTACCAACTGCATGTGGAAAGGGCCCTCAATTACATGGTGCCCTGAGCTGCTGGGCTGCTTTACTGTCGAGACAAGTCCATTCTGATTGTTAAGTAAATTTACAGATACATCAATAGGTGCTGTGATAATTGAAGAAATATTTGAATTTAGAGCCAAATCCTAGTAAAAAGATATATGCACAAAGATTGCATACATTATATATAGTATGCACTTATCTATCTATCTATAAAATGTATGTTGTGTGGGTGCAAATATATGCATATATGTATTTGTTTTCATTTTAATATCTATATTATATGCCTAGGAGAAACACGTGTAAACAATATGCAGTTTGGGGAGTGAGAATAAAACCTATTAACATTTAAGACGTTAATGTTTAAAACCAGACTGCAGGTGAGTAATAAAAGAGGCACCTTCATCAGACATGTTCACAAATATAATGATAACCTAAGTCTGATTAAGCCAGATGTCGAACATGAAGGAGCAGGCAGGAAGGTTCAGGAGGCTGAGAATAAACATGAAGAGACCAGGATCTGAAAGGCCATGAAGAGTGAACTATGTTGAAAATGAGATAGTTAAACCTGAGTTACGCTGAATGAGCTCCAGTTTCTTATTTGAATGCTTTGTGGGTGGACCAACACAAAATGTTTACTCTCCAGACTTGGCAGGCTGTTATCTTTCACCTAACGACAACTTGCTGAGGCAATTAAAAACTGTACTGACAACACTGAGCAGACAAAGTCGGCAAACATTTTTTCCCCAGTAGTAGTTTTTTTTCTCTCACCAGTCCATAATGCTGTCATAGTATTTGCGAAATGAGGAGGTGTGTGGTGTGGTATGGCACAGTACTGTATTACTGAGTCCTTTTCTTACGTTTTGTGAGATCTAGAAAGCCATATGCCAGGTAGAGTAGAGGATAGCTGCCATGGCTTATTGCATGGCTCTGAAGAGCTCTGCCTTTATACCACCATGTGTGCTGTAACAGCCTGTATTTCATGCAGGACTCTATGCACTGCACTGTGTCTTCCTCTATATCCCTTTCCATTTCTTTACATGACCCTATAAAATGGCTAAGATTTGAATTATTATTAAATGTATTATAGCAGAACTACAAAGTATAGAATATTTTGATTTCATGAAGCTTTATTTGCCTGGTTAGGGGCTTTCTACTGTACCTAAATGGGGGACCCAATCCAAAAACCGACCTGAGCCAGCAGGAAGACTCTTCAGGTCTTCAAAGGGCAGTAGATCTGTTCACAAGGTGGGTGAGATGATTAGCCTCAAATTCAGTCGGTTGTTTTGGTTTTTTTTATAGGCAACCACTGGTTTTCTGTTGTCCTGTCTTACAATGAGGAAAAGTATTGTCATGTAGGACAAAGTGCCTTGCTCAGCTGATAAGGAAAGTTTCAAAGAAGGAATCCTTTCTGTTCAGACCAACTCCGTATTTCTCATGTACGCTTCCAAATGATTCTTTGCCCCCATCCTCCCCCACAAGTTTGGTTTGCAGAAAGTACTGCAGACCCCTGCTAGCTCAGGCGGTGTGAGCGGATCTGCCCAGCCTGGCTGTGGCAGGAGCCATGTCGCTGCCACATGATGCCGTGGTCACTAACGAGGGAACCGCACTCCTGAGAGATTTGAGCTTTTGGGGAACAGAGGAGAAGGCTGAGCATCAGTGGGGACCCAGAAAGGCAGGAAGAAAACCAGAAAATACTGAAAACCTCTGAATGAACTTAACCAAACTTCAAAATGGGTTCATTTCAAATGGTTGGCTCTGAGTCATCTAGTTTATCACCTAAATGGCTTCACCTCATTGTTAGTTATTACCCTGTCACCGTGATTTAGATAATGAATGAAAAATTTTTTTTTCAGCATTTGTCTTAATGCTCCTGTACCATTTCAACTAGCTATTTACTAAATCATCTTTTTATACACAATAATTGATCAAGATAGGATCTGCATTTGAAACAATGGGAGAGCTTTTTATATTACTTAAATAGTGTTATTTTGCAAGTATGATTTCCTTAGACACATCCTGCCTTATTCTGAACCTAATCTAAGATCTGACTGAAAACATTTAATCCCCCTCCCCAGCCATCTCCAACTGCCAAACTGAAAAGCCTTCCCCAGGGTTTAGGAGTTCAGCTTTTTTATATGCCACTAATTAATCACAGTGATTAGTTAATAAACAGCTCCATTCACTGCTTGCTTTTCTGCCCTGTGTCTAGTCCACTCATTTCTATGAGAAATTATCGAATGGAATGGTCTATCAAAAACTGTCAATTGAAGAAAGCTGGTTCACTGACTCAAAAAAGCTGAACACCAAAGGCCTTGCATTTCCCAAACCCCGAGCAGCGGAAAGTCAAGGTTGAAAGCCACTGGCTTCACAGGTTTGTGCATCAGGGCTTACTCCCAGCTGGCTGGAAGCCCTCGAGTCCTGGCTGTTAGTCCTGCTCTTTGCACCTGGTGCCCCTGGAGCTGGTACTTGGAGCCTGGAAGCGCTGGGCTCAGACAAAGCCCTCCGTGGGACTGAAAGCTGGTTGGTTCAGGAATTCCTGCCAGGTTGCAGCTTCGTGCAGGGAAGCCCAGAAAGTACCAGTTAAACAAGAGACTTTCCCTGGAATACCTGGTCTGAGACCCAATGAGCCAGCACAGCTGTTAGTGAAAGTGATGTTTTTCTCAGTTTCATAGTTGCTAAAATAACAGCTTGAGCCAAAGGAGTAATTTCTTTAGGATACACCCTCTGTCATTGTTTCTAATGCAATTTTTTGTAAGGTCTGACTCGAGAAATTTGAAAAAAACAAAAAAAATTCATTTGTATTTGATTTGAATCCAAGTTCTTGAAAAGTCCTGTAAAGGCAGAATCTTGGTTTTTGGCCATTTCTTTGCTGGGTGGTAGGCAATAATCAAATTAATGATTTCATATTAGTTAAAAATCATCTTGAACCGAATCAGCACAATTACAAGCAGATGGATAAACAAGAATAATAGGAACTCACAATATAACCAACAGCTAGCTATTTTAAAACACCTCTGGAAAAAGAAAAACAAACCAAAACATTTTTAGGGTGGTTTCAATGGGGCAGCGTGATTGCATTAGCTAGAGGCTGTGAGATCCACCCCATCAGTGACCCTACTGCAGGGGCTCAGTTGCCCAACAGCTTCCAGGGCAATCACAGAAACAGAACCCTGTCAAGTGGTAGCTGCAGGGGGAAGCCCTGAAAATAACTCCTGAGTTTTATAATTTGGGCTTGTTTACAAAGAAAATGGTCTCCCCAGGCAGTAAAAAAACCTCTGCCTCAAAAAGTGGTAGACTCTGCCCCTGCTTAAAATAAAGTTTCACTGAGTTGTCCAGGGCTATGGATGGGTGGCTGAGACATTCCCAGAATGTTCCCAGGAACCAAGGCCAACAAGCACAGAGCAGCCAGCTCAGCTCTAGTAAACATTCTTAACCTTCAAAACTGGGTGGCTGCTTGCAAATTGCCTATTGAGAATGGTTCTGGAAATCCCCTGCTTCTGATTTGTGCCTGGGAGTGGTTTGAAGGGGTAGTTGGCAGCAGCCTTAAGGGTACTAGGGGCTTGCCTAGCTGTTTAACACCATAGATGATCATAATCCAGTGCCCAGGAATGTTCCCAGGCCCTGTTCAATTCACCAGGATAGATGTAGACTGAGAAGAAAATTAAAATGAAATATTGGGTTTGTTGAGAATGGAACTGTCACATTTCCTACTTTACAGGACATCCATTACAGAGATGGATTAAACCAGTGTGATACTATTTGTCTGGTTGCAGAACTAACTGCTAAACTCACAGAGGGATCCTTTTAGCAGCACTGATAGTACTGTGGAAAATCAACTTGTATTCAGGATAGATCCAGCACTGTGCAGTCGCAATCTTAATTTTGCCATCATCAGGAAAGAACGAAATTCATCTGCAGCAGACTCTTTCATGTGACCTATGGACCATATGAGTTGGGTTTCACTGGTGATAATGGCCCAAACTGGGAAGCATCTGTTAATTTTTCCTCTTACTTTGTACATCTGTTATCAGTCCCTGGTGTGATTTGATTTTTGGAAGCTGGATTTCCTTGCACACATACCATAAGGCTCACTTCAATCTCCTTTATACAGTTTACTATAAAACCCTTGATTAATGCACTGAGGGCCGAATCTGAAGAGAGATGATCAGTCCAGACTGCTGCTGGTTTACACCAGCTGAAAACAAAGCTTTTAGACAATACATAGAAAGTCGAAGACTAAGACATCTATTTTAAAGATTAGCTGTTAGCTTCAGCAACAGAAAGTACAATCACTTCCACAACCCTCGTGTGTAATTTTGTCTGGGTGGGTGAAAGGGAATGAGAGTACAATTGTTTCACCTCTTCTAATTCTTAATGATCCTCCCTTCCCCTAGTCGACCTACGCAGAGACATTTACAGCCATCAAACATATAGACTGCCAGACCTAGGTGTGTTGCACTGTGCCTCCAGGGATCCTAACCAGATGGTATTTTAGGAGAGGACACAGTTCATTTCAGAGCAATCCGAATGAGCAGCTTTCTTTTCTTTATTACACCACTGCATTTGGCGGCAATCCACCAGAGGCAGATTCTCTGCTCTCTAAGGAATGATCTGCCCACTCTGTCCATTTAACAGGACATTCAGCTCAGAAAATCCAGTTGCTGATCACACATGTGGAGCAGATGTGCGAGCATGCGTAGCAAAATAAAAAATAAAAAATCCCAGCAGTGTACTGGGAGAAATGTAGCGTAACTACTGAAAAACAGTGACACAAAAGCTCTGATTCTGAAACAGTGGTTATTGTTGTTGTAAGGAGGATTTTTCTTATTACTCTTTCTTAGGGAGAAAAAAAAAGCGTAATAAATCCTTTATTATTTTTCTCTTTGGAGGTCAGGGAGGATTATTCATGTTATACTAATGTGGCTTCTTTGTTCGTTTTCACAGACTTCTCCTTACAAAGATATGATTCTAACTATTTTGACCAGACTGTCTTGGGGCCCTACCTCTCAGGAACTGAGTGCTGGAAAACTTCCACTGGAAAAAAAAACACACCCTTTTAAAAGAGAGGATATCAGAAGTATACATCTTTTATCCATGCCCCACACACTTGCATGTAAAGGGAGAGCACCAGCTGTTTTTCTCATGGTGAATAAGGGTTACTTGGGGAAATCTGACTTCCTGTTTTTACATGGACAGCTACATTGTTGCATAGCCAGTTAATTTTGGTTAGGTCAATAGAGCAAGTTTAATTATTGGAACTTTCCTTATTCACTCAAGCTTCATACTGTACAGAAGAAAGAGGGATTACTAGGAAGTCAAAACTGTGTACAGAAGCTGAAAAGCTCATCTTAATTGCATGGCCCCTTCTCAAACATGCAAAACATTTAGGGGGGATGGGATTTGCTGAATAGTGCAATTTGGACTGCAGACTAAATTTCTTAGTTCAAAATATACTGAATAAAAACCTTATAGAGATTTTTCTTTTAGAATATGAAAAAAAAACCCCAAACCCCAAAATTACGTATGTAAGGCACTGGGAGCAGCATAACTGCTCCTACAGATATGGTGGGAAAATGGTCCATTTTTCCACAACAGCCCAACTCAAAACAACAAAAGCCTGAGCCGTGTCAAATAGAGAGAGTGATCCCATTCAGTTACAGGCGGTACTATGAAAAACACACCTCTCAAGTTGTGACTCTCACAACCAGGACAACTGGTGATGGTGAAGCAAAATAGCAACTAGTCCCAGGTAAAATCCCCTAAGAAACCAGGAGCATTTCTTGCACTCTGTGATGTTCATTTCTAATTTACTTTAACTAGAACACTTAGATTTTATTTTGTTATTTAGTTCAATGACTGGCTAAGCCCCTTCCTCCATTTCATATGGTGTTACAAATTACGGTGGATTTCTAAATCTTGGTCTTGGTTAATGCATCAAAGGACATATGGGCTGATTTCCTTCAGTTTCTCATAATATACATGTAGCCAGCTGTATGTTATTACATAACTTTAGACTTAAAGCAACCAGATCATTCTAGATACCATGATCTATTTCTGTGTTTTTGATACAGTAATATTACAGTGGGAGAAACTCACCAGTGCTGTTATAAGGAAAGTTTGGGTTTTTTTAATTCATATCCTTGTTCTTAATAAACATCCCAAAGAAAAATATTCAACAGCAGCAGGCAGTAATAAAGAGGCAGAAAATGGCAAAACCACAGTACTGAGGAAACCTATGTGAAAACACTGGTTGTGTCTTCCTGGTTACAGAAAACAAATAGAACTGTTCAAAGCGCTTGCCAATAAGGGCCTGCCAAATAAAATATTGTTTTATGAAGTCAGGAAAAAACTAATTTTAAAGGTTATTGTAGGTTATTTGTGGTCACGTCTTGTGTTCATAAAACATGATGTCATCTTGAACCCTTCACTATTTTTATTTCAGCCCTATAGGTCTTTGTCTGAGACACTATCTCAGCAATTGTAGAAATTTAAAAGTTATTGGGAAATACTTGTGAGAGTCTGTTCTACAAATTGCATGGGAATAAAATAAATTAGATACAAGCCAACAGAGTGCAAGAACCCATCAAAGCAGCTGTATTTTAGGGGAGTTTATTTACCTAATCCAGTAATTTGGAATGACGAGATGACACCAGCAGCATTAAATTTGAAATCAGAAGGTTGCAGAATCGTTCTCCCTACTTACTTTTGTTTTGTGAACACCACAAAACTGCCCATCATGGCATCTGATTCTCTGCCCTGTCCCTGCAACACTGGGGGAATGATTACCATGGACAGTAAGGTAAACTTTTTATTTGTCACCTTCCACTTTTTTGGTGGAAGGAGTTTATTCACCTCAATGAGTGAGTCATCCCACCAGCCAATCTAATCTATCTAGAGAAGCTGCAAACTGATGGAGAAGACAGATGTTAACGAGAAGGTGATAAGGAGTTAAAGACTTTTCCTGGCTACCATTAAAGCTTTTGCCTCATTTCTTTCTCTCTCTTCTATCTAACATTCACTGACCTGTCATAATGCCAGATGGAGTACATGGGATTTTTTTTCAGAATCAGGGCTTCCTATAAATGGTTTCTCCCATTTGAAGCTACCTAATTAACAGCTGACTCAGGCCTGAACACTTCCTTGAATGCTATGGCAACTTTGAGGATTTTTCCTTTTTAGCCACTGACAGCCTCTTCTCTGATGCACTCACTGCTAAAGCAGTTTGTCAGAACAAAGAAATGCTTATGACATCTTCCTATGTCCCCCTTTAGGCTTATGTGCCTACTAATTTTTTAATTAGAATAAGAATATCCCTCTATTTCTCCTTCTTCTTGTTCCATTTAGGCTTTATGGTCGTGGGAAGTGACTTGACATGAACTAAGTCTTAAAATATGAGATTTTAAGGTAGCGGATAAATTGTTCCTTTTCTTTCTGTGGCCAAAGCCTCTGAAGCCCATGAGGTTATGCTATCCCAATGACGGCTAAAGCACCCCGCACGTGGAAGAAGCTGTGCGCTGGGGCCTGGCCCAACAGGAGCAGTTCCTTATGGCTCGGCTCCTTATGGGGATGCGAGGAGATGCATGGTGGGTGCTATGACATTCCTGTGGGATACCAGAGCATGTACGCACATGCGTCTCCCCCGGTGCAACTTCTGGCTTTATTACTCTCGCTTCTTTTCTTAAAATATGCCTGTCTTTAAATTTAAAGGCAACTCTATGTGAATCTCAGTGTCAGTGAGGAAAGATAAGGGGTTACAGCCTGGGTCACCTGCCAAAGAGCACAGGACTCCTATCCCCGTGGGAGGGAGAAGTAAAGGCAGTTTTAGCCCACTTGTGCCCCCTCTCTAGCCCAGGCTGCTGCAAGCATTGAGGCAGTCTTCAGATTTTTGCAGAATTTACGTAGCCCAGAGGCCTTGTGTGCTCTGCTGGTGACAGTGTTGCTCAACGTGCCTGAAACGCATGTGGTTTGGCTCTGCGGCCCCCACCTCCACTGGGGGCCTATTTGATGCCTGGGGTCACTGGTGACTTTTAGAGGGACAGCCAAAAGCCTTCCTCGTGGTTGCCGGAGGAAATCCTCCTTCAGTTGCATCTGGAGCTTTCAGAGGCTCTTTTCACTACTCGAGCCTTTTCCCTGCATAAAAGAGCTGCAGTCACAGGACAAATCTCACCTAATATATCTTACCTGTAAATGGCATTTTTTCTCCCAGATCAGTTTCTAATACCCTGCCGATGTTTGTTTTTCTGTTTTGCTGCCAGTTGGCATTGCTGATGCTATTTCCTTGCTGTACTATCATACTCGTGGAATGAATCTCAAGAGCACAGTTTCTATTAATGGCTTATCGTTTGTATTTTCTGGTAAGCTTTTTACTCTAACTACGGTTGACTCAGACTTCTATTCCCACTATCAATTTCACTCCACCCAGGTGTCTCCTACCACCCAGCTTGTAAATATTTTTCTTTATAGTAAGTGCTGTGGAATTCATGCTTGGGAAACCAAGAAAGGCTTTCAGACAATTTGGGCTGGTACTCAAAGATTCTTCTGTTCCTGTGGTTAATCAATAATATTCAAATGCAAAAGAGGGAAACAAACTTAGGCAGTGGTTAACATTTGTTGTGGAAATTTTTTCTGGTGTTTTCTGGTGGTAAAAATGCTTAATTTGCTCGTTTTCCTCAATAGCTAAATCCAAAATAGGGCAAAAATGTGGTGTGCTGAGCCACCATATTTGTGTGTTTCTTAAAAGAAACTTGAAGGGTCTCTAGTTACCATTTGGCTTCATCAGCTGAACTTTTTGATCTCTATCTATCTAGTAACATTCCAGCCACCCAGTCTATCGTATTTAAAGTACAATTCCTAAAGCACTGGACAACAACGTAACTCGATTCTGGATTCAGCTAACTTCTATCTTCCTCCTTATGCTGTCCCCTACATTTACAGAAGGACTTGTGGGGTTTTTTGTGGTTTTTTTTTTCTGGTTTTTTTTTCCCGTCCCCATCCCCCCCCCCGCCCCTTCTTTTTCTCTATCTGCTCATAAGCTAAAGGAGATCTGTTCTGTTTTTGAAACAGGGGAAAAAAATGAGCAGGGTTGGAGATAGTTATGCTGCATGGGTAAAGTAGAGGTAGGATGGGAAGAAAAATGGTCCAGCTGTCTAATCATTTCTCTGTAATGTGATTGGAAGAATATATTGTATAATACTAGAGCAGAAGGGGGCTGTAGCCCTTGCATTTTAATATACGCTCATGCCGTAGCTAGTAAAAATAAACCATATGGTGTTTATCATAGGAAATTGCCAATCACTATCCTGGTGTGCCTCAGAAGGTTTGCTCTTGATGATGTATTCCTGCAATGGGTACCAGTAAGAAACTAACACTGCAGAGCTCAAACAAAAAGCCTAGCATTAATGAGAAAACTAGTTCAGCCACTTCTGAGATGAATTATAAGAACTCATCTTCCATATTTCTAACTCTCTACTTTTTTGGGACAGTTCCCTGCAGGGGCTCCTCAAGGTGTAGGAAGCGTATAGCAGATATTAATTGACAGGAAAGCTAGCAGTACTTGCTACCTTTCTTTAGAGAAAGTATAGATCCCTTGGAAAAAGGTCCCAGTTTGATCCCGCCAGGAACTGGCCTCTTTGACCCCAGCCCATGGGACTTTTTCAGGATGAGTACTATTATCAAATCCACTTATGTTTAAGTCTGTCGGTCTACATCTCATAAAATACATAATGGACTTTATTCCCCACCTCACAGTATTCTGTGGGGAAAGCAATTATTCTCCTTTCTTTTCACATGGGGATATGCAGGAGCAAGGAACAAAGTAACTTGTCCCAAAGCACTGTTTTGGCAAACATAGGTCTCCCAGTCCTGTTTTACTGTCCGATGCAAGCACCCTCTCTTCCCCTTGTGGTCTACTGTACAGACTAATTCTGACCATCTTGCCAGGCTGACCTTGGAGGTCAGCTGAGGATGAAGGTTCCAACTGCTAAAGCTGAAATTTTATTGCTGGAGGCACCTGCTGCATGGTTTAACAAAAGTTGCATGGAGTAGCTGCCTGAACCTCGGATGGATACTCAGAGGGTTAGGAAGGAGAATTTCCCCAGAGCTCTCAAATTTCAGGTCTAGCCCCATACCTGCCTGTCAAGGTTGACAAGAACTCAAACTGGAGAAACTACACACTACGAGCTTTTTCTTCCACAACTGCACAAGCAACTGTGTGGTGGTCTCAGCCTTCTGAATACTCAGGGAGTAATTTGAATCAAACCCAAACAGCTATAATGCTGAAGGATATGACTGAATATTTTTTAAGAAAGCTGAATATTTCTGGAAGAAAATTGTAGGAGGCGAAGCCCCCAAAGCACAGGGCATTCTGAAGGGCAGCATTGAAGGGAGAAGATGACAGCAGAGCACTGACAGCAGCTTCCTCTGACTGAGTTGAGCTAATTTTCCACAGACGCTGAAGGGCAGTCTTGAAGAGCTTCTTTCCCAGAAAATCAGAAAGCTCTGCCAGGTTGGTGGTAGGAGGCTGGGAGATGAAGACACAACAGAAAGCTCTGCTGCCAGCTTGAGTCAGTGGCACAGAGCCAGTGAGGGGCATAAAACTGGGACATCCTGACAAAATGCATGGAACTTGCTCTGCATCAGAGCTTAACAGAGTCTCTTAAGAAAGAATACCTTGTAGTTCACAAACACAGCCCTTCACAGGCCACAATCACAAAAATGGCTGGCTGTGCATTGCCATTATGTAGCACCCTCATTGTCATACTATGCTGTGTGAAAAATGTGTAAGAAAAGTGCTCCTTGTACACATTAGGAAAGGAGAAATAACATATAGAGTCAGAATCACGGAACCAATGCATTTCTTCTAGGGAACACCAGCTAGTCCTGTGAATTTGGGCTTTTGGACTTCTTAAACCCCCTTCTGACTTCTGCTCTGGGATAGCTTGATGCATATGAAAATGGACCAGCACACAGGACATCCTGATGTAATCTTTTGCTTCACCACTGTTTTTCTGAATGATATGAAGGTAGGTCACTATCTCTCTTGATCTTCAGTTCCCACTTCCAATATAAGGTTAGCTTTTCTCTATCTCACCAAAGTGTTAGGAAGATTAAACACCATATTTAACAAAATAACACATTGGCAATAGATTGTATTCACAAAGTGAGCACATCTGATGCCTTTTGTAGTCTTCTACTAGAGGCATAATTTCATCAGGAAGGCTGAGGATACGTTAGCCACGCTGCATTTGGTGTGTAAGAGTCTGAAGGTCAGAAGCTCTCTGGCTGTGGTCCTGCTGCCATCACAGGAGACGAAGAGGCACCTTTACATCATGGGACTGGTCACGGTGGTGAGAGGAGGATGCACCTTCGCCGTGTGAAGTGACTGTTTCTACACAGCAGCACAAACCCATACATCTCTGTCTTCAAGGACGGAGTTTTGTCCAAGTCTGCCATAAACAACCATTTCACAGTGATGTTGTGAGGGCTGATGTGTACACATTGCTCCAAAGACAGATGACAAGTGCTGTTATTACTAATGAGTAGTAGCTTAAAAATTACGCATTATTTATTACGAAATCCTTCTTAAGAATATTTCATAAGTACTCAGAATGGGACAAAGGCACCCAAATGTCATTCAATTAATTTAGTTTCAGTAGCACAAAGAGGAATTTAAGTCAAGCAGATATATATATATGTGTGTGTGTATGTATTTACGTATACGTCAGATCAAAGGTGGCCTTAAAATATTCAGCAAAGAATGCTATTGCTGTTATTTGACTAAATCACTGATTTTTATACAGATGCATATATTACTGCATTTCTCTGTGCTTATTGTATGTTGAAAATTTTGTTGGTACACACTTTTCATCCCTTACTGGGATTTGCATGTGTAGCAAAGAATAAGAATACTTGATGATTCAGGGATTGATAATGGGATATTCAACCATTTTTTCTCTTTGTCACCAGTTCTAATGAACATCTGCCAAAAGGCCTTATTTGTAAATACCTTTCAGAGTCTGTGTGATGGAATCAGCCTAGTTCCTAATAGTAACCTCAAATAGAGGTCACACAGTAACAGGGTCACACAGTGTGGCAGGAGCAGAATATTTGCACATCATAAATACAGTCATGCCATAGTGGAATTTATCAAAAGATGCTACTGATTTTATAGGTAATTCATCTTGGCATATGACACTATTTGAGAATTGTTCCACTACCCTAATGTCACAAACTCTTGACACAATTTAAGGTTGCCGTAGGCTTTAGGATAGTCTCAGTAACATGTCTTAGGAAGCGAGCAATCCATTCAATTTACTTTCCATTTATTGCATATTTGTAGTCCAACACAGGCTGCTCAGTTTTAAGAGGATTTATTTGAAGATATATGTATATATTCATACATATGTGTGTGTGTCATTACTGCTATTGCTCTGAAAGTAAATGGTGTTAATCCCTAGCAAGTAACATCCTGTACAAGTGGCTTTGTAGAATTTCTGCATCTCCTTTGTTTCTCTTCGAGTTGACAGAGAATCGTGACACAAACTAGGCAAATGAGAGTTGCCATATGTGTAATGCAAGAAATACTTAGGGATTTGTAAGATTTAAGAGAATATCTACTAGTAAGAATCACATTTTTAAGTTGTCCAAAGTGTATCATCTATTTTGTTCCATTTATTATATAGCTGAACACTTAGCCTGTGGACAGATGTTCAATTTGCAGACAGCTGTGTTAGTTTAAGGTGTTACTATCCCCAGCTGTTTGCTGCCAGCATGTTACTGAAGACCCTTGTCCATATCGCTCTTCAAGGCTTTACTTTCTTGTATTTCTTGTATGGGTTTCTGAGTCTAGCTAGGGCAAGGTCATTTGGGCTAGTTCAAACCATCAGCATTCGCCATTGCTATTAAGATATGCTGGATGACATGAAGTATTGCTCCTATGGTGTTTTCTGATGGGGGGCCAGGAGCGGCAGCTTCACACTGGTGAACCCCAAGCCTTCTGGGAGCATCTTTGGTTGGCAGACCAAATCCCCCCCCAAGAAAGGCATCCATCCACAGTGTCCTACATACTATCAATTATAAATAGATTACGGATAATCATCTCCTTCATGGTTTTTCATTAGGGATGAGATCTTGGGTGTATAGGGAGCAATTCAGGTACCTAAACAAAGGTATCTAATGCCATTTCAGCTATCATCTAGGCTGTTGCAGTGTGGATGTCTTTGATATCTTAGGGTTAAGCTGGCAGTAGACACCTATTTTTAGTAATCAGACTTTTTCCTCTCAGTGTTGAATAGTTCCCACTGACAGAAGGTAATTGTTTTGTTTGGAGAGCTACTAGAAAGTTTTACACAGCACAGCCTGAACCCAGTGAGCTACAAATTCAAGGATTACTTTAATGATGTTTAAATAATTTGAAATCCTGAATTCTTTGTGAGGGAGATTCTTAAGAGAGTGCATTATAAAAAGAATGTCTCTATAGATACAATAAAATATTTCATTATTCAAAACTTTTCCTAGAGGAAGTAAAAACTCCCTCAGTCTTCCTTGGTTAGAGTCCTGGAGATCTGTTTCTCATAATGTGATATTTAGGAGCAGCAATGAAATGTCAATATTAATGTTTGTATCATTGTAATTTTACAGACAAAAAGAAAAAAAACCCACCACAAACCCCAAATTTTTTTCCGTGTCTCCTACATGACTGGGAAAGTTATATATCTGATAACAGTGTGAAACAGAAGTGTATAGTCACAACAGAAGATTCTTGAGATTGTCATAAAAAAGCAAATGGCCCCTAAATTACTGTTTTACACTTCTTGCATGAAAGATGGGTCAGGTTTTTTTGGCAAAACTCTTTGCTTCTGGACAGAGTGCTTGTTACCTTTACTGTCTGGTTTAGATGTGTAATGGTGGAATCCTTTTGTTGCACTGGAGTGTGCATCTAAAAGTTGATGAAAGAAGAGGTGTGGATTTTATATATGTATTGTTCATTGCTTTCTCTATACACAGTTTTGCTATTTGAATACAATTCAGAAAGTTGAGGGATAGTCCTTACCATTTCAAGCAAATGACTGAGTCTTAAGTAAGTGATTCCACATGCTGGTTGAGAAAGAGTCTTTATATTAGCCGTTCACTGTGCTAAACCTACAAATCATGCTTATAAGACCTTTTCTTTCTGTTTTTGACCTACCACTTTAAATTCAATGTATCTATTTTAGCTGCAATTTAAAACAAATTGTCCCACAGTCTGATGAAGACTACTTACTTTCAGTGCCAGAAAAGGGCATATGTCACAAGAAACAGCCTGCACACGTACTTCACTGTTGCTTATTTGACCGATGACCTTGATGCGAATCTCCACTGGGGGTTGAGGCTGCTTATGTCCATGTTTGGTTCAGGTTGTCTTGTTACTATTTTCTTCAACTAGGGCAAAAGTACAAAGTTCTAATTTTTGTCTCAGTGCTTCTCAGCATCATCCAAAAAGAACAATTCTGTTTTTCACAGGAGGAATCTGAGGCCAGAGCTCTCACTTACTGTACACTCATTTTTAATGTTTTACAAACACCCAACATCCAGATACCTCAGGCTGTACTAAAATAGAATGAGACTCATGAGGTACAAAGAGACTGAGGAAGCTACTGTATATGCCCATATCTGGCTATCTCTCTAAAATATCAGCAAGAAAAAAGTTGAATTAATATGTATACAATCTTTGGGTCCCACATGTTTCTCACTTCAAAGCATAACCATGAAATAATATTCTAATAAATGATAGTTATATAGTCCACTACAGAGAAGTGGGCCAAGTCTTTAAGACACATGTTCCAGCGTCCCTTCTGCTTTAGGCATCACAGGACATTGAGGGACTGAACAATTAAGCTCAACAGAACCATGGAGGAGTAAGACTGTGCTATTATGGGCTCACAGATTATGGCTGTGGACCAAGAAGAATATAATTGAGTTTTCAACATAAAGCAACTGCAAATACTTCATAAAAAGAGTTCTGTGTATTCTCCTTTCTTCTTCCTGTCCCTCTCTGCTCCCTGCCTACAGACTGTCAACACTTAAGAGTAAGTAAAAAATGATTTTTGAGTATTTATATGCAAATTGATAACTATATGACTTAAAGTTAAATTTAAAATGACTCACCTAATAACTAAGACATTTTTATTTTAGGGGCATGAGTAATGCAAACAATAGAGAAATGCAGCTCTTAATTAATTGTTTCATGTCATGAATGTCTTATCATTTGTATACCTATGGCACCTATAACTGAAGCATGAGGGCAACCAGATTAATGACGGTGTTTTATTCCAATCATAGTGAGTTCAAGTCCTTTGGACGAAAATATTCTTTTCAATATGCTAAGATAGTTTTTAAAAAAATTTCCCAGTGCCTAAATGTTCAAGAAGCTTGAGTTACATGATATTTTTCTTAATTTTTAAGTAAATCCACATTCTCCACAATCATTTAGGATGCTTTTTTATGATACTGTGTGTATGATGTTTCATACTGTGATGACAACATTAGAGACACATTCAGTGGCTTCTTAAAACTTCACCCAGACAGCAGCTGAAAATGACACATTTCACACTATTGCAAAAGGAGTTACAGAATCAGAGTGAGCTTCTTAGAGGGCCACTGACTGGACTAAAATATCTCTTTAAAAATTGCCTTCAAAGTAAGAATCTGTGGCACTTTTTTAAGGCTTTGTTTGTTGTTACTAAGGTTTTATTATAGAGGTAGAAATTCATGCAGTTTTCTTTGTTTCTTAGTGTTTACTCTGTTTCCATTTTGTTGCATACTTGTGTCATGATTCAACCCCTAGAAATAGCCATATTCTTCTGGGCTTCTAATGCTCTAACATCTTGGCTCTCACAGCAAACAAACTTATTTAGCACCCAGTTGCCCTGCCTACAAAAAACATTTCTGAAGGTTTTGTGAGTTGGAGTTGCATTAATCTGAATGATAGACTCTCCTCAGCCTGTTTAGCTTTATACCTCATTCAATAGACAGTTTAATGGATGATCCACAGCAGTACATTACATTTTTGAGCTCTGGGAATTACTCTGCACAGCCCAAGATTGGGGACTGCATTTGGTGGCTGAAATCCAAAAGCTTTTTCCTTTTTTTAAGTACCAAACATTGTCTCTTGCCAAGTGGGATCATTTTCCCATCTGTTGAAGGGTTTTCTGCCCTTGGTAACAATATTCAGTTTCTCTGGCTCCTTTAGGCTCACACTAGTATAAAATAGAAGTAACAGAAGTTAGCAGTAATGGCAGTAAGCAACTGAAGTCAAAGGCATAAGGGAATCAGACCTCTAGGTGTGAAGGACCAGGAGAGGGCCTGTCTGCATCTGGAGTGGCTTAATATAATCTCCGTTGTCTCCATCTCCTTTAAATAAGTGATGTCTCATTTAAAAATGATTGGGAGATCTTTTGCTGTGATGCTTTCTTGACTAACACGCCAGCTGTCTTTCAAAAGTTGGGAGAGGAGTATGCTATGATAGGAGCCTTTGAGAGCAGTGTTTATTTCATATCCCTAAGGACTCTTGAGTGTAAAACCTTAGTTTTCAATGTGGAGTGTGCCAGGGACACAGCATGATATGTCCATTAATACTGTCCAAAGGCACTGCCGCAGCTTGATAAGCCCTGACCTTCACAGAGCGGCAATGTGAGCGAAAGGAGAACTGGCTGTAGATGGGACAGGCTGGTGACAGCTGAGCTCGGCCAGGCACAGCTGGCTGCCCTAGAGGTGGATCGGGTTGGGACACCAGGCACACGAAGCTGACAGGCTGGGATTTGTTGAGCTGCTGAACTGAGTACTGAACTTGCCACAGCTCAGTCCTAAGAAGACTATTTTGTCTTGAGTCCGTAGAGTTTAAATCTCCACAGTGGTAGAATACGCATAGAAAAGGGCTAATGTGTATAAACATGGATATACGGAAATGTAATAGATGTATATTAGTACGTGAAATGTACAGGCTCCAAAGAAATTACTCCAGTAGTTATTCCCCAATAACTGGAAAATGTATTAAAAAAATCATTTTGTGTGGATATTTTTGTCACAACACATTTCAGAACAGCTGTTATAACACTGGGAATTTACTTCCAAAAATATATCGAAAAAAATCCCCTTCATCTGGCAGCAAATGACTTAAAAGCAGAGACTACAGTGCATAGAGGCATATTCCAAAAGCACATGATATAAAAAACTTCTGGTTATTACTGGGTTAATCAGCACTGTTCTGGAAAGTACCAAAAATTTCATGTCACCGTTTCAAAAATCACGGGGATATTTTGAACATTTCCACTGGGTCAAAGCAAAAATAACTATACATCCTTTTTAGGTGATTATATTCAGGAGACTGGTCTTGCTAGAGTGACTTAACACATCCATTATTGCAATTACAATTTAGTGATAATTACTATGTAGAATTCCAGTGTTCTATTACCGCAAGTGAGAGCCCATGGAGAAAGCCAGCGTTCGGCATCTCTAGGGCCTTGGAACAAGTGCCTGTGATTTTATAATTTCCAGACTTGTTACATTTAGTTTGGGAGAGGCTATACCTGCATTGTGTAGGTTAAAGAGCTCTCTCTTTGCTGATTAAAATGAAGCACTGTCATTGACATATCAGATCCAATACATCTAATTAACATGGAAAATATGTTTGACCTACACTGGTTAAGACAGATTACTTCCTTACACGAGTTATAAACACTTGTAGGCATTACGCCAAAACTTAAAAGCAATTTGTGTTTTATGAAAGTCTATTTAAGGTTCCCTTTCAAATAAAAAAAACCCCCAAAACAGAAAACAAACAAACCCCTCACACAACGCACGTCTTCAGAATCAGAATATCAACCCTCTGTAATCAGTATGTGACCAAATCCATTTTTGCAAACAACATTCCTTCATAAAGCATGATGACTGAACTGAAAGATAAGGCCTAAATTTCTGTTTAGAAAATTGCACAACAGTGTAAAAGGCAAATGCACTTTAATTTCCCAATACAACTTTATTTTCTGTTTTCTACTTCTAAAACGTGGCCCCATATAGGAAGAAGGGAGACAAATACTAGCCACCTAGAAAATGAAGGAAATAACGACTGATGGAGAAAGGAAGTGGAGAAGAGCTGAGGCTCTTATGGGTCAATGTGAAGGCCAAAGCTGCTTGAGTTTAGTGGAAAACTCTCAGTAAAATTCAAAGGGCTGTCAATTCAGGACAATGTCTTCTACATTGCGTCACAGTATTGTACTTTGTTTCAGTTCAGTGGAGGAAAAGAAATAAGTTACTAGCAGGCTGTATATAACCCAATTCCAGCCAAACGGTGGGCCGAGTCCTCGACATTGCTCTCTGGTTGGCATGGGCGGATTTTTAAAATAGTTTACCAAATCTGGTGATGGTCTGAACAGCCAAGAGAAATCTCTGAATTATATCAATGGATCAAGAGGCACAGCTGAGCGATACTTCTTCCCCTGCAGCACTCAGGTGCTGACATACTGCTTTGAGGCTGTAGCCATCAATGCTACAGAGACCATGACCAGTGCAGGAGTTCAGACCTGTAGCGTGTTTTAGGACTGAGAAGACACAAACATGAGGTAACAAAACCTTCCTTCTTTACATGTTTTTGTCTCTGAATGCGATCATCAAGTCAGGAGAAGCCTTGCATTTGTCCATTAAGAGGACTCAAGACATGCATACTGTAGGGATATGGTACTTCTTTAAGATACCTTTCTGGCTCTGACATTAACCAGCTTTTGAACCAAGGGAAGAGACAAAATAAACCACGTAAATGTCTGTAATTGCATTCACAATGAAAGAAATCAACCAAATACTTGATTTTTCACTTACTTTGTTTTTCCATGAGGAGCTAGGACCTAGCTGAATAGCTTCACTTTCCATCCTGTGCCTCTAGGAAGGAGGTCTGGGGAGGAGGACAGACTTGTCAGCCTATCACTCTTATCTGTGTCCTGTTTTTGCCCATACTTGAAATGACAAAGATTGGCTGTTCCAGCTAATTCCCAGCTCTTGCATGCACAGCTGCTTGTTGTTAACCAAGGTAAGGGTGGGATAGGAGGACAGCAAGCTCTGTGTTACAAAGTGTTTTGTCCAGGCTTCTCCTCTTAGCCTACCCTGATCCTAGCCCCTATCCCTTCCCTAAGACCAAGAGGGAACGGACAACTGCAGGAGGAAGAGGAAGGACTCTTCCTATCATGGCAGGTGGGGTAGAGGAATACCATACCATAAATGAAGGAGGAGAATTGAAAGAGAAATAAAAGAGCTATTGCTTTTAGTCATAGTCACCCAAAATCTGACTCTTTTCATTATGCCCTCACCTTCACCTCATGGGAGGATCTGTTTTGCTATCCATGTAAACTCTGGCCACCCCAACTGTGATGTTGATGTTCTCATTGTGGCAAAAGTCAGCCTTGCCTGGACTGATAGAGAGATCTAAGACAGCTCTGCAATAGACTTTGATTTCCAAAAAATATTGAGCTACAACACTTAGAGGGCCTTCAGGTTATCCAAAAATAACTAATCATTTTTTTTCAAATGTTGATGTGCCTTTGTTCAATGACAGATTTCTGGAGGCAAACACTACAGGATAAACTAATGAGCCATTTCTTGCAACACTTTCAGTTTGGGTTCAAACCGGAAAGCACAGATCCAAGTTCTACTGCCTTGGGGATTTTTTTCACTGTGAGGTTTGGATCCAGCCCACTATAAAGGGACACTATACATGCAAAATTTTGAGATTGCTGTAGGTTTGGACTCTATCCACTGTCAAAGTTCAGAAGGGTTTGTCTGGGTATTTTGACATGGGCCTATCTCAATTTTAGTTTTGGAAACAAAAAACCCCAAATACACATACGAAAGAAAATCCCTTTGCAAATACGCAACTTACCTATCATATGCAGAAACCATTTCAGGACTCTCAGCCCTCCAGGTAGTTACTCATGCACTGACACCCATTGTTTTCAGTGGGCTCCATGTGTGAATAATTATGCATCTGGGAACAACCATTTGCAGGATCAGGCTGTTGCAAAATAATATGCTGATGAAAACTTAAAAGGTAGCTGTAACACTTGATTGGATTGGTGTAGACTGTTAGCAAAGAGGCTGTCTGGATGCAAGCTATTGTCACTGCCATTTTAAGAAGCATTTTTTAAAGTTACATTTCTCTGCCCTTGGTTTCCAGGGCATCTCCTGCTCCCCCTTCTTGGAGGAGACAGCTTGCAAATGCATGTTAACAAATTCAAATGCTACAAATGAATTTTACAGTCTTCAGTGCTGGTTATTCTCACCTCATGAATCCAGAAGTGTCTATGAATTTGAAGGATTGTTTTGGGGGGATGATCTCATCTCCCAGCTTTACATATTCTCTAGTTTCGTTTTCCCCTGCAACTCCTTCCATGCATTCAGCTAGCAAGCTAGACTTTCCAGAAAAGGACAAACTACTATCGCTTTTCTTCCTCTTCCTTTCTTTATGTTTGCTGCTTGTGTTCATCATCTCGCTGTGGGGCAATAGCTAGCTTTTGTCCAGGGATAGTAGTTATTTCTTATGTTTTTAATATTTTATGTACTTTTTATGTTCTTAAGAGCAGAATTTTACTATTCCACGGATCAAATAAATCCCAGGCTTTCAAAAATGATACAATGGAAGCTTCAGCTTCACAAGCACAGCTGCAAATGAGGCTTTAATTGCCAGCTTAGGAAAAGGGCTGAAACTGTCTAGCCAGTGAAAATGCAGTAAATTTGAGAGGTCAGAGTGATAGAGAGCATGCCTGTCTTCCACAGAGTATAGCATATAAGGCTAGGAAGCACTCCCATGAAGCATAGTGTATGTGATGTGTGACTAAACATGTTTCCATTTTTATTGCAGAGATAATGAAAAGTGAAACAATACTTCTTCCTTTTTTTATTAAGTCCTTTGCTGGTGAGTGTTTTACCATCTTTAAACTCCTTATTTTGTGTATTTTTTTGTTTTCCAAAAGTGCAAAGAGAAATTTTTTTAAATGGTTTGTGTTGTTTCAAACATTTTTTTTTTGTCTGCGTGAAGCTCAAGAAAACTTTGCAGGTGTCAGGAACTAGTTCTGGAAGTTCAAAACAGTTGATCAATCAATTATAAAAGACCTTAACGAGAGTTGCAAAAAAACTCCTCAAAACTTCCCTATAGCCCAAATTTCATATTCCTATTTCAAAGCACGAATGTCAAAGAGATTCTCAACAAGAGTTCATCAGGCCTTATTTCACAGGAACAAAACAACATTTTTCCTCCCAAGAGCTTTTCTTGGAAAGAAACACAGTATTTTGTTAGTTTGAAAAAAAACCCAAAAATGGGTCATAGGAAAACAGAAAAAATGGAAAATTACAGCCCCAAATGGTTAAAGATTTACAAGCCTACAAGCAGCTGGCAAGAGGGTCAGATGCTGGGGTATGTTATTGCAGTTTCAATAATAGGTGGTATTATTAGCTCAGCCTGTAACTGGTATTCTTATGGGATGTCAAATATGGGATGTTACGGAAATATTTCATTATATAATAAATGGGCTTCTCTGAACTGGATCTCTCAACCTTTTGCAGCTGACTCATCAGTTGTTTCTGAAACATTGTATCTTTGACGTTGCTACAGAGACTGCCAAAAGCTAGATCAGCTAGTGCCAGCTGTTACGGTATTTGTGATATGAATGTATTCCCAAAGGGCATTTGCTTTATTTTAATTTTCACTATACCCCAGTTATGTATTCATTCAGGTTGTCTGTTTTGTGCACTTAAGGGCAATGCAGTTCAGGAGGGTTTTGAAAAGAAGTGTCTCAAAAGTCAAGACAAATAATTGCATTAAGAAAACATTAGCTGGAATTTTTGCTGTGGCTTGTTACCTACATTTAATAATGATCCAAAAAAAAAGCAAAAAGCAAAAAAAAACCCCAACCAACACCAACAAAGCAACCCACCACTGTAACAATAGTTTGGTTTAGTTATAACACAGCAAAGATGCAAAAACTATTTTAATGCTGAGTTTACAAACAATAGAGAATATGATAACATTCTGTATTCTAATATGTTATGAAAAGCCTGTGTGATAGTTTTCTCACCCACTTTAGAATTGTTTGGGAAGGGATAGAAGAAATAGAAATCACAAGGCCTGTAGTACTTCTGAGAGTCCTACTGAAAACTATCAACATATAACTGGAACTATCTTAGAGGCCAATGAGCAGGCACGCAATTTTAATGACTGTCAGCCAAAGAAGGCAAAATAAATGATACAACATTTTGATTGTGTTGAATCAGTGAAAAAAGTAACACTTCATTTTACCATCATCCGTGGGATTCACTGTCATAGAATGCCAACACTTTACATAGGTTAAAAAAGAGAGTAGTTAATTCAGGGAAGAAGAGTCCAGCAAGGGCTATGAAACATGAAGGTAAAAACTCTACCTCAAGAACTCCTTAAAGACATCATCTAAGAAGAATGTTGTGTGAGAAGTATCCCAACATGCTTCTCCTGTTGTTACACAGGAACAGGAGAGGGGAGGGTGCTCTTCTTCCCAGCGCTACTAGTGCGAGGTGGTGTATAACAGTTCCTAAGTGCCGAAGCAGCTCAATAGCACATGGTTGTGTTAGTGCGAAGAGAAGAGAGAGGGAAATCATTGCATGTTGGCGCTCTGATTGGTAGCTCAATAATAAGGTCCTTGATGTGTTTGCTGCTTGTTCTTCCATCCATTTTCCTAGATAACATATACCAAGGTCTCTTGACCTTCTAGGCAGTTATTCTTTCTGTGGCGCCAGTCCAAACTGGTGGTTCCTTCCTAGTGATGGAAAAGATTTCATTTACCTCCTTTGAGTTTGTACCTGTACTGTCTTATTACAGTTCCTGGACCTACCTCTGTTGGTATTTTATTGCTAGCTAGGCTTCTGCAGCGGGGGATATACACAGACCACATCAAAGAAGAACAAAATGTTACTTACAAGTGGGAACTACTACTCTAGCAGTAGTTAACTACTTCTCTAACATCTGTTGTTCTTCAAAGCATGCTCTGCATTTTTACACTACCTATCTATGAGCAGAGTTTGGTTTTTCCTGAAAATTCCTGCATCTCAGCAAAGCCAGCAAGGTGTAAGCTAAACCCTACAAAAGGAAAATGAGAGGAGACTTATAGGTGGATCTGCATGGGCGTCTTCCAGAGAATGAAATGTGCCGTGCAGCTCACCACCAGGGCTCCTTGCTTCATTTCTTCCCATTCCTTCCTCATGCTGTTTGCCTGGCTCCCACACCCACGTGAGCCCAATGTACACACTCAAATAAAAATCAAGGGCACAACACTAATGAACAACCACTATTTTCTTTTACCGTCTGATCACAGTTTAGCCATTACTGTATACTGTTTTCTGCCAGTCCTTAACAAAAAGATCCAATCAACAACATTCATTCTGCATGTTGCCTAACTGGCCATGTCTTTGGTGAAAATAACTGATCCTGTTTTTCTGAGAGGAGTTATTTTCAGTAATAATTATCTCATTTGTGTGGTAGCTGGGGAATGGCAATTGAGATGATGTATTTCTCTGGAAACAAGTAATGGTTGATAAGCAAAGATTTGAGGATATTATTTAAAATTTCAAATCCACTTTTGCCTCAGTCTTTTCCAAATCTTGCTGGCTGTTACAATCATGGTGTTCAAATATGTTTTATACAGCCTCCTCCCACTCCCAAGAAGTTCTGTTGCATTTTTGTGACTGAGTGTTGCCATTCATTGCTTGAAGTAGGTAACAAGAATTGTGCATTCCTTCAAAGAGAGGAACATCCACAAAGGCTTACTTCAAGTTCTGTTTTGAATTTAAAGTCAAAGTTTAAAATCTGATTATTGCATCTTCTTTTTAAACGTGCTTTTAAGTCTGTTCGCATGTGGAAAATGTTTTCAGTTAGAAAAATATAGTTAATATATTTATTCCTACAAACTGAATATGTGACACGTGGTACAAGAAGCCTTTATATGTATGAAAGCTAGCCATATGAATTTTATTGCTCCTGCTGTTCCTTATGTGAGTCTGCTGCTGATGTAGCTAAATACAATTTGGCCCATCGCTTTGCAGCAGACAAGGATTTATGAATGCATATCCCTTCCTGTAGCCTCATAGAAGATCCTTTAACTACTGATGTTCACTTAAGGACCATGCTTTACTTATTTTTGTTTTTTTTTTTTTTCCTCTGGATCCTCTTAATGTCAGTTTGTTGAAGAGTCTGTTACTGTACATGGTATAGGCCAAATTCTTATCTCATTTTAGAAACTGTAAACTTTGTTTAATTCCTTGGAGGTATATGGAGCTGCTTCAAATTTATGGCAGTAAAAAGAAGATGAGAATTCTGCCTTCGATGCTTCTCTGTTCTGCACAAGCTCCCTTAACTTGCAGAAAAATGTCTTAAATGAACATTCAGGTAACTGAATGCTATCGAAATTTGTTAAGAAAGACTGATTATTATTATTATTATTATTCCTTATTATTATTTGAGTAAATAGAGTTAAGCTAAGGAGGCCATGGTCACGTGCCCTTTTGGGCTACTGACTTCAGAAAACCTGTAAGTGGATTAAGACAGAGTAAGCAAGAGGAGTGCTAGGATAGGGGGAAGTCAAGGTCAGGTCTGTTTTGATGAGTTCATCTTGGTTCCTTCAGTCCTCTTCACTGTGGGTGGTAACCGTCTGAGTTCCCCGAAGTGTTTACAGTTGAAGTCATCTTTAGACAGGTGGACTTATTTTGAGTCCTGCCAATTTTGTATTTATTTTCCTTGAATTCCACCATAGTCCACATTTTCCTGTTGTTGCTTCATGTAGATAGATGCTTACCAGAAACCTCCCTTTCCAGTATCTCTTTTTTAGATTTCCTACATTTAAGAGGTGTTGCATATTGACTCATGGATGGTTTATTTAAAAAAACAAGCAAAAAACAACAAACCCCCCAAACCCCAAAGATTTTGTGTTATCTGTATAAGGTAGAACTCATGGAGAATCAAATCTCTCAAACAAGATGATCAGTCACTATCTAGATGGTGATTGTAGTCTGCATTGCAAGGTGCCTTGCAATGGCATCTTTAGCTGGATTAGGTGAGACTTCCCAAACTGTGAGGACTGTGATCCTACACGACCACTCCAACATGTCCATGATCCATTGGTATTGATTATCTTAAACTACTTGCAAAACATCTCTAATTGCTTTGACTATGTACAAAAGACTGTCCTACGTGACCATTTCTGCAGCTGCAGTTTCTACTATTTATAAGTATCTTGTCTATGTATAGTTTGGTCACTTCTGCTGCAGGAATTGCCTGAGGGAACCTCCTTAATGTCCAGGTTCTCCACCCAGGGTATTAAAGAAATATTAAAGCATACCAGTAGTGCCTATCTGTTGGTCTAGGCACAGCGGAAGCTGCCTGGGGGGATCTCAGGACTCCCAAAAATTTGCTCCTGGAGTGCTCCGAGAAGTACTTTGTAGTGAAGGTGACTAGGGAAGGGGTTCAGTCAACCACCATCTCTCCAGCCTGTCCATGGTCTCCCATCAGCCCATTGTTCTTACCTCTGCTGGGGAGGCCCTGGGCCACCCAGGCAATTACTGACTAAGTGCACTGGGGGAGTGCACAGGCACAGACTTCATACCCAGCTATACCACATCTATAACTATAGGACAAACTTGAATTTAATCCTTCTGTCACATTTATAACTTAAATTTCAAAGCCCTTGCCACATTAGAAAGAAAGTTCTTATTACAGGATCACTGGTAGCTTTTTAGGGCTGCATTATGGCTTCTCTGAGAGGGTTTGTGTAGACAAAAGAAACGCTGAGCAGCTCTGCAAGGGACTGTTTTGATACAGACTGGAATTTTAGCTGTCTTTGTATTAAAATTTGGAGATGGCTCCTACACATTCTTCTCGCTGCCCAGAAGTTAGGAAAAGAAGAGAAAGGCAGTCAAGCTTTAGAGCAGAATAAAGACAATAAAAAAAGGCAGAGGTTAGAAAATAACAGAAACACCATTTGAGAGAAAATGAAAACAGTTGCTACATAACTTGAAGGCATTTCAGCTTCTCAACTGGTTGCACGCGTAGACAGCTTTGACACAAATATTTGCATACTTAGATTTATAACAAAATGTTACCCGCAAGGGTGACATGCATTATTGTAGACTCAGGCACTGAGGTAACCAAGCCAAAACAGCAGAAATACAAGGCATTCTGGGGGCACATGAGGAGTACACGTGCACAGCTGTGCTTACCCACTTTCCCATATATACACAAACACACTCACGTGTAATTCAAGTGTATGTGCCCTGGGATCTTTCCCAAGCTCCTCGCACCTTACATGATATATACACATATATGTATGTATGAATATATATAGGTACTTATGCATTGACTGTACATGTATATTCACATGTTCTATGGCTGGCACTGGTATACTTCCCAAAATGTATCCTTCTTGGACCTATAACCTCTCTTATCATGTGGCAGGGACAGCAGTGGCCACCAGTATTCAGTCACAGCTACCTGCATGTGGTGTTCCCCTCTTTCACCAAACAGCACCCAAGGGAGAACAGTGCTGCTATGTTTTTCTGTCTATATATTAAAAAAAACCCCTACTTTCTGTTGGGGGTGGGGTTAGCTGAGAGGTGTCAGCTGGGAAATTTGGAATAGCATGTATAATTTCATGAAATTTAAAATAATTTAAACCCCCAAAACGTGCAGGATGGAAAGTGACTTTATATGTTGGATGTGTACATGATATATGGCTTCCAACATATAAGTGACTGTGTGTCTGCAGGATGAGGAGCGCTTGGAAAAGCTGGTGCTGGGTTGGAGGTGGGCCAGGCACCCGATGGCCCTGCCGCGGCGTGGGGGAGTGTTTGCATCTGGGGGCTTGGCACAGCCCTGCAGTGAGGGCTGTGCCAGACACAAAGCACAGCTCCGGGTTCAGCTTCCCCAGCTGCTGAGCTTTCTAAATCTGGAGTTTTGTTTCAGGGCCGCCTCCTGTAGTGATGGGGAGATTATCTGCTGTGGTTTATACATGTTTTTCTATGACACAAAAAAGGATTGGTAATTCTGCAGATTGTTTCTGTTTTTTCTTTTCATTCTGGTCTTTTGGCTTCTTCTCTTGGTTTTTTTTTGGTTTTGTTTGGTTTTTTTTTGGGGGGGGACGTCTATCTCTCCCTTTTCCTTTATGCTTTTTCATTTTCTCTTTTTCCTTTGCCTTGCTACTGTAAGGGTTGACATGAGTGAGACTCCTAATACTTAAACCCTAAATTTGAGGTCACTTAGTAAAATATTTACTGAGCCTCAGAGTCTGGTCTGTTTAAAAATTCCTCTATCATGACAAGATCTTAAAGCACAGATGTCACTACCCTGTTTATTAACACTTGCTCTTGCAAAATTTAAAATCAATATAAACTAGTCATCTACAACCTAAGTTTGACCAGTAATTTATTCCTTGAAAAGTTATCTTAAAAGAAAGTTGGGTTGGTTTCATCTCACCTAGCTTAAATCATCTACAGTGTAGATGTTTACCTCAAGCTTGTCACTGTAGCCTCCTTTTATGGTTAAAAGAGTGAAATAGGCACATTCTTCCTGAGATTTATTTGGCTGATTTTAGACTAAGAGAAATTGCACCCTAGAAGATCCGGTCTATTGCATGACTTGCTGCGAGATGACTCTTGCTCCTAAATATTACAGCTGCACAGAATTGAAATTGAAGGACATCAGTACTTTGAAATCCAATCGTCAAAAATGAGTCGTAAAATAGAATTTAAAGAGCTGGTTTGATCTGATTGCATCATGTAGTTTGATTGTTTAACACTTGCTGACAATAATTTCTGCATTGTCTTTTTGAGTTCCAACATCAGCTACAGAAAGATATAATTTATCTTTCTCTTATCTATTTCTTGCAGTAAAGAAACATATTAGGGTCCATTATGCAAAAAACCCTATCAAGCATCAGTTTCCTGTCATCCAGATTCACTTCTTTAAAATCCTGGTTGAATATTTTGTTTACTGTGATTTATCTTATATTTGTAGACTTTTGTCTAGCTAACTTTTAACTCATCTTAATAGAACAAGCTCCCAAAATCTCTCACTGAAAACAAGGTAGGTTACATAAAGAGGTGTGATCATCAATAGAGGTTTCTAACCAGTGGTTTGACTGACAGCTGTCAGGAACCATTCATTTTCTGTGTTTTGCTGGACATTCTTGTTGTTCTTTTCCTAAATTTTTCTTGAATGGAACCTTTGTATAAATAAAATCCGTACCTTTTTGTCAAGTTTATGAATCCACCTCCTAAAGAAGACATGGAAATCAACCAAATAACTCACCAAAGAAAAAAGAGATTTAAACTCAAATGCTCCAACATACGTACGTGCATAAGAAAAACCCTGGTCATGACTGGAGCTGAGAACGGTTCCTTGTGGTTCCTATGATAGTTCAAAACTGTTAAACTTTCTTTCCAAACTTCAAAAAATGCTGGCTTTTTCCAAGCATTTCACAAGTGGTCTTTGCTATGGCCCTATATTTGGCCGCATCAAATTCGTGGTGCCTGCCGTTTGACCGTTTCGGTCAAGCTGTAACAATGGACTAAGAATGTGCTGTCGTATGGTGACACTCATTGGAGAATGAGCAGCCCACTTTCACTGACAGCTCAGGTGAAGACCATGGCTGTGGCACAGGACACAGGCAAGGAGAGCATTTGGCTTACTGTCTCTCAGATGGAAATTTAATGTCCTTCAGCTCCACCTCTGTGTGAGATGTTAAAGATGCTCTGATTATTAGAGCTGGTTGAAAATTTTCCAGTGGAACACTTCTCTGTTGGAAAACGCTGATTTTACAGAATTGAGACATTTCACAGGAACATGTTGATTCCATTGAAAGTTTCAATGGAAAGCAGGCAGGCAGGCTGTCCAGGAAGCCTGCAGTCCTGGTCTCGTGCCAGCCTGGGCTCCCCTCACTCCCCGCTCCCCAGGCAGCTGCTACTCCAGCTTCCTGACACCCCAACCAGGCCTCTACCTCGGGAGTGTGGTGGCTGGGGGGAGAGAAGGAAACATGAAATGGGAGGGCGCTGGCCCTCAGGTAGGCTCTCTTGCAGCAGCATTTCTTTGGAAGTTTTCTTTCCTTTACAAAAATATGAATTCTTCAGGAAAAATTACAATCACTTCTTTCCACAGGAGAGAAATTCTATTTTCTAGGCTGATCTACCAGCGAGGTGATACTGCCAGTCTTTGCTTTCTCTTTGCTTGCGCATCACATATTTACAAATATGATCTTAGGTGGAAAGTATCCCCTATATTCACACTGAAATAGTGATGCATCTGTCAGTGCCTGAAGTGTTTATTCTCTATGATAGGCACAAAAAAAGACATATTCACTGTGCAGACTGTCATCATGATAAAATGACTTCACAATTTCATCTCTGGGTGAACTCAGAGTTGTCCCAGCAGAAACATACCAAACAAAAGCGATATCTGTCAAAATGTGTACATATATATATATGTTTATGTAATCTATTTATTTATTTATTTTTCAAAATTGCTCAGGTGAGGATAACTAACCTCATTTTTTCTCATCCAGTCTAGGAAAACAGATTAAGAAAAAAAGTGTTTAATTAGAAATGTCTTTTAAACATTGTAATCCACACCATAAGAATTTCTAAGCCCAGCTGAAAGAACTATTTATACTTTTTGGCTAATATGTCTGCTGGCTTGAGCTTTGTTGTTATGGTCATAACTTGAGCCTATAATTCTGTTTTGGGGCATGTATGACAGGCACCTGTAGAAATCGTCTCATCATTGCTCATATATGCCTTAGACTGTCTCCATGTTGGTGCTATTGGCATGTGCAAGCTAGTTGTCTCATTAACTTTATACGGTCAGTAAATACTAACATGTAACTAATTGTTTGTAAAGCATTTTGGGTGATTTAGATTAAAAAAAAAAAAAGGAGGTCATATAAACCCAACGTTTGTTCTGTGTTTTACCACCTGTGGTGAAATGCACAAGCTATGAGTGTTTATGTGCACATGCTTACAAGTTTTGACTTGCACTGAGGTGTCACACTGCTGATCATTTCTGTGCTATTTCCTCAAATTTGGTAGGTGGCATACTTACAGTACATCCAATCAGTGAATCAATAAATAATGAAGCCTGCATATTAAGAAAAGTTTAACAAATAAGTGCTCATAATGAAAGTCAGTGTTGTGGGGTTTTTTTCATGGTTTTGCTGGCAATCTTTCTTTTGATCTGGGAGCTGTTAGGAGCCATTGCACCACAGATGAAAGGAGTTAGAAAATTCCATATCATAATGCAGTTAGATCAGTAATTCATGGAGCAGGTAATTCACAATGACTTGCCAGTCCTTTGATTGCACACGGTTTATGACTATTAGCAGTTTCCCCTTTCAAATTTGTATGCTTCCATACTTCCTTTCTGACCTCTTTTTCATCATTTATAGTCCAATTTGGTAGTGAAAAAACATAACTGGTGCTCAAGTGCATGGCTGTCATTCAAACCCCAATGCGTTACTGAGCAGTTTGACATTTGTGACTACGAAAAAAAAAACATTAAGCAGGTGTACAGAACACTAACCAGGTCCCTCAAACAATGCTTTATGGGATTCACAACTTGCCTCTAGGCTATAAACCTGATTCAGCCTGAGTTTTCAAGGTAGATTTAATCTTTATATTTACACTCCCAAACGTATCTTGCATTAGAACATAATTGCAATATAAATGACACAAACACATTTCAAATGGAAGGTCACGGGAAGAGAAGTGTTACTGTAAGAGCTTTGCAATGACGTGTTCTTTGAGGTTTAACAATTATCTGTCCTCAGTTTGTAAAATCAAGGGCTGCATCCTCAGCTTCAGTAAATTGGTTTGCTCAGAGGGGTCCTGGCTCTAACAATTTCTTAGTAGAAGTATAAGGGAGTAAGGTTCAAATTAAAAGAAACCGAAAGAAATGCTGTTTAATCACTTTTAACATAGTCATCTGCTATACAGGTGTGCACATATCACATTTTATTTCAGTTATACTTACCAGGTTTCTGGGAACTGATGTTGCAGCTTTACAAAGGTAGAGAGATTTCTACAAGTTGGATGAATAACATCAGGTAAATCTGTTAAAAGAAGTTACTGCTTTGTCTCTAAAGGGCTAATATAATGTTCAAGTTGCTGAAAAAGAGCCCCTAAAAAGAGCATTGCAAAAATTTAAGTGGTCAAGTAGGAATAAGAACTGTGAGTCTGAGAAGTAAACAATTCTCTAAGGTGCTCAATTAAAATAATCTTTTTTTATATATGAACATAAAAACTATGCACAAAGTCCTTCCATGGTATCCCTCCCAGCTTCCAGTAGTCAGTGGGTTAGGGACTTCCTTTGCCAGAGGTGCATCCGGATCACCGTGCTTAATAGCCATTGATAGACATATCCTTCATGAATTAGTCTAATCTCCTTTTGAACCCTGTTATACTTTTGGCTTCTGCAGCATCCTGTGGTAATGAGTTCCATGATTTAATTGTGCATTGTAAAGAAAAGTGCTTCCTTTTGTTTGTCTGAAAATTGCTGCTTAAAGATGTTAGTGGGGGCACTTGCCTACTATATCTGCTCCCTTACATTTAGTAGACAGAGCTGGTTAGTCTGTTCATAGTCTTAACTAGGTTTTTGTTTCTTATGATGGCAAAATCCATAGCCAATAAGAGGTAGAGAATGACATTTTGATGTTATGTCTGGGGTTGGTATGGCACTTGTGAACAAGAAAGCAGAAGTACCATAGGAAGACTCTGATCAATGTTTTCAACACATGCGCGCGCACACATATGTACATACATTATCAGACTGTTTCTAAAGTGATGTGTGCTCATGCCCTTTGTGTAGCACTTTTTGCAGAGATGTAGAGAGAAGATTTTGTGGGCGAAATGTGGCAAGTGCATGGAAAGTGTGGAAAAGACCACACAGAAAATTGTTTGGAAAGTGAGCGCTGGCAGCAGCTTATGAGCAAAAACAGAGAGAAGAAAGTGGACATTTGCCTCCTTCTCACCTTCTCTTTTGCTTTGGACAGGGTTGCTAGGTGGTGTCCATGCCCTTCATGAAATGGCTGACACATGGACAGTCCCACATCAGCAACAGAAGATGTGAGATGATAACTTATACATTACGCTGCTTGTGTGATGACATGAATTTATCTTTGTCTTTTTTGTTTCTTGGAAAAGATGAAAAAAGTTATGTTCAATTTTACGGGGAAAAAAATTTGTTGTTTTAGGATTACAGGATATTTTTTAGTTCTAGATGAAGGCTTCCCTGGGTTTGCCATTTTCTTCCTCTATTAATGTGAAAAATTAAGAAGAAGGAAGAAGAAATATACAACCAAAAGTCTTAAATTTAAAATTCAAAGAAATAGAATGCATAAAATATTTATATATTTTTCTAGAATCTGTTTAAAACAAAGCATGAGGCCTTACTGAAACATGGCATTTTGATAATTTTTGGATAAATTATACACAGAGTAGATTTTTTTTCCCTAATATGCCTTTTCCCAAATGTAAATGACTTAATCAGAATAGTTTTTACTAAAGAAATTTTTCCTTCTCTATCCAGCTAATTTTTTTCCCCTGTTGTTATACTCCCTGCTGTATTTTTTTCTTCCCTTTTTCTCTAAGTACTACTCATTTTTGCTCACAGGCCTACCAAAAATTCAACCTTGACTCTTGGTCTGCCCATGTCAAAGCCTTGTTGAACAAGCTGGATGGAGCTCACTAGGTACAGATCAAAACAAGCCCCAATTTGTTTCTAACTTGAGAGGAAAGTGAAACCTGCAATTGCTTTATTCTTTTTTTCTCTTCTTACCCGATTTCCTATTTAGGAGGGCATAAGCTCACTGACTGCTATTGTTAGAAGACCTTAAATTTACCTGCTCTTCAAAGCAAGTAATATTTGCTTTCTTAATGTTTATACATCTCCTAGCATAGCAAGGCCCTAGTCCTTACTAGTGTTCGAGGCACTTCTGCAGAAGAGTAAGAGGATGGATAATTTTAGGAAGAGCTTGGTGCTTTAGACCTCGCTCTACTCCACTAAACCAGTTTTTGTGGGCTGAGGATGGTGGGTCAGAACTGGAACAGCTGAGTAACGAGCTGCACAGAAAGCTCATTAGCCCTCTACCCTGGGCTCCTTTTCTGTCCAAATTAACTCTTTTAGGCAGTGAAATGTCTGATAAATCCCAACTGCCCAAAGGGCCTCAGGTTACTGACACAGCCCAGTTAAAATTTGGCTCTGGATAAGAAAAAGATCACTTTCAGGACATAAACGAGAGACATTGCATTAAATCGACTTACTATTTATAATATCTTAGTGGTTATTTTTTGGATTGTCTTGTAACAGAAAGGAAAGTTGGGGTTTTCAATGAATTATACTAAATTAAAATCAAATTATTATAGCCTCACTGACTGAAAGAAAAGTAAATAACAAAAGGAGAGCTTCTGTAATAGTCTCCTTTTTTCTTTGTAGCTTATTCTCCAACTTTGAATGGTCTTGCAGATTTGATGACGAGCATATTGATGAGAGTCTTTGAAACCGAATTTACAGTTTTAGATCTGAGACAGAGCAGACACTTCTCAAAATGAAACAAAATTTGAGAACTGATGCTATTAGGTAGTTAACTTAAAAAGCTGGTACTATTAAGACCTCAACTTAAAACAACCTCAGTGTTTCAGCAAAACAGCTGATTTGAAGTTTTAGTATGAAGACTAGCAAGACTGACTCTGTTATAAAACGAGAATTGAAACAAAAGGTAAGCAGTGCCTTTCTTCCTAGGTACAGGAAACTTGCTTGGTTTAACAGAGCAACTGTATACTCTTGGATAAAAAATGCCTTTGTTCATGCCCTGTAGCTTAGCAAGCTTAAAGAAAAACATTTCCTAAGCCTAAAATTTAATAATTCTTTTTTTAAGTTAAAAAAACCCAGAAGGACTAGTCTTCTGTTCAGAGTATTTGGCTGCTCCTTGCAGGTGTTTGGGTTTTAAAATGTTTGGGCAGAACACCAATAATTTGGTTTACAGATTACAGTGTTGTCCAGTTTCCTGCACATTATTGCGGTGTGGAACAATGACATTACAACAACCCACGTCTGCTATTAACCTTTTCTTTTTTTTTTGTCTTTTTAGACTGTGTGTCTCTTCACAAACCACTGAAATGTGTCTTGGCCAGTTACCTCAGCTGTTTACCTAAGTAGCTACAGGACATCTGTTTCAAGATAGGTTACAGGCACATCACATTTCACCTTCCTGAAGGGGGAGAGGACAGGAAACTTAATTTTGAAGTTCAGCATTGCCAAAGCTTTCTGATTTCCATAAAGATGCCAGACAGTGACATCATATCTACTGTGTCCCTTTGCTTTATGGCTGGAACTTCATTGCATGGTGGAAATGTTGCAGGAGAATGATTGATCTTGACTTTCACCAGTGCTGTACTAAGCAAAAGTAACAAATGGTGTCATTGCTGAAGCCTGTGAAAAAATATTTGTAGTCATGGTTGTAGCTGGAGCCAAAGTCAGAGGTACTGAACCAGAACTTACATAGAACCCAAACTTTTCTAAGGTCACATGTTATTTTATTTGTTTGTTTTAACTTGACTAAGTAGGGTTTTGATCATTTAACCATGGTCCCTGTTCATAACAGTCCTGTGGGTTTGTGAGAAAACAGCTCCTCGGTGTTCTTAAATACGATTTCAATTAAATATAATTATTCAGAACAAATGTTTTCACCTACCACATCATGTAACTGCAATCTGTGCTTCTGTTTTCCAGCCTGTTGTAGTGAACACAGGTTAAATGACCACATAAAATAATTAACAGTGGCCTTGTGTAAAAACAAATACATTCAGAAATAAGACTGAAAAATCCTAATCTTTAGTGTACTTAACCAAAACAGCATTCTGCTGGCCAAATCCTAAAATACTGGCTTTTGGGCCATGACTGTGATAAGCTTCCTCAGAATCGAATGCAGGCCACTTGCTGCAGGGATGCGTTCTCAACTGCATGGTACGAGTTGGAAGTGATTATTAGTGATTTTAATTATATCATGGTAAGTACTGTAGCAACGAGATGCATTTTTTCTTTTTTTTTTCAGTTCCACTTCTCAGCCACTCAGTCTGTATAAAGATGTGGTTGTGTTCTGCTCAACACCTGACACATGCTTCTCAGAAATGGCTCCATTTCAATGTAAGTGAAGTGATCCCTGCGCAGAAGGCCTAATTTACAAAATTACTGAACCCTCATGTTTCTGACGGAAGTCAAGCTGAGTTGTTGCTTAAAAACCCTTTCTGGATGTTTCCGTCTTGTAGTGGTGATTCTTCGGGTAGAAAAGGGCTACATGGTACATATACATTACCACATTTTTATTCTTTATGCTAAATCACAGTGAAACTCCTAATGAAAAAAAGAACAAGGAATAGTGCAACTTGTAAAATAAAGCTTTCGCTAAGCACTGTAAGTCTTCCCAGCTTTACAGGAAAAGCTGCCATGAGCCATCTTTTTAATAACTTTAGGAAATACTATGTTACAAATGTTACAAACATATATAAAGGCACACTAAATGTTATGTCAAAGTTAAGAGTCTGACTTTTTTAACCTCAAAACTAAAGACGCTTTAAACAACCTGCATTCATAAAAGAAATATTGATAGACCCTTAACTCTTGTGAAGCCAGTGATTACTGGCATAAAGAAAAGAAATAACACATTCTGAAATATGTTACAATAAAGCTACATACCACATAGTTTATAGATTTATAAGTTTTAGATTAAACCAGAATCTTTTTCTGTGTTTATCAACAGCATTAAAAAAACCCCAACCAGTAAGCGAACCTGGAATACCACAAACCAATCAATAAAGTTTAAAAGCTCCAGTGAATCTAACCTATAACAGGTCCTTGTTTGGAGAACATGCTCAAGAAACACATGTGCCTTTAAGAGGTCTTGAAAGAATTTACACCCATGGACCATTACCATTTCCAAACACCCTGCAGCTTTACCAGCCCAACATGTGCTGACTGTATATCACCATGACCCTTTCACTAAAGCTCTTTTGACTGGAGTGCTTTTAATACCCACTTTCTCAGCTGAGCTCAGGAGTGATTTGTTTTACATGCCACATTAATCCTTTCCACATTTTCTGGATGAGGCAACCACAATTCCACTTGTGAGGTGTTTCTAAAACATAGTTATAGGAATAAAGCAGCAGGGTCCCAGACTTGACAACTTCCCTTCGGGCGGCTGACAAAGTGGGCTATCGTGGCTGGCGTTGGAGCTAGCAGTTGTGCCCGGCAGCGAGGGTGGGCTGCTCTCCATGGTTAGTCGGAGGCCCAATTATTGTTGGCAATTCAGCCACAATTAAAACCCTGTAGGGATCTTCGTAGATTTAATGTCCAATGAATGCTGATGCAGATTAATAAAATCCAGCTCGTCTTTTATAAGCTTAAGATGAAATGCAACAGAGAGAAACAGAACTGAAAGTATAAATCGCAGCTCCGTAAAACCCAAGAAGTTTATGCCTCACACCTATATGATTGGAGGAAAAGAGCTTTTTATAAATGGGCAATTAGTGTTCAGTGTACTGGCTTTTATTATGTGGTAATTTTACAGTTTTCACTTTAAAGACACCCAAAAAAAAATCAAAGGCCAAATGAATTTCTGTTGTATGCATTTATGAGCTTTCTGCATTTATAATGTTAGCTCAATGTTACTAATGTAGGGTTTTGAAAATTTAGTGTTGTCAACAAGGCTAACAGAGTGGACCAACCAATTATAAAACTGTTTTTACATGTCAGCGCTGTGCACATTTTATTAACAAGTTAGTATTATACTCCATTTTTTATGTGTTAAATCGAACTGTACAAGTAACTGGAGGACAAAAATTATGTTTCTACCCAATTTAATTTATTGCTCTTCCCCCATAAATTTTACTTGCAAGTTCAATGGTCTGAGCTGAACTATAAATTAGAGTGAGGTGAGTCTTATATATAACTTGATTTACTCTGGTAATTTCTGAATGAAGTATCTGAATCCGCATGCCTGTCTACAATTGTCTTTACAGCAACCTATAGCAACAAAATGAAAAAAAGCAGTGGCTAATTAAGAGTTTTCTGTTAAAGGCTTTTATGGTCATACGTCAGGCTATTCAACAAAACTTCAAACAACAAAAGTAGCTTCATGAGTACTAATGTGCAACCATTCATACTGTGTGGCAGGTGTCACCAGGTGGTGCCATTTCAATCTTCCAGACTCTTTTTTTTCTTTTTTATTTTATTTAAGCATGCAAGTAAATATTCATTCATGGGAAGATATATACTCATTTTTTAAATTTGCGTTATATACAGTTGTGTGTGAAGGGAGCTGTGTTATTGGAATGCAAGTTTGCTCCTTGCCTTGATCTCATATTAAAATCTGTTCTTCAGGCGGAATTGTTGCTTGTAATCCCAGTTTTAGCGATGAGCTGAGATTCCTGAACAAGCGAATTGCTTGCACGCTGTTTGATTATCTCTGTTCCAGGACTTATTTATATGTGTAAGTAAACCAAGTTATACTTAGAATATAACCAGAGGCCACGTATCTGATTTCCCTGATCTGCCAAGACATCTGCAACTGCTCTGCAGGGGGACAACAATGATGTCTACACAAATTCTCTTTCTTTAATTTGCAATGAGATATTTATTGATCTGACTTTTCAGATATGCTAATTCCCTGCAGCTGGGAGCTGCGGGCACCCAGCATTTTTACAGGTCTCAGGTTTGTGGCCTGACTGCTCTCCTGGTCATCAAGTAGGACTTCTCTGCCAGCTTCACCAGCTGTACATTAAGACCTTGTTGACTGTATTTTTTTGGTGTTTTTTTCTTCTCTGACTATGCTGGTGGAGAACTCAGTAGCACAGAAATATCAGCATGTCTTCTTCACATTTTCTTCTTGAGAGAGAGAGGACTGTAGTTCTGTTAAGGAAGAGGAAAAGTGTTTAGAAGAAATGTCAGAAGTCCTTCCTTTCACACTTAATCTAGATTCAGTATTACGGGTATAGAAGCTCTGTCCCTGAACTTCCTCTTCCCACTTTGTCTGACTGGCTATTTCAAATACTTCTTGAAGCACGTGGGCGAGGAGAAGTACGGCTGAGCCACTGTTTGTTGCCAGTAGGACAATACCGAGAGCAGTGTGAAGTATCCAAGAAATAAATTTTGCTGTCATTGAGGAGCTATTGCATCTAGTGAAGAAGAGAGAGAATACACCACTTAATGGCACTTCCTACCACCATTCCCCCAGCACATGGACCACGTTCCAGTATCATGTGTGACCTGAGCGTGGACATTCACTCCATCAGGGCAAAGCCGACATCTTGTACCAAAAGCCCAGGAGCTCTCTGAGTTGTTCTAGCTGAGCTCAGGTTGTGTCTGAAGCTCCTTCTAATGCTTTGCATTTGAGGAAGACTGCATGTGTAGCAGCAGTCTGCACCCCAGAAGGAAAAGGACCACCTTTAACAGAATAACCAGCCAGCTGGATATTGCCAACCATGTAGCGGCTACATTTCCTGAAGGGTACCCTCTATGGTACCTTCTAAAGACTTGATTCTTCTCAAATAGAAAACCAGAGAAGTTCTGGCAATGATTTCTGTGGGAACACAATAGATTGTATGGCGCTTGGATCACCGTGCTCCTTTATGGCTGTACATGTATTGCACTGGACTTCCTCAGGCAGCCTCCAGGCAGGCTGGCACAGCTCTGCAGGACAGCGGCACTGTGCAAAGATACTTATGCCAAGCCAGCAGAGCTCTGGCCATATGGCATTATGTCCCTACTACTCAGCCTTGTTCACTTACTCAGCTTACATAGAGCATTGAACTGATACAGCAATAGTCTGTCTGGTCTTGGAGCTGGTCGGTTCAACATGAGCTTGGCTCCTCCTTTCAGAATACAAGTGTTTTCTTCAGCGCTATAGGGTTGATGTACACTGGTTTGGCCACTATACCTGTTCCCACATCTGTACCTTTGGCTCTTGAGGAATAATTTAATTCCCTGAATTTCCACTGACTTCTCTTTCTTTTTATTAAAGAGTCTCCCTGCATAAAAAAGAGAGATTTCGTATACATAGAGGGGAAAAAAAAAAAACTGATTAGTCCAACCTGTTAAAATTATTTGTAGCCACCTACGTCATGATAACATCACTTAGTGTATGTCACAGAAAATGAGTCACAGAAAATACTGGGCTGTAAGTACTATCCAGACAAATAGCTTTTCACGATGATGGTCTAGATTGTATGATACAAATGAAAACTGTGATTCCTTTAGCAAGACAACTTCCTGAAGCTTTGAGTGTATGTGTTGGTTTTTTTAATATCTACCCAAAATGGGAACATTTTAGTAAACAACTTGTTTTGTAGAGCAAACAGAAACATACTTTCATCTGCTCTTCTTCGGAAATTATTACATATGGGCTTGGATTGCTTTTATTTTTATTGTTTTCAGTAGCCATTTAATAAGAGCTTTCTAATTGTTTGTACCTCAGGATACAGATTTTGGTTGTGAAGAAGACAACAGGAAAAAAACAACCCTTGAGCTTTTTAAAAACCTCAGATAGCTTTTGATCACTTTTAAGATCCCATACTTGCAAAATTCTTTTACATGCCAGTGCAAAAATTAACTCAGCTGTATTTTGTGTTGGTATATAGTCTGAGCCACAAAAATTGCCTACTTCTCTTTTGCCTTTGGGCAATTTTTCAATCTTAACTAAACCAAGTCCATAATGTACGCCTGCTGGCCAACATTCCAGGTAAATGAATAGCTTTTAAGGAAAAATGATGCTGTTTTTCAAAAGCTTGACATTTTTAAAATACAAGTCCAGAATTGAAACCTTCAATAATTTTTCCATGCCTATATGTTGCAAGCAGAAAAATGTTACACAAATGAATACATCTGGGATTATTTTCAAGCTGTTATTTCCCACTAGGGAAAATATTTAGAAATAAGGCTCAATTTTTTTGTGCTGAAACTACAAAGAGGCCAGCCATCTTGATGCTTTTCCAGATTTTTTTAATGGTTTTCCTGATATTGTATAGTGACTTTACTGCCCTGTTTTGTATGCCCTTATATTCACCAATAGTAAGCATTTATGTTGGGCTTATTCCAGTTTTTAAATCTGTTTTGTGGCATTTATGGCCTAAAGCTAATAAGGACATTCAGTATTTTCTTGTAAAATATTGAAAATACCTTTTACCATGAAAATAAAGGGGAAATGTTTTTAAAATTAAAAAAAAAAAAAAAAAAAGTGGCCTAACCAAAGGCAGGAACCGCCCTTATTTTAAACTCGGGCAGGCTTTGCCATAGCGATAAAGTGCTGTTTCCTAGGCATCAGGGAAATGGCAGAAACTGTTCAAGCCCAGAAAGAGCCTCCTAGCTGACCTCAGCTCACTGGGCACCAGAGTAGAGCCCAGCAGAGGTTTGGCAGTACCTGGGTAAAAAGTAGTACTACTGGACCAGGCTAGGTGGAAAACTTTTAATGAAATGGATCTTTACAAAAATGCCAGTTGGTTGAAAATGAAACTTCCCCTCAGAAAAGGGTTTGGATGCATTTTTTGACATGAAAAATCTGGAAGAATTTTTCATTGACCAAAACTTTCCATTTTTATTATTTTTAAAAAATAGCGTCCTGCTTCTCTGGCTTGAAATTACTTTGCATTTTGGAAAACAAACCAACTGAAGCATAAAAAAATGTAAATAGTCCCTCACATGAAATCTTAGGATGAGGTAAGTACAATGCTGCTTAGGAGAAGACTTTTAGTTAAAGAAATATCTCAGGATTTCATGTTGGTTTTTTTTACGTGGTCTTTTTTTCCTCAGAAATGTGAGTATTGTCCTGGAGCAGAAATCTGGTTCCCACCCTGTGTGTGTCCAGTGCTTTCATATCATGCAAGCGTCTTTTCTGGGGCTTGTGTAAGGGCATGATCATTATGCCCATTTTACAGACTGGAAGCTGAGGTGTAGAGCTGCCTTGCTAACCAGGTCAGTGGCAGAATTATTGTCCTTGAACCCCATTTTAAAATGCAAATATTGGCCAGCACTGGCCAGGTGATGTGCAGGACCCGTCCTGCTCCCTGCTGTATAAATGCATTGCAATCTGGTACTCAAGCAGCAATGCTTCCTCTCAGCTTATGTTTTCTCTGTATAATAGAGGGTTAATTTGAATAAATGCCTTATTTACATTCACAACTGTAAAAAATTGCCTACCAAGACCCTAGGTGCCCCAGCGTGCCGCTCGGTGAAATCACGGTAACATTGAAATCATTATTCTGACAGGAACCCAGCCAGCCAGACGCCTACAGAAGCGCTTTTCCTCTCCTTCGCTCTGGGAAGCACGGCCCACAGCCCTCTCCAGAAAGCTCTCCAGCTCCATTCATTTATTTATTTGCTGCATCGCCAGGTCACTAAATTCTGGTTTCTGCGGCCCGGGGTGGGGGGAGCGAGCTGCCGGGGCGGCGCAGCGGCGGGGAGGCCCTGCCAGCTGCCCCCTCCTGTGGAGCGAGCAGCGGGGGGGAGGCAGCTGCAGCTGGAGCTGAGCCGTCTCCCCAGGGAAGGGGGGCCATCGCCACACATCTGACACCACCAGGGCTTCCTGGCCAGCCACCCCGTCCCAGTGTTTACAAGGAATTGCATGTATTTTAAAGGAAAATGGGACAGCACTGGCCTGGCTCTGCACAGGTCTGCTCCTGCTGCTTCATGTGGGATGTGTAGGATTTGGGTAGAATTTGGGCTTTTTTTAATTTTTAATTTAAAGTGTCATTGCATTGCAAAATAGGAAAAGGAAGAAGAAAAATACGTGTACAATGAACATCACTCTGAGAGTCACATAATCTACAAGGCATTGCTAGCCAGTAGCTAATTATTACTCAGCTCTCCTCCCACCCCTGCTTATTAGGAAAGTTTAGATATTAGTTCCCGTTTGCTGTTCAGAATAGCACAGATGGAAGGAAATGAATATGCCATTTGCTTTTTGTGACCTCAGGGGAGTGGAGCAAAAAATGGATGTGAAAACATTGCCAGAACCCTGAAAGTTATATTCTCTCATTCATTACTTTTCCTGCTTCTCTATTCCATATGCCCTCCTTTCCTTCAGCTCCATGGAAAAGTATTGACGAGCCAAACGAGTAATATAATTAGAGCTTATGTATGACCTGAATGGTGTATGTGGCTTGACTGGCCTGTTAGCCAGGGTGGCTGCCGTGCTTCCAGAACCGCTGAGAATAGCACAGACTATGGGCACGGAAGTCCACAACTCTCTTACTCTCCAAAATGTCTTTTGACGTCTTATTTGTGGATTAGTGCATGTGAACGGTTCAGTATAGGAAGAAGTAATAATGAATAAACAGAAGGGACCAGATTCTTCATAAGGATGTACACATGGTTCTCATTTTAAGGCCTGAATCAATCCACTTAAGTTAATGTAAATCCTTCTCTTGACTTCAATGGGAATCTAGCCTTTCTGGCTAGCTCTAGTAAAGGACTTAGGCACCTAAGGCAGGATGTAGGTGGAATAGTATCCAAAAGTGCTCTCCAGAAACCCGTGCTTGGCTGCTGCCTAATCCTAGAGGCGCCTAGTCTTGCAAGGCACCTCCCTTTTCGATTTTAAAGTTCTGTAGGTGACAATAGTTGTCCAGATCGCATCCAGATCAGCCTGGTCTGAGCAGCTCATCAGCTAGTTCTTTCCTCAGGCTGGTCTAAAGCCAGGAACTAAGCAGAAGACGCGTAAGACTTTTGAAGACCACATCTGGTAGGCGTTTTCAGAGCATCCTAGCAAACACTGATGGATCAAATGCTCTTCATATCACTCTGCTTTAATACTAAAATGCCAAAAGGCATTTCTTCCAAACCAAATCTGAGAAGAACAGAAGAAAGACTACTTTTTTGTGAAGGTAAAAAGAGTCATTCGGTGTAGATTGGAAATTAGTAGATTATTCAAGGTATCTTCACATCCCTTTTTTGCTCTCCTATGTGTTTAAAGGGCATTTTTAACTCAACTTTGACTGGGGTTAAAAACAGTCACCTTATCCCTAAATAGTCTCATGCCTAGGAATGTCCACATTCCCTAAATCAAGATGAATGGAATTTATGTGAAATGATTAAATATGGACATTTCTTCCCCACATCTAAGTTTGGAAACAAAACCTTCAGTCTCTATTAAGATTGCAATTTATTAACAAAAAGGAACACTATTTGCAGAAGTAGGCTGCTTTTTGCACAGGTAAAGCATGGTGCTTTCGAGGCACGGAGGAATGCTGTGTGTTATATGAACGCTGCAAGGTGGAAGTGTTAACTCTGTGTCAGACATTTGGCAAAATAGAAATATAGCAACAGAAATAGAACATTTTCAACACATACTGCTTTGAAAATAAAATAACTTGGCTTCTTAGTGGTATTTTTTCATTAAAATAGGGGCTTTGCTGCGGCATTTATGTGTCAGGAGGAGCCCATTAGTCTATGATGATATTCTTTTTCCATTGACATTATCTTTTAATTATATCATTCTGAGCCACATCGCTAGTGGAGGATCGATTTTTACAGCCCAGTTTACATATCGCTTCAGCATCTAATCCTGAGGAGGTGTTACACACTTTGAGGTTTCTGCTTCCCTTTTTTAAAATAATTTGGAACTCATGACTGCTTAAAAAGGCATCAACAAAGGTGCCTGTCTTTCCTTTGAAGTCATTTTTTGCGGAAATCACAGTCACTGACCAAAAGGTTTCAAAAGATTAAATTGTGCTTATTTTACGACATTTTAAAACAGCAGGGTTAAATGCTGGGCCAGCTGCCAGGCAGTCAGCAGCACCCATACTTTCATGTTCAGCAGCCAGACACATCTACAGCAGTTATTTCTGAGTAGTTATTCCTGAAATATGTCACTCAGAACAGCAGAGGGGTTTTAAGATTTGCGTGCTTTGATGACGGGCTAATGAAAATGTATTTTATATATATGCCATGAGTGTAATGAATTTCAGAGTTAAAAAAAAAAGAATGTAGTGGGCAAATTAGATATTTGTAATTCTCTTTGTCAACACTGGCTTCTCCCTATGGTTGAAATCAACTTGGAGAGCCACGAAATCATGGATATTGGACACTCATGTCCCATAGTGCATTATCCACATGCGGCAAAACACTTCTCTTGGCTGCTCACTCCTTTATACAGGGGCTGTAATGGACTGAGGCCCGGTTTAAACTCCCAGAACTGTTAAGACAGTTCTGACACCATCTTTGATGAGGAACCAGAGGAGAGGGAGGACACTCACACACTGTCCATCCTGGGCAGCAGCACTGTGGGCTTAGTGGATCTTTTTTGAAGTTCAGCTCTGTTGCAGCCAGGAAGTGATCTGCTCTATTTTATAAATTTTCGTTCTGGTCTTTTCTTTCTAATCCTCCTGTGCTGCCTGGTTTCCCTCGCCTTGGTGTGTTTTTTTTTTCATCTGCCTTTTTCCATTTTGAGGACGCATGGGCCAGACTCTCTGTGCTGGTTTCCGTCACTTTGTATTGTGCAGGTGTTGCAGAGCGCTGGCTTAAGCGGCCCCTGGGGGATGCTCCCTGCGTAGGGAGCCGTGCAGCCAGCGCAAGGCGGTATAAACAGCTCTTGTGCCAATTCTTCTCCCGATGCTGGCACAGGGAGTGACTGAGAGACCCACAGAAGCAGAACAGAGTGCTCTTGGTTCTTAAAGGGTACATCTCGGGGACTGAAACGAGCTGGGATTAGTTAGGGTGTACTTGAACTACATAAGCTCATCTAAGTTCTGTTGTGGCTCAGGCTGACACAGGAGCAGCTGCCGAGTTGTGTGACCATAACCGGCTCCCCATCTCCTGCTCTCGAGTGGATCTTGGCACAAGGCAGAATATGGGCCTTTTATTCTTGTCCTGCTGGCTGGATGAAACCCCACTGTCTACAGATCAAAGGGGTTTGATGGACTGCCAAAAATAGTAACCTATACGTAAAACATGTGCTCCATTTATAGCGATCATTTGGAAAGTTTCCTGCTACTGCAGAAATGCAGATTACATTGATTTACTGTCCAGTACTGCGAAATACTGAGAGGCTTTTCAATGACTTCTATTGTATGCATTTGCAGAAAGGCTGGGGAGATTTCTTCTTCCTTCCTTCCTTTCCCCTTTGGTATATAATACATAATCATGTGAAGTACATCTTTCTGAGTTTTTGCATAGCTTTAGTGAAGTGGGTTAATATCTACTCTACACTTTGAAAGACGTTGTCACCTGCGCTGATGTCTTAGCCTTTGAAAAATGAAGTGCTGCTTCTTTTGATGTAAAGAACATCTCTCCGGTATTTATGGAATCATTTTATTTTACCTCTCAGTCTACATACAGGCTTTCTGTTAGCTACAGAATATGTCCTGCATGTTGTTTTCAGGCACTTCGACAGTTTTTGTAGGAACAGACCAATGCTTAACACAGCAATTAAACAGGAAGGTACGTATGAGTACAGCCACTCTGTGTTTTGAGCACAGATCTGAATCTGCACTCGAGCCTATCTGTGCTGTGGTTAACACGCCCTTTCCAAGCCCCATCTATGTTCTGTTGACAAAAAAAGCTACTTTCAGAGTCATTCGTAGAAGGGTCTTAATACCACTGAACAGGCACAAAGGTGCTGCGTTTATAGACAGCCTGAGCTCAGGTTGTTTCTACAACAAGGAAAACATGCTACATTGGGCAGTATGAACTGCTGTGGACACTTAGAAGTAAATCAGGGAGTATGATAGTGCCAAGTCCTCTGCTGGGCCAACCTGCACAGATCTAGTCTCTGTGTTAACGAAAGAGGATTTGATATCTAGTTTACAAACAAGGCTGGAAAGAAAGGAGAGCATCTGTAGCTCTTATGACTCATAAGAAGGCTTGTTATTCCATATACTCATACACGTATTGTGAAAAGAGTAAATTTACTGGAAAGTTCACTAATGTAACAGAGAATAAAAGCTCAAGAAATGAGCAGTGACAGTAACCAGTGGCCTACAACCTTTCAGCTTGTTTGAAAACAGTTATCCTCTTTGGTGGATGATAAAGAAGATGAACTTGGCCTTCATTTCATGACTTATATTAAGGAAAGATGTCATCATTTTCTCTGCAATAACTTATATACCTAACAATATTCAGAAATGCCTCTTTTCCCTTCCTGGTTTTATTTTTCTAAATCCTTTTCCTTCAGACCCTAGCTGCTAATAGGCACCATAAGAGTTAATTATTCTATCTCTGGATACTATTAAATTCACCCCAATTCACTCCTCTGCTTCCCGTCTGTTAACGTCCTAAGGATCAAAGCTCAATATAACTATTTTAGGCCAAGAGTTCAAAATGCTACCATTCATATTATAACTTAACAGGAAAGCATGAGTTACTTTTCCTCCTAATAAATCATATCTTTCTCAGTTGTGTTTTTTTTTAACTGAAGAATTAATTCAGTTTTTCCTATTTTATAGCCCTGGGATCCTAATCTCAAAGATTACATGAATCTGTTTTCACGCATCCATTAAGTGTCAGTTATTTGAAGTAGAAAAAATAACAAAACTAATCTAAAATACTGAACAAGAAAAGGCTAGATACATTTCAGAAAGAAACATGGGTTTAGAATGGCAGAAGAAGAAGAAAGCCTCTCCTCAGCTATTTTTCCTTTACTTGTGAATTACAAAGACATTTTGCTTTTAGATCTCTGCTGAATTCCTAGCAAGTGTTCCTAATAGCCACTCCATTTGCAACCCGAAGATTTTGCACAGAAGGGGTTGTTTTAGTTAGCTTTTAAATGTGATATCCTCAGCAATGGCTTTCATAAGTTTCTGCATCCTCCTCCAAAACGTGTCGGCTGAGCGTTGGATTTTACCCTGAAATCATTTCGATTTAAATGGCAACCAATCTGCCCTCCATATTGAGATTTACTAACACTTTCCACATTGCATTTGCAGCAGGACCGTCCATCGCAAAGAAGAACCCCTCTTTCTGCGTTCCCTGCGCGGCAGCGCTTGCCGCCTGCGCACTCCGCGCTCGTACCCCGCCGCGCCGGCAACGCGCCCCGGAGGCGGTCATCACGGCTCCCCCTAGCGGCCCCGCTCCGCACCCGCCACAGCAGCCTGCCGCCTACCGACAGCTGACGTAACCGGCCGCTTAACTCTGTATTCACCGGTTTCGGCTAAGCTCGCTCTTCCGAGATTGCTCGCTCGTTTTGGCCAAGGACGATCACACGTCGGCTTTTGGGAACGATGGCCTGTTTCTTCCCTAAGCTGTGCTGAAGAAACGTTGGGGGTTTGCATGATGCTACGCGGCTTCAGCCTGTTAAAGATGACGGGAAAGAAAAGAGGAGCTCTATACGGGTGAGCACGCCAACAGTTGTGGCGAGGGTATCATTACAATAGCCCCTGTAGAGGGTGAGGGTAAAAGAACTTGAAGGTTTAGTTTAAGTCACAGCCCCAAAGTACTTATTTTAATCTTTTCATTCTAAAGAGCATATTAAAAGCCTGGGCTCTGTGATTGCATGTCTGTAATACTCCAACCTTTGTATCAGGGTTGTGAATACTTCCTCAGTAACAGAGCATTGGAGTATAAGTGTAAGCTGAGAGACTGCAAATTCCTAATTAATAATTCTATGCTGCTTGCAAAGTATTTATCCATGTCAAATACTTACCTAAGTTATGTTGTTTATAAAAAGACTTCAAATAGCTTTCATCTCAGCTCATACAAAATGCCCTCAGATGGAAGTCAAACACTTTGCAGAAATAAACATGCACTTTTGAGGTAGTGCTGCTCAATCCATGTAGCGTGACTGGCATTGGCTCCAGCTCAAGGACTGACATGTCCCCCTCCACAGCCCACCACGCCAGCCTCCTTTCCCTCCTAGTTCCACCCACAGCACCAGCCCTTTCCTTTCCCCCTTTTAAGCTGATGCCCGGGATTTTTTATTAGCCATTTAGCCCTGTTCAGCTGGACAGCATGAACAATGCATATTTTTCCTTCTGCATAGTGTTGTCTTTATCAGTAAAATTTAGCTGGAGCTTGATGTTCAGAGGGGTGAAGAGATGATGGGAGAGGGGAATAACCCAGGCCAGCTGTGTGTATTCTGACTGCTCATTTAAGCAAAGGCAAGGAAAGCAGTCTGGCTGCAAAAGGTAAAATGTTACAGGCTATATCATAAGGTTTGGATGTGAACATACGTACACAATGCTTCTTTCACAGGATTCTTGCTGTAAACTTTGTCCTTTACTGGGTGATTCAATCCTCTGTAATGAAAAAGTTGCCCCACTCTGAACTTTCCTGCCTTTTTTTTCTTTCTGAAGAATAGTAATAACAGAGACTAAAACAAAAGACAGAAGAAAATATACTCCAGCTTGTGTTAAAAGAATCTTTCTTGGAAAATGAAAAGCCATGGTACCACTGGGATCAGCCATTCAAAGGCTCTGAAACTTTGCCACAGCCGCCACAGCCTCCACAGCTGCTACAGAAATTCATTTGATACAGCACTGCATTCCCTGTATGGTTAATTCACACTTATCTGGTAGGTGACCTTGTGGACAGACGGGGCACTAAGTATGAAGACATCTGAATCCAGAAGCAGTACAGCTATATTTGTATCATCATCTATATTCCCTAGTTCAGAGAGGTGCCATGTTAAAGCATCAGCTTGTTTTCCTCTCCATCCGATCTGATCTTGTGGTTTGCTGTAAAATGAGTGTTGCACTGTCTATGTTTTTGGCTGTCCAGGGTACCCCACTCATGTGTTATATAGCCCTGAATAACAGAAACCTAACTAAACCACAGACACCGTGCGCCCATGGAAACACCAGGCGATAATCCTTGTCTCATTGCTGTTATGCTTCCAAATTTGCTACTTCTCTCAGAGAGATTATTTACTTGCTCTGTGCAAATCTCCTTCAAGAAGCATGTCTGCTTTTTTCTAGACCTTTGTTTGCAAGGTATGCATGTATAAATGCGTGTGTGCATACAAATTGCTCCCTAAATTGTTAACTAGCTTAGGACGCTTTGTACTCTGATGGAATCCTGACTAGGTTAGATAGGCACACAAACTCCTAGAAACTTGCTGGTCCATGTTTTAATGTTGAATATCATCACATGGCTTGACAAACACCTACTTTCTGAATAAAATTATTATATCTTACGTACACAGATCCAGGAGACTATAGCAAGTCACTATGCTGCTAGTGATATAACCCCAGGAACACTACCTGAAACCTAGAGAACTGGAAAGCATTCAATCAACATATCAGTTTATTGCTAAATTAAGATCATATTCCAACCAAGATAATATGAAAATCAATATAACAATATAGACCTTAGTCTTTTATTAACTACTGAGTGTTTTAAAATACAACAACATGCAAAGTCTTTGTGCAAATTGGGTGCCATGTTACACTTTTGGAAGTTGAATGTTTTTAGTGTGTGATGGATATTAAAAGATTCAGTCCAGTAAATACAAAACTGACAGATGTGCACCAGTACAGCAAATTCTAAAAACACAGGTGATGCACAAAGAAAGAGCCCAGAATATTTATTCCTCAAGTATATTGTGTTTGGTATGTTGTATGATAGCTGCTAGGTATGCTTAAAGAATTACTTCGTAATTGCATTCTCACAGGATGTCCTTTTGTTTTTCCAAGGAATATTCCCCAGTGTTTCTCTTTTCCATCAGATGCCTCCAGCACGACCACAGGAAGACATTATTTCCCCCTTACTATACAGGAATATGTATCAACATAAGACCCATGCCATGCTGTTAAACTAGCAATTGTTCAGTAATTTATTTCTCTCTTGTTTCTCTCTTTCCAGTGGAAATACCTGATCCAAACCTGACCGAACTGACTGCAGACATTTTTGCTGACTTTATAGGCTTTGGTTCAGACTCTGTCTGTGATACAAGAGAATCAGCCGTGCAGGACGGGGGTGTAATTCCATCAAGGACTTCTGGTGACCTCATAAACCATGATAGCTGGCATTGACTTTAATGAGCACCACGTGGTTAAATTCCCATGCATCATTTTGAAAATGTAGGGCTTCATTTGATATTGCAGAAGGATACCAGACCTACCATGTCAAATTGTTGCTCTTTCTTCTAAAGGAGCCACTAGCTTTATGTTACAGTCAGTCCTCTTTGGTAGCAAATGAAATATGCCATTCTGGAAAATGAGTATTTTCTCTGGCAAAATGAACTTGAAAAGTACGTTTCATAGAAAAGCACATATTTGGGTTATGTTCTTTTAAATAAACTTTCTAAAAAGATGGCAATAAATTCAAGGAAAGGTGTGGTTTGTGCAGCATTGGTTGTGCTCGCAAATTTTTAAGTACGAGACATTTTAAAAAAAATTAATTCGTACATCAGTTAGAAAATAGAGGAATGGATTTGGTTTGGGTCAGTTGGAAAACTAGACCATGTTAAACCTGGTTTAAGTTAAGCTAGGTAAGTTGGCTCAAACTGCTAATGTTGAATGACCTCAGTTAAAAGTTACTTTAACTAAAGCAGTTTAACTGTATTCAGTACACCAGTTTTAGGACTTTGTTGTTAGGAATTTCCAGGGGTTCAATAAGGTTGACTTGAAGTTTCAATTTGTGAAATTTGTTCTATCAATCACCTTTGTAAGGCACTTGCAGATTTTCCCTTCCCTTCTCTCAACCTAGATTTTGCCTGTTGAAACCAGTGTACAGGCATTGTGCATAGCTATAAAATGTTGCCGGTTATCAGTCTAAAAATACGATCTGGCAGTGTGGCTATGATTCAGCTAAATGTGGTAATAGAGACATAACCTAAGTTTGTGAGCTTAGCTTTTTTATCATATATGACATCAGTATATAGCAAGGAGATGCTCTAAAAATTGCTCATTGTGATGACTGCATACCAGGAAAGGATCTGTCCTTAATTCTGAGAGTACAGATCAGTGAACTGCCTAATCTCTATTTTGCTCTTAACATTGTAAGTAATGTTATTGCTAGCTTGGTCCATAAATAACAAAATCTTCGTAGCACAGCTAGATAATATTCCTGTATTAGATACATACTAGGATATGTTATTTTTTATTCAGCTTCAGGTAACAAATCACCTTGAGATTGAAGGGGGAAAGAGGGTACCTTCTAGACAGATTATTCAAAAACTACTTACTGTGGCCTTTCTACTGCCTTAATGTGAAGTCCCTGGTATGTGTCATTCTCTCAGATAAATTTTGAACTATATGCATCACTGCTCCCTACGCCATATTGCACTGAAAAGTACATGTTTTTCACCATGTGCATGGCTTGGCCACAGGGAATAGCATCTACACTCTTTCCTGTAGTTATATTGCATGTCCTATAGCCAGGTGGAATAATTGCATATCTTAAGTTTAGTTTAAAAGTCATCTTAAAGAATTGCAAATGTGAGTGTATGGGAGCAGGTTGGTTCTCTGGTGTTAGTGTCCTAATACAGTGTATGTAGATTTTATACAACAAGCTCCTTCTTAATGGCACTCAGAATTACTCCAGTTGTAATCTCATAGCTGAGATGATAGTTAATAAATTACAGGCATATGGAAGGCTGTAATAGCCTTGGGATGCAAGTTGTATTGTAGTAGGTTAGATAGTTTGTACAGGAGGAGGATCCCTAAGGCTTGTTGAATAAATAGATGGATCTTCTCTGTGCTCCATGGAAAATGATGTATGTTTTTGGTTTGTTTGTACTACTTTCTCCACATGAAACGTGTGTTTGGTCCAACAATTCTGTGGTTTCCTCACTTTGTGATAATAATTAACACCCTCACTGAAGTCTAAGCAGTGATGACATTTGTATAGGGGCCTGACTCTGATTTTTGTTGCTGTTTTGCCTTATGTTACTTTCAATATGCAATTGAAACCATTTTGAAAAATCTAAAGGTTCAGAGATTGTTGTTTTTTTGGTCTTACTGACCATTTAGAAACTCTTTCATGCAACATATCCTTCAGCCTTTGAGGATGCACAACCTCTCCAGCCCTGTGGGTCTGGGTTGACAGTAGCAAGCTGAAACTAAAGCCAGCTACGCAGGGCTCTAAATGCAGCAGGCTGGGAAAGATTTCCTTTTTTTCTGAAGAAACAGAGAAATAAATCTAATTAATACAAAAGTAAATCAATCATAAGGTAACTATTTTTTAGGAGGTAAATGTGTTAGAAAAAAGAAAGAATATCTTAAACCTTACTTTAAAGATTCCTGAAGCTTCAGGGAAAATTTATTTTAAGAAAGATGACAATGGTTCTCTACTCTCCTCAATAATCTTGTAAAAAAGATTAATAGCTTTGGAGTAGATGTACATATTTTGAACTTCCTTTCTGGACAGAGCACAAAGAAAACCTGGCTTGTTTGTGGTTGTAGAAGAATCATAGGTGGCTTTGTATAAGAAAGGCAGGTAGCTGCCAGGGACATACAAGCCTCCTTCCCTTTCCCTGTTCTTTTTTTTCCGTAATAACTTTTTTCAATATGTTGTCATTTTTTCCCCCATTTTTCCTAAATAAAGTGAAATGTCAAATCAGTAGAGAATTAAAATGTATTTATAAAAAAACAACCAAAAGGGCATCTGATGTTTTACAGACATTCCAACACCTTCAGGAAATTTGAACTCACACCAAAGGGTCTGATATTCATTTGAATCTCCATCTGTGCTGAAGCACATGTGTGCGCACAACACACATTGAACCACTACAGTGGAAAAAAAATCCCTGCTCTTAAATTATAGCAGCTCTCTACAATTCTTCTGTAACCACAAAGGCTTTGGTAGTTTTGAGACATTGCAGTGGCTTTGGGTGATCTGATCACAGAGCTCAGTTTTGTTAAAGAAATCCCTTTGCTGAAAGGTATGGAAAAGCTGTAGGAGAAACACAGGGAGCTGCAAGCTCACAGCGTGAGGGTAGTTTGGAGTAAAGGGGAAGGGTTCAAGAAGCTGATGTGACAGCAGACACCCTACAGCCAGAGTTAACGCTGGAAACATTGCAGTTTTAGTTCCCTCACCAGAATCCCCATGCTTGCAGGAACGGATATAGTCATTAGTCCTCAATGGGAATATGACCTTTCCCTTTAAGTATCTGTGTGATGCTTTTGATCCTTTTGACTCTCTCTAAGGGATAGATTAAATATGTGGCACAATGTCTACTCCTGAGTGAGGATTAAGCTTGGCTTTTGGAAGCAGAACTATATTGCCTAACCCATCATCATTTATCATGTACTCTGGGGACCTGTTCTCCATTTTGCTTCCCCTCCCCCCATACTTTTAGAAAATCCCCTTCTCTGGGGTTTAATATTGATCTCAGCTGCATCGGCCCTGGCTTCACTGTAGTTACTTCTGATTTTACACTTAAACAGGTCTTATGTCTCCGATATCTTGTTAAACAAAGTGCTATTCTGAGGCTCAGCTCTCATGCAACCTGCACTCCTCTTAGAGCATTTTTGTGCATGCATTTTAATAATAAATACCTTAAAATGATTTATAGGTTTGTATCACCCTGTATTTCAATGGAATTCCCTGAGGATAAACCTTGCCCTGTAATACTTGTATTCTGATTTAATGAAGCAGTGAAGCATGTGATTACCTTCAGGACCTATGTAAATCCCATTAACTTCAATTAAGCCCAAGAACATGCTTTAGTGCTTCACTAAACAGGGATGCTTAAGGCTAACATGCACATAAATGTTTTTGCTGAATGAAGTCTTAGTATTTTATCCATTTTTGTTCCTGTTTCTCTTCTACTCTGTCTGATGATGTAATAATTTTGGTCTTGTAGTATCCTTGTACGCTGCTTCCAAGTTAGAAGCTACGGTGGGACTGAAGGTCTCATTCAGGGGAGGATAAAATTAATCCGTTCTGCAGCTGTGAACCAGAGAAGTCCCAGCAAGCTTCCCAGTAAAATGAAAAAGTGATGGTATGCCACGCTGGCTCATAAAAACGTAATTTAAGCACTGCCCTCTCAATAAAAATATCACATTTAGGACACAGTAATCCCCTTCTGAACCTTATCTTACTTTTCAACAGCTCTTTGGACTCTTACAATTGATGCACTTTGAATTTCCTGTTGGTCAGGTAGCATGACTTTCTGTACCTCCCTCCCACAACCACAGCTTTGCGCTTTGTTCTAAGCAGGCAATATCCAGACACAGGCGGAAAACTGAATCCATGGTCTAAAATTCAGTAAATTCAGGAGCTTTTAGGTACTTAGTTGGCAGACTTCAGAACTACTAGTGCTCAGAGCTGTGGCCTTTGCACATATTGCACCAAAATGAATGAAACTTCAAAAATGTTTTTCAATTGTTTTCTCAAGACTCCTGCCAGAATCTTTGCCTTCTTTTCATACTTTTTTCTTTTTAATGAGCTCCTGATTTATGACAAGAAATCACCAGACACCTAGGTTCTCTGGGCTTATTAAAATAGACAAATTCTTTGGTGTTAGAAAATCATCGTAAGAACATATATTTTTTCCATACTAGATTGAATCATTGTAGGCAAGTGCCCCAGTCCTCCTCCCAGCTATGGTCTGGAGGTTATATTTCAGCACAAGGAAAAAATAACCCTTTCCAGTTCCTGGCTCAATAAAACCAATGCTTTCACTGGGGGCAGAAGGATGATTCCTTTCTTGTCCCCGCAGTATTCGGCATTTTATCTATATCAAAAGATTTGCTTGCTCTGCCTTAGCATGTACAGCGTAGTTCATCTTCCAAATAGGAGTCATCTTCCTAGCTTCCATGTCTGAATTGCACTGGTGATTTATATGCTCACAGTCTGTTTTCACAATGTCTTTCCTGGCTGTCTTGTATCTCTCCCCTGTGGAGCACTGGGCCTTAAAATCATTGCAGTAAGGACAGGCAATCAGTCTTCTTTAGATATGTACTGGATTTTACTGGTGCCTGAGCCTATAGAACGTGCCAATGTCTTTTGTGGTTCTGGCAGGGAAACCTCAGGAAAGTGTGGAGTTTTGGTTTGGATAACAGAGGAGCTGCTTGGGACTTTTTAAGCAAAATGTTCTTTTTTATTGTTCTTTTCATCAGATAATGCTGGGAATATATGAACAAGTTTCAGAAGGAGTTTTGGAACTGCAGGGTGGTGTTTCTGCTCAAAATCACAGAGCCATATGTTAGCTTCGGATTCTCTCTTTGGAAGCAGCCTCGTTGCAAAGTGCTGCTCTGCTTCATTCAGGGAAGGGATTTAAGAATACGAGAATGGCCACATCGGACCAAAGGCCTCTCCAGCCCAGCAGCCTGTCTGACAGTAGTCAGTAGTACATGCTTAAGGAAAGCGTCTGCTTAAGGCCAAACATATACTGAAATTTTCTGTCCCAATGCAAATTGGAGTCAGTCATGTGCCATTTAACTCTGTAATTAATAGTCCTTGATCATTTTTTCCATGAATATTTCCAATCACTTTTTACACAATATAAAATTGTAGCACTTGCAACACCCTGTAAAAAGGATTCACAGAGCTTGCATGTACCTTGCATGAAGTGTCTTGCATGAAGAATCTCTACTTTGGGCTTGGCAACCACTACTTTTATTTGATAATCTCTAGTTCTTGTATGGGAAGAATCCATGAACTGTTATTTCTATCCACCTTCTTCTTGCCATTCAACCTTTTTTTAGACCTTTATTACTGCTTCTGTGGTCTGTTCTCCAAGCAGAACAGTCCTGATCTGCCCAACCTTCTTCATATAGAAACTATTCCACACCTTTCTCCTTCACTGAAATTTATCTGAAACAATTCCAGTACAGTCTCTTCCCTGTACCTTATCAAATGTGCATGGTCTAACCTCAGGCTACTGTGGGCGTTTTGGGGTGAATAAAGACTTAAATATTAACTGAAGCAAGGTTTGTCCTCTAGTTTCAGAAAAGGTGAATGCTCCAGTCACAGAACATGTGGGTAGTATCTTCCTCCCAGTGCTTCAATGGATATTATTTAAAACAAAGAAGAGTTATTATTTAACACCCAAAAAGAAAGATGGAAGTGTCTGAGATCACCCCTGTAGTCAAAAGCATTTGGCTTGGAAGTAGAAATCTTAGGACTGTCTGGGCTGCCTGAATTGCCAGGTTATTTATTTCTGTCTGGAACGAGTGATGAGGCCTCCCTTTGCTTTTCTCTTTGAAAGGCCCTTACTTCATCCCACTATGAAGGGTGAGGAGGGTGGGAAGAGAAATATAACACGGAACTGCAAAACAGCCAGGTCTAGCCTCCGCAATGGCAAGTGGGACAAGATTACACAAATTTTATGTTTGATCTGAACAACTTGAGTTCAATTCACTTGCCTAAACATAGATGGTGGGTGCCATTTGAGACACAATAGGGTACCTGGGACTCCTATATGGGGCTGGCAGATAAGGAAAACTTGTGTCTTTCTGGAGGGACAGCTAGTGAGCTGACTAGGTATCTTCAGGGTTTTCAAGTACCACAAAATACACGTGTTTGGCAATTGCATTGCACATCTCATTTCTTTCTTTCTGGTTCTCATTGTCTGTGCCCTGCAGATTTGTTTCAGTTTACGGAAGTATAGTACAAGTCAGGTACAACACCCATTTTAGTACAATTCTGCTTATTTGTAAAGGATGTGCACAAAATCCTGTTTCCTAAGAAAACAGTAGAAACAACCAATAACATTTTTAGCTTACTTGCAGTATCTAAGTTGCTTTCAGCACTCAGGTCAATGTTCCACATTTCTTCTCAAGTCTACACTCTTGTGACTGTTTCCTCTAAAGAATTCTGGCTTCTTATTTGTTTTGATGACCTTAAGGCAGTCATTCAACTCTGCATTAGATTAAAGGAATCTCTAGGTCCATTTGACTTTGCCTAGGGTTAGATCTTCCTGTCTCCTTGGGTATTGTTTTCTGCTGTTTCCAGGTATCTCCTGGATATCTCCACTCTCACAATTCCCAATACAGAAGGAATGACTGAATTTCTGATCTTGACACTGCTCTTAGTTTATCTTTATTCCTTGTTGACCGCAGGTTATTACACGATGGTGGTGTTCAATTTACTCTTCTCACTTTGCCATAATTAAAAGTAGAATTTGCTTCTCAAAGGTCTTAAATCCTTCTTCTCTGCAGCTAATAGTTACTGATTTGTCATCTTTGCTAGAATAGGAATGAGAGAGATATAGAATTACATTAGTGGAGAGTGCTGAACAACTGTGAATCCAACACCAGGAGCTAGCTTTCTAACTCTTATTCATTTGGCATCACAATGAACTCTACATCCATTCACGCATTGAGCAGATGTGTTGAGCATCTGAATGTCTAGTCCTTGGCGATTTAAGGACCTGGAACTCATACCATCAGTAGTATTTAGGGATGTCACTCTTCTTTTTGGATCTAAATTCCAGAAATTTCAATAGGTGAAAATTATAATTACTTTAAAGTATTTTTCTTCTGATTTGTATGAGACTATCATCTAGTCCCTTAAGTTAGGTATCTAGATTCCCAGTATACAAGTGCTTCAAACCAGAATCTAGAATAGTTAACTAGCTGACCAAGGAAGCTCCTAAAGTCAAAAGAAAAACGGTGAACTGCCCAGAACAAGTGAACAGGTAGTACCCATTTCTTGAATGTCAAAGGATGCTTCTAAACTATTTTTAATGATATGAGCAGAGCCTACTTGAGTCTTTTGAACCATTCCAGAGTAAAAATAGAGGATAGCAACGTCTGCTTTTTAAACATGGTTAGAACTGTACCAATATGCAGCAAATAATGTCAAATCCCAGGGAGAAGAATTACTTCTCCAGTGTTTCTGTTGGCATTGTTGAAGACAGCATCTGTTATTGTATTTTTAGGGAGACATGTCTTGCTGGTCTTGTACTAAGAGAACCGACTGGGTTATGTCCCTCAGGAGATTTAGGCATACCTGTGTGACACAGATGTGTGACAGAGTGCAGCTAACAGAGGCAATCAGGAGGTGCAGCAGTCCGTGCCGGTTTGGGCAGAAGGGTGCACAGAAGGGGGCCAGGAACTCTGTTGAGGGCGGTGTACACATGCTCCGCAATGGTGGTGACCTGTCATGGGGCAGCAACTAAAGCAACTTCCTCTGGCATCAACCTGAGCTCCCGAGGGAGGATGCAGCTCTGCGGGTCCATGGGTGCAGGGGTGCCTCACTGAGGCTGGGGCTGGGGGAGACGGTGTCCTTGGCTGCAGGAGGTGTGTACTGATAGAGGATCTGTGTCACCAAGTAAAAGAGCTGCAGGAGGAGGTCTACAAACTACATATAGCATCAGAGACAAGAAAAGGAGTTTGATGAGATCTTCTCCAAGACCTTGTAGCTGCAAAAGCCTGAACTCCAACTGTACAAAGGGAGTGGCAGGCAGAGCCACTGGTATCAGAGACCCCCATGATGGTGAAGGCTGCAAGCTTCTGACTTCTGGCATCAGGCAAATGGCTCCTGCTCTGCCTGCAGATCTGCAGCTACTTGTTGCAGACAAGGGGCTGGGAGCTGTGCCTAGAGCAGAACCCGAGCTTGCTGAGCCTGAGCCCCAGCAGCACAAGGGGCAATCAATACACTCAAACAGAAGAAATTCCATTTAAACATAAGAAAAAACTCTTTCACTGTAATCAGGGTAGTCAAACACTAGAACAGGATGCCCAGAAAGTTTGTGGAGTCTCTATACCTGGAGATATTTCAAAATGCAGCTGAACATGATCCTGAGCAACCTACTCTAGCTGACCTTGCTTTGAGCAGGGGTTCATAGTAGATGATCTTCAGAGGCCCCTTCCAACCTCAGCAATTCTGTTTTTCTCTGACATAGTGGAAAGCCATAAAGACATATCAAAAGAGGATAAATTAGTGAGTGGGGAGTGATAAATTATGAGCTTCTGGTACCCAGACTAGTTCATTAAGAGCTAGTTGAGGTACATATGACCTGTGTATTGGTGTGCAGGCATATTCATATGCGGAAAACATCTAGTTTCTGGATCCAGATGGGGCTTAAGGAAAGTCTAGCCAGGGCAGTTCTAGCCATGAACAGATGTGTGATTCAAGAAACACATTTGAATATTGAAAAAGAAAGCACTTAGGGCATTTAGGCACCACCTGATTTAGGTGTAAATCAGGCCTTTCTGGATGATTTTTTTTTACTTAGGTTCCTGAATTTTCTGTGAATCTGTACTTTAAGTGCCCAGGTTGTTCATCGTTTTCCATCTTCAGGCCTAACTATGCACAACCAAGAGAGGAGTGAAAAAGTTCACATCCATCTCCAAAAGAGAAAATGAAAAGAGATTTTTGACTGTCTTTCTGTACATTCCTACCTTTGAGGCCATATCATTGCTGTTGCTCTGTGCCAGCAGCCCTGCATTCTTAATTTGAATATGTATGTAAAATGGATGACCCTCACCTTCCCACAGCTGTGCGACTATTATAACCTTATAACTTGAAATAATGTTTTACAGCTGGGGCACAGGGCTGAAAGAATACATGTGGTTACTTACTTCTTTATATATGGTATCCTTCAGTTCCAGTATGTGTCTGCTCTTCCTCAGTAGGGCAAATATTGACATATAGTATTTTGCTCCCCTTTAGTTCTTACACTTCCTTTTTAACCAGATGTAACAAACTCTTTCCTAAGCTATTCTGTCTCTACTGCTATGTATGTTGACACCAATGCACTTGTGAGTGAGCAGGCCTGTCAGCAGTGGATATTTTTCTCCTCCATTGTCATTGGAATAATGACATCTCTTGCTTTATATGGTTTTGTGTCCTACAACTCAATAATCCAGTGCAGACCTCAACATCTGACAGCAAGACACCAGTCTGTAATTTGCCTAATAAACCTAAACAAAGGAAATACCCTGACTTTAGGACAAGAATGTGTCCTGTATTCTTAGTATTCTGCAGACTAGAGAGCAAAATTGCTATCCTCCTTAATTTCCCTTTAAAGTCAGAGTCATTCCCCATACCTGCATGACCAGATTCCTCTAAACCGCAGCAAACAACATAATACATAATTATTTCACAACAGTGAGATTTTATTTGCTATTTTAAATGTTTTCCTTGTTTTTTGTTTTAAGAGAAGAAGATATAAACCTTCTAGAACAAAACGTGCTGAGGATGGCTTTCAGCTGCCACGTTCTTAGGTAAAGCCAAGTGCATTGGAAGTGCAGGTATGTTTACATCTGGGTTTTATTTCTGGCCCATCTTTAATAAAGATGCAACAACGATAAAGCAAAACACAACACAACATGATAATATATGACACATAATAAAGAACTGCCATAAGTACACAGGGGGCTCAATTTTGCTTTCACTCTCTCTCTGCGAAACTCCATTGTTCAAGACTAAACCTTTACAATTGTCAGAGTTCCTTGTAGTTCAAAAGGAGACATTTTCCAGAATAATGAGGTCACTGGTTCCCGTTTGCCATTCCACAATATTCTGTTTATTCCTAGAATCCCTGTTCTTTCAGCAATAGCTGATGCTCTCTATAGCTGTTACTCCCGGGGGAATTGAGACTTTAAACATTCATTAAAAAGTGAATTGCTATTGTTGACAAAATACAGATGGCCAAGCATGAACTACTGACACCTAGGAGTACGCTTCCAGTGCAGTGCATGGTGATGTGGCCATGTGAATGCTCTGGTTGCTTGTATCCAAACCAGTGTGTCCTTTGTTACCAGATTGGCCCTGCTGTACGCTCATATTCCTTTGCCTAAATATGGCACAAGCTGTTAAAGTAATTTCTTTAAAAAATGAATTGAACTTATTTCTGCTTTTGAGAGTGAGAAAAGATATGCTCTTTCACAGCAAAACTATTAGCGGACAATATTCGTACAAGGCTCAGCTCACAAAATAATTACCCTGAGTCAAAGCTCTGCTTCAGGCAAACATAACACTCGATGACTCCCAGAGGCTCTGTCTAAACTGTGGGGTGTGCGCCATAGCCATGTCCCTGATCATCCGGGGGGGACCTGGCTGGGCCGGAAACCGGGGTGTGGGGGCGGAGGCGCGCACGCACACACACACACACACACACACACACGGCTGTAGGAGCTGGGAAGCACGCCTGGATTCCACAGGTTAGACATAGCCATAGCTTTAAATCAGCCATGTATTTAAATAGTTTATTAAGCTGCAGCCGATAGACTTAGTCTCTGTAGACTACAGTTAGACCTAGTCTCTGTAGACTACACCAGGGTGTAGCATGCAGCATTACACTTGCATAATGATATGTACAGCACTCCAGGTTAACATGTTGTGGAAAAAGCTGAGAGAAGGCTCCAGCATTTAACATTTTCAACTTCGGGAATACCATGTGATAGCTAAGACTGAGACAATAAGATGAAACTGGTTGGGGTTTTTTGCATCTTTTTAAACACTTCTAGAGATAGATATTTTAGGCAGATGATAGGTAGAAATTGCAGTAGCTACATTGAGCTTTGGGTTATTTATTTGAGGCTTAAGGTTTTTTCTGTTTTTACATTTTCTGTTCATCTCCAATATATCTTACAATTTTTTTCTTATCCTTATATATATGAATAACATTTTTTTCACTGTTTTTCTACTGCTATATTTAAACTCTTCTGTTTTTTTCTTCCATTTTCATCATTTAAAGTTTTGTGGTCCTCCTTTCTCCCTCATGCTCTCTTTTTTTCTTGTCATCCTTTGGTTCATTCTCTTCTTTTCTAGGTGTGGAAAATTGCAGCTTGCCGTTGTTTTTCTCCAAACGGTTGTGGTATTTCCCATGCTATTGTGTGTGCGTGCATGTGTGTGTTTGTGTGTGTAAAAGAGAGAGAAGACGAGATACTGTGAGGCTGCCAGCAAAAATCAAAATTGGAGGAGACAGGAGAGCAGAGGGAGTAAGAGACTGTCTTATTGAACTTGGAGAGGAATGAGGCCCACCTGGGGCTGAACCAGCCATTGGGAAGATTAAGGAAATAAAATAATTACGGAAAGTTAGTGCTGGAATTGTGAATGGGCCTGAGAGACCTGGCTAAGGCTCAGGAACTGGGAGTGGTGGCTGCCTGAGCTGAATCAAATACTCAGTCACTCAAAAATGGAACAAATAAGGATAGAGCAGACACGCTGAGAAATTGTACTTTTGTACTTTGACTTGACTTTTTTAGCCTTATGAGTTGAAAGAAGATGACTTTTTCTTTTCTAAAAAATGGAATTTGAAAAATGTAAACCCAGGTCTGTTTGGTGAACATTTAAAAAGTACTATGATCAAATAGCCAGAAATAAGAACACAGTCCGTAAGGAATAGCTCCTCAAATCTCTGACCTTTCAAATCAGAGCAAGGCTCTCAGCTTCGATGCAGTGAAACACAAATGGGGTCAGCACTGTTAAAACAGACATAGCTGTGAGCTTAAGGTTCCTACTTCTCCCTGGTTTTTCATAAAGAAGACTTAAGGTAATCTCTTTCTAACTGAGTGGGTATTGTCTGCTTCTGAAATGCATAATCCTGAAGCTAATGTTAAAATGTAAAGAACAGGACAGTAGCTTGAAAATTCATTTTTTTGCATAATCATTCAAATTACTCTAGTGTACACCACAATGAGATTTTAATGCTCTATCTTTTACTCTGTGGTTTTTGTGTTGCTATTTCTTTGAACTTTAAAAAGTTCATAGAAAAAAATGCACTTTAATAAATAAAAGTATCTTCCAGCATGCAACTTTCTTTAAAAAAACCAAACCCAAACACTTTAGAAATTATCTAATTTAGTTTCCTAATACACTTTTCATAATATCAAATAGAATATTTGGTAGGATGTGTATTTTTTAATCTTAAATGAGATGTGGCTAGAAGTTTAGAACCAGTTCCTCAGCTAGCATAAATTGTCACAGCCATTAACTCACTTCAAGTTCTAGCTATACGAGTAATAGAAATAGGCCAGCTTGAAAGGTGCAAAAGTTGGTGGACAAGATGACAATGAGATGATGAGTGCAGCTTTCATTATCATCTGTATGGATCGTGATATCAGTTTGAATATATAAACATGCTACATATGCCTTGTTTTTCATATTTCTTCGTAGATATCCCTTATTAGCTACTATTAACAGAATGACTGGACTTAAGGTCTGATGCTGTATAAGCAGCTCTTTTAGTCTTATGGCATATAAAAAGTTTGTAAATATAGGGCTATTTTAAGTCTGGTCTTATATAATAAATAATATGATAAATAGATAGGATGAAACTTTCTTATGAAAGGGAAGCAAGTTTAATGCAGTGATAAGTGGAATGGAAAATCTCATTCTTGTATTCTAAATCTCGATGAATACCATCAACGCTTTATGACTGAGGGATTTGAGGAAGGATGGAGCGGGAATAGCATAGCAGGGATCTGAGTAGGATTTTTTTTTTTCTTTGCAAAGAAAGAGGAAAAAGGCATAAGAAGAAAAACATCTCTTTTAATCACTGTATGCTACTTTTTTTCTAATCACAACTTGCATCACTGATATAGTAAACAAAACTGACATGAGAACACGTCATTATGAGACAGCACAACTCATGCTACCAATTTTTGTAGGTCATACAGTACTTACCAGACCACTGCAGAAAGCATACTGTTTTGAAATGCTTGGAGGGGCCCACCAGATATTAACTTAAGAATTATTGGTTGTGGGTAGAAATAGGCTGAAGGCATTTCCTGCTGTGAACGACACTTGGAAGTTCTCCTTTTGCAGTACTGTAGAAAACAACAGCAGAATTTATGCAGCATTCATAGACAGCAGATTTCCCCAGACGCTTCAGAAATGCTGTCAAATTAAAACTGCTCTTCAGTAGGGCTTCATATTTTGTTTTTATTGGCTGTATAACAATAATTCAAGTGTGAATGTAAAATGAATCTTATTTACTTGCTGGTGGAAGTGTGGATATTGTGGGATACTGGAGTGATTTTTTTTATATTTACTTTCTGTTCTGGTGGAGGTGATATAGACATTCTAAATGATAGCTGCTGGAAACACAATCAGGAACTACGGACACTAACCTACTCTGAGATCACAAGCAAGTCTCCAAGTCTCCCTGATCTGACTCATGACCAGATGCTATTAAACCTATATGTTCTCTTTCTCTGATGTTTTCAGTTTTATAAATCTTGTCAAACACTTCTATACCCAGGAGGTGCAATACGAAAATCCCAGGTTATATATTTGGGAAGAGCTTTCTCTCTAGCCCTCTATGTTTGCTGATGACTCTATACCACCAAATGTGAGTCCAGATTGTAGTTTTGCTTACTGTGATACCTTTGATGAATATTGGCCCATAGCCTCTGAAGGGAGTTTGATGCTATGCTATCCTAACAGCCTTTACACTGGGATAGACCCAGAGATGGAAAAATATTGAGGCTTTCCCCACCTCTGTGCAAGCCCAGGCAATAGCAGGTGAGGATGACCTGGGTGCCTACTTTCCTTTTCTCTCTGTCAGTAGAGGCAGGATTTGGCTTATTGCAATGGGAGGCGAGCAAAGGTTTCAGTGGACAACCATAGCGATCAGCTGCTGTAAATGAGCTAGCGTGAAGATTAGTGTGCTGACCGCTCAAGGGGGAGCAGATTAATTGCTCACGGAAGGAGGCAGGAAGACTTTTTGAATCCTGCTCCGTTTTCTTGGCTGCCCTAGGGAAAAGGCTGCTATGAGGTGCCTCTCACATAGGGCCATGCTAGTGGGACAGGCTTAGCCCTCTGAGTTATTGTTCACATTTTCCTTTAAGAGCACAGACGTGGTTGCTTGAAAGCTTTTGAATGTTTGGATTTGAATGTATTTAAGACTGAAAATTGTGCTCCATTCTTGTGAAAGGCTGCTGAGAAGTGCTGTTATATGTTTTATTAATTATGCTATCCCTGAGTTTAAAATAAGTGGTGTAGACTTCTGAATGATTTTTCATTATCATTATAAGACATGGGATCGACTAGGCTCATGAGCAAATGGGTACTGTATGGCTGTCTGTCTGCAGAAAAAGGGATTGGAAAAAATCTTAAAGATTGATTTAATGATGCAGCAATTGCTTGAAGAACCAGCAATAAGTCAGTCCTCAAGCTCTTTTTCCTTCTGCTTGAAGACTGAGGAAAGGAGGGATTGTCCTCCTTCCGTATGTCCCAACATATTTGTGTACATGAGATAAGAAATTCTATCTCATAACTTTTATTTAACTATAGCTGACAGTGAAACTTCACCTGGCTTAAGTTAATGAGAGTTGTGTACTGGATTTGGCAGAATCCCCATCTATCCCCATTAGAGTATAAATCTCCACTAAAGGCAGACTCACTTTTTCACTAAGCCGAAGAAATATATGAATACTTTATTAATCTTAAAATATTCTGTGTGTACAAGGAATAAGATGCTTAGCACATAATTCAAGTTGGGTATATTACTGATTTTTGGTGTACCATCTAATTAATTTGCACAGGGAAATCAAACCCACTTTCATTGGTCTGTATCAATTTGCATCACACTAAGCAGAGGAAGAAAGTAATTGGTAACGTTAGTCCTACTTCTAAGGAGTTGTTAGAATTTACTTGACTTTAGGGATTAGCATGGATTTAGATTTGGTTGCTCCTAAAGCTGGAAATGAAAGAATCTTTTTTTTTCAAAGTACAGGGAGAAAAAAATACTTCCTAAGCTCTATCATAACACTGGAAAAAAATTATTCGTGATTAAGAAATGCAAATCAACACCTTGTGTAGAAGCTGAATTGATTTTAGCCAAATGGGAAAAAGCTACTCTTATTAGTCAGGTAAAAATGGAGTATTACATTTGCAGGAGAGAGGGGGAATAGGGGATGATTGACTGACAATAGGCAAATTTAGTTTCTGTCTCTGGTTGTACGTAGGACGTAATAATTCTTTAAGTTATGGAGCAGCTGGAGAATATTTCACTGGAAGCTATTCTAGCCAGTGGCTGGAATAAGCTGCATGGGGCCCTTATCTGTCCCAAATCTCAAGATGCGATCAAGCCCACTCAATAAAATGTTTGGATGTACTGGAGTTTGCCTAAGTACAAACCCCACTAGGAAAGCTAAAGATTTCCACTGGTTTTGGGAGTCTTTGTATCAGGACCTTACAGGGCCTCCAGTAGGACCTACTGTATTATTTGAAAATGTAGGAGGGAATGAAGTCTGATGTGCTGGACATTTTTAAAGAGTTAATGAACTGACATATGTTTATACTTACTACTGATAATCTTTCTTTGGAAAATCCGTCTAACTTCTTAACTGTACAAAATTGGCATCCTATATGACCTAAATTGGATTTGAAAATGGCATTTGGATAAAAATCAAAAAAAGACATCCTACTGGTTATATATGATCGCTTTATTATGTTTGATAAGAATGAAAAGCCGGAGGATTTGACAGTCCCAGAGCCTGGCATGTAAAATGAAATTCCTGAATGTAAATTAGACAGATTAAACTATCCTTTAAAAGACCCTTGATGGAGAAAAGGATGTATTTAAAATCCAATAAACTTCAGACCTCCTTCAAATGGCTTAAAATGAAGTCCAGAACGCTTGCTAAGTAGGAACTCTACTGGTTTTGATTTAATAAAAAAATTGTATAGTCTAATTTGAAAAAATCCTGTCACTGTATTCACCTTGCAGAAATAAATATGAAACCATATGGAGAAGCATATTTCCACAAATGTATTCCAATTCAAGATGAATTAACTGTATGCTCTATTTAGCAATGAGACAACAGCAAATTTCTTGAATTTCTCTTCAATTATTAAAGAAAATAATTTCAACTTCTGTATGACTTCTCCTAAGCAATGCACAGAAAATAGTGTGCTTTTGGTAGAAATTCTAAATGGATGTCTTAATAATTTTTTATAAGGTAGAGGTGTCATAAGTAGGGATGAAGTATTTTTATGTTACTAAGTTGCATATATGATTGGCTGTGCTGGTAAAAAAGCACAAAAGAGCCTTTGTTATACTCTCAGTAGAGCTATTTATACATTGTGACTTACTGTGTCCAAAGACTGCTTCCTGCTTCCGTTAAAAAGTAGTCCCTCCAAATAAAATAAAAGCCATAAACCCTGACGTTGCTCAAGCCCTGTCTATTGAAACAACAACAAAAAAAATCACACATGATTTTGTATTGCCTATATAGAATACGCTCTCTTGAGTTTCCTTAAATACAGTTCCAGATGAAGCATACTGTGGAAGTGATGCCTTCCATACCCAAAGAAGCAGAAAGACATTTTATTTGCTTTAAAAATAACGATGGTCCAAGCAATCAGGTGCATCTACAGGGTATAGCTGAAGCTGGGGAGGACTGCAGCAGTTCTGGTCATTGTATCGACAGTAAGCTCTCTAGGCAGCAATTACTCTTTTTGTCTTGTGCTTGAACAACTTGTGGGGAGACCTGATACCTGCTTTGGTCTTTGTGAAGTACTAATGCAATAATACAATATTAACAATGTCTATCTCTGCACGTCTTCTGTCCTTGTTCCCCATGCCCATGGTCAACCATAGCTACTTAGGTAGGTGGTGCAAATTAAAGCAGCCCTTGCGCTCCTCTGAAATTGTGCAATCAGTATTAGCTGCCTAATGCTTGTTCTGTCAGAGCAGCAGTGTCAGACCACTTGCATTTGCTCCTCAGCCTCTTCAATACCGTTTTGTCTCTGGCACATGACAGTTTTTCAATGTGTCCGGCAAAGTACCTGGCAAAATGGGCTTGTGCCAGTGAAAGGGGGAAACTGTGTCCCATGTGGGCGAATTTAGCTTCGCTGAGGCTAAGTTGCAGCTAGGGATTGTGTTCTGCTGTGCTTGGGATATGGCAGGAGGCATTGCGCCCTTTCTCTTTCTCCTTCTGCGTTGCAGCTATAATGCTGTGCCCTTGCCAAGTGGACATGTAGGACCATGGAGGAAGAAGCATTGCACTGTGCTGTGAAATGTGTCCTCACATACAAAGGAGGAGCCAGTACCCGAGTCCCACTGACCGCTCAGACTTGACAGATCTATCTCTTTTTATTTAGCCTTGGAAACTTCTTTGACCTGTGTGGCTCGGAGCCATAGAGCTGGCTGCGCCAGCTAAGCCTTACCTTCTAGAAAAGGGGACCTCCCGCTTATGTCTTCATCTGGACAGGGGTAGGGTCAGGATCAGGCTACACGTCGTTCTGTCTGCACACCCAGGGGCCAACTACGGATCCCTCCAAGGTTAATTCACTGCCATCATCTCTTCTCCAGCTGCTGCAAGGCAGCAGCTCTTTCCTCCATATCTGTATGTGCTCACTAATGAGTTTCACTTTGATTTAGCGATATTTTTAATGACAATATGGCAGGTTTCCTACAGCCTCTATGTAGATCTAAAAAAAAAAGAAGAAAAAAAGAAATAGAGAAGAAAGAAAGAACGAGGTAAGATTTCCATTCTTCCCATTTTGGGAACACACATAACTTTTCATAACCTTATAGTGCTGGGCAATAACCTTACTCCAGAAAGAAATGAGAAAAATCTCATCCCTTCATGCAGACTAGTGCTCGGTATAAGCACAAATAAGAATTCCTAAAAAGACAACTTTTAGAAAGTTTCTCTGAAAATTTTCAGTATAGTGTAAAAATCTTTAATAAGACCCCAACTAACTTTTGAAGTGGCTTTTTTATTAGGAGGGAAGAAATTCCACTGTCCTACAGTTCCCAATCCTGTCCCCCAGATTAGGAAGTTTTAACTTTAGTGTAACTGATGTGTATCTCTGTATATCACAAAATAAAGAATTTGCTACCTCAGCTATCTTTCTGACTGGTTTTTTTTTCCAATACACTCAATATGGCCTTTGATTTTTCTGTCTATGATCATTCTATAGTGTGCCAGAGGGAACTGATTCACCTTTTCCTTGTCAGGAATAATCTTAGTGGGCGACAGGTATTGGTGTGAATGGGAATGAAGTGAAAATTGGAACTATTTAACTGCATCTAAACCAACCCTTCTGTACATACAGGGACATATGCGTCTCTGTCCCCAAAGCACCCTCAAATCTCTCATTTTAAATGTGTTAATAGCATTTCTGGACTAATTTTGGTTTAATTAGTACTATTTTGTTTTAAAACTAAAACAAATCAGAATTTAGCACAATTTCTGAAGAGCCTCGATTCCTTTACACGCATTTCTACACCTAGGAAAACAGACTCCAATTAGCCTAAACCTTCTGTCATTTCCATTGAAATGCCGCACTGATATTTCATGAAGAAAAGGGAAAAATGCTGTTGCTTATATTTACATTACGTGTTTTTTAATGACAGCTTCTAATACTGTTCCCAGGCTTTAATGGCAAAGCATACTTAAACTTTAATTTTCATTGCAGTATTTTATTCACAGTTATTTTCACCCATTTCAGGAACAGCATAATATACACACAGAGACTTATTTCAAGTGAGCAGTAAGGTTTTCACTGGTTCTGGCAAGTCTTAACCAATTAAAGTAGATAAACTCTGTGTAACTTTTCTGGGCAGGCTGTTAGGAATAATTCAAGGAGTGCTCTATAGATCTATTATTTTTGCATTCAAACTTTATAATTATTATGTAGCAAGTTAAGTTTTAAAATGATACGGAAGTAGTTCTTATTCATGTTTTTATGCATATATCCTGAAGCTCTTGGTTATTTTTTCCTTGTGTTAGGGTGAGCTCCCAATAACGTGAATGGAAGTTCAACTTTAGTAACGATAGAGTAATAAAAACTGGATCCGGATCTCAGGATTTGGCACATGGACACTAGATCTATTAAGTCATCTTGTCCATACTCCTGCCAATGCAGAATTGTTCCCTTCAGCATAATCTCCAGTGCCTTATTCAGTCCAATTTTAAATGACTTGGGTGAAGCGGTTTCCATTACTTCACTTGGTTGAAGTATTACTTATTCCACAGACTAATATAATGCTTTTTAGGCTGCTTCATTCTCATGGATCACTTCCCAATCCCAACATTTCCCCCAGACGAGCGAGTATGAGTAAGGGCAAGGAAAATGTGTGTAGACTATAAAGGCCAAAAGGAAAAAGTGGCACGAAGTCCTTCCCCTCAGTCCATTTTTTTTTATGTCTTTCTCCTTGCTTCATATTTCTGAAGTCTGCCTCTTCACTCTTGCCAGTGAGACTTGGACCAAACTCCCTGAGAAACAGATCCACTGTGAATTTTTCCCCATTTTTCTGCATGTGAATCATTCCAAAACAGTCTGTGAGGTTCCCCCCCTGCCCCATTCTCTGTTATATCCTATTATTTTTACTTTCCTCTGTGTTTTATTTATTTTTAGTAAGGCGCTGACTTTTACCATTTATTGCTGACTCTTCGTTATTCATTATATGTCACTTAACTCTTAAGGTATTATCCTGATTAGAAGGAATTTTTCATAGAGGATCCATGGAATATATTTTTGGCAGGTGAATATGAGTGTGTGTAATAAAAATGACATTTTACAAATTATTAGCAATGCTAAACGCAATTGTAATAGTAGACAAGATTGATGAAAAAATCATTGAGAAAGTGAACAAAATTTTGTGGGCCCTGTTTCGTAGTATATCACATGTATACAGATAGCCAAGGCTTTAAATCATTGTGCATGCAAAATGAGGTTGAAATATTTGGTGTTGTAACTGAAATTTCATGCTAAGATCTTTGTTTCAGTTTTCAGCTATAAGCACAGTAGATGTTGCAAGAACAAAGACTGAATTTGGCATTTTATTGAGATGTAGAAATTCAACAGCAGGAAATAATCTTCCTTGAAAGAAACCCCTATTTCCGTCCTCTTTTTTTTATATATCCTTTAGTAGCTGATCACTTAAAACAGGTGCTGTAATTCATGATTGGACATTAAACATTTACGACGGATGGTGTCTGTGTTTAGAGACAACTTTATGTACCAGTGCTTGTAAGGCACTTCCTCTCAGGAATCAAGTGGAAATAAGATCATATAACACTCTGGCAGATTATAGATTCAAATATTACAGCTGCTTGAATTATTCATTGGAATTCAATTACTCAGTTCATTTTCATATATGTAATTATTCAGAAATGAAACTTGATTCCTACAAATACGTTCTTTATATAGAAGTGTTCAATAAAAGCAATAAAAAAAGGATGCCACATGGGTACAAACATGCCTGAGTCTCATGTGCTACCAGTGCTGCCCAGGTTTCTGGGCTGCGACAGCTGTAGTGGAAACATCTGGAAGAAGTTGCCAGTCGTTCAAAAGGGAGAGCATGCCAGGGCAAGTCTGGCCATGCTGGGAAGAAAGTCAGGGCAGGGCCCTGAGGCAATGGTAAGAAGTGGTGCCTGAGCACCAAAAAGCCTTACTGGAGCTTTGTTTGACTAATTCAGGTTCTCAAACAGAAATGAACTGCTAACAACTGCCATCCATGTGAGTCTGCTCCATGCAGAACAATTACTGTCACAGGTATATATTCACCTTTACTGGTTTACAAACCATTCTCTTTACTGGGATATCCATATTTGCCTCCAAAAGAATTAGTATCTGTGATTTCAGCTGTTTAGAGACGAGGATCCCCACTCAGTCCAGACCACGCTGTACCAAGTGCAATCGGACACAGATGTAATGACTTGGGTAGAGATGTTTTAGAGAGATCCATCCATAAGCACTGGCTGGATGGCATACACAGCTGTCCCATGGTGTGGTTGCATCCATGTGGCTGTGCAGCCCTTCTCTTTTCTCTGCTCAGATAAAGGCTGTATCTGCTCTGATACTTGTGCAGTGGTAAAAGGTTACCTGTTTTGATGAGCTTTTAATGTAGAGAAAAAACAAGCTCTTTTCCAAGGGAAAGACAGGTATGAACTTTGAGAGGCATCCTGCAGCCTGTAGATTTTCTTCCATTGCTTGTGAAGTGTCTGTGTACCTGGAATGTACCCTGCAGAAACAGAACTGCAGTGAGATGCTTTGATAGCTAGACATGTTTTGGCTGCTGGGCGCAACCTTTGCTCTTTCTCTTGCTACTCTTAGTAACTCACTTCCTTCCAGCTGGTAGCGATTGTTCAGCAGCCACAATGGACCTGCAGCACCTCCTCTGGGCACAGCAGAGGTAGCTTCAGTTGGCCGGAGTTGGGCATATTTGACTTTCCCCCTCCAGAATATGTAGGTGAGTGCCCCTCTTTCCTGTCCTTACTCTGGGTAGATATAGCCTATATGAATATAAAATATCTAGGATGGAGAACAAAGAAAAACCTAGATTCAAATGCCCTGTCTAGCATATAAATGAATATTCATGATGAACCATGCAGAGAGCTAGATATACTGAGCAAGAAAAACCCTAGTGCCAAATATCTAAGGTTTCTTTAATAGATTTTTTTCACTTAAGTTGGATATTTAAGAGAGCCCTTCACATTTTAGTCTCAATTCTGTCAGATTGGTAAATTCATTCATGTGCTACTTAGCACAGGAGACAGACAGAACATCCATAAACCCAACATTTTTCCAACACATAATATAAATGATCTGCTATTCTAAGGACAAAAAGCAATGAAACAAAAATAGGATATCACCCAAGAAAAGATTTGAGAGGCAAATAGAACCTGGAAAAGAGAGAACACAGGAAAACAAGACACAATACGGAAGGTATGTCATATAGGAAACATTACATCCTCCTTCTGAAGACAGATATCGTCAAACCTGCTATTATCAAAACAAAAGCTTCTTTGACCATAATTGGTCATAAAGACATTGGGCCCTTTTCAGGCTAGCCCTGTGTTAAGCTGATGTCTGGATTATTCTTACTTTTTCATCAAAACAGGTCTTACCAGTGGTAAGTTTGCTCAGAAAACTTTTATATACTGCCATTGCCTCCAAGCTGCTATTCACCAGGAGTATGTGTATGGGAGAAAGGGTGGGGAACAGGGCAGCAGCCAGATGTGTCCCCATACTGGTGTACTCTCATCAGAATATGGTTTGATTAAGCATGTTCTCAGAGCAAAACCCATACTGAAGTCTTTTACAAAGTCCCAAGTCATTTAATTGTCCAGAAGACAAGCCCTGAGAGCAGGCTGTAAAGCACATTCTTATTCACTACCAAATTACCCAGGGTATTGCCATGACCTGGGCTCATTCTAGATGTTAGTTTCGCACTTACCTGCTCCAGAACAAGAGTGAATCAAGCCAAGGTTTCAAGCATTATTACCTAGGCTGTAGTTAAATTCTATTATGCTCAGCTGAAGGAACGCAGTATGTAGGGCCTTAGCTTCCCATGGTCTAGCTTGCTAGCAGCTGTTGACTGACAGCTTATAGCACAAGCAGAGACACTGGCAGGTTTTCTTGGAGAACTAAAAGAAAAAAAATACAATGTATTTTTCATCTGATTAGGTATATGGTGGTTACTGCTTTATTTTGCTAAATGTTGGTGCTTTTTCTGTATACTTCCAGTAAGCACAGAAAACATAAGCCAGACCCTGTTTCAAGAATATACTTTAGAAGCCTTTAAGAAAAAAACCCTAAAAAAACCCTAACAACAACAACCCCTCAAATGTTTTCATAATAGAATCTGGAGCGCTGTAAGATCACTATGCAGAGCTCTGGCTGGAAGCCCACTACTGAGCCATATACTGCAAAGGAGCTGAAGAATATCTTTGCTTTGTAGGTGTTTGTTAGAGTACCTTCACAAAGTCCTGGAGTAGTTTGCAGCTGTCTTTGTCATGATGCACAAACTTAAGATCCAGAGTATAGAAAAGATGGCAGAAAGTGGCAGCAGACAAAAAAGCATTTTTGAACTCTGTGCAAGTCTCTTGGAGCTGAAAGGTCTTAGAGTTCTCCTTCTCACTAAGGGAAAATTAGACCTCTTTGGATCAAAAATACACAAGTCGTCCTCACCTCGATGTGTTCTCCAGAATCTGCAGATGTGGAATTTGAGAAGGCTTTTTCAACATCCTGCTCATGATGATAGAGAATTTGAGCGACTATTAAAAGTTGTGGAGGTGATATAATGCATTTGTTTTACTTGCCTGAAAGGAACAATGTACTTTAGTGAAGCATTTGCTTTCACCAAAGCCCAGCTATGTTGCTGATGGCCGCTGTGCTTCTGGCTTGCAATGGAGGATGCTGTGCTATGGGCAGGAGGTTTAGAGAACAAACAGGAACCTTTGTTTCCTTTCATTTAGGGAAAAGAAAACAAGGCAGAAGGAGGAATGCTGAGCAGCTGCCTGAAAGCTGCTTTGTTTCAGCTTCATTATGACATGATCCCTGAATTGGTTTTTGAGAAAGTATTTAATATATTGGAAGAAATCACAGAGCTATAGCTGAAGTAAGCAGTTTTATTTATGCTGTCTGTTGATGAGAGATAGTGGTGTAAATTCTAATCAGCAGATGCTGTGCTCTTTGAAACAGGGCACTGAAATCTGATATAGTACCTAGTAGTGGAATTAACAGTGAATATGATAAGGCAAATGCACGGTTGTCAAACTCTGCTTACCACCTATTTCATCATATGGAGAGCAAAGAAATCATGACAATACAACATACTGGCAGCATGAGAATCTGTCTCATTTAACATCATGCTATTGTTGTCAGTTGGGAGCGCAGTTACTCAGTTTGGTGCTCTCCACTGAATATCCAGGATCATTTGAAGTTGGTGGAAATGTGAGTGCTTTGTATCGTCTGCTTTTTACATTGTAGTGTTCTGCAACCTTAAAACCAGATGTCTGAAATAGTTTGTGCTTTTCCTCAAATATTATACAGCACCGGTATGTGCAGAGCACAAAGGATTACCTCAACAGCATTGTGTAGGTCTTTGTCTTTAGTTTATGGTCTCTGTGATCTATTGTATGTAAACCTTTTTACGGGACTGGGAAGGGATGGTAGCCTAAGTAAAATTAAACATTGTACTATGGAAAACTTTTAGGGCTCTCCTGTTCTGTAAATGGACACACTGAAGACCCAAAATAGAAAGCCTTTGGAAATAAACATTTTCATCAAGTAATTTTGACCCGGGGAAGGATTTTACACTAGACCACAGAAGAAGATGTTGGTTTTGGTGCTGGCAATAACAGGACTAATTTTCCCAAGGGACAGAGGAAGTGTTCTCTCCATTCTCTCACACTTTGAATTTCAGTGGGGAAAGCTTAGCTATTTTTGTTGTGTTGTCTCCCAGTTCCTGCATCACTTTCTTCTGTGAAAGACAGTGGAAGTTAGAGTCAAGTACCAGTGTGGCTACAATCCAAAGAGCACGAGATGCTTCCAAGAGAAATGAGTGACATATTATAATGCTTTGTTCGGGCATCTGCACCATTGTTGAGTATAATACATTCTTGTCTTCATGCCTAAAGAATCATGCCAGCAGTAAGCCCTTATACTGAAGCATGCTATTTCCCTATAGGAAAATGCTAATCCAATCTATCTAATTTACAGTTTGGTTTAATGGTCAGATCACCACTGGAGATTTTCAAAGTATTGTAATAACACGGAACCAATCAGTGTATAAGCCAGGATGTGAATGCTTACATTTAAATCCACTGAATGCCAGGATGCGATGGGAATTGGGTGCTAAGGACAAGATTCTCAAAGATACAAGAGTGCATATCTGAAAATCCCAGTAAAGGAGCCACACAGGGTTATTTGAAAGGCATTGGAGAGCAGAAGTCCATAGACTCATTCCCTTGCTTTGCCCTTTCCCAGGAGTTTATCTTTATTGGTAGCTGGGGAGTAATGCAGCTGTTTGGTCGTCTGCTCTCATCTGATGAACCTCATCTTTAAATGAAGAGATAGGAATGTGCAGAATTTTCATAGCTTGTCACTTTGCTAAAAGATGGAATACATAAATTCAAAGTTTTACAGATTAGGAAAGGGTTTCCCTCAGGCATCCTGTGCTTTGGGAGTGATATAAACATTGAACTATATATAAAATATAACATTTACTCTCACAATAAGGGTTTTTAAGAAGATGGCCTTGGCTCTATGCCTTATGAGGAGTTCAGTCTTGTGCCAGACTATGTGTTTTAGAAAGCAATGCTGAGTTGAAGTGGCTTAGTGAGGTGCAGGTACAAACAGATCCTGCATGGCTCAGCCATGTTAAGATGGCGACGTTTAGGGAAAGGCACAGTAACAAAACTTCAGGAGTGTAAGGAACTTCCCTGTTGAAGTTGTCAGCACCTTAGCTCTTCTTAAATCCTACACAATGTATCATAGGCTACATTCAGCAAAAGTTTAGGGAATTTTTTGCATGGAACTGAGCCACGTGAAACCTGGAGATTGTCTCTTCCTTAGTGCCATCTAACCCTAGAATTGCCTAAGTTCAGGTGGCCTGTCGCCGTAGACTTTAATTTTTCCATGTGGCTAGAATTTTGGTTGTCTGTATTGATGCACCTGCCTAACTCTGAGCAGGTAGGTACTCATCTTCCTCCAAAGCTTCATCAGAAGTATCAAATAATACATTCTTCTCTTATCTCTTCTGAAAGGCTCAGCGTGGCAGGCCTGCATATAGGAGCCTATAGCTTAGAGTGCTCTCCCACAGGGAAGCATCCACATACTACACTCACCTTACCTGAAGGGATTTATTGCTGCCCACCACATTGTGGAGTCATCTGGATGGGAATACTTGCCCTTGTCTTGGCTTTGTCCTTTTCTGCTAAGTGCAGTGAAAGTTGTAAGCAACGTTGTAAGCCTCACTAACATAAGGCTGCCATTTGTCACAGTTTCCCTTGCTACATCTTCTTTTTCTACCTGAAAACTTTGTCTGGAGCAATCCAGGAATCCCAGACATGCATTTCGCTTGTGAATGTCAAATCTACCCCACATGCACAAATCAGCTGTCCAGGGCAAATACAGTAAGTTCAAAGCTTCTTGGAGGCATGTGGCCTACCGTGCATGTGGCATACACATTTCTTGCATGGAAAAAGCAAGGCGGCAGACTCATGTACATGCAATAAATGTGTGAACGTATGCAAATACTTTTGTCTAGGTTAAGCAACCTTATGTTCCACATGGCCAGAGCTGTGACTATAACCAAAGCTCGAGAGACGGTGATAGGGCTCCTGTCAGTGTGTTACGTCTTGGCAGATGCTGGGTGAGCTCTACACACAGGGCCTTTCCTGTCCCTTTCTAAAGAGCCCAGTGCCTACACTGGATCTAGCTCTAGATGGCCACCTGCACTTTCAGGTACTTTTTTGCATTAATACCTCTGAAAAGCTAGTCTTAATCCCTTTACAAGCTCTGATGAAATCCCAAACTACATAAAGACCAAAGGCAAAGTGGTTTGACTTGCAGTTCTGCCAATAATGAGAGCTGCAGTCCATTGCACAGAATCTCTAGAAGATCACACCAGCATTATTTAGGTGCTTTAATAGGGAATTAGGTTTCAAATTTTAGACATCAGGAGTTTAACGTTTGTGGTCACAGTTTGTGTGCATATTGCAGAACTCATGAGTAAAACATTGAATAGAAACTCTTTTTTATCCCCTAGTTGTCTTAGAAATCATGTTTCATTAGAGCAGTGCAAAATGTTCACAATGAAACACCAGACCACACAAAAGTCACCTGGTGTGGAGTTTTGTTACAAACTAGTAACGCAAACCATATTTATCAAAAGATTTGCTTAGCATTGAGGAACTCCTGAATGACCTGAACTCAATTTTAAGCATATATGGTGTGTGGCTTTGGATCAGAATCATGCAAAATTCATAGCTTTGCATGGTTTTGATGTGAGGTGTGAATAAACACCAGGTGAAGCACAGCAATTTCAATTGAGTTTCAATTTGATCAGGATCCGATCCTCACCCGGTGTTAATCGGTGTAGCTCCATTGAAGTCAGTATTTTGCTCCATTGTGGAGCTACACCAATTTACTCTAGCTGAGGAGCTGATTGAAATTTTCAGTTTGCTCGAACCTGAAAGTCAAAGTCTAACTCAGTGGGTGTGAAACTATTTGGATCAAAATGAAAGAAAATGTTTGGACAAATGCTTGTGAAGTAAAACTAGTTCTATATTTTGCAGCTGTAAGGTCGCAGCCCTGAAATATATATTCCTAATGATATAACCATAAGTTAAAATCCATCATTACTTTTTTTGCTAACCAGTAAAATGACTTTTGCTAAATCTACCTTGTGATATAAGTTTTAAAGGAAAAAAGGTATTTCTACTCAAGTCCTATAATGATCCAAAATCAAACAAGTTTTCAAGATAGCTAAGAAAACTCATGACCTTGAGTGCAAAGGAATGCCTAAGAAACCTGTATTTTGTTTTTGTACTTATACATCTAATATATAACTGTAAAGGCAGCAAAGGCATGCAAGTACTACATAGGACTACAAAGATAATCCTAAAAATAACCTTTTCCAGGGCAGCCCTGGAGAAAACTGAAGAGTGACATCTATAACTTGCATTTCAATTCTACTTCCTTTGTTTATTGTTTCCTTTCCAACGATTCCATCAATTCAGACGACAGCTTTCCATTGACTTGCCCTTTTCCCTGAATATACTCAATAAAGAGAAAATAGCGAGCTAGTAATGCAACGGGCTGTATCTCTGAAACGTTGCTAGTGTTTTCCACAGAAACAGAAAGGTGACATTGCGCCTCTATTATTAATGATCAGTGTGGCTTCACTGGCTGCATCCATACACATAAGTGAAGGTAATGTTCCAGGTGCTGGGATTTGATCAACTGTACTCTTAAATTGCTACTGCTGCCCCAGCATGGTTTTAGGCCCGGGCCACTTCGCACTGCCAGCCAATTTCTGGGCACAGTGCAGGAGTCGGCACGCACCAGTGACCATTTCCAAATTGTATGTTGCATGCAGCCCCGTGCTTGCAGGGTGAGAGAATTTAATAACGTGGTCATGGTCCAGGACATGCCAGTTGTTTACAGCAGCCAGGATCATTCTGGCATGCTTAAATTACTACTGTAGATATAGCCATTGTGTCTCATTCTTGGCCTGCCAGCCATCTTATGCGTTTAATTTTTTCGTTCTTCTTTCAGATTCCTATGTTCGTTTTAGGCCTGTTTTATTTATCTAACAACTTCTGGTCACCACATGGCATAAGCAGCATCAGTTCAGATGTATTGTCATGTATGTTTGTTGCACTTGTTAGTAAGACAAATTTTAGGATGTACTTATATCTTTTGGAATCTGCCAAAAAAAAAAAAAAAAAGGCAAACCCTTCTCAAGAGACTAGCGTTTCTTGCCTAGTATCTTTCAGGATACTAAATACAGATGGTTTTACAGTACACTATAAGAGAAAAATGAAGGCGGATTTCTAGTATGAAAAGAATCCTCTTGGCAAATGTGTTAAAACTAAGAAAGGATGATGAGGAAATCTATTTTTCTCAGTGGAACAAGTGAAAACTCTGTTAGGATTGACACTGGTAAAACACGCTATAGCTGCTTTCTCACTTTGTCAATGTTTACATTCCTTTTCCCTTTCTTTAGGTATAAAAGTGTTTAAGGTCTTATGTGCTGAATTTTTAACAATTTCTTATGTCATTGCTTTTGCTTATCAATAAGAAATAAGAGGAAGAACGTATGCAAGTATCAAAGCTTTTATGGGAAGTGTGGAAATAAATACCAAAAACTTCCCACAAATTTTGAAATCTGAGCTGTGTCTTGGCTTTACAAATGACTTGTGGAGAACTATTTTTTTTTCTAAAATAAACAACTGACAGCATTTATCAAAACCGTACTGTTTTATGGCAAACGAAGCGGGGGAGGCATTTCACTAGAACGACTTTCCATGAGCATGTTCCATTTGGTCACTTTTCATTGGAAAAATAATAGTCAACTCTTTCCAGAGAACGCTTCCATTACAAAATTGAGAAGATTCTGTCACAGACACAGCCTGTGCAGTGAGAAATATCCTTTAAACTGAGTGCAGAGTTGAGATGATGATGAGCTAGGAGAGTGGCTTGGTGTGGGATCGTTTCCAGGTGTAGAACTGCTTCTATTTTGCCCCTATCTGAGAACACATTAAGAAAAAGTAACAAGCTCCCTTTCCTCCCTATTTACTAATCCTGTTCATTCCTGGCAACACTTATGCTACATGTCATGATTGTTAAGCTGTAGTAGGTTAGATAAATAGGTCTGAATGTTGTAAGTTTGAGAAAGAAATCTGTTGTAAGGCTGGGAAGTCTCAAACTCATCTCTTTTCCCCAGAGTGGGTGAATGAGGGAGAGCTAGATTCTGTAGAGAGGAATGGAATTAAAGAGTGAGCTTTAAAGAGTGAGAAGAGTGTTGAGAGGAATCCCCCAAGACATCCTATTAGAAGAGAAACCACTGGAGAGGAGGGATGATCCAGTGGTCCACAAAAGGTCCAGGCTGAGAGCTGGGAGATCTACGGCAGCCCAAGGTAGTTCTTGAAAGGTTGGCTGCTTGCCTGGCAGCCGGTTTGGGGTGAAGTTTAAGCCCCAGACCTGTCAAATTCTGCGTGCAGCTCTGTGCTGTTTTGTGAACTGGGACTTGGAGTCCTGACTCAATGCCAAGGGCCTGTATGCTCTGCACCTACTGAAATATTTGGGGTATTGTCAGGCATTGTAAACTTATTCTCAGGGTGTGTTCATACAGAGCTATTCTTGCTAGCATTCCATACAAAAATATCATTTTAAAAGGTGTTGTGAAAAAGATCACTGGCTGAAAAGTTAATTTCCTGCCCAAATGGATGACGCCTGCAAGGTAAAATAAATGTATTTAAAGAAATTGCCTATCTAAATCAGTCTATTTCAAAAAGAGTTTACTTTTGTCAATAAGGCAGAATCTTGTGAATCTACACACTTCATAATTTGCACATAAGGTTGGCAGTTTTTCCCCACTTTTTGGCAATGATTTAATAGCAGAGAGCTGTAGCAAGGGCTCAGATTACTAGGATTATATTATATTACACAATATACTGAAGCATATTTAGAGAAGAACCTTATTAATTTGTATTAATATGAACCCACCCACTGTAAATTACTGCTTGCTTTTTTTTTTTTCTTTTTCTTTTTTAAATGCCACAGCAAGGAGCACATTTCAACCCAGCATCCCAAACAAGCAGCGAGGTGGTATGATGGTGGAAGTGGGGAAGGGACCAGATGTGAGAAATCTTCCTTTTAGATCCAGATGAGGACAACATTTTCCTCCATGCTATTGGATTAGTAGTCAGGAGACCCGTGTTCTGTTCCTGAATCAGGAATTGATTTGCTGTGTGACTAAGTAACACTTAATCTTTCTTATTCAGTTCTGCAACAGTCTGTGAAATGACGATAAGACTTTGATGCCTTTGATATCCTTTGCTTTAAGGTCTTGTGTACAGTTTGTATGAGGTAGCGTTATTTGCTCTTAAAATGCATCCAGTGATTGCTCACAAAGCAGTTTGGTTGGAATCACTGAAAACTGGAGTGGCTTAAAATACCTTTGCATAGGGTGTAAGAGGAATGAAAATTTGGTTCTTGTATCTGAAAGATGGTCTACATCGAATTTGAGACCAAATCCAAGTTAAGTTTTATATAAAGCAGTTGTCTTTAGTTAAAACAAAGTGGTGCTTGAATCCAGAGTCAGTTGGGAAACATTTTTGTTCATCTGGACAATGATTAAGAATAGGAAAGAAGAGAACCTGGCCATGTATTATACTCCCTAATTTTAATGAGGAGATGATATTTATTCCATCTAAAAAGGTGTTTCTGGCTAATTCCATGATTAAAAATTTGGCTTGGCATTATCTGAGCTTGTACAGCAAACCTGACCTTGCGTTTTATAGGATTTTAAATAGGATTACTATGAAGTAGAGAGCGACTAATTAAAAGATGGCAGGTTTCCAGTTTCCAGTTGATGACCTGCTGCTGCTGCTGCTGCTGCTGCTGCTTGTTGCTGTCCCCAGAGTGAGCGGAGCAATACGATCCTCCGCTCCGGGATGTACAGAACGTTCTGTGGTGTTCGAGTCAGGCGCTTTATGGAAACTTAGCAGGATCTTGCATCCTCAGTGCTTTTCATGAGCTCTAGCTGGGGAAAACTGCCAGAAAGCCAAACCAAACATTTTTATGGGTTTCCTCAGACCCTACCTCCACATCTTGTTGAAAAATTAAAGCACACAATCATGGGTGGGTCTGTTGAAGCAAGCAGGCACTATTATTCCAGGTTTTCAAGGTTGTTTTTCAGTCTATGGATCCAGTCAATTAAGGAAGAGCACGTCTAAACTCTTCTCTGAAATTTCTCTTGAAAAACCCAAGTCCAGGAACACTTTCCAAATACCGCTCAGCAACTGCAACAGGAAATCAGAGAAGGTAGAGATTTTGCTAGAAGCATGAGTATCATGGAAACTTAGCAGTTTAGTTTTATTGATGAAACAGTTTCAGAGGAAAAGGTCCCTTAACACTCCCATTCCCCATTTCACTCCCACTGTTTGAGTTCATAATATACTTAGAACAAAGTCTTGTCAGAATTTTTTTAGTCATTATGGCTATATAGGAATTTAAATCCTACAACTAAAGTGTCAGCCATGGCAGCTTGGTGCAGGTTAGCCACCTGAATATTTGCCCAAATTTTCAGATTAAGTTTTCAGCCCACACTTTGCTCTGCTAAGGCGATATGTTTATCATCACTTGACCAGCTAGTTGCAGCTTGTGCATACATCCTCAAACAAGCTTTAAATCATACTTCTTGGCTGCCATGTAGACATGTCTTTAACCCCTGCATAGCAATGCCAGACAGTAAGCTTCTTTTCTGACGCAGTTTTATTGCATTCTTTCTGCATCCTCATCTTTGATCTAGAAAGATCATCCTGGCTGGATAGGAAGTTAGTTCAGGCTGTATATTTAGTTCATGTTATAAAAATTAGTCTTAAACCTTTCAAGACATGTGCATACCTAAGAGCAATTAAAGGGCTTTTATTTCTGTACCCTTTTAAGAGATTAAACAGTAGATGCCAATTGTGCCAAAATGTTTTTCTAGTACAAACTCTGCAGGAGCCAAAAAATACAAGACATCTTCAGCCAGAGGCATTGCCAAGTGCAAGCATTCAAAATAAAGCTGTAATGTGATTGGGTTGCATGGCACCATTTAATCTGAGGACGAATTTGCAGAATATCCTGGCTAAAAGCCCTGAGCTAAAAGCCCATGGCTTTTTGAACAAGCCATGAGTTCTGCATGACACGAATCTCTGAAATTGCTCTGTGCTGCGATTTGAAACCCTATTATTTTGGGGGGTGAATGAGGAGGAGGGGTGGCTTCTGTTCCTTTTGTACCTAAATACCTTTTGTACCTAAATATTACGTAGCTCTGCAATGTTTATGATGAAACTTACTCTTTGCACTCTTACTGTCTTATACCATGTTTTCCAAACGCTTATCTTTTTTGACTCGTTGTGAGTCGTGGACATCCCTAAGTGATATGAATCTCACAACTGCAATTCACTTGCATATATTACTTCAAGAAGGGTCTCATAATTCTTAAAATATGTATAGGAGACAGTGAGAGAGGGGAATAAAGTGATTTGGTTTTATTTCTGCATTGGTAGGAGGGGAGATGGTCCAATCTTGTTCTCAAAGTCAGTCTCCCTAAAATATGCTTTATACTATGGGCTGAGCTCTGCCCACGTGAATGCTTTAAAGCCCTCAGTTCGCAACTACCTAGAGGCTCCTGGAACTGTTAAAGTCTCATTTTGTTCCTTCAAAGTGGAAAAAGGAGCCTGGCCCAAATTAAGCCAGGAGTGCTGTTCCCAAGGCATACCAAGCTTTATGGGACTTCAAGCACAGTATTTCAAAATCTTAATTCAGAAGTATAGGGGAAAGCAATCGCCACTATATTATGCCTCTTTTTCTAAACAATCCAGTATGTTTTCTTTTTGTGTAAATGTGATGCAGCTGGTTCTAGTACCATATTTACAGTAAATATCCTTTTTGGTAAACTAAGGGCTTATTGAGGCAGTGCAGTAATAATGTGTTAAAGGATTTAATCCCCTTTTTGAACAGTTACTAAGCATGTCTTTTTTTGAATGAATGAATGATCTGAGCGTGTAGGACAAAATCTTAGCAATGCAAAAGATCAGAAATAAGCCAATGTTTACCTTTTTAATCCACTGCTTATGAAAGAATTGTGGGTTTTGAAGGAATCCTAACTTTGCTTGAATTTAGTGAAGTAAGATCTAAGGGCTCTTCTGTGATGAATTTCTTCAGGAGTTCAAATGAAAACATGGAACTTTCACCCAGAACCTATTGCTTAAATTTAATGAATTCATTAGACACAGAAAAATGTCAAAATGTATGGAATGAGAATGACTTTCTTCCCTTCTTTAACAATGTTAAGAAAATGGACTTGTGTTATGGTTTCTATCATTGATGCAGTCTGTTTTAAACATCATTTTATCCTGGTTGCTTTTTTTCTGCATCTTTTTGGATTAAACAATATTCTTCAACAGAGAGGATGGCTGTTACAGTCTGTTTTCTTCAAAGAGATTTCCTGCATATATGCCACCATGCAGAATCAAGTCAACTTGGAAGAAAATGCTTCTAGAGTACTTTTCTGTGAGCCTGTTTAACTATAGCCATATTCATTTATATGGCATTAAATTACCTGAGAAACCTGTTTGTCAGAGGAGCTTAAGTAGAAAACTAATAGTAGTTTACAAGGAGCCTTCGGAGCCTTTTAAGGAGCCCAAAAGTGTACAAAACAAAAAGTTGAACCATTAATTCAATACTTTTTCAGTTATACCAGTATGACTCTCTAATGTTGAGTTTATCTTCATTTCAGACTAGTCAAGCACTATTTTAGACAGCCTGAGGACAGTTTTGGTCCTCTGATGTGAACACCTTACATGAGAGTTCCTTTTGCCAGGTTAAAATTACTGACAGGTAATGGACTTTTAGCTGGGTCAGGTGGTAAAGTGGCATCCTTTGCTGTGCAAGGCTGCATACTTACCCCATAGAAAATGGGGTCTAATAAGCCTATTTATGCTTTTGCTCCTGCCTCTAATTTACAGAAGACTTCACTGTCACAATGAAAAAGCTGCTTGTGTGAGATAGCTTTTCTCCTCAGAGAGCTTGATGGGCCTCTGGAACCAAGAATTGCGTCCAGCTGGGCATTTATCCTTCCAGGTGAATTTATCAGACAGAAACATAGGAATGGAAGTGAAGTCTTGAGTTATCTGTTCAAGTTCTTTAATATAGTTACCATGTATTTTCATAGTTTGTTAAGTTTTTCTGAAGAGCAGTTATGTTTTTCGCCTCTTTACTCTGGAACAGATCTTCCATCAGAAGGTTATTGCCGTAATGGCTAGACACCATCTTTCCGTTTCCAGCCTCAAGTAATTTATGACCAGTGCTTGCTGACTTATTATTGTGCCAGCCCTGTCTGTTGGCTTCTGTAACTATTCTGCTTTCCTGATGTTTACTTGCCCACCCCAAATTAATTTTATAAGACTACACCAGCAGAACTTTTCTTAGTTTCCTCTCACATGATAGTTTATTAATTCCTCTGGCTAGCCTAGTATGCCACCTCCACACCTGTTCTAGTGATGAATTCATTTTCCTTGAACACAAGTTATACGCAGTATTGCAGATGAGGTCTCCCAAAGGTTGCACAGTTAGACACTAAGAGTTTGCTACTCTTCCGCTAGTGTTACCTTAACAAAGCATTGCTTTTTTAGCCTCCTGCAGTCATCTGGTAGTTCCAGAGCAGACTCTACTGAGTCTTTTCCAAATGAGAGTTTTAGTTCTTAGCCTTCAATGCGTGTTTTGTTATTTTCACTACTGAGTATGATCTCATTTCAGTTCACAAACATTCAGTTCTTTCAGTGGGTTTTCCTTGTCCTCCTGTATGTTGATGTATGCCTCTCTGCATCGCCTGCAGACTCCATCAGACTTCCATGTTCTAGAGCCAAGGCATTAATCAAAATAGTAAACAAAATCAATCCCTTGTGAAACTGTTCGTAACCCCACCTCCAGCCTGAACCTTTCTTTCAATTTTACACACCACTCTCTCCATTTTTATGCTTCCTCCATTTTTATGTGTTGGGTTTCATGCTAACATATGCTTTATTTAGAGACTGCACTCTGTCACTGGGCCTGGGAACAGAATCCGGATCAGCATCTTTCTCCCTGGCAGATGTCTAGCAAATAATTGAAAAATCCATTAGCAGACTTTTTATCTTCTTAATTATGCCTAGCCTAGGTAGTGCTTCAGTTTTCCTATTAGCTGTAGTAGCAGAGGTGAGGTCAGCATTCATGCTGGGCTGGTTTTGGTTTTGGAATGGGGATTTCATTGGTTTGCCCATAAATAATTTGGGGTTTGTGTTTTCAAAACTGCTGGTTTATTTAGCACACTAAGTGAGAAAACATTCAAAACACATCTTCTAATTAAAAATTATGCTAAGGCTCTCAACAATATACAGATGTTCCACATTTTGGTCATGTATCATCCCAGATTTTGATGGCTAGCATAACACTCGGCTAAACTGCAAGACTGAGACTATCTTGTCCTATACTGTCAGAGGAGCCAAGTCCAGGGTGAACTGTGTTTTCCTTACTCTGAATATAATTTCGTTGTTGTTGTTGTTTGGTTGTTAACAGTGTGAGTTCACAAGTTTCCATTTCTTTTAAGGCAGGAGTGCAAGATCCTCACTGAATGGCTGTTTAATGGAAAACCTCCAGAATTTGGGATATTGGCTCTGTCACTCTCATGAGTCTGCTTTCTTTTATGGTTGTGTGTGTCAGTGTACAAACAGCTAGCTGGCTACAACTGCAGGTCTCTTACCCAGAACCACACTGGGAAAAGCATCAAAATGAGGTCCAGCATCTGAAAACAAAAAATTCTTATTAGATCATTCTTCACCTCTGGAATCCAGCACAGTGTCTATTGCTCTCTTTATTAGTACCTCAGGCAGCTCAAGCAATACAAACAGCACTATTCTTGGCCTCATCTAAAAACAATCATAATATCAGGGAGAGTTTCATAGTGGAATCCTGTCTACAACCAAGTTACACCTCATGTGGGCCAATGTTCTCAATCCTTCAATCACATAAACCAGCCAGCGGCTCCTCTCACTGGCACAAATAATATTTCCCACCAGGGCGATGAGTCTTTCAGACTCTGAGTTTTTCTGCTCACAGTTCTGAATGCACATTAGCATTTGGATTGAGGCAGCTAGATCTGAGCAGGCTCCAGGACCCATTAAACTTCATCATCTTGAAGTTCACTGGCATCATTGTTATTTAAAAAAAAAAACAACCTACACTTAAAAAATGAAGCACACATTCCACATATACTAAGTATAACTTTCATCACTACGAGTATTTCCATATTCAAAAAATGTGAATTTATATTTGATTTGTGCTTTATGAAAGAAACTATTATACGAAGTTTCCATTTGGGTTGAGTAAGTGCTGTTTAATTTGTAACTTCTCAGAGGATTAATTACAAAAAGAGAAAAAATAATGACAAATGGAAGGATTTGTTTATCTAGATTGATTTAAAAATAAACAGGATCATAGGACTGGCCATTAGTCTGAACTGGTACTAGAGGACACAAAAACCTTTTTCTGGGTGGGTGGGTGGGTCTGGTTAAACTCAGTATGTCTAAGAAACTGTAGCTAAGATCAGTAGACAAAGTTGAAGAATTAAATAGCTGATTCACTTTTTAGAATAGCTGTGTCTTGTATACACAGGATTTGGAGCTCTTCAAAGATATTCTGCCCTTCACACAACGACTTCGATATTCAAAAACAAGATAAGGGCATGTATCTATCCACAAAAGTTGCGGTTTTGAATAAAAATCAAGTTTATGTTGGAAGTTACTGACTGAATCCTTAAAGGAGATTTTTTTTGAGTGTGATTTCCATGGATTTAGTTGCAAAACACTTATGTGCGATTTATTTATATTGTTAGTAATAATTAAACACAATAATGTTTTTAATCACATCTTTACATTCTACCCCCACCTGGCAAACTGGGTTCAGTTCTGGTCACCTTCTTGTTAACCTTTTCCCTTGAAAACTGATTATTAATTCTGACTCTTTGTTTTTGGTTTCTTAGCCTGTTTCTAATTCATGGCAGTATTTTACCTCTCACCCCAATTTAGTTGCCGTAAGGTTTTTTATGCAACAAAGCAAATGCCACTTTAGAAAAAAGGAATTGTGAAAGACTCTTAAAGGGACTTTATCAAGAACTTTAATCTTATTTTTTTTTAATCTTTTAAAGGAAAGGAGCTAATATAAAAACATATTTACAATATAAATTTAGAAAATAATGAGATAATGAAAATATTAATATAACTGCTGTTTTGGAAACATGACTATAATAGCTCTGAAGTAGTACATGAAAGCCTGAAGGTGAAACAGAAAATGAGTCTGACTAACTCTGGGAGCCCAGCCAACCACTGATTGCAAGGAGTTTAGATCTAAGGGGGAGTTAGGTGCTGAGTGGACATACTAAACATAGTGATTAGAAAAGGAAAGAATTAATAAATACAGAACATTCATAAAATGAACCTTCAAGGCGATGGAGAGTGCGAAAAGGAAAGTTCTTGGGCCAGCAGAATTCCTAGTCATTTACACATTCCAATAAGTGAAAAGATATCGTATGGAAAAAGGCAACATGACTTCTAAAGCATCCTAGATATTTGCAATATTCACAATATTCCTATTTATAAACGAGGAGGATGAAAGGCACATATTAAATGTAGTTTGACATCTGACCAAAGATATAGCACTTTTGCATGTCAACTGATATTCTTGGATGCAAAAAAGAAATCTGAATTGGATTTCCTATGGCACAGGAACTTGGAACAACATGAAAGTCAAAGTTTTGGAACAGCAGTCAACCTAGAGATAGAAAGTGACATCAGTCAACATGAAGTGGCATTAAAAAAGCAAAAGGAAAAGTAGGAGGGAGCCATTTTGTGTTTGTACTCTCAACAGGTACAACTACATTGACAAGATGAAGGAGAATGAGACAAAACAGAGACTAGCCGAAGCCGTCAGCCCGTGTATTGACAAAGAGCCAAATCCTGAAGGTGACTCATTATGAAGACGTAAACAATCCTGGTCGGTGACTCAGTGGTGAGGAAGCTTGGCTAAGACATCTGTAGTCCATATAAAGAAAACAGGATGATGAGATTTCTCTGGGGTATGGTAAGATAAACTATGGGACAATAATATTGCACGTGCCTATGATAGCCTGTAGAAAGTTGGGACATTCTTACCCTTTATAGCTCATGGAGGAATGTACATATCACCAACAAAGGAAGCTTTGATTGGCATTTGCCTGGGGAATCTGAGAGGAGCGCTGGAAATGGATATAGTGTGAATCTTCTGAGAGTCTGTGGAGGAAGGAAGAGGGTGGGTGACGAATATCATCATGTAGGGAGTGAATACTGCAATGCAGAGAATATTACACAGTTTGGTCAGTTAATTTGTTACGGCTTAGAAACCACCATCTGTGTAGAAGGTACGTCTCCTTTCCAATTTTAAAAACTGGCAGTGTGTGCCCAGGAGGATCTCAGCAAAGCAAAATATGGAAAGAACATAGAATTTCTAGGAGTTATGCTCCATAGGTGATGGAAATTATTATAAATAAAAGGTGAAGATTATGTATCTGTATGCTGCTTGAAGAAGCATGCTGGATAAGAAGAAAACACTATCACTAATAAAAATTAGCTTGGACTCTAAAATAAGTACTTTATAGAATGATTAGAATAACTAGAAAGCAAACATATTGCACATTATTTCAGTCTGCAACAAAAGAGAAAGCGGTAGGTGAAGATTTTGGAAAAACTGCTTACAACCTTTATGAAATGTGTGGAAGTGAAACCCTTCCATTTGTGATACGGTAATGAAAAACTAGGGATCAGTGACAGCAGGCAAAGCTGTAGATTGGCTCTTGTCACTATTTGTAGACCCAGGCTTGAAGTAAGACTCCATTTTGATAGATGCTGTGGAAATACACAATAGATCAAAGATCCTTAAAGCATTCTATAATTTACAGGTGAACGCAACTGAGTAAGAGTTTAGCAGCTCTGTGAAGACTAACAAACATATGACATCAAAGATGTTCTACATTAGACAGAGAAGTACTTTGCACTCAGCAATGAGATACCGATTTTTGAGTAGTTTGAGAATTATCAGGCAGTATTCTTTGGTTCTGCAGGCTTTTACTTGTTTTCTCTCCCTAGCCATCTCTCTTTAGAGAAATACTGCTTCACCTTCCACTACTCTTATTTTTCAAAAGGTTCCTGACACTATTGCTATTCTACCACAAACACTACTTGATGTTATGTCACAGACATTGCTTCTGCAGGCGTGGGGTTTGGCTGTTGTGTCTGAATTTTGTGGCCACTGTTGAGGGAAGTGTGTGCATGGCTCATTCCCACACCTGTTTCCTCCCTGTGTTTCACTGCCAGGGAGGTTCTCCGGGGTCTGTGTCATGGAGGAGCCTGGGTCAAAGGATTTTTCTGTAGAACGTTTCTCTTTATGTCTATCTTCCTCTTTATACACAGGAGAGAAATAGAGAGAAAAGATTGTTAGGAAGTCATTACTGAAGGAAAATAGAATTACAAGAGGTATTTCTCTGCTGGGAAGAAAGCTATTCTTCAGCTATCCCCTTGCCATGACTCTATTTTTTTTTCTGTTCATATTTTATAGTTTCTAGGGTACTGCTAGGTAAAAAGTTAAAGTTGCATACAATGCCGAGAATTCCTCTCAAGAGATCAGGAAATGTTACCTTCTTGGCTACTGCAATGAAACCTGAAACTTTTGTTTTGGAGTTGCATTTTGCAGACTCCAAACCTGTTTGATATTTGGTAAATGTATCAATTTGTCAACTAAGCACTGGACTTTTGCAGCATTTTCTCCTAATGAATTCCTATTAAAACTAATGCAGGGAGAGTAAGTTCCTGCTCATCATGAGTAAGCGTACCACAGTTTGGTCTTAAATGAGCTGGTAGCTATGTACTTGCAATCCTTCCCAGCTGCTGACAAAGACCTGACTGAGCTGGCTAAGCCAGGCAAAGAAGCAAAGAACTTAAATTCTCAAGAGCTTGAATCATGGAACATAACTTTAAAGGAAAACATTGACTGGGGGTTTTGAAGGAAGTAGAAAGATTTTGACCACTGTTGCTTAACAAATATGCTGTTGTCTGTACTGTTTCTGCTTTTATAGAACATTTGAATTTCTAAATTAGTTAAAATAAGTCCTTAATAAAAATCTACTTCTGGAATTGCCTTGCATGCTGCAGAGTACTGATATGGATTTCAAAGGTGGGGGTTTTTGTTGCCAGTTAAACATTTGGGACAAAATTAATTGGATTAATTGGGCACAGCCTTAAGTTCTCAGCATCTGAGAACAAAATTAACTGGATTATTTGGGCACAGCCCTAAGTTCTGAGAGCATCTGGCACTGTCTATTCAGTAGAAAGCATTGTCTGAAATGGATGCTGCTCTAAGCTGCATGGAACAAAAAAGCAAAGCATCTGATAGGATTGTGATACCTTAGGAAGGCTTTCTTCTCACGTTCATCTGGCTGGCAATGAGCGTTGTACCTCCTGCAAAACAGAACGAAGCAATGAATGCCCCTCATTCATTTTCCCAAAATAAGAATCCATCAATCTGAAGAGATAACACTCAGGTAAACTAGGATCTTTAAAATTTTGGCTCAAATAAGGTGATAATTGAAAAGAGATCTGTTAAGAGATGTAGGAATAGCACTGAAGGAGAAAAAGGTGGCTCATTAAAAATGGTAAGAAACTATCTTAATTCTAGGAGATGTACCCTTGGTAGTTTGGACTGGTCCCAAATGCTGTTTCAGTTGCTTTCTTATTCATGGGAAGCAAACAGTTGTTCATCTGCTGAACAGATTCACACTTTTCAATCTTATGATTAAGAACAATTATTTTTGAAAATCCAGGATAAGGATCTCCAAAGCATCTCAGTGACTTTGCTTTACCATTAGATAGGCTCCCCAGGTGCATTTTTTAAAAAATGAGAGTAAATGTCCAAGTTACTTAAGCACTCCTGAAAACCTTACATCGAATGCACATCTGCCTATCACTAAAGCAAGAGATGTTCTATTCTCGTATACAACAGCATGATGATAAACACGCTGGATATGGGGTTTAGATGAGTCACCATGACAGTTCCTCAGGGGACCCAGACCATAAATAACCCTCAATAAGACAAATTAGGTAGCAGTGAGGGAGGACCCTGTAACCCAGTCTGTTGCTATGTTTCAAACAACCCAGTCTGTTTCTAAGCTTTAAGCACATACTCCCTGTTAATACCCTGGGCCAGCTACATATTTCGCAGTTAGCATCACAGAGGAAGCGTGGTTACTAATCGGATGTTACTCTCTCTGTCCCTCTTGGGTAGTTAGAAAGAAAGAAAAGGAAATTTTATGTTGTTAATCCCCCAAAATTTAATTTCTGCTCTTAGCAGAGACTTAGTAACAGTAGACTCAAAAATATGAAATCATAAACAAATTATAATAAATGAGCCCTCCGGGGATTTCAGCTATGGTCCCTTTATTCACTATGTATTGTATGGCATCACCTCCTATGCAAATTGCAGTTAACTTATAATTTGTTTTTAGGACCAGATCTGTAATACTTCCAATGCTTCTGTCACTCAATATGTTCTCATTTGGACTAACTGGACAAATCTGTCCAGTTTTCAGGACTGTATCAGAGATTTATCAGTTTAGAGGCTTTTGGATAACTTAAATTCTTTATGACCAGGAAACTTCCTATTCTGAGACCCAATCTCTCCCAGATCATGCAAGCTTTATCACTTTTCATCTGATGATCCATTTTGCACTGTTTTTATCCATTTACAACATTTGCGAGGCCACATTTTAAAACACAAAATTAAACATTAATCTTCATTTCTCTCTTTCCTGGCCCTGAATGCTTGATTTCTCAACCTCAGTTTTGTTCCAGTCTATTTCTGAATCTCTTTGCATACTTCGATGATATATTACTTATGAGATAATTTGAAAATGTTGAGTTTTAAAAATATCCACTCTTGTGGGTCATAACGGGTTTTTTTCCCTTTTGCTTTTTGAGAGGGGTTTGGGTTGTGTGTTCTTTTAACAGCAATTGCCTGAATTGTTGTGCTTTTGCCACATATTGGACCTCACATCTCTAGGCTGACACCTGTTATTTTTGCAATAGCCACTTTTTACGTTCTTTGAAGTTGTGACAGGTGTTGCAAAACATAGGGGGTTTTTATATCACGTTGGCTTAGTTCTTATTAAAACCAGAAAATATCTTTTTTCAATTACTTGTTCTGCTTTAAAAGACCTCCTCTTCCCATGGTACAAAGGAAATGGATATTTGTTTCAGGGTTCATATGTTAAAATTAAGAAGAAGCCAGGTCTAATACAAACACAGAAGTAATGACCCCTACCTTTCCTGTGGTTTATTCTGTAACTGAGTTGTTATCACACTGGAACATGAGAAGGGAGTCATTGCGTCTTGGTTGAGAACGCTAGTGGACAACAGCCTTTGGGTTAGTAAATATTTTCAGTTTCTTTTGCATTGTACGGTTCCTTCAGATCTGTCACAGCTCTTGCAAATTCTCCTTGATTAGTTTGCTGAGCCTGTGAGGTTCAGCTCAGAAATCTTTCAGTGTTCTTTTCCCTTAGCTTATCTCACTTTCTTTCAAAAAGTCAAATTGGAGCGCAAAGGGGGATGAAGTCGTTTTGACCTTATTCTTGCCTCCTTCTGATGAATAAAGACTGATTTTCTTTTTTTATTATTTTATTTGCTATAGATTTGGTAGAAATAACAGAGTACTGTTTTATGAAGAGGAGTGATATCTGTGGTGTGGAAGAGAATAAGGAAAGGTTTCTTTCTGACAGATCTGAAGCACAGGTAACCTAGAGGTTCACGTCCTTGGCTATAAATTCATAGGCAGATCCTTGGGGACTGAAAGACATATGACTTTTTTTTGTTGTGATTTCCTCAGAGTTCTACACTTAACTCCAGCCTTCTCAGAAGCATGGCCTAATGCTCCCTGGGTGCATTCCCTGGTGCATTTCCCTTGCTTGTAAGTTTTTGAAAAATCATGCCAGATCATGTTGCCATAACATTTTAACCTTGGTCCACTTGGGAATCAATATCTTGCTCCAAACACCAGTTGACAGACATTGGTCTTCCTGTTGATTTTACAGTATTACGAATCACTCAGATTTCTGAGATAGGCTTTTAGAATCATTTCAGAGTAATTTGTAGAACAATTGCTTGCCTTGCAACTGCAATTTATGTGAACAGTAAAGTTCCAATTCAGCAAAGTACTTAAGCATATGTCTTAATTTAAGCTTTTGCTTTATTCCACACATTCAGAAAATGCTTAAATACATGTTTAGGTACTTTACTGAACTAGGGTCATTGGTCAGTATTTGAACTGGTGAATTCCCAGTATATAAATAAAAATGCAGTGTAGTTTGTTTTGGTACTACAAAAGCTGTCGGTAAAGCTGTTAGGTGCTCACTGCTTCATTTACCTCTTCCACTTCATTTTATGGCACATATTATAAACGAGGAAGGATATCAGACTTTAAAAGAATTGCTGGCCTCTTGACCTCATTCCTTTTACAGTGAAGACTGGACGTAACTGCGTATCTTTAAAAACAAACTCAGTCCATTTTTTTCAAAATTGTAACGTAGTGCTCACTGAACAGTTTTGATGATACATTTTTAAAGCCATTTGTATTGCTACACGTGTTTTTTAAAAATGTTTGGATGAATTTTGGAAAGATATCATTACTTTCTTCAATTTGATTTCTAAGCAGCATTCTGCATACAAAACAACTTTAATGAAAAACTCACTTCATGAACTACTTGGTAGATTCTTAGCCAGCATGTTTGAAGGCTGACTGTGCTCAAGCCAACACACCCGATGTCTCAGCTAAACGTGCCCGCGTAGCTTTTGTGTTGGAGCTGGATTGCGGCCAACTGGGACCAGAGACACAGAGGAGTCGAGGGAACTGCCTGCACCTGTCTGCACAGGCATATCTGTAGTTTCACTAGGTATAATTCACCTCATAGGGCTGGAAAAGAGCCCACACATTTTTCAGATCCCACTGGAGCCCTACTTTGAGGACTTAAGTGATAGAGAGGTCTCCTGATACCTATATATTCAGTGATAAATTTTACTCATTTATGAATGCAGATACTATACCTGCATGTTGTTCTGAGGTGCTACCCATAGGCACCATGCTCCTCTGATAGCTAAAGCGGTTACACTATTAACCTACTGAAAAACCTAGATGCCATTTAAACAGATGTTGTACCTTTCATCAATAATGCCTACTATGTTTTCAATCCACTGAAACACAAGGTGTTTTCTGCACCAGGTGATATAGAGCAGTCACAGATGAAGCTGATATAAACATATATACAAGAAACAATATCTACATTGTGACATTAAATATCTAAAAAGTTCTGTAAAAGTGTCTGGTGTATTTCTGGAAGGGAAACATCTCCGAACATGGGTTAGCAGCTTTGGGGAGGTTGCTGTAGAGGACAGGAGTGGGGAAAACTAGGAAAATCTTCTTGCATCAGAATAATCATGTTGGCCCTCTGAACTTTTAAAAAGCAAAGCTATTAAGGCAAAGTTGTAGTTGGGTTTTTTTCGGCTTCGTTTGTTTGTTTGTTTGTAAAATGGTACAACACCTATGTTGCTGCAGCACTTCGATTTCAGCATTGGGAAACTGTGTTACATTTACAGCCTCATCTGAGGAAAACAATGTTTTACGACGTAAAGACAGAAACAGGTTCTCGTATTCTTCTTAATAGTGTGCAAACATTGTGGTCTCAGTTGGTAGTGTTTAAAGCAGACAATTTTTTTTAAAATTTGATTTGTGTGGTTTTGGGTCCCAAAGTTTCTTTAGAAAAACTAGTACTTTGGGGTTGTGAAGGAAATGGTATTTGTAAAGGCGACTTTGAACTTAATCCTGTGAGGCGCTGAGCATTTGTAACACCTATTAAAATAAGGAGGATTTTCTGGGTTAGGCTGGCATTCATTATGTCAGCTTTCACGTTGCACTAAGGTTTTAATCAGATATCATTTGGAAGTGTATTTTCTCGTGACTCTGAATTTCTCCTGCACTGCACCCTGTTGTTTTGCAGCCTGGCCGGGATATTCAGCCAGTACGTGGAGTTGTTTCACCTGTGCCTGGAGTCACTCTTATGTATCCAGACAGAAAACTTACTCAGAAAAGCACCTGGACATACCTTTAGCTTTGCATGGAAACCAAACCTATTCAAGTGCAGGAGTGCCTTACTGACCTGGGGCACATGTTATTTGTATTGGGAACTTTTTACTTACATGTAGCCTTTATATGAGGAAAACTGCTAAAATAATCATGTGCCACTGGAAGCAGAGTCCTCCTTTTGGAGAGTTAAAAGAAAAAAAGGCAGAAACTCTTCAGCAGTACTACGTGTTGTTTTCTTTAAAAGAAAATACTAAATGAAAGCAGAAATCTCCGTACCCCAAAACAGTAGCTAGAAATGAGCAGCTTCTGCTACACACATCCTGTAACGTTTGTGAAACAAAGACAGGCCTTCTATTTTGCAAAGTATGATAAGTATAAGTTACCTTCCCATTTAAAAATTTAATTTTGTTTTTTAAAGGGATGCCAAGGCAATACTTGTTAACAGGAGAAAAGGAGAGGGTGTGAAGGGACAGGGAAGTATTTTCATACTGTTTTCGTTTTCTAATACAATGCCCTTGGAAAAAAAGGCAGAGGATGACATCATAAATTTGGAATTCCAAGGTCACAAACAGGAATTCAGACAACAAATGGGAGGGTTTAGGAATGTACATTGTAAAAATAAATCTATCAAATTTAAAAAGAAAAAATAGTAGTATTGAAATGTGGTATTTCCAAATAGGTATTTGTATGGTAAATGCATCCCATTCCCTAAAGGATTACTTGATACATATTCTGGTTTATTTTGTTATATTCAGTAATGGGAATCCAAAGATTAAGAGGTTTTATATTTGTCTTTTTTTTTTTTCCCCCTTGGAAAACTACCACCGCCCTCTTAATCTTGATATTTATCACTCCACAGGAATGCTTAATTCAGTTTTGAAGTTTCGTATGATAAAGTAGAATTTTCTGCATCTCTGTAGGTAGCAGCCAGGGACATATACGTAGCAGTGATAAAACTTTATTGAAAACTACATAACAGGAAGCTTTTGAGATGGAATTTTGAAACTCTTTTCTGGAAGGGATATTAGTACTTTTTTTTTTTCTCTCTCTCCCTTTGTACCTGGGGTTTTGGCATTAGGATGACCTAAACAAGAACTGGAACTGTTGCTTCTTTAATGAGATTTTTCAACCTTATTTTTTGTATTAGATTGCCCAGACTAAAAGCATAAAAATCTACTGTACCGTATAAACTATGCACTGTTGTTAAAAAGTGGACTTCTGCTTTGTAGGCTACCGTACCTATTTGTTCCTGTTTCCTTAATATTGTTTTCTCCAGATGTTGGAAGTTAAAACACCCTTGTTATTTTTTCCAGTGTCACTCTTTGTTACTTTCCATAGGCAACGTTCACCAAAGCCAGGCAGTGGAGGAAATAACAGATGTGTTAGCCTCAAATTATGGGCATAAAAATAACCTTAATAAAACAGGTATTAAGTGACAGCACTTTACAAAAATCCAGGTCTAATTTACTCTAGCCTAGAAAGCAATAACTTAAGGGGACCTCAGACATGCATCCACGGACTCCAGATAGTTTGTAGCAGAGCGACAGTAGCTTGGATGATGACAATCCCAGCTTGCCGTCGGCGGCGCATTCCAGGAGAGGCTGTCAGGGTGTGTTTGCGCTAGACTCTTTTCTGCCTGTAACACTATTGTTTGCTCGTAATTAATATTCCATTATAGACCTGCTAATTCTGCCAGAGAAACCCTCCCTCCTCCTTAATAATAATAGTAGTAACAACATGACTAATAATAAAAAAAATCAGCCACATTCTGACTTTGAATGCAGACAAAATTGTCACCCTGGGTTTACTCTCCTTTTACCAGGCCTTTGGTTCCTGCTGTTCACAGAAAGCTGCAGATGGCTGCCTCAGCAGGAAGCCCTTCCCCCTTCCTTAATGGAACTCGTGGGAATGCGGGGATCCTGGAACCGAAGCCCTCCTTCCCTTCCAAACCTCCTCTCCAAACCCCTACTGAGTAAAAGGAAAAAAATCCCCACATCCCTGGAAACATTTTTGCCAGCCTGTTTTTCAGTAAAAACTTAAATTAACCACTTCACTCCTGATTATAATAAAGATTTGTTATTGAAACAGCTTCTCTTTAATGTACTGAATCATTTCCACCCGCTTATTGAAGTCGTCCATTTGGGTTGAATTATAGCGTCCCACTTCCATTATGTAATAATTTCAAATAAATGAAAACAGGTTTGAATTCTCCAACAATTAGCAAAGTTTTAGCACATTCCCCCTCCCCCCACTCCTTCCCAGACACCCCTCCAAAAAATGAGATTAAAAAAACTCAAAAGTTTGGAGAAGTCACATCCTAAGTTTTCATCTCCTGTTAAAGTCTTCTCCCAGATTTGCTTGAACACATCATATGGGTTAAGTTACGGCTTCCCTTTATATTTATTTTCAAGTGTAAAATAAAAACAGCTTAAGCATTGTGATTTGATATTAGGAGTGAAAGAGTTAAATGCCTGAACAAAGCACTCCATTTATAATTTTTGTTAGGAGTTCCACACTGAGCATTAGAGTGAGGTGTGTCTTATAAAGAGGGTGTTTATATTGGATTTGATATAGTTAAGAGATTCAGCTTACATATAATAGTCTCCTCTAAGAAGAAGCATAAACCAGAATGAGTTCAGTGGGATTTGCTGAAGTATAAAATCTAGTATAAAAGTCTAATCTTATAGACTAGTATCAAGCACAGAGGAATTCATCTCTTGCAAAACATCCACTGCAGAAAAGGAAAGAAGAAAATGGCGCCAAATCTGTAGCCGTTATTTTCAGCAATAACCTTAAGGCCTCCAGCATACCCTGCATTTGCCCTTCCGACTAAAGGTTACATGTGCGAACCAAGGCAGTGGGATGGGGTCCATAGTTCAAATGAATTGGAATACGTTCCTTATAAAAAAAAAAATTAAAAATTGCCCACTATATTTGTGGAGCTTTCACTAATTCAGATGGTGTTTGGATCAGGCCTGAAAAACTTTACAACGCAGAAAGAGAAATTTTAGATGTGTTCGTCTGCTATAAAGAGGGTGGCTAGTGTCTATTGCAAAGCCTTAATTAATAACCTTGGGTTCAGAATTTGGAAGTCTACAGTAACTGTGCTGTATAAATAAACAATAGCTGGAATACAAGAAGGATCTTTGGATTAGAATGGTGAGCAGTCCAACTTAAAAATGTCTGACAAGTCTGTTAATAAAGGAAAGCCATCCTGGACAGCTCAGCTAATTAAGAAGACGCTGGGCAAATGGGGAAGGCTGGGAGAAGAACTGTTCTGCATCTGACTTAGGCGGATTTGGCTTCAGTTCCACCTTCAGCATGATACCGAAGGTTTTAGTTTCCCTGACGCCCGTAGAAAAAGCAAAGCCTCTTGAACTGGGACATTATAAATACTGCAGAAGTAAGGAAATAGAAAGCACACTAAAAAGAATTCTTAAATAGTAAGGACCATATGATGTACCCTGAAGGCCAGTGGGGATTAAAGCAATGGTTTCATTAGCTTTGCAGTAAGAACAGTTCAGGGAGGACTGTAGAGTGGAAAAATAAATATACATCTGCACTTAAACACTAGCCTAAAAAGAGGAACATATGGTAACCTCTGGGTGCCAGCTTTTCTTAATGAAGGTTGCAAAGCCTGTTACATTTGATATGAAGTCTGAATGAAGACATATAAATATTACACAGCTTCTTAGAACTGATGGTATCACACTCCAGGGTTGTTACTTTGCGTTCATTTGCTGCCAACGGGGCCGTGATTCAAAATACCATCAAAGGTTGAAAGTTTCCAAAACTGCATCTGTGTATGTAATTGTTAAGGAATCTTTAGAAGTACATATTAGGAATGAGAGGGCTTAAGGGGAGGAATGGGCAACTTTTGAAAGCAGTTGACACCGCTTGTGTCAGCTTGGAAAAAAAAAATACATTCCTGCAAAGCAAGTGAGTGCTGTTTGGTGACAGATATCAGGGTATCGCCAGTAGGAAAACAGGAATGAATAGAAAAACACTAAACATAGATGCACCAAAAAGGCAAACAGTAGATTTTTTTTTTTTTTTGCCAAATATGAATGCTATAATCTACCCAATAATAAGAAATAAGTGGCAAGTGATGTCGTCATACAGTATTCTTGTCAAATGGTCAGCATTTGGGCTTCGTGGTTTTCAGAGGCAGATTTATTGCCTAAGATGAGGCGAAAGTTCTACAAAATCCACTCCATAAAAAAATGTTTTTGTGTATGATCTCATTCATTATGACTTTTACTATACAGCAGAATGAGAAGTGATCATAGTAGAGATACTTGAAAGGTGAAATGTGACCAAATGTTGCTTAAATATAATAGATAAAACATGAATTGCATTTCAGGAAAGAATAGTAGTTACCCTGGAAATACTTTAAATGTTTGCATGTGTAATGGTTCTCCAAGACCCAGCACACTAATGATGGGCCATTGCGCTGAGCTGAAAAGGAAATCCATTCCCGTACACTGCCCCTATCCAAGTCCATTAAGAAATAATGGTTGTAAGATGAAAGTCTTGTTAGGGTTTCAGTGAAAATGTTTGGCACACCAGGATGAAAAGTCAACAATCTGCTTTTAACGAGAGACACTGGAAAAACTTTGGTTAACATACCACTGAAAATATTAATTCTCCTTAATGGCAGGATGCAACACAGCTTTTTATAGTTTTTGATCCATGTCATAAATTTGGCCATGACAAAGGGATACTCCAGCTTTAGCTCACTGGCAGGAACATTAGCTGTTTCCCAACACTAAAAGGTTAGTCCTTTGGATTCTCTGTAATGCACCAAAGGGCCAAATTCTTTGCGTGGAAAGAAAATTACATAGGCCAAAGAGCAAGAGGAAAAAATAAGCATAGTCAGTGTGTAAGCTGTAGTAGATTTAATTTAGCATATCTTTTTTGCATCCATCGCCTTGCTAAGGAGTCTAAATACAATACCAATAGGAACATTTATTTTAAGATGAAATGTAGAGGGATGGTGACAGTATAAATGTAGATGTTCCAGCCATTTCCCATCTGTTTCAGGTCCGTACTCTAGTGGGAATGTCTAGCTCTGTGTGCTTTTTCTCTGTGTAATTGTATATTATCATGTAGTAAAGGGGGGAAAGTGTTGCTTTTATCAGTTCAGTGCAATGAAATCTGGAATCCCTTCTGAATCAGAATCTCTTCTCTGAAACAATGCTCCATTTGTTCAGCACGTGAACATAGAGTTGCCTCTTTAGTAAAGCTGATACAAAAACTTGATAATTTATTACTTCAATAGCAGAGGCGCCTACTAGCTAATACCACCTTTGGGCCTGGTACAATACGATCTATTTCCTTTACAATAAATAGAAGTGAACAATAGAAATTACACACCAGAAAAAGAATTCTTGTTCAGCCAGCTTGCAAAAACAGCATTGTTCCATGCACAGTAAATTTCAAATACAAAAAGCTTAAAGTTTGGCAAACTGTGATTGATTTATGCATAGACTAAATTTCACCTCTAGTGGCTTTTTCTACAACAGAAATGTCACCTTTGTGTAGAATATTGACTTAAAAATCTCAAAACATTTTACAGAAATATCCTATCCTGAGACCTATTTTCTAGATCAAGAAGCTTAGGCAATCAGACCAAGCTGTTTGGCAGATAAGTGGCTAGAATTAAACTGGAGATTCCCTGGATCCCAGCACAGTGCTATAGTAACTTCTCCTCCCTAGGGTTAAGCGTCTGCTGAAATGCCCTTTTTGATATTCTTCCTAAATCACCCTTTTGGGTTCCTGTCTTGTTTTTCACCCATAGAATTCTATATCCTTCAATTATTTCTCATCAGTGAACTAAATTATCACCTTCATTGATACCAGCCTACCCTGCAATCTGCTGAAAAGCAAAACACATGCTTCAGAAACTAAAACTAGACAGTGACTTCATAGTAGTCAGTGGATTCTGTCCACCACAGGTCTCCAGCAGGAGCATTATTTGAGATTCCTGTGACTGTAGCTGTCACTGGAAACCACAGAGACAATCCATGGAAAAGATTATACAATCCTAGAATTTGCAGATCTGTGGGTAACTGCCATGAAATCAAAGGGCATGAATATTAGTGCCGTTGATTTACCCATTCTTTCATTTTTTCTAATTCTGACCTGGGGCTTGGAAGCACCTTCTAAGTGAGACGCTTGTGCAGAGACTGTCATCTCCATGCATTAAAACTGCTCGGAATAAAGCAAGCTATTGTTTCATGTTTGGTCCTGGAGTCTAATCTTGATTCTACCCACTGCTTTTTGAAAAAGGCTAATTAATCATACTACGCTGGGAGGCTTCTTTGTGATTCTATCCGTAGGATCAAAATACTTCCTTATTTCCTAAAGGAGCATTGGTTCTTAAAGATAAAAAAAACCGCTGTGATGTACATAAGTGTGGTAAAGAAGATCTAAGGCCACTGAACTTACCTGTCACTGTGATATTTCCTCTCCATGTTTGAACTAAGACACAAAATTGTTTGACATTTTCTGCTTATGTTCATTTTCCCCCCATTATTTTCCTTGTGAACTAACACAATGCTGAAAACTTGAGTGTGGAGGAAAAATCAAGATTTTTCTATTAAATGAAAGAAAAAGGGAGAACTTTGGTACTGTTTTAATAACTTAATTTCTATGAAATATTGGGTTTTGTCTTTTTTTCCTTTCAAATCCTGCCTTTTGAGTCAAATTTGATTTTGTAAAGCAACAATTTTTGTTTGGATGGTATTCTTTAAAATTTTCTCTATGCTTTTAAAAAAAGGGGTACAGAGGGGAGAGAAGGAAAAAGGAAGGAAAAATTTGAAAGACCGAGACGAAAGCGGGATCATTAAGCTATTCAGTAGCTAAGACGTTTATTAATGAAAGTGTTATCCTGTGCTTTGAACAGAGTGGGGAACTTAGACTTGGCCTGTCTTGTGACCTCCTTCCTGGCTTCCAGCTGACATTTTCTGAGAGGTCTATGCTGCTGATACTAGTAAGAGGGAGGGAGGTGTTCCAATGAGTGAGAATATCATGCAATAATTAATAAAAGAGGTTGAAAGATGAGTAGGAGCCTAAGGAGATACCTCTTGGCATGTGCTGTTATTTATATGCATCTTTCCAGGTATCAGCGCTTCCAATCTTCTCTCTTCCTGTGATGCCCTGTGATTGCCGTCAAAAAGGTATAAAATATGAGTCCCTCTCACACTTTAGTTGTGACATTTTTTTCCTTTGGCTTTTTAGACTATTAAAGAAACAAAGGAAAGTAGATGATAGAAAAACAAATTAAAATAACTTCAGTATTTCCACTGTGAAATCTGTCACATTTTGCCAAGTAATTAACTTCATGTGGTACAGTATTTGATTCTGCACAGAGATTACAAACCTGTATGATGCCTAACAGTAGCCTGGAAAAAGGTTTTAATGGACAGAAAAGGACTTAAAGCTGCTTTATTTTATTAGTTAATCGTTACTTCCTCACGTATGTTTTCTTTTTAACAAGTCTCTGGAACAAAGATAGCTAGGGAAGCACAACCATTTTTTGCCACCTCTTGTTCTCTCAGAGTACTATCAGGCTCATTGGTCTGTATTCTTGGGCTGGAAAGAGCGGGATACTACTGAGATTTCAGGTACTCTTTGAAGAATCAAAACAGGTCCTGGAAAACTGCAGCTGTCTAAAGGGGTTTGGAAATTGGCCTCAGTGGATGAGGCCTGGACGGGACTTCCCTTGGCAGCTTCAGCTCCCTGAGGCCAAAGCTAAAGCTGAGATTTCACAAAGTGGCGGCTTTTTATTTTATTTTTATTTTCATTTATTTTTAGTTTAAACAGCTAAATGGTCCCACTGGGGACTGCGATCGGCATGTATGCTTTGGACCTGCCTGGGCATTGTAAACTAGGACAGAGTTGGCCTAAGAACTGACAGGCCATCACTGGTTTCACAATCAAATAGCTTAGACCCTACTGTTTCAACTTCCTTTCAATAACTGTTGAATTATTGCCTCCTGTTCACAGACACAGACTGGCTGACTCGGTTAATCTTCGCCATGTCCAGTTTCTCTGGCCGACAGGAAGCAAAGTGGGGTCCGCAACCTGGCTGACTTAGGGCTGAGAGATGAGATGAGATGTGTGCTCAGAAGCTTTTTGTTTAATTGTACGGGGACTCTGGTAGAGTGTGTTTTAGAGCAAGGATGTTGCATCACCCAACCAATGGAGGAAAGAAAGCAACTACTTTTCGCAGCCAGAATCTGTTCTTTTGGCTAGTACAGGAGGGGCTTAGTATCCTGTTTCTTTTCTTGGCTCTCCATAAGCATCTGGCAGGGATGCCTATGTTTTCAATCCTCCCACTAAATTTCTTATTTTCTTTACTTGGTCTGAACACAGTTGCATTGCAAAGTCTGCCTGATTACTTCTCTAATCAAGCAAGTCAGTCACTAATCACTGCTACTCTGCAACAGCTATGTATGGACACTCTCCTTTGTAAAATGGCAGAATCACCTTGGATTCAGCCCATGCTAAAAGCATCCATGGAGGAGTTGCTACAAACTCTATTGCACTTCACTCATTTACGTGGACATGCTCTGACTAATCCAGAGAGAAAATTTCAGGGTTTAACTCAATGACGTCATTACTCAAAATGTATCTGGTATTGTGTGGGACACAAGAGGCATGTGAGAAGGGATGGGGAGTATATTGGGGTAGGGCACCCTTTGGCCTTGCACTGCTAGTGCTGACTGCCGTAGATCTCACCCACCCTCTTACAGCAGTTGCATAAAAAGTTTTGAAAGAGGAGCTGCACAAATAGCAAATGCCCTGAAATGATACAGAATTGATCGGATTAAAAATGCTGAAATGCTCCTAGCAGGCCAGCCACATGCCACGTAAAGGTCTCTGTCAGAGTGCTGCAGGAAACTACTGCTGGACCCAATGTCAGGGCCCTGCGGGCACTGCCAGGCCTGACTGTCCCTGACCAGCCTCCCCCTGGGGTTCCCCCACCCTGCCCATGGCCCACGACCCCATGTCAGCACCCTGGGGCCATCTGTCCCTGCCCCAGTGATGCTGCAGTAGGGCTGGTCTCCAGCTCCTCACAGCCCTGCGCGGCCATGGGCCCCACCAAGCCAGGCCCACCCAGAGGCCCGTGACCCTGCCCGGCCCATTCCTTGGGGAGGTGCCCGATGCCTGGGGCTGGGACTGCCCCTGCTGTGCCCCAACTGTCCTGCTCCCGGCTGTGGCGGTGGGACAGGCCCCTGGCTGCCAGGCCCAGCCCTGCCAGGCCCTGGAGAGCCCCTGGGGAGCCCCCAGCCCCCAGTGTGCCCTGACACCCACATCTGTGATCAGAATGAGGGTGTAAGTGAGATGAATCAGCCAGGGGCCAGAAAGATGGTTTTATTTCTCTGCTGTCTTAGCACCAAGTCCCCAGCTGTGGTTTGTCTCTGATGTGTAAGAGAAAAGTGACAATTGGGAAAAAAAAGGGGGGATGGGGGTGGAGGGGGGGGGGGGGGGAGAAATAAATTATGTTATGTGAAGCAGGAATGAAATAATTCTTCCTGACTTTTATGTGAGGGACTGAAACCTCGAAGCATGAAATGTGTCACATAACATGGAGGTGCAATAGCTACTGTTGTACCTAGGTGAGGGGATGTAGGAGATACAGGTCCATCAGTTTGGACATCTGAAAGGATGGCACTTCCATTTGGCCCAGTTTCATCTCACTACCTCTTCATCTATATCAACATACTTATCTGTGGAAGAAGAGGCCAAAGAAATTTTCCTTAAAGCTCAATGAGAGCAAAAATTTTATTAGAAAGAGAGTTAGTTTCACCTTAGAAACTCAATGCCATAGTCCCTGACTTTCCCCATGTTTAATCACCTTCACTGATAACCTATTGTCATGTTTAAGGATTGAATTTTACTAAATTAGTGTTCAGAAAACAAGTCTTGTAAAGTCCTTGTCAAAAAGGCTGAAAAGCTTCTTGTTATTTTGCAGAATTTCTCCCTGTGTGTGCCTGTAGTCTGCGCTCGAGCTTATGTCTGATAAGCAGCTCTCCTTAAGCCTTGATTGAGAAGACTTGTTTTCCAGGCCCTGTATCATTTCTGTGACCCTCCTTTGAACTCCAGGATTTGATATCCTCCCCAAAGCACAGACACAAGTACAGTCAAGTACTTGCCTTATGAGTGCTGTGCATAACAGCAGCTGGATTACTCCCTTGTCATTGCTTAATATTATCAGTTTTACACATCCAAAGAAAGTATTTTTTTGTCATTGCCTTACACTGACACTAAGCTCTTCAGAATATCTTTTGTGGTAACAAAAATTCCTAACGATCTCAATAAGGCACAGACTTTATCCTTAGCATTTAGATGTTAGGCAAGTCTGCAATTTTCCACGTTTACAGTCCCATGTTACACCTGGGGAATGTTAGAGCTTCTGCTACTACAGCCGATCTCATCATCTATAGTTTGAAATCTATTCAAAATAGATTGAAATGAGAAGTTCCAGAATAGCTATTCCAAAACTTGCAAAGGTGCGCTCTGCTCATAGGAGTACGTTATATTTCAATCATTGCCCCAGGGCTGGAAGGAAAGTGGGTCCTTCACATGCAGGGCTTCAGCAAAATGATAACACATTGGGTGATGTAAACCAGAAAGGTAACTCGATATGTTTGGAGTTTCCTTGCTTTTTTTTTCTGTATTAATTAGTTGCTTGCTTTCTTTTCTCCCACTCTAAGAAGAAAGGAGGGCTGGAACCCAGTAGATGCGAGAAAAACATAAAACTAAAACCTAGAAAAATAATCCATATCAAGACTCGATAGGGCTAGTTTGGATGAGCTGCAAGGTCAACCGCTGTTATGCTTATGTACAAAGGGAGAAAGCAGAAATGGGAACTGATTCCAGCTTTGCCAAAACTCTGTGTTATGAGCCTGAGGAAAGACCTGATCTATGTCTTAGATTCCCTGTGTGTAAAAGGCAGCTGATAAATTGTTTGTTAAATACCTGGAAAACCACTGACAGGACACACAAAGAAATTTTTTTACACAATTTTGCTACAGCATAACTGTATTCCTTTATTTTCAAGATATCCTTCCAATTTATTGCAGAAAGGAATATAATTGTAATCTGGACCTCAAGCAAGCCCTAAGACCCACCAGCAATTTTGTACTTTTTTTACAGCAAGACTTTCTTATCGCACCTGTTTTGCCTTTGTTTTGCCATGGTTTTTTTATCACGCCATGTGCATAATATGGTCAATATGGTGGAACTGAAAAGCACATTTTCAATCGGTGTGCTGTAGTACATAAGCATGGAATAATTCTATATATTCACTTAGAACTGGGTGGGTCTGCAGCTTCAGGACTCCAAATGTCCAGGGATGAATAAAAATTCTCAGGAAGATTGCATATTCACTACATTGTTTCATGTTCAGCTATAAGATCGTGCAAATGTCTGTACTGATATTTCAGTATTTCAAGAAAGAGGTCTGAATCAGTCCTTGCAGCTGTTGTAGAATTTTCTCCAAACTGTTACATGAATCAATTCCCTTTACTTGACTATCTTGCTACTTCACAAGACAAACTATGCTGTATATAACATACATTTTGCACAATTTGCTGCCGTTAGAGTTCCCAGATCTTCCAATATGGGGCAGCAGTTGCCAAATCCTGGCAGAGGAGAGTCACTTATTTCCATCTGTGAAAATACAGTCCTCTTTCTCTATGTAGGCAGAGAGAAGTTACTAAAACAAGCCACAGGGAATGTGGAGGAGATGGAGTTTGTTTTATTCTTTTTTTTTTTAATTTGCTGGCAGAGCACAAGTAATGTGGCCCAGGAATGTTTCCATTTCTTACATTCTTTATTATGGTGAAACCTACACATTAATCTTTCATGTGATGTCGTTTCTGGTCAGAACTGTGATTCATCCTTTAATTACTGGAGGTGTTTTTAACTACTCTGAGTTGTTTTTCTAGCTAATTCAGTGTTCAATACCACATTTGAATTTCTTCCCAATAGAAACTGATGCTTTGCTCACTAGATGCCACTACGATATTTTAAAAGACTTCTGGAATGTATAATTTCTCTCTTCTCTCTTTTTGCAGAACTTTGTTCCACCCTTGGATCATATTTATCCCACACTTGGAGATATAACAGATATATGTGAGGCTTCTGTATCTGAAAATATTTTTGTTCTTCAGTGTAGCAGTTTAGCAGCATTTGCTCATACTTACTGACAAAGAAAACCTAATAAAACAAACAAAAATGATGATGATTTTGGCTGAATCTTTCATGGTTTTGACTAGATTCTCTCACTAAGCAAATAGACTGTTAGCTCAAAATTTCTCCTGCTTCCTCCCATCCTCTGACAGTCTTTTCACATATGCCCTTGTCGTCTTTGATTTGTACCTTCTCTCCTTTGTTTTCCAAGCTCAGTTTATGTTCCTACTTAGCTTAAGTCTCAACTACTCAGTCCTTCCAAAAGCAGAGGACTGAAATGATGTGTGCCCCCGATGCTGCATTCTGGTCTACTCTGGGATATGTTGCCTACTTTGATTTCAGTAAAGGAACTCTCTTATGCTTGATATTCATACATTGCCTATCAGAATAAAACATAAATAACCATAATAATAATCCTGACTGAGTGCCTGATTTTGAACAAAGCATTGTTTTATGTTTTTTCTTTTTTTAAGTCTGCAAAACACATTGCCACATTTTCCACAGGCTCATCTTCTGCACCTATCAAACTGCAGCTGTTATACAATCAGTGTCCATTTGGTCAGCCAACAGTAGAAATGTTTTCATTGAGACCTGCACTGAACTCAGCATAATAGCAAACAGGTGGTCAAATTAGAAGAAAAACAAGTTTTTAAAAAATCGGTGAGTGAAGCAAATGAATATTCAGGTTCTTAAATGTTGATCAAAGAGTGATTAAAAATCAGTTTATATGGACACGTTCTTTGGGAAGAGAGCTATTGAAATGGTCCGTGTCCCCTGGGAAGGGTTCAGTCACTGATGGGAGTTGAGGGGAAAACTCAGCAGATGATAATTCAGATGAATATTGTTTGGTCATTTTCTGCTTTCAGTATACCAATGGAAATGATGTGAACTTTTGTACATGTATGTAAATGTATTTAGTTGATAAAATAAAATCCAAGCTGCAGTGTGCTGTCTGAATTTGGAAACTCATATTGCATAATAATATTGCTTCTTGGTGACTGGCAGAAGAATAGCACGGTTTTACGTCTATCTTCTGACTGGATGAGCGTTGTTGCTAAATCAGAATATGAGCATGAACAGTCTCACTTTTATTGGACAATTTAAAAATACACATTTCATCTGATTGAGCAAGCTTTAAGCTTTCTTTTCGCCGAGTGCTGAATGTGAGTGAAATAATCATTAGAAAGGAAAACAAATATTGTGCAAAATAAATACCGTTATCATAAATATCATCTAAATATTGCATCTAAGCACATTGCAGAAGCACATTTATGCCTGTAGCATATCCAAGATGAAAGAGCAAATCACTAACAACTGAAAAGAAAATGCCAACATACTAATGAATTGTAATGGCAGTAAATAATAAAAATATATCGCTGTAACAGTAGAAATAATGATCAGAGATGATCATTTCGGCATACAAACAAAATTGTTATTCAATAATTTTATGAATTTTTACAAAATGAAAAATACTGCATCATCCCAAGGAGAAAACCTGAAAAAACCCTCATTTACTTAGGTATGGCACCATATTAAGAAGCTGCCGTAAAACTGAACCTTCACAAAGCTTCACTGATGTTTGTTTACACAAGAAACATCATGAAAAGTGCTTAAACCCAGTGCTTTTGCTGCAGCAAAGGAACCTACCCTATAGTAAGGCTGCAAAACTTATTATTTATTAAGAGCAGTTATAAATGCAGTTAACTATTTATTTAAATGTTAACATTAGAAGTGTTTAACAGAGAGAGGAACCAGGAAGCTCAGTTAAAGTTGCAGATCTGTTCTGAAATCTCAGCATTGTTCCTTTTATTTTTCTCAGCAGCATGGGTTCAGGATGGAGTTGTTAGGTTTAAGTTAGAATTTCCTGGCTTTTTTTTGGTTTGTGTTAAACCTCAGTATTTTTAAACATACTTTCACAAGGGATTCCACTGGTCAATTCTTCTCCCTTTTTCCTTTTTCCCCAAGGTTGTTTTATGCATATGTAATCATTTTACAGATGGCATACAACAGTGTGAAACAAACTCTTTCCAGGCTATCAGTTCCAAACTAGAATAACCAAATTTAACTAGTATTTTCTGTGTTACTGTTCCAGTGCTTTTTCTATGTTCAAATCATATTGCCTTTTGGGGAAAAAAAAAAAAAAAAAAAAAAAAGGCGCTTTTTTAGTGCTCTCCAGGAGATCCAGCTCCAGGCTGACTTCTGCAGATAAGAAATGATATCTGGCTTCCTCTGTCTTCTGCTGTCTGCATGCTACTGCTGTATCATGGTATTCCTCACCTTCAGTGGCAGCATACAGCTGCTGCTTCTCTTTCCTCTTAGATCCACTATTATGAATGGTACTAGCTGAAAAAATGCAAGCAAACCGTACTACCGCAGAAGAAGTTTTGCGTCCTTTTCTAAATTCAGTGAAAATTTCTTCTTAATTGTAAGACAGTGAGTATGAGGAGTTGATACCGAAATGTTAAAGTAGAAATGTTGGACTTGAGTCAAAATTATTTTTTCCCCTGTTTGTAAGAAGAAGATAACTCATTTGATTTATTTTTTCTTTATTAATTTGATTTATTTGTTTGGTTCTCTTATTTATTTATTTTTTGTTTCCCCAGCTCACCAGGATGAGCTGTAATGATGAGCTGGAGTTCCCACACTTTCTTCGTGCCAGCCCAGACCATCCTCTTGTGATGTGTTGGGCTCTTTTCTTGTGGCTGAGCTGCCTTGGAGCAGTCTTTCCGTAGTTTATGAAATGAAATGATGAAGACTCTGAAGTGAGAAGTTTCAAACTTCGTATTTCTTGAATAATGTTCTTGTTTTCACTCTGATTCAGAATTGACGTCAAAATAATGGAATTGGGCTTTTATACATACTCTCACTGCAATGAGAATACGCTGTCCTTATACATGTATTTCACAGTCCCTACTTTAAATTACATGCATGAAATTCTTTGCATGAAGTAGCCAACAGGCGTTGCTCTCTCCATCCGGGTGAAATACTCCTTAGCGCTCCCCGCTGTTGTGAGGATGGTTGTCTTTCAAACATTACTTTTCAGGAGAGGGCACTTCTCTGTCTCTGATTCCGGTTCCAGCATTTGTTCTGTTTGTTCTGGTCACCTTTTCAGCTAGCTCTCCTAAACTGTAAGAAAAGAGGGACTTAATAAAAGAGAGCAACCAGCTGTAGCTTTCAGGAAAATCATGAATAATTTTGAGACTATTGATAAAGTTGTAAGATTTTAAAGTGACTCCATTCCTATGGTGTAGGATAGTAAATCTTTTGCACTGCACATTCAGAGTTGCTGTGGGAACACTAATAATTTTCAATGGTGAATTTAGTGATAAACTCTCTGCTTCAGTCAACTGGTACAGGTATGTAGCCACTTCCTAGAAGTGGTTTTGAAAAAGCTAATTTAATTTTCTTTTCATAAACAATAGCAAAAATGAAAAGTGACCTGTTTTTAACTGCTTCTTGACTCATAAGTTGTTCTATTATTCCTGTTTTACTAGTATATTAACCATGAAATCTAAAGCTATGCATTATTTAATGTGCCAATATTGTGTAACTTTTTCTCAAGAGAAATTTAATGGTATATATTTTTTTAAATTAGAAGTGAGCTCACCATTTTAAGTTTTAGCAGCAGGTTTCACTTGAGAAGTGTAATCATATTCTGTGGTTACAGTTTTGTGATAAAAAAGATATATATATATAAACATTCCTTTGTGGAGTTCATTTGTGGAATTTTCTTGCCTTCTATCATTCTGGCGTGTGTGGGCACCATGGGGATCGGTGCTTTACAAATAGAAATTACCCATCAGATGGATGGATAAGATTATCCCCAATTCCTGTTAAAGGGAGCGAAGCATGCAGATCATTTGGATGTTTTCAAATATTTCAGCCAAAGTGGATATGTGGTCTAACTTTATTACTGTGGGAAAGCCACAGGCAACATTCTCAGTTGTGTAAACTGATCCAGTAACTTCAGCTTTGCTGATTTATGTTAACTGATGATCTGACCCAATGTTTAAAGGATATTAAACATGAGACACATACAATAAAAAATAACTGTTGATTGACTGTTTCTTACAGAACTCAAACACAGAGAATGGGCATTTAAGCCTTTCGTAGTCATTCAATTTTTTAAATGATGGTTGAACGCAATAGAGCTATTCTAGTCTAATGCCAGCTAAGCATCTGACACGATAGTTCTGAATGCTGCTAAGATCATTTGGCTGTTTCTGTTTACTGTGGTATAATACAAGAGCAATGGGACGAGTTGGCAAACTTAAATGGCAACAAGATTACTATAGATAAAAAGAAATATTTTCAGAGCACATAATTAACTATTGGGGAGTATCCTGCTCCCCAATATTTTAAGGCAAGGAGATTAGGATTACAAAATCACTTTGTCCAGGATAAAAATATAAAACGGTCCTGAATTCTTCGGTTTCACTTCCTGAGCTGACCGCAAGTTTCTGCGTGCTAGGTACATGCTTTCTGTTAGGCGTAGTGTTGCTTTGTTTTCATTACGGATGAGCACAATGGTGGTCGGAGGAAGAAGACTCTGTTTTTCTTTGAATCATTTGACACTTCTCCCTGTCAGAGGAAATGATCCTGGCTCAAAGGACTCATCAGTCTGACCAGAATTAGCAATTTCCAAACTATTAGGTCAATGAAGGGATTTGCTAGGTATCAATTCCTCAGCCTTTTAGGCAGTTTAAAAAGAACTCTATTCTGGCATCTTTCCAAATTTTATATTGTGCCTGGAATTTCAGCCTCCAGCCTTTCACTCCAGTTCACTGGAGTTTACCCAGTGATCATTTGATGTTGATGTTTTGCTTTGACACGGTGCTAACATGATGTGCTGAGGATGGAGAAAATATCAAAGAGCACAAAAAACTCTTTTGCTGTTTAAAAATATTTGAAACCAAATCTAAACTTTGCTGATAGCTGAATCCTTTCTTTTTGTGATTTTTGGATCAGATAGGCTTTTTATCCAAACTATTTATCCTAATCAGCAGTTGGAGGAGAGGAATATTAAATAAACTATTTTATTCTGATTCTTTCTCTGGATGTTTACCAGCCTGTTGACAAAGGCCAGAGAATGTTTAATGACTTGGTGGGGAGACTTGAAACAGAAGTGGGGATCACACTGGATGCTCCTTATTTGCTTTCTTTCACAGTGCAACAAAAGGGAAATGATGACAGACCACCTCTTGATACCCAGTTTGATTAAGAAAATTTATCATGTTCCTTGTCATGAGTTCAAGTCTCCCACATTGAATAATATAAACATTCTCAAACAAAGCCAGAAATAGGCAGATAAGACTCAGATGTCTCTACCAGAGAATCTTATTCAGTCTAGAAACGTGAACATGACCTCAAAATAACTCTCAAGTAGAACTGGAGAGGATATAAAAGTACTTGAAAGCCTTCTCCCTGTGCCTTCACCTCAGGGCTCCCAGTTTGGTGAAACGAAAAGTGGTCTCCTCCATTTCTGAAGTCTGTATATTCCTTGAGCTGACAGTAATCAGACACATAATCGGGAACTCATTATTTCCTGGAACTTTGAATTTATTTTCATTCTGTCAGTTCTCATATAGAAAATTATCCCCCAAATTAGAACAGCATTCTGGCAGTCACATTAGAGAATGTTACAAAGGAGATAAAAGGGGCATAGAACAAAAATATATTTCAAGACTGTGTCATCAGATTTATCTCACCAAAGCAAGAAGATTATTTTTTGACATGAAGAGCTACACATAAACAAAAAATGTAAACGTTTGTTATTTAAAGAATTCGCTCTGTTTGTGGTTTTGCACACTTCTGAGCTCACACTCCAGGACGTAACTAAAAAAACATTTCTTTAGTGGCTTACTCACGGAAATCATGCATTTTAGTAGTGTATTCTGAATACACTTACGATGAGCAATAGACACTCTTAAGAAACAAAGCTCAGAACTTCTACTCTCATATGGAATATTGAATGCCGTGTTTGTATGAAAGTTTCAAGGAAGGAATGGAGAGGAAATCTGAGATCACAGATAGAGCTGTTTTTGTGCCATCCAAACTTGGGTTGCTGTAGGAACACTGTAGAATGAAGATATCCTCTGTCTCAAATAATGGCAATCTCCACAAGTGTGACACATCCATTAAGTGGAATCCTTCCAGCTGAAGCCAAAACTTTTTAGAGCTTCAGTACAGCCAAACTGTGCTTTGAATTTTGGACAACCAGGAAAAAGAGAAAGGATTAAATTCAGTAAACAACGTGCAGAGGCAAATAGTTTTTCCAGCCCTAGAATCAGGCCTTAGTGCCCTAGCCCTTCATCTCTGGAGACCTGATTCTCATTCCAGGGTAGGTAATAAATAACACGCTTGTTTGGTCAAGTGGTTATCTTCCATTTGCCAACTTTTAGGATTCTTATTGTATATTGTAGACTGGCTTTTCACAGGTTGATTATCTTCAGTTTAGAGTAAACTCCCAAGCAGAATTTTCAGCACACTCTGGTAGCTGAATAGTCTTTATAGGTGGGTGGTAGAAAAATAACCTTTATTTTTATGCAATACATATGGTAGACATGTGGCAGAAAACAGAAAATGACAGGGGATTTAAAACATCATCAGAGAAAATCAAAGAGATAAAGTCAAATGAAGCAGATGGGCTTATGATGTTAGTGAGAGTTGATATGAATCTTTAGATAGAAATTACATAATAATCTTGCTTACTAGATCTCTTCTAGTCTAGATGTAGGATTTTTACAATAAAAGGTATGTCTGGTCCCTGAAAATTCCAGGTGCAGTAAAAAAAAGTCAAGCAATGCTTGTTTAGATAAAAAAGCTCTGAAGGATGGATCATAGCTTAAATCTAGGGAACATGATTTGCCAGTAAAACGACTGAGAGTGCATTCATGCAAAAATATGTAAGAGTATTGGAAAAGGTATTTCCACATGTAATATTGGGTTGTTTTGTTTGGAAACTTTTAAATCTGTAACTATTCAGAACTTTGACCTAGGGGTGAGAGGTCAAACAATAAATATGGTTAAATGGTGAGTATTTCTGGTCTACAGATATTTCATCTCGAGATACTCTTCTTGTATGAGTACCTTTGTATATGTATACTTTCAGACCTAGTTCTTTTATTGCATTCCTTAATTCAGTATCTGAGCATCCTCAATAAGACACTGAGCAATAGCATGGGGTATTTGTTTTTAAGATCTCATTACCATAGGGAAAAGTATGTTTAGATTTGTTTTGGTAAAGCTTCTTTTGATTTGTTCTTCTCTTTTTATAGATACAGTTATGGTTTTACAAGTCCATCTAAAAGAAATGTGCTTTGACCTTGGAGCAAAAGGCGATGAGATTTCTAAAGTTTATTATTTGATGAGTGGGCCCATTTCACAGTTTTGAAGGGTCTGTGAGAAAATCTTGTCTCTTGCCTAGATAAACACTTTAGTTATTGTAGAGAGCTGCACTGTTCCAGAGGAAGACAGTTATTAAATACAGTCTTCACCCCAGACTTGAAGCAGTTTTATAAATGCCCTGAGACATGGATGTTGGAAGAGAAGGCCTGAGATTGATGTAATGATCTGTAATAATGAGTTTCCTCATGGTGACTTCATATTCTGTGTCTGAAACTTGCCTTAAGCTGATGCTCCAACCAAGACAGCATTTTCACTGTGTATTTAGATTGAAGATCTGTTGGTAAAAGATTGGGAGGTAACAGGATGCAGAATGGAGTTGGACTGGATAGGTGCCATGAAAATCCTAGTGAGGACAGCAAAGAGATTACTTACAGAGCTTTTCACTATTGGCCCTTCCACTTTACACTGTAATCTCCCAATATCACCTAGCTGAAATCGGCAATAACCGTATCAGTGAATTTCTTTATCAGTCTTTAGACATTCATAAAGGTGTGTAAAATTTGACTCTCATCTTGAACAGTATTGTCTTCTTTGAGACACTGTTTTGATGTTTGAGAAAATGAATTAATTTTTGCCTTTCTTCTTGGCCTGTTTTAATTGTCCGTATTCCACTTTTTTAGTCTAGGCTATTTAGGCTCTTATCATGTTACCAAATGTCAATGATATAGGCTATACTGGAAAATCTCATTCCTGAAGAAGTAGGTTGTTTTCTGGTAACAGATATTTCATGAGTCAGCAGTGACTTCAGCATTTCTCTCTTTGTCCCTGGGTAGGACAGAAGATAAATGTTTGGAGTCTGGATTCTTAGTTCTCCTTTTACATTTGTTGACAGCTCTTGGTATTTTGAACTGTAATATACGGAAAGGAGTATGGTATCATGGTGAGTTCTGTTGGAACAGTATCCATCTCACTTATTGGACATCATAGGAAGTGGAGGCCTATTTGGTATTATAAATTGTGTGGGTCCAAGGAATGGGTTAAGTTGGAGTTTGTGTTTTTGGAGGAAGTGGAAACATAGGCGCATAACTGAAGTGGAAGTAACCTCCTGGTTGTCAAAGCAAGTTCGCATTCGACTGAAGATAGATTTGAGGTCCTTATGTATTAATACAGAAATGTTGGCTCTTGTAACAAGAAGAATTAAGGAAGGTTGTCTTTAAATAAAAATCAGATAAACTTTGAAAAAATAAGATCATTGAAAAGTAATACCACAGTAATTAGGCCAGAACCTGTGGATAATCATGCAATTATTATCCACATCAGCCAGGTCCAAACTGATCAATGTGGTTAGATAAAGAACATATAGATTTTTATAGGTTGCATGAAAAATTGGAAGCAACACATGTGGACTGGGCATCTGCATTGGAAGTACAATGCAAGGGGAACGGAAAACTAACAGGAAACGAAATTGTAGAAGACTCTTCCAGTTAAAGACTTGTTCTACTGTCCAATACACTGTGCCTACAGCAGTAAAGTAAGCTTTTTCACTACGTAGCAGTGCTGAATAAGAGAGAAATTACTTGTGCTAATACATTTAAAGTTATTTCATGCAGTTATTTCAGTGGAGGTATGAATATTTTTGACATGATAGTGTTCTGATGACAATGTGAATAAGTGTATGCTCCCAGATTCTGTTGACATGCACTTTAAAGACATAAGGCAAACATTTAAATAAGAGATGGAAGTGTGCATGGGAACAATTTTCAATTGTATAACTCCATGCAGATTTGGTAGTAATGTTCCTTATTATCCATCTGTGCATAAAGCTACAAGATCTGATACACAACTGCAGCATCAACATGGCATGGCACAACCAATTACATTTGGAACTTAAGAAAAGTGTGTTCATGCTACCACTTTGCCTTAAGTTTTGGGAGGAATTAATGAATCTAAGAAACATAAAAATGGAGTCAAGCAAAGTGATTTTGATCAGTAACAGGGAGTCTACTTCAATCACTGAAAACTTGTGTGGTGGTAATCATCAGAAAACTTTGGGGACTGGGAAGCCTGCTGTGGCTTGCAGTAATTGTTACTCTCCCACCAAAGTTAATGGGATATGAATATACATAACTGTCCTTTGCACCTTGGAATGTCTTTTGCACTGCTGTTTGCTTATAGGATTTTTTTTAATTATTATTTTTTGTAATTGGGGACTGGAGGTTTAAAGGGCATTAGAGTGATATTGGCATAGACTATAAAACTTATCAGATGTTCACTGCTTATAAACACAGTACACTCCCTCTCTCACTCTTTGATCTTATAACTAGCAAAAAAAAGGGGGAAATGACACTTAGAACTTTTTGTTTAAGGCTTTTAATTTAGCTTTATAACACACTCAGATTGCATACTGCTGTATCTATTTAGTAGATCAAGAAACTATGGGACAGAGAGGTTAAATGACGTTTATCCAAGTTGCAACAGAGACTCAGTGACAGAACTGGAAATAGAAGCCAAATGTCTTCTTTCTCATATCTTTGGTCCAAGTCATCAGATTCAAGATTAAAAGTCAGACAAAACTCAGGAGCTTGGCTGCTGAGGAAACTGGTAAGTTATGTTCAGAGATTCTTATGCTTACAAGTAAATTTGTTTGTAATTCAGGTGCCAACATAATAAATGAGATACAAATTATAATGCAATTCATACTTTTGCATGATTATTTTTATTGGAAAGTGCAGAAACCAAATCAAACTTTGCAGAGAAGCATGCTAGTTTCAATGAATTTTTTCCTAGGAGAGGCTTTGCAGGTTCAGGATGGAATTTCTAGTTACAGAAACCCAACCCAGAAACACTGGATGTGATGATGGCTAAATGGTTGGGGTGCTTATCCTCAGTTTGGGGAAAAAAGGCTCAGTCTGTGTTGCATCGATTTAGGATGGTGATCTGAGCCTAGTTCTTTTGCATCATGTAGGGACACTGGTTATTCTGGTGACACTCTCTTGCTGTTTTCTCTCAAAATACTCTAAAAATTTTCCGTTTCATCCAAACACTACCTAGGAAAATCTTCAGAAAATTAGTATTTTTTTTTGCTATGAAAATATCCTTTCTCACCCAGCTTCTAAGATAGATCCTTCAATAGTCTGTTAGTAACATGTTCAAAGTTCACAGCCAGCAGCGATCTAAATCTTCATTATATAGCCTATACAAAATATCTGAGCCATCAAGACCAGCTGTTTACAACACAAAAATCGTTACAGTAAATGCAACACATTTCTATTAGTTTTTGACAGTTTTACTAAAGCAGCCAAAACCTGAACGGACTTTGAGCCAGAATATCCTGCCTGATTGTAGAAATTATCTTTTCTGTTCAGGCCGGAGGTATGTTGCCGCAGAAGGCAGGGGCTAAGCACAGTTGTGATGTGGAGAGGGGAAGGAGGAGTGGAGCTCTGCAAACCATATGACTGTATGTGACCCAGAGTTTGTGGCGTGCTAAGTGATGCTAACTGGAGGGGAAAAGGAAAGAGAGAGCACTATAGCCCTCCTGAGTTTCCACTGCAGTCTACCCCTAGGAAGAAGCCTGCTTTTTGTGTTTAACAAGGACTTCTACCCTTCAGTACTGTTCATTATAGTTTGTTTGGTTTTTTTAATTAAATGATTTTTAAAAAAGAAACTAATTGGATACTGCATCCACAAATCCAACTTTGTAGTTAACATATTGGGATGCTTGGACTGGAGCCAACTCTGTATTTTACTTTCTGATTTTTGGAGCATTATGTCATGATGAAACCAGAGAAAGTGTGTAATAGATCCATCCCCTTGTTATCTGTGATCTTACTAGTTCCACAGCTTGCAAATCCTCCAAATTAGGTTCACATATCAGCACTTCAGTAGTCTTCAGCAACATCAGCTTGACACAACATAACAAGCTTTCCGATACTGAAATGAACAGTTGCCCTCTTAGCAGCAGTGGTATAAACTGGATTTCACTTTCTTTAATGGCTGACTAACTTTTGTTCAAGTATTACAGGAATTTATTTCAAAACCTCCCCCTACTTTTTTTTGTGTGTGTGTGTGTGCGTGTCTGTGAATTAAAGTTTGTCAGTGAATGGTCTCTTTCTCTGCAGAAAGCTTGAGCCAGCTGAAGTCTGATATGAAGTGCAGAAGTCCTACTGATCTGTACGTAAAAGAACATTGCAAATACACCTCTTCAAAAGTTAGAAAATGATCATTATGTTTTTATAGATAACATCAACTTGGTCTCCTTGTGCAAGAGAACTGCAATTAGTACGTTTAATGGCATAATTGTAGACGGTACTTTTAGGAGGCACACTGAGCACAGGATGAACAATCCTTTTCCTGCAGCCCTTTGCCTCATTTACCGGACACCTTCTAAGCTGTGCAGCAAGCGAGGCGAGGGACCAACAGACAATGGGCTCATTCACTGCAGAACACTGATTCATTTCTGCATCACCTTTCACTCTGCACAGGGAATGAAACAGGGCGGGGGGTGGGGGGGGTGTCTGTGGAAAAAGTAGTATGCATTTTGTGTAATTAAAGATTGTATCATAATGTACAAGCACAAGAGAACTGTAGTACAGTTGAAAAGACATGCTTGATTTGCAGATTTCTTAACTGTTGCATGCGTGACGTTGAAACTGCCAGAATGAGTGTTTTCTTGTAGTTTTTTGATTTTGTTGTAAGGTATATGTGTACACATTTGGAAGTGACTGTTCTTTATGTTCATATAGAATTGACAGTAATTTTAATGTGTGAGGTGATCAAATTTGAGCAGGATTTTCCATGTCAGTAAATGTGGCTTTATCAAAATAGAAATTTTCATAGGAAAGCATCCTTTTTTTTTTCTTTTCTGAAGATTTCACAGGAGATGGAAATATTTCAGGTCTGTCAGTGTTTAATTTCTGCCTCAGCATAAGCTTAGCAATGACATATAGAAATTGTTGCTTTGGATCTTTCATGCTTTTCTTCCCAATAGAAAAGATGCTATGCATCTGGACTATGTTTTCCATACTGCATGGCAGTCAGTCCCTGGGGATCCATGCTAGCAGAGAGAATAGATCTTTTTATTTCAGTTTGGATTTGACAGATCAGATAAAATACATTGATTCAGAGATATTGAAATAATTCAGCTAAAAAGCTGAAAAAGAATAAAGAGAAATTTTCAACGTTTGTCTCAGTTAATTATAAAAATAAGTATCAGAACATCAGACTTTCCCCTAGGGTGGAAAGTTCATTTTTGATCAGCTATGCCACTTACAGATTAGGCAAAGCAGATGGTTATATTGCAAATTCTGATTAAGACATACCATCTTATTTTTATCTTTTTTTTTTTTTAATGATTTATATTCTATTTCAGCCTCTGTGTGTGGTCTGGACAGGGCCTCAGTAGAGCAGAGACTTCAAGACTTGTGCCAAGCTGTGCAATGTTATGGTGGTCTGATGATATGGGTTGCTGCTATTTTCCATTTTAATAACAACTGTTTTCTTTTAACATTATAAAGCTGGCAGTTGTTAGTGTTTTTAATTGAACTACCCATGAAGTGTGAATGATAGGTGGAGCTGGCACAAAGGATGATCCAGAATGAATTAATAATATTAATAACAGGACTGGAGTTTATTTCGCCTACAGAAAATCCCTTCTCTGTGACTAGCCAATAGACTCAGCATTTGTGCGTATGTGTCTCCATCACCACCACGAGCCTTAATACTTTGTATAGTCTGTTTCCCTTTAAATGCTGCTTCAGGCTTGAGTTCACATGTCTTTCCTTAGCTCATACTATTTTTGTAGCACAGCCAACAGCCTGACAGCACTTTTAAAAAAGAATGAATGGGGTTAAAGTACCCAAGTACTGATACGCCGTTTTTATGACTGTTCCCCATAGTTTTGACTGCTGAGCAGTCAACTATTGGTAATTCACAGAGAACAAATGATTGAAATTCAGATTGTAGTTTTCTTGTGAACTGTATCACAATTTTCTTAGTCTAACAGTGAAATATTTCCTTTAGAAAAGTCCCTCCTCATAATGTTACTGTCAGGAAGGTTACTCCAGTCTGTGTTATTCCAGTCCTACCCGCCCTAGATGGATTAATTTGCAGAGGTCGCACTTGTTTCAAACATATATGTATCTAGCCTGTGCTGTGGTGTGCCTACCGGCACAGCAGCTGCAGCTCCCTGAGTCAACACGTGCGAGAAGAGACTTGGGAACCTTGTCCAGGACAGGCTAGTGGGCTCTCATTATCCAGCCATCTGGACCCCAGATTATTGCAGATATGACATGTGCAGTAAAGGCTGCCACACAAATACGTGTTATGAATTCAGCTCATTTTATTTTGAGTTATAGAGCTTTGAATTCACTCTGTTCCTTCATCTACAATAAACAAACACATGTGTATGTGTACACACACACACTACTGCCTTTATATGCTGTACCTACCTGCTCACCCACTCACACCCTGATTAGCTTCACTGAACTTGCTCCTATGAAAGTCCATCATTCAGCTTCCATGCGCTTCACCTCTGTGAGGTTATTATTTCCACTCTTATCGCATACTGGCCCTTCTGTCTCGCTGACTGGCTTCAGTGACATTTACAGTGTTCCAGGAAGATGATTTCTCTCTTTATCTCTTTGTTAAATGAGTGCCATGACCATGTGTGTGGGGAGAAACCTGGCAGTTCAAGAATGGGAAGCAATTATACATCATACACCCTGTAGCTTTTATATTTATATTTTATATTAACAATTGCTGTGAAACGAGAAGCCAAGCCTTTGAACAAAGAAATATATAACAAGCTGGGACAAGCGTGGTAAGGCAAATGTTCATGTGGAACAAATATTTCTATAAACTGATTCAAGAGCACAGGAGAATTTTTAAGGGACTCATTTGCGGGACATAAATGCTGACCTTATGTAGTCTCTATGTATAGGAACCTTCCTCAAAGTTATACTATAATATATAGACTAGAGTTGGAGGAATTAGTTTATATAGAGAGTTGACTCCTGAAGCCTTCTCTTACCTTAATCTCTGAACCACCGGGATAAAGGATCGTTTGGGGATAGCCACACTGTCTGACTTTGGGCACTCAACTGAAGCACCCAGCCTGGAAGACTAGCTTTTCCAAACTCCTTACATGTACTCAGTAGAGAATACAGACTCATCTAGGGACCACTTCTGAAAAACTGCCTGACAACTGCCTGTCCCTCTCTACTCACTGTGGAAATATCAGGGAGGAAGACAGAATCCTAAGTTAGTAGGCTAAGGTATGTGGTGTGAAATGCCTGTATGATCCCATTCTGTCTTCTGTCAGTTCCAATTTTTTCCACAAGTTTAAATCGTATGAAGATGTAGCAAAGTGGTTTTTTTTCAGCTTGGAAAGCACAGGCATATATGGCGTTGCATGTATTTTGGATGAGCCCCTCTAGTATAATACCTGCTGCACAATTGTCTGAAACTGTGAAGGAGTGGAGGACTTGAACCCATGCATTACTCTGGGCAGAACACAGTACAGCTACCTTTACGTGTCTAGATCACCATATGAAAATAATCCATTACTCTGAGGAGGCTGAGTTTATTTAATTATATTAATTATTTACGAGTTCGTACATCATGAACTTTTCATCCTAAACCAGTAACTGGATTTGTTACTGGATCTCCATTCCCTGGCTCCTTGGTTTTTCTGTAAAATAAACACTTTTTGGTTTCTTGCAACAACATTTTTTTTTTCCTTGTAGGCTTTTTACTCACTTCTAGTTCCTATTCTTTCTTAACCTGGCTCTCATACTTCCTTTTGACTTTAGCATAGTGCTTTCTCAGTTAACCACATTTCCTCAGTATCTCTTTGGCCCCCTTTTCCAGTTAAGTTGAATATAAATAGGTACAGATTGCCATTTCAGTCATTTCTCTCTATAGTCATTGCTTCTGGTGTCATGTTATATTAAGGTCAGATGCTCTTTGAACTGGTGGTGTTTCTTCGCTTGTTAGGTACCTGGCATGTTTTCTCATGCTAGAAAAATAATAAGGTCAGTTTGCAAAAATTCCTTTCAAACATTACTGAGTATCCTGTCTGGTAGGAGAGACGAACCTCTTTCTCTACATTTAGATAGCCATCCAAATCCCTTTTGTCTCAGCCCTCTTGTGCATTGTTCTGGGAGTTTTCTTCCTGTGGACAGCTCAGCAGATTCATGTGGACCATCTCCAGGTCAGTCCCTAGGTCTTGCTGCTTTACAGCTCCTAGTTGAGAAAGATTATGAAAAAAAGGGTCATTGTTGTCTCTGTTCCCTCTTGTTCAATTTGGAGGATGTTCTGGCACGCAGTAAGCTTCAGTGAATCCCGGTGATCTGGCACTGGGTCTGGGCTTTGCTTACTTCCTAACTCAGGCTTATAGGCCAGGAAAATGTTGTAATGTAGTTTCTTCTCTCCAGTTAGTCCTTGGAGATTCCTCCTCTTCAGATTCAACTGCAGACCTTCATATATTATTTTCTCTGCTGTTTTTTAGCTCAGCAGATTTCTTGTAACTTCCTGCCTAACGGGTCCATCTCCTCCTCTTCACTCCTTATATGAGCACGAGGTCATGGTGAGGTTGTTTACTCATAAGTCTGCTTCCAGAAACCCTTGTCCTTTCAGTTTGTAACCTTTTAAACCCTTGCAGGACTTTAAACGTTTCAGCTCAGTTGATTCTTCTCTTCCGAGTTTTCAGTTTATGATGTGATTAATCTTTATTTTTCAGTGTGTGTACTTGAGTGCTACAAGATTCTTATGCAAACACAAAAGACATGAAATAAATACATTGTACAAAAGGCAACTGGATAGGAATGAGAAAGGGTAACTTCAGTTTTAGCCTAACAAAGAAAGGAAAGAGAAAGGGAGATGTGATCAGGACCCGAAGGCTCCAAAGAGCAGAAGCTAGGCACCCGTGCTTCAGGTGTTTCACAGTTGGGATTGATTGATTGATCCCAAAGGACAGTATTGTAAGATTGTCACACTGAGGTTTGACACTCGTGCTCTTTTCCCACATCTGTACATTTGTGGTCACAGTTGACAGTGGGTACAAAACCATACTCACCAATTAGAGTGTTCAAGAAGGTCTGGACGCTTAGTATGAAATACAGACAGTGATAGTAATTTAGAAAATTCTGAGCATTGTTACATCAATGGGAAAATGTTCCCTGATTTTAAGAATATTCTCTGAAAGCTTTACCAATGGTTGAAGAGCTGAAAGATAACACAAGGAGACACTGTCAAAATTATGGCTGTTTACCTTTGGGCATTTAAAAAGTAAGCACATGTGGATGGCTGACCCCTCTGGTACTGGGAGAGAGGAACCAGAACACAGCAACCTAGTCTATCAAGTTATGTTCCCAGATCAAAGGTAGCTAACAGCTGCTGGAAAGGGAAATAGGATAAGGAAAAATGCAGACCTTTGGAATGATATGAATCAAAGCAATAAAAAAATTTTCTTGAGAGGAATCCTGAAGCAGCTGATATTGGAAAACGTGCTAAGTACACAGTTTGTGTGAATTCAAAACCTAATTACCTTTCAAGGTAATACAGCTAGGCATTTAGGGGCTTGTCTTCAGTGTGCATTCTAGGTGAGTTCAGAAAATATTCGAAAGTTAGGAGTTAATTAAGCATCCTGTCCAGGACAGGATAAAGGTGATTTTGCTCTTCAAACAGCAGGCACACTGTGAGTGAGTTGGGCAGATTTAAATGAAGGATGCATCTTCTCTCTGAAACAGAGAAAATATCTGAAAGCCAGGATAATGGTTAATACAATTTATTTAGAGTTTGGTGGGTCATACATAAAAAGAGGCTTGGAACTGCCTTTTTCCCCCCCGCCCCACTTGAAAGAAATTGGATTTGCAAAACTCTTCTCTTCCACTTGTCCAGAATTAGGTGGAGAACTTATTTTTGAGCAACAAGAAAAATAAACTCACTCTCTGTGCCCTTTCACTCTGATAAAGGTTTGGAGAATGGGCCTGTAGGCTGATAATTATGTTTTCAAAGCTGAAGTCTGTTTTAATGGAAATATGTAACAAATAGTTTCCTACTCACTGAAAATGCCTTTCATTTTTAAAAACTTTAAAGTGTTTCAGGAAATATTTTGAACTTTATAGTTCCACCCTCCTACTGACAAACCCCTACTAGAAAAAAAAAAATGTTTCCAACTAAGCATCAACAATTGCCAGTGCTCATAGAACCAAACACACTGTTTTAGTAATATCTTGTCAGCACTGCCATAGTTTCATAAAGCAGATCTTCACTGGAACTGTTCACCCTTTCTTTTCAGATATATACTGATATATTCAATTATATATGCAGAGAAAGCTCTTTTTCTTAGTTGCAGTCTTTTCATGAACAGTGTAGTAGGATCTGTGCTGTAACCTCTTCCAGAGAGTCTACTGCGTAGACTGCTCAGAAATATAATGATGTGTTTGGAGTGTGTGTGCATAGCTCTCTTCCTCCACTTTATTGGATCAAGTCATAGTATTTAATCTGTTCGCACGCTTTGGATTGTGCAAAAAGAATAGAGACTGTTTTGTACATTGTCAGCACCTGACTTTATAGACCAGACTGAATTCTGGAAATTCAAGCCAGAGCTCCAGTGTGTGGTACTGATTCTCCAAACCAGAGCCAGCACTGGGCAATGCCCTCCCATGTGGTGCAATGTAAACAAAAAAAGGATTTTGAGGGATGACAGTGATCATTCTTAAGAGAAACGTGACATGTGGTGTTGCGGGTAAGATTTTAATAATGGGAGGGTTTTGCCAATAGGGATGATGCTTACTGTTGAAGATAACCTCTCTTCTGAAGGGAAGCCTTCAGAACATAGGGAGGGAGTGACCGTGAAGAATTTCTTCACCTTTTCTTTGATGGTAGTGGCCAGCAGATGGGATTTCTGAAACTAGAGTGAGAAGTCTTTTGCGGAATTATATGGTGGAGAGGAAAAGCCTGAATGATTTGTCATTGGGGGACTTTCTAAAGTTCTAGGACTTATACCTACTAATAAGAAACTGAGAACCACCTACTGATAAGAAAGTAATAAGAAATATGGATGAGTCTAACAGTAGTGATTTTTTACTTTTATTCTCATATACAGTCAGCTCATATGTTATTTGCTTTTTTATTGATTTATGAGGACTTCATCAGACGAGTCTTGGTTCCCATGAAGTATAACAAGTATGAAATGAACATCAATAGATTGAGTTACTTTGCACCCAAACTCTATGAACTGCCTTTTGTTTCTTGAATTCTCTAAGTGATATAATTTAACACAGAACTACTCTGAAACTGCTTTTCTAATGACAGGTAAGATTAACTGAGACATGTCTACTATAATCCCTGCATTTGCATTTATTGGTCCTGTAGATATGAACTAGAAAAATCTTACAACAAAATTGGTATAAAAGAGATGACTTTAAGCATACTGACCACACACACAATCAGTTAAAGCAGATGAGGTTCATCTCTTCCAGAGCCTTAAACATAACTCTTTGCACAGGATTCTTCTAGGAATTCTTACATGATACAAATTCCCTAATGTTTTACTTAACTATTATCAAATTGTGGCCTAGATTACACTTACAAATAAAAATATAGAAAAGGACCTTCAGTTCTCATGTTTCCAGCTCTTATACTAGTCAACGTGAGTTTGAGGATATTCAGGGCTTTCCAGCATCAGATACATTATATGGCATTCATTCTTCTTTCCCACAGGACTCTGAATAAATACTAATTAAAATTAAGCTAAAATGTTCAGCTTTTTAAATATGTATTTTTTTTTTCAAATGTACTTTTCTTCTGGATAACAAATGTGAATACAGACTTATTTCCTGCCTAACTTACTTTCCCATGCCTGCATGTTTTCTTCTTTTTTGTCCTTTTTTGTACGAAGGAAAGAAATAGTTTTGTAGAAAGCTGAACCCACAAAATCCACTGGGTATTGTTCTATGCTAGAGATTGCTAAGCATAGTATGCTAACAATGGGCCAAATACTGCACTAATTTCTCTGGGATAACTTTTGGAATCTGGGAATTGTGCTCATTGAAGGAGGATAGCAGAGTCTTACCATACAGCAGAACGCCCAGAACGCTTTCCTGAGCTCATTTGTCTATCCTGCTGCATAAGGTTTCTCTATACCACCGGTCTTTCACCTGGCAAGATGATGTAGTAAGACTTGATGTCTTAAAACTATACAAAAATGCTAATTCATTAGGCCTTTCTGTTAGTACCCAAATAGCTGGCCAAAGTCTGATATTGTTATCTGGAATATGAGAAAGGAATTTTTCTGATTATGCTCCATTTTGGCTCACCCTTAAATCTTTAAACTGATTGCTAACATGTCTCAAACACACACTTCAGACTTTCTGCTCTTTGTTGTGTGACGTATTAATTGGAATTAAGCATTCTAATGCAGTGAACTGCGAGTCAAATATGGAAATGTAAGGGGAGGATAAAGTTCGGGGCTAGTAAGAGTATTTATATGACAGTAGTGCCTACAGAGCTGGTTAGCTCAGGGACTTAGGACCTTAGTGAAGGGAGAACTGTGAACTGGATGACAGAGAAGAATGATGTGATATTATAGTGTATGGTAGGGGTTAGGTCTGATTTTAAGAATGGGCTCAAACTTCTGGCTAACTGACATTGTAAACACACCTTTGTGTAAAGCTACAGAGTGTCCTCTACATGGCTGTAGAGATGAGGGTAATGGGGAGTATGGAAAGCACTTAACAAGTTTCTCACAGACCACTTTTGTATATCTCAGCATAACTTTTCCTTGAAGCCCAGGCCAGAGTTCTCACTTTGCAATTTCTTGGAAAGTACTGCATGGAGTCAGATAGGGGTTATGGCATTTATAACCCGAAATGTCGTTATTAGTAACAATTTCCAGTTGCTGACAAAGGCAAAGCACCACACAGTTGCTCCATAAACAAATATTTATGTATAATACATGGAAAGTGTAAACAGCTTTTACAGTGTTTCTCAAATAATTTCTCAATGCGATCAAGAAGTTAACCTACAAGTGTTTCTTCCTGAACAGACTAGTACAATCTGTTGTTATTACCATATACACTCACAGAATTAAAGTTTGTCTTGTAACATTGACTTATAATGTAAAGAATCAGTACTGCATTTGGATTTCAGTGCTTCAACAAATGTATATGAGGACATTCTTTCCCATGTAATCTCCATTTCAGAAATTATTTCAGTCTGTGTGGCCTAGAATGCACAGAGGTGCAACTTGGATTTTTTTTTAAAGCTGGCAAAAAGATTTTCAGTGCTTCTCAGGCCTTTCCAAAATGCTTCTCTTGTCAGCAAACAAAGGTTTGGCAGAGCCTTATAACTAGATGTATTCAGCCCTTTTTCATGACTTGCTTGCATCAGCTTGTGTGTGGGCAAAGAAAAAATCAAGTATTGCCAAACCTGAGCACTCAAACATTATGAATTGGGCTCCAGAAATTCAGCAAAAACTGCTTTAAAATTCATGAACTTTAAAAAAAAATGTATTGAAGAGAAGGGTCTTTCCATCTGCTCTGTGATGGTTGAGCATTTTGACTCATAATTTAAAACTTTTCTTTGCAGCCAACACAAACCTAAATCTATTTTAAAGGGGAAAATCGCACTTAAATTCATGTGTCTTTGCAAGATTCCAGAAGTTGGGCTTTTAGGAACACCACCAAATAACAACAGACTTGCAGTAAAATTATAGTAACTGCTGACGTTGAAAGTGTGTAATCTGCAGCAACTGCATTACAGGTTTGGGGATGAGAGCTGACAGCAACATCGTTCTTTCTCTATCATTCAGTTTATCCTCTAGCCAAGACCCTTGAGCTTCCCATAACACCTGTGTGTATGACTAGAACTGGGCAGAAAGCAGCAATCCCATTTCACAGAGTATTTGGATATTTCTAAATTTAGTTCCATTCACGCAAAACTAAATTTAGACATTCTCTTTGAAATAGTGTGCTTGTCTTCAGGCAGCTTTACTTGAAGTCCATACTCAGAGGGAGCACTTTGGAAAATGGCATTGGCCTCATGGTGTTCTTCAAACACTCCAAAGAGCTTTGGATAGAGTAGTCAAAAAAGCTTCACTGCACTGGAGTTTCCAAAGAATACAGTGTTTTGTCAAAATGGAAGCTTTTAGAAATGTGTCAGGTTTGTTCGGTTGCTTTGGGGGGGGCAACAGATAAGAGAAAAAATACTTATGGTCCAGGTTGGAAAAAAGACATAGGTCCCGCTCAGCTTTTGTTGTTGCTGTATGGATGAAGAACTATTCTTTATATCAGAGCAAAAATTTGAACCTCTGATGTCCTAGGCTTTTTGTAACAACCACCGTGTGAGAGACAGTTGAATTCCTCCAGCATAAATCTGCCACACACATACAAATTTGAGAAGCTTTGTTTTCATTCCAGTATGGAAAAGACTTTCATGTTTGGGTAAAAAGAAAAAAAAAAAAAGAAGGAAAAAAAAGAAAAATAAAATGAAGTTGTTCTGGAGTCAGTAGTAGTCTGGAAGCCTTAGGAAGCTCCAGCTCGTAGGGAAGTCTGCCTGCCCTGGACCCTATGGGACAGGGAGTGTGGGAGTGAAGATCCTCCAGCTACTCCTTCTGGCTCCTGATTTGCCTGGGGGTGCTTCTGCTGGCCTGGATGCAAACACAGCTGGACAGGAGACCAGGGCCTGCTCCAGAATCTAGCTGGTATCTGGTACAATATTGACAGAAGGGAATTATATCTCTATAACTATACAGATATAGTTCTCTCTAACTCTCTCTCTCTGCTTATATACTTAAATGTACTTATGCATATAAACTTTAAGAATTTAATTTTGACAAATCCCAACTGAAGAAAAAATTGCTTCTGAATTTTTGTGACTTATTCACAAGTCTCCTGCCTAACTTAGCTCTGAGCCTTTGAGAGTGTAAGAAGTGCTAAACAGCCTGCCTGCACTGGCAACTTATTCTGGAAAGACCCCAAAATGTGTGTGTCTAATTACCCTACACTCTTCTAGCTGAAGTCTTCACTTCTGCTATCTGCATGTAGGCAGTCACATGGTTCAAACAAAACATGTTTCTTCCCTCCTTTTTTAGAAATAACAAAATGTTGACATTTGACACATAAGTTGTACAAGTAACAAGGAAGCTGGATGTGTGTGTTTTTTAAAAGGACTAGTTTTTCTTTTCCCTCTCTTTGGGAACCTCCCTGAAAATTTGACTTAGTTCCAATTTCTTCAACAATTGGCCAAGACATAATTCCCAAATTTCCCTTTCCATCTCTCCCCACTGAACAATATCCTACTTCCCCTGACATGTCTGCTAGCTTTTCTGGGAATCTTTATACAGACCACAATAAGCTCAATATTTTCAAGATGAAAACCTACAGCGGATTTTCTTCTGCCAGCTTCTGACCATCAGGTCTTTTCTTTTTTCTGTTTAACGCCAATGTTAATGTCAACCTTTCTCTTCCTCCATCTGCAGCTGAGTTGTTATTTACATGCATCCCACACATCCAGACCCTTGTGTATTGTTTCCCTCTGCTCAGTCTTCAGTCTGCATCCCTTTCCCTTTGTCCTCCATTGCCAAGATTCTGGTTCATACTGTGCTTATCTCATGTCCTAACTGCATTTCTTTTCCACTTTACCCCTCCACACTATGCCATGAAATCATTACATATAGCTCCTGAGAAATCCTTCCTGTACTTTTTCCCGACCACTCAGGAAAAGTAGAAATCAGATGAAGATGTGAAATTCAAGCTCTCCTTTTCCATATTCCACATTTTTCTCACTCGGTTGTCTTCTCCTTTGCCATATCCCAAAGCCTCTTCTGAGCAATTTTACGGAGAGTTACCCTTTTAGTTATTCTGCTCCCATTTTAAAGTATTCTACTTCACAAAATCTTCAATTATACTGCTGTAAAGGATTAGTGATTTTTCTGCTTATCTTATAGAGTTGGCTCTGTTTAAACACTGCCGCTAACTTATTACAGAGATAAGATTTTTATTATATTTTGGCACAGCCAATGATGTGCATAGGGAGGTCTATTTGTACAGAACTCAAGTGTTTAGCTCTTAATTACCAGACTGCATCCATCATTCATCCATCTCTGCATCCAGAGACTCTCTGTAGCAAAGTCTTTTACCAATAGGAAACAGTCATTCTCCCTTCTTTCTTTATGAATGCTCCAAAAGGAATGAGTGAATTAGCTATACCAAATACACTTTCAAAAACTGGAATTACATTATTCTTTAGCTATTACACCATCCAGTAAAATGACATGTGAGACTATGTCATTTCATCTCCCCAAAGCAATAATGGTTTATGACTGCTCAACTGTTATGCTTTGTGGCCTTAATTCCTAGGCAGAACTTCTGGAATCTGCTTTCTGAGATTAGCAGTGCCCTCTCGCCTGATTTTAAACAAAAATAATTGGAACGGCACATGTACCAGCTTCCAGTTTATAAGAGTTCATTATTTGAAATCCCCTGAGCTCCTCCAATTAGAAAACAACTTTTTGACTTAATATCCTTCAATTGTTAAAAACTTGCGTCACTGAGAGATCACAGTGAAACGTAAAGGTCCCAGCACATTGGCACTTGATTGTGAGGGGATGTGATTGTTCCACATTTAGACTGGAAAGGGTTAGGAACTCCGCTTCCCAATGTGCTTAATGAATGAAAGGAAAATTGGACCCTTGAGCCAGAGGCAATGACCTAACTGAGTGAAAAATGTTTGCAGGTTAACAAGGGCAACTGTTCCTTGCTATAATTCCCACTGGAGGTGAATGACAAAAAAGGCCAATAAACCTCAGACTTTGGATTATTTATTAACCTGTTTTCTTCCTAGAAGAAAAGACCTTACTGTAGATCTTGGAAGACAGAACTGAAAAAAAAGTGTCCTTTTGCAAAGGGTAAATTAATGAACATGTGCACTGCTTAAAAAGAGTAAGGTGTAATATTTAGTATTGTTGTATTCTCTGTGATCAGTCAGATTTTTAAAAAGGCAACTTCACCAGGACTGAAACGCAAGGAGAGGAAAAATAAAATTGTGATTAAATGACACTATTTAAGGCATATTAGAACAAAATGTAACTGGAAATGACATATAAGCATTGTTGACACTGAATCAGAGAAACATATTTTATGTCTTGCCTTTACAAGCACTGCTGCCTAACATGCTGACACAGCAAATCTGTAGCTTTCCTACAAGTACTCAGAAACTAGGGTGTGGTGGGATAGGCAAGTGTCCTGATGCAGACTGGAGCCTCTCTAGTTGGAAGTCATGCAAACCAAGTCAGGGCAGACTTGGTTTCCAATCTAAACCGTTCATCATGAAGTAATGGAAAGATTCCTGTTGTCTTCACTGAGATCAGGTCTGGAGCCTAACACAGAGGCGATGGAAAAAAATTGCAGGTTAAACGCAGAACAACACAGGAAAAGCCTTAAGACTAGTAATAACCAGTAGAGCAGCTGTCAAACTACCTTTACAAAAAAATCTAAGTAAGTGATGCCTTTTCAGGAAACAATGTAGACTAGTCAGGAGAGAATTGAAGGGTATGATCCAAAGTTGAGCTGTTTCAGTGGGCTTTGTATTGCATTAGTCCCTAACAGAATATACAAATAACGTATTGCTTCCTGTATTTGAAGTGCCAAAAATGAGACAGTTGCAAGCATTCTGCAAACCATATGTCTGAATCAGTCTGGGGCTGAAGCAAAAGGAACAATATGCATTTACATAATGCAACTCTCTCTGCAACATAGATATGATACCCATAATGCATAGATGTATTTTCAGTAAGGGGAGCTGCATTTGACTTTCATGTTAAAACAACCCTGCGTTTTTCAAAATGCTCTTTCCTTACCCTGTTGTGTACCTGCAAATGAAAAGGTGAACACCATATTTATCTACTGCTTTCCTCTCTGAATGACAGAACAGCCTTCCTGCTCAGATGTCTTCCTGAAAATGTATGATTAAAGTTGTATGGTCTTTAGCTGTCTGTTTGCAAGTCTCATTGACTTCAAAATGGCTAGAAAATTTACATTTGATTATTAATTCTTAGCTAACAAAACATCTGAGAGAAGCAGAGCTTTGCTTTCTATCCCAATGACTTTTAAATAATGCAGGTCATGGTACCTTTGTAAGAAGACATAACTTCAGCTGGAGTTCTTATCTGCTTTCTTGTATGAATACAGAGAGAAATAATGTTTTAAAGATGGATTTTATTTCTATAAATTAAGATTAGTTTAAAATACAAGGTGTTCTAGGACTAACAGTGCTTTATTTATTTCTTTTAAATATTATTTAGCCTATACTATTACCCTTAACTTGATTCTTAAGTTGAACTTGCATTTTGTGCAGCGCCTGTATCAGTCAGAAACAAAATGTCCAGTGACATCTGCTAGCAATGAGCACATAGACTTTTCCTTGTTTGGGACTCCGTATATACTTTTCTGCCCCCTTACCTAAACCAGTAAGCACCTGAATTCTTAATAGCTTTCGATTAATTAAAAAAGGCTGCTCAGGATTTGTGATAGACCGCAGGATTTGAAACAGGACAATCAAAATCATTGAAAACAGTTTTGTAAATAACTGAGCATGTAACAGAAGAGGCAAATATCTGTGGTAGTAGTAGGGAAAAGTGGATGAATTAGATCTGGACAAAAAATTGTGTATGAGAGCTCAAATTTAAATGTGTCTGTAAGGCTAAGATTCAGACACACAAAGCAGACTTTGCAAAAAGTCAGATATGTTGAGAGGGTATCTGTGGCTGAGTTGGACCCAGAATGACTGATGAATCCAAGACTCATGTTGTCATCTTCTCGTAGACATCTGTTCTGTTCTGCAGGGTTTCACCTATAGGAAACGAGTTGCTTGCAGGAAGGTGTCATCTGTTTTGCTGTGTTTTTCTTGCCATGGAGAAGAGAAAGCAATAGTCATTAACAGTCTTGGAATGCTATTGTAGATCCCAAGTACTGTGTAACTGTAGTATAAAAATTGTTGTTGTCTCTATTGCAGTCAGTAGAACTGCCCTTGTATACTGCAGGCAGGTAAGAATTGTACTTTCACAACTGAGTGCAACACCTGGGCTAAACTGAGAGCCTTCAATAGTGTAACAAGATCTGCTGACTTCAGGATGCAGAGACCAGCTTGAGATATAAAGGATCATAGAATCATAGAATCATTTAGGTTGGAAAAGACCTTTAACGTCATCAAGTCCAACAATAAACCTAACGCTGCCAAGTCCACCACTAAACCATGTCCCTAAGCACCACATCTACATGTCTTTTAAATACCTCCAGGGATGGTGACTCAACCACTTCCCTGGGCAGCCTGTTCCAATGCTTGACAACCCTTTCGGTAAAGAAATTTTTCCTAATATCCAATCTAAACCTCCCCTGGTGCAACTTGAGGCCATTTCCTCTTGTCCTATGGCTTGTTACTTGGGAAAAGAGACCAACACCCACCTCACTACAACCTCCTTTCAGGTAGCTGTAGAGAGCAATAAGGTCTCCCCTCAGCCTCCTTTTCTCCAGGCTAAACAACCCCAGTTCCCTCAACTGCTCCTCATAAGACTTGTGCTCTAGACCCTTCACCAGCTTCGTTGCCCTTCTTTGGACACGCTCCAGCACCTCAATGTCTTTCTTGTAGTGAGGGGCTCAAAACTGAACACAGGATTCGAGGTGCAGCCTCACCAGTGCTGAGTACAGGGGGACGATTCCTTCCCTAGTCCTGCTGGCCACACTATTTCTGATACAAGCCAGGATGCTATCGGCCTTCTTGGCCACCTGGGCACACTGCTGGCTCATATTCAGATGGCTGCCAGCCAACACCCCCAGGTCCTTTTCCGCCACGCAGCTTTCCAGCCACTCTTCCCCAAGCCTGTAGCATTGCATGGGGTTGTTGAATCTCATACAATTAGCCTTGGCCCATCGATCCAGCCTGTCCAGATCCCTCTGTAGAGCCTTCCTACCCTCAAGCAGATCAACACTCCTGCCCAACTTGGTGTCGTCTGCAAACTTACTGAGGGTACACTCAATCCCCTCGTCCAGACCATTGATAAAGATATTAAACAGAACTGGCCCCAATACTGAGCCCTGGGAAACATCACTTGTGACCGGCCACCAACTGGACTTAACTCCATTCACCGCAACTCTTTGGGCCCGGCCATCCAGCCAGTTTTTTACCCAGCAAAGGGTACACATGTCCAAGCCACGAGTAGCCAGTTGCTCCAGGAGAATGCTGTGGGAAAAGGTGTCAAAGGCTTTACTAAAGTCCAGGTAAACAACATCCACAGCCTTTCCCTCATCCACTGAGGGGGTCATCTTGTCATAGAAGGAGATCAGGCTAATCAAGCAGGACCTGCCTTTCATAAACCCGTGCTGACTGGGCAGCTGCTCTCAAGAAGGCATGCTTGAGAGTAGCTGCCCAGGAGCAGCTGGCAGTGCTGCTCATGGAGATTCCCAGTTCTTAGGTCCAGTCTTCAACGTCATCCCTAGCACCACTGAATTAGTAGGTGTTACAGCTGTTTCTCACAGCTTGAGGCCTGGTTCAACTGTAGTGAAGTCTTCTCACCATGAAGTTGTAGATACTACAGAACCTTTCTCCTATCCTCTCTTTATGCAGACCTAGTGCTCCTACATTGGGTACCTGAAGTTTTTATCCTGTGTCTTTGTCTAGACAAGCCAGATGTATTTCTGATTTTAAAAGGAAATTAAGTGAGAACTTACCCATTGTTGCTGGACATTGGCTGCAAAGTTTCATCTTTTGTCTCTTTATTGCATATTCTAGGGAACTGTGAAAGTCTGCATAGTGGATCTTTTTACTGAAAATGAGGCAAAACCAAATCAAAATAATTAAAATGAGAAAATAAAAAGGAAAAAAAAAGAAATTGGTGAGTAATATTTGGGTTAGTATAAAAAAGCTTCTTTGGGAAAGTAGCCAAATTACTAACTATAAAAGGGTACTAAGAAAAACTTAAGGTACCATGAAAAATTAATGAGTGAGTAGGAGGTCAGAACTACAGTGACTTGTAATTCAGCTCAGTGTATTAAACCTGGGTATGAACTTCTGAACTTGATTTTCCACTACCTTTCTAGTTTAGGATATTGGTAAGAAATTATTAATCATGAAATATATCAGTTTTCTTCTGAGTTATATGGGATATTGGTGACTCAGCTGTACTGTTCAGAGATTTGAAAAGCTTGCTGCTCTCAGTTATCATTTATAGTTCTTTATACCTATATACTTCTGTTTGTAATTTAGGTTCTTCTATATGTATTGTTTCAGCGTTTAAAAAATATGATTTACCTTTTTAGAGTCCTTTAAACATGGATAGACATTTTTCTCTGTTAAATTCTAAACAGGATAAAATTACATTGCAGTAAAATGTTAAGTTACTTAATAAAATAAAGATTTTGGACACAAAATTTTTGTTTAATTTCTGCATAAACTCTGTTTTATTCTTTAACTCAATTTTTGCAGGCAACTATGCTACCACTTGACTACTGCTTTTGGATGTTCTGCAAGAGAAAAAAAATTGGGCACATACTGGAGTTTCAAAACATAATCCATCTGTAGTAAATAAAGTTTTTGTGTTTTTTCCAACAAAAATGAAATCTTATTTTCTTTACTGGGTACTTTTCCCAGGCAAATAGTGTGTAAACTGAATAGGCCGTGAAAGTTCACTGACACAGAATTCCATAAAGGTGTTATAATGACCCTAAAAGCCTACTTATACACCAGTTGTTTCATACAATATTTGTAAACCTCACAAATGTTACTATACATGCTTGCATTCATATCATCATTGGCTATGATCTTGTCTCATAAATTAAGTAAGGTTGGGTCTTGTCAGTTCTTGGATAGGAGGCCTCCAAGGAAAACCCAGATGGTGCAGGCATTGATAGTGATTCAGTGGGAAGACCACCTACTGTGTTAGTACTCATTTTTCTTCTGGATTGAGAGCATTGTGTTTGGAAGGATGTTGTGGGTTTTTTCTGAGGTTAAAAATTAAGAACCTGACCAAAACTAAGTATTTCAAAGCATCATAATAATAATCCTATCACATCTTGCATAAAAGTACAGAAGTGGTTCAAATATTGCCAGCTGAAATCAGAAAACTGAGTTAATTGAAAATGTCTTTTTCCCTTTTTTTCATTGTCTCTTCATTCTGCATCTATCCACCCCCTCTGTGAAATATTCACTGATAATTAACAACTAAAAGCAATTTTTATCTTCATCAGCATTTCCTGTAAGCTTTTGTAAAACACTTAAAACTCAAAAAGCATGACTGCGACAGAAACTGGGAATTCCCTCAGCTGGGAATTTGTAATTTGGTCCTTATCTTATTGTTTCCTTCTGTGGCAAAGAACAAATAAAATGTTAAAATGTAATCTGTTTTGCATTATTTCATTGACAGATGTTATCATGTCTTGTGTCTCCATTCCCCGCTGTGGGCTAGAATACCTGGTTACACCATACCTCTTTTGCGGAGCAGCGAGGTGCGCAGGCATTAAACAGTGCTGCCTGAAAATCTTGGGGAAGGTGCACTGTGGCCAGTGAAGCACTATTTACTGTGCATTGTCTCAGTAGTACGTATATTCTCCTTATTGCTTCCCAAAGTGTTAAATTATTATTACAATGCGTCATGGCAATTCTTGTTTAGGGGAGGTTTTTGGTTTTTTCCCATTTCGTCTAATATTCTTTATAAAAAATTAAATTATTCACTGAACACAGACATTTGTCATGAAAAAGAGTTTTAAACTTGAAAATCGGATGAATAGTAGTTAAAGTAGAAGCAAAGTGTAATCAGTCCTGATACTATTCTGCGCACATGAAACTTCTCATTATACAAGTTCAGGGCAGAAAATAAAGATACTTTTGCACAGTGTGTTTGTTGACTATTGTCTTTTGCCCTAGACAGGACTGTGGTTTAAGGAACAGCAGATATCCTTGTGGGCAAATGTAGGCTTCCTTACAGCTAAAATCTGAATTATATAACTGTGAATTTTGCATGCAGATTGACAAGATTATGACTGTTTTCTAAGGTTTAGCACCTAGAGTTTTAGTATGGAGTTTTTCAAAACCTAGGTGCTTTCACAGTTTTAGAAAAAATATCTTTGACATTGACAATTGGGCAATGTATTCATATCCATAAATAACGGATTTTTTTCACAGGGGATGTGAAAGACAGATTTGCCTTTTACTCTTGGAGCCCAGTTGCTGTCAGTGTGCTGTGTCAGAGAGTGTACAGTGGAGTAAAACTTCACATACAGTTGCAAATATTCAGTCTATAGTGGGTTCATTGATCTTGATCTTAATTCCTCATAAACACAAAATAGTTCTCAAGTCAAATAGTATTTTAAAGGAAAGTCACAAGGAAATTACATGTTCTGAAGACACCAGCAAGAAATTACGACCAAGTATGGAATAACTGTAGGCTCTAATAATGTGAAAGCCTCTACTCATCCTAGGATTTCTCATTGACGGGGAGAGATGAAAGAGGAGGAAAAGGAGAATAATTAATGAATTTTGCTCATAGTTTCTAAAAGTTAGAGAGAGAGGTTATGAAAATATATTTTGATCTTTATGCAGGTGTTATGAAAACTTTGCTGCTTGGAACTTGACTTGTAGGATGGTATCATCTTTAGGTTCCGAGAATTCATGTTGTTCAAAACTAACCTGGGTCCCTGGAAAGTAAAATGGGAAATCTCATTTATTTTGCTAATGTTTCAGTTTTAGTAACTATTGTGACAGGGATGTTAAGAATATTCTGAGTGTAAACACTATTAACAACACTAAACTTGAATAAATTAAACTCTGTTTTTATTTTCACTATATGGCCTGTGAAAATGTATCAGTGTAAATACTGAGCTAGACTTGACACAAGGTCTGCTTTTGGTGGAGACAAGAGAGTAGGGTATGTTTAGGAATAATACTGAATTTCTGCTCACTATCAAGAACAGTGGTCACAGCCATTGTGCTCAGACATAAGACTACTGTCTGTTTTCCACTACAACTTTGTAGGATGCCAGAGGTACTTCAGAGTCAGGGAGAGGACTCAGATGAAGGAACGGAGCAGCATGACAAAGCAGCAAGATGAAGGAATGAAGCCTTAAGGGAAAGGAAGGGTTTTTTTGTGAGAGAATGTTTTCTTCCAGGGTCTTGAATGAGTCTTGAGTTCCTGGGTGTCACCATTTCTTCTCTGACAGCAAACGAAACCCTAACACAAATCCTCCTGTGGCTGTTTGCTCCTCCATTAACTCCCAGTGGCTGAAGTCTGCAAAGGATCTCAGTGTTCCGACCCCGTTGTTAATCATGAGGTTGATAATATGATACTAATTAACAGATTTTTTTCTGATTTTCTGGTTTGCATTTTTAAGAGAAAATAACATATACACAAGCAACATAAAATAATATTTTTGTGGTTTGGAACTTTTCAAAATTTTGATTGTACCAGCACTGAGGCTGCAGATAAGTTATAGTAATATCTGCTGATTTCAAAGTTTTCCTTTGGTGGCAGGTGAGGAAAAGGTGCTTTGATGATGCTGCATGGTTTTGCTTCCCCATTTTCAGAATGAAATGCTTTGATATTTCTTGTCATCTTGTTTCTTATTTTGAATTAAATACAATATTAAAAACTACGAACAGTTTTAAAAGTTGAAATCAAAACAAGCAGATCAGCTTCAGAGAGCTTTCTTTTTTTATAGATTTGTGGGGCATGTTCAACATTTCTTAACTGCAGAATTTCCTATGGCACACAAAGAGATGATAACCTGAATTCTTTTGGCATCTCTAATTATACAAGTCTTTGCTTACATGTTTATCTACTATTTTAGCAGGAGAAAATTTCAGCGTACAGGGTGAACTCATTAAGGGGTGAATCAGGATTTTGTAGCAACGGGATTCATTCTTGCTTGTTGCAGAGGCTGGGAGATGTGCTGAATGAGTCAGGAACTGCAGAAGGTAGAAAGGCCATCTTGCATGTCCAGCAGCTCCATGGTGCCCTGATGATGTGGGTTCTCTTCCTACCTCTGCTTCCTGGGAAGTGGTACCAGGCGACTCTATTAAAACTGGCTTCTCAAAGGCAGTCAGAAACTGTGTGCTATTTGCTTTCTGGGTGTTTGATGGCAGAGGTTACGGAGGACCAAGCTGCAGAACTACTCAACACTCACAATTGTAGTTAAACTGAATGGGGAACCACAATTTTAAAAGCTATACAATACTTGCCGTGATAGATTTTTTAAAAAAATCATTCCTACATGTGTGAAATTGGTCTGCCACCTCTAGCTATGTCTGTATTTCTGTTACTTCTGAATAAGAATGTGGATGGTGATTTACCCTGAACTTATAGGGGTATTATCATAATTCGTAGCTGATTGAAACACTATACAAATTAATGCCATTATGAAATCTGAGAGAATCAACATAGATTCTTTCTTCAGAGTAAGACTGAGTTGTGTCCCAAAATGTGACATGAAGTCACATCTTGGATTACACAGATAAAATGGAATATTCACTAGATGCTTACTAAGAATATCCCCAGTGAAACAAAGACCCTAAGAAAATACAGTATGGGAACATCTAGTGCAAGACAGTAATTGCCATGTATATATTTAAGGGGACTGAATTAACATTGCTCAGGCAGCAATATTAGAAGTTATGTATTTTGACTGCTTTGCTATGAAACTTCAGTGTGTTTTCACTGTAAGGATGTATTTAAGTGCGTGCAAGTAATATGTTGACTAGGATGTTTCAGTAAAAAATAATTGTGGTTGATACAAAGCTTTATTTGTATTTCTTAGAAGCTGAATCTAACTGGAGTAAACTTTGTTTCTTCTGTGTTGCATGTTTTCCCTTTTTCACTGCTAGTGGAGTTTCTTTTTATACTTCAGCCTTATCATGAAACTATGACGGCATTTAAGGACTGTTGAAGACAGTGTCCAAATGAAGAGTGCTTATTCCACAATCCTAGTAAACTGGGAGTAATCCACTTATAATTATACTTGCAGTCTGCTAAACTGGAATATCCAGCTCAAAACCAAGCTCTTTTATAACTTTGGGTTTTGATTCCAGATTTGTTAAGGCTTACTACCTCTGGGAGATTTTTAAAAATGAGACTGTCATTGCAGAGTCAGCAGAGGGGCTGACTTATTCAAAAAGCACATTGATGTAACAGGAATTAGGATGGCTTAAAAGCTCTGATGGGAATGTATAAGTAGACACACTGTATATGGTGCTCCTCAGACCACCTCTTCCTCTGTCTGGGTTTCTTGGTGAGATGCCCTCTCTACTCTTACCAGAAACAGGTCCATATGACGGCCAGAATTTTCAAAGTTGATTAAAACTCTGAATATTGTCAGGTTCTGAGTGTTCAACATGAAACATTGTTAAAATTGCCTAATATTCAGAAAGTGCTCAACACCTCTTTTATGAAAATCTGTTTCCTTTGAGCCAGGCCCATAAAGTTATTGGTCACCTCAGAACATATAGATCAGTCTCCCTCCCCACTAGCAAAAAAACCCCAGCTGGGCAAAACTGCTATTACTTCTATAGCTTACCATGAACATCAGAGCTTGGCAGGATTTCACTACCTTCAGTTTCTTCCACCAGTGATGCATAACAGTGATTAAATAAGTTCTGTCCTCCTTTGGAACATGGCCACGGTTTAAACTGCTCCGAGGCAACTGAGTCAGATCAGGCTGAGTGCTACCTCGAAGCTCAGCCCCTTTTCTCAAGCCAGTGTTCCCTCCTGGCTTCTGCGGTTTCCTCTTCGCAAAAAGCACCTCTCCATATTGCATTGGTTAGCTGCTTCTGAATTTGTATGCAATATGATGTGAGGTAGCAGATTCCCTGGACCACAAGTTATGTAATTTTACAACCTTAAAAGGTAAATTATTGATAGATTTCTGGTGCTCCAAAAATAAGTAAGTGGAATATTTACAGAGTAAGATCTGGACATGATCTTTGCTTGAGTTTATTATTCTGCCTCTTGCTCCCCCATGCTTCCCATGCCTCTAGACAGACTCAGTTTAATATCCATCCTAGATATACTGCCATCTCCAAGCTTCTGGCAATCACTGTTATCTGTCACACTGACGTGCTACACAGGAAAATTGTTCTGCATTTTTTGGTGGAGAAATAAAAAGTTATTGGCATAGGTAGTTTGGAAGACAGAACAGCTTTCTTACCCAGTGAGATATTATTGTGTTTCAGAAGCATCTGAAGGGAGTCAAACCTAGTCCACACATATGTTCAATTTCACATGGTGTGTTGAGGCCAAAATTTGGGGCCAGCTGCTCCTAAGTCTTTGGCATGTGCCTTTCTTTAACCACATTGAGCACTGCCTGTGTGTATGTGCTTGCACAGTTTTGGCCTCAGCTTCAGAGCCATATATATGTTTCTTAGCCTCTCAGTGTCTTTTTAAAAAAAAAAAAAAAAAAAGAAAATACGCCATTTGGAGTTAAGTCTAGAAAAGCAGTTTGCTGTCTTTTGGCTTATTAAAATGCAGTAGTACCAGAAAATATAATGTGACAACTATGGCCTGACTTTTGCATCTATATGGGATAGACTTTAATATTGTTTTAAAACTTAGGCGATATAGGAAATGAAGCCTCAAAACTCATGTATTCTCCTTGCATGTAAACTGGTACTTTTTTGTCACACAAGGACAGACATTAAAAACAACTTTATAAAGTATTTATGAGGTTTTGATTTACTACAATTATTTTCTCTGGCTTTTAGAGTCTCTGAATAGTATCTTAATGCTAGATCATATTTTCTGACAACAGAACACCAGATACACTGTAATGATTTGGCATTCAGCCTTTTGGAATGAAGGCCAAAACTGGCTAAATAAATCTTTTCCAATAGCAAGGAGCAATGATTGCATTGTAAACTCTGGATAAATCTGTGATATTACAGAAAGCAACTGTTTTGCAATAAATTGACTTGAAAAAAAAATCTATGGAAAAAATTTCCCGTACTGGAAAGATGCCAACATGGCATTATGCTACCAGAGTCTTCTATACTGTTGCAACTGAACATTTAATAATGTGACAGAAAGTTTTTTTCTTGATTATTACGCTCAAGGTCGGGTGAGAATCCCAGAAGGGAGTAGTATTTAATAGAAATGCTAACTTTATTAATATCATATAAAACACATTGGGATTCCTAGTAGTCAATTCTACACATGGTTAAGAAAAGGCAGGTGGTCTGTGAAATAGCTTGGGCTCATGCTATGCAAGATTTCTATCACGAGAGGCAAAGCTCTGAGTTGCTTTGTATTCAGCTGGAGACAGCGGAGTAAAAAATTCACCGACGTGCATTTACTGCTAGTGATGTATGACTGTAGGTCTTAGAAGCGATGCAAGAGATCAGGGCTGTTGTGCTAAACACTCTGCAAGTGTGTAGATGGACATCATCCTCACGCAGAAGAGCTTGTAATTTGAAATACAGATGCCTCAGACCTGGTGGAAAGGGAAGCAGACGTTTAAGAGAAGCAACTTATGGAAGCCACAAAACTGCCAGTGGCAGCAGTGGAAGGAAGAGCGGTCCTGGAGGCTGAGCCCCATGGTGCGAGCTGTGACTTTCAGTCCACAGGAGGGTGGGTTTGTTGGTTTTCCCTTCAGACTTTCACGCATGGAAAGACTGTATGGAAATGCACAGCCGCACATTGACATGACCGTGCAGCCGTACAGGTCCCTCCAGCAGCTTTGTGTGTGTGTTGGACAGGAGAAACAAGAGGGCCTCATGGCGCTTCTCAGGTCAGGGCCTGAGAGCGGAGGGGCGGGTGCCCTCTGTGACCCCCTGCTGTATCTCTTCTTGAGAAACTACTCCGGTTTTGCTTTAAAAAGGGCCAGAACCAGCTGAACAAATGTATGGCTATTTGGTGTAGCGTTTCCATGCAGTTCGGGTTAATAGTTCAGTTACAGTGCAAAGACTAAATCCGTGTTCTCCAGATAGCATAGACTCTAGCTCAAAAGAAATAATAATAATAATAATAATAATAATAATAATAATAATAATAATTCAACTATCACATTATAGTTAAAAAAACATCCAGGCAAAGATTGTCAGCCAAAATGGAGAGGGAAGGACAAACCAGGATGCAGAAGGCCATACTGAAGTGCAAAGAAAGCTTTCGACAGCTCATAAAGCCCTGCGAGGGCAGATTTTAAGCCCTCGGGCTTGATGATGACCCTTTGCGTTACCATTCGGAGCTACTGCAGTAGCTACAATTAAAATCAGAATGAAACGACTCCTTGCCCGGGCATCCCGCGCCCCTCCATCGCCGCTGCCGTGGGGCTGTGTCAGCGCAGCGCTGCTCCGGGCCGGCGCGCAGTCGGCAGAGGGCAGAGCTCGGCCCCGGCCCCGGCCCCGGCCCCGGCCCCGGCCCCGGCCCCGGCCCGCCAAGCTCGCCCCGCTGCAAGGGGCGAGTCACCGTCCCCGGGAGCAGGCGGCAGCCTGGGAATCTTGCAGACGGTGGCTAGGGAGGGCTGCGGTGCGTACACGCATGCAGGGAGAGGAGCCTTGGAGTATATCCAGAGCGAAAATCTGAAGACCCTTAGCAGCTGAAAGATGTCGAACGCTCGCCGTAGGCTGCAAAGCGCCTGGCACACGACCGGGCAGTGTGTCAGGACAAGACTGGCACCGTGGCGCTCCAGCGACCACGCAGAAAAGCTTACGATTACAGCTGTAACTTGGCCACTTTCTGAGTTACCGCCTTCGGTTTCAAACCTCACAATCCATCTGAAATGTAGTGATGTCCCAGCATGATACACTTAGCACATCTGATTGTTTAATTATTATCCTCCCTTCCACACATGTAGAATCACAGTTTCACCTGCTCATGTGGCACCCACATGTGCTATCCTGAACATCAGTGTGTGAGCGGCTTGGGATCACTGCCAGTCTGGTATCTTCTTCTCCTGCCTTTGTTTGTGCTCTTCGTTCAGACTGTGGCTTCTGCGCGCTCCGCTAGGTACCTAAATATAAATGCATTAACAAACTAATTGTGCGACTCGTGTGATACTTAGTGGAATCTTTGTTAATGGCTTTGAAAGTGAAAACTGCCTTCTAAATAAAAAGTTAGAAAGAATCCTTGTGCAATAGCTAAACACTTTCCAGGGAAAGTAAATACAGTTTTTGAATTTTTTTTTTTTAAAGACTTCGCATCATTTGAAGCCACATGGACTTAATTAAGTGCTATCATGACGGCTGTTCAATGAAGGTATGTCAAGTATTGCTCAATAAACACAACAACATAGGTGTTCTCTCAGAACTATGTCAGAAAAGAAAATACATTTTTATTCTGAAAAATACCCACTCCAAGTGTTTTCACTGTCATTATGTAAAGAATACATCCCATTTCCTCATACCATAGCATTTTTTTAAGTTATTAGATGTTTTCTGCATTTCCGGTGTAAAAAAACTTGATCTGAAGGAGGCTTCAAGAAAGAGGGGGAGGCAGGAAGACGTAGGCAGAAAAAAGATTTGAGAAAAGCTGCCAATAAATTTATGTCCAGCAGATGAATGCAGGTAAGAAGAAAAGGAAACATAGATAGACTTCCAGGGATCAGATACTTGCTGTGTGTATTAATTAGATTAATTTGCTCCTAGTCCAAACCAAAGTACACTGAACAATACAGAGAGAGGAATCAGTGATATGGTTTTGGTTCCTGTTACAGTCCATTTGCATTGTTTGGGGACTTTATGAAATGATTTTGTTGCAGAAGCTGGTTTCCTCCACCAGTCTTGTCCTCTGGCAGCCTGGCAGCATGCTGAAGCACTGAGAGCAGCATTGCTTATGTTCTTGTAGCAAAGGTAGGATTCGGCCTCTGTGTTTGGTGCTGTGGCTCTGGGTTCATGTTATAATTCAGACATTCAAGGTAAGGGGGCCAGAGGGCATATAATCTTTTTTCCCAGGAGCTGTTAACAGAGTTTGCAAAGTGTGCTTAAGGTGCTGCCTGACCAGAGGCAGGGTGGTTTAATAAACTGAGAGCTGTCTTGGGACTTTGCATCCTTTCCTGTCTCTGCTGTTGCTCTCCTGCTGAATGGCCTTTTCAGCCTAATGCCTCAGTTTCTTCAGCTGTAAAATGGATGCAGTGAGCAATGATTGCAGAAGCAATCAATAACGTGTTTTTCTTTCTAGAGAGAAAATGTGATGTATAATAACTGGGCATTACTTATTTTTATCTGCGATGTTTTACAAGAGAGAGCAGGTTTCATGTGGTCTCATTGTCTCCTCCCTCTTCCTTGCAATACTGTAAGGATGGTATTACTGTGTTTTTTGTAATTTCTGCTTGGTTGTTTCAATCTGTTCAGAATAAATGAGTATCCATGTGCTTTTGGGCCAATTTTGAATGCTTCTTCCTTAACATTCTCTCAAAGAAGTTGACCATATATATGAAGTGAAGTGAAGTCCCTGTCAGGGCAGAGGGAGCTGGCAGTCAGGCGGCAATTGGTCATAGAGCACCAAAATTAGAGGTAGGGAGTAGGTGAGAAATCTTAAGAGTCACTGTTTGGGAGATTTTTAGATATGCAGAAGAAGGAGGTGTTCAAAAAGCATCCCATAACTTCTGTGCAACATTACACAGATGATACTTATTTCAGAAAAATAGATCTTAAACTTAGTAGATTGCTCTCTGTTTTTATATCAATAGTATATTCAACATTTTCAAGTCATAGCATGTCAAGAAGATCACAAACATCCAGCCACTGTCTAATTGCGCTGACTAGTTATTTCTAATCTGATAGTAAGCAGTGAATTGGTTAACAGTGCTGGTACTTAAGTGTGCATGTTTATGCTTCAAGGCTGACACTCCAGTAAGATGAATGGGGGAAGTTAACTTTGCTCAATGCTATTGTTTTAGCTGGTAAGGATGAGGACTCAACAAGATGAAAGTATGTTGGTTTACATTGTCAAGGCTATCTTCAGAACCAGAAGCTAGAAACTTCCTTCATTATGAGAAAACAAACACATAAATTCTGGGAAATAGAATAAAACCCTCCATTAATCTGCATGAAAGCCTTAAATCATTCAGATTCATAGATTTGCTACCTATGGTAATTTTTTTCTTCTCCATTTGGAATAAGAGTTTGTTGTGATCAGACAGCATCGTTGCTTGCATCCATTGATGGGCTAAGAAATGACAGTAATAAAAACAGATACAGCATGCCTCTATTTTCTTCGAAATGTAGCTTTTTGGAAATGGCGAAGAAGCAGAAAGAAATGCTAATAGAATGCTACCCTGTTCTATTGAAATCTGTTCAGAAAAATAAATGAGGTTCTGTTCTTGGCTCCCTTTGTCTTGTGTAACAGTATAGGATAACTCATTTGATCTAACTTTACACCAGCTTCCCAACTGCAAAACAAGAATGAATGAGTTATGCATGCTTTCTAAAAATGTTGAGAAATGCAGAAGAAAAATTATTATGTAATCCCTAAGCACCAAATTGGGTGACCTTTATTCATATTGAAATAATGAGGACTATTTACAGAGTAACCTACTGTTCACTGTGAGTAAGGATGACAGAATCCAGGCTGGTTTTGTCTTGGCCCAAAGAATACTTCTGAACTGCTGTTTTCGTTAGGTTTTACAGTTCCATTTTCATAAGATTAAAGGGACGTGAAAATGAATAAAATTGCAGGTTAGCAAATGATGCTGTATATTTGAAGATATCCACACTCTAAATTAATCAGTGAATATATCTCTGAATACCAGTATCTCATCTGTAATATTACTGCTGGGATTTTCAGAAAAATAGCATGTAATGTCAACTCTGTACTTAAACTGTAACCAACAAACCCTGGGGAGCTATCAAGTTATCAGTCTTTAGTACTGAAAACATAACACAGGTTTAAGTATAGCTACTCAAAATAGGTCAAGTTACAGCTGGGTTATGTTTTAGTGAACTAAAATTAATAAGGTATTTTCAGCCAAACAGGCAAATTCGTAAGTGTAGATATTTGTAACCAAGTTCCTGATTCTATAAGCTCATTTTTATTTAACCCTGTGAAAATTGGTTAGGTGTACACACACACACACACACACACACATGCAAAACCACCTGTAAACACTGAAATTCTCAGTTCTTTGTTGCACAGAACCTCAAGCTGGAATGGAAAAGCTAGCTCTTCAGCATTCAAAATCTGGATCTGATGCTAAGGTCTAAGATGTTTGGGTCTAGAGTTTGAACTTTGTGTACTTCAGAGGTAGATGTTATGTAGTCTGATCTGAGTTGAAATATGTGGTAGGAAATAAGGTAGGAAATAAGACAAAATCTTTCCTTTCAAAACTGAAACTTGTGTGTCAGATGTCTCCATAAATGTCCTCTCTAAAGGAAAGAAAAAATGAAAGATCATGACATAAGAGCTAAATCTGAGCAAGTCACTTCTGAAGCAGCAGTAGAGGAAGAGTCTTTGGTGGCCTGGGTAAAACAGTTAGTCTTTGTCCTATGAACACTTTAATTAAACGTGTAAAGACAAATTTGCTTGTCAGATCAGCTACGAAATTGAGAATTTGAAGGCTTGTGGCAGCCAGTATTTCACATTTACAGTCACCACTTTTCTGTGATTCTGTAAAGATCATGTCTCTTCTTTTTCTCTTCAGTTCCACTGGTGAATCTCCAAGAGACAGTATGGGTTTGGCCCCAAGTGAATAGGTCTTTTTTTTCAAAACACATAAATTATTTCTGGGCCATTAATTCTGGCAGATTCTAATCCCAGTTCACTTAATTTTGGAAGGAATAAGTTATGCTCTTCAGCCTATTTAGCAAGGTTGTCACATGTCTATCTATGTGGACTCTAACACAGGCTTCAGTTAAATTAAAGATCCAGACAACAAACTCTAAGCTTGCTTTTTGTGACATTCACGGAAAAGTCAAAGAATCCACAGATGCCTAAATGAATTACAGTGCTACTAATACAACCTTTAAAAAGCCTGTAGAATATATTAATCCAGTTTTTCATGTTTTGAGATCTTCATACAGAAGGAAAAGAAATAAAAAAATCTGTAGTACTATTGGCTTTACACATGCGTATGCAATATTTAATTTTGAAATTAAGAAGTTCAGACCTTCTGAAGTGGAACGGAGACACAACTGTCCTTTCCAAATTGTACTTTCCAAAATGCAAATAACAAAAGAACACTAGATGCAGTTTTGTGATGTTTCTGCACTTAGTCTTATGATGGATACAGATCCATTTAGCGGTTTTGTTTTTTAATCAGAGATACTTATATACTTTTCTCAGCATACTTTCCTGGTCATCGCATAATTTTGTGCATATGTACATAATATCTAGCTATATTAGAAAACTGTTATTTCAATTTTCCTGATGGGAAATTGAGGCACAGAGAGACTAAGGGACTTTTTCCAGATCACAGAGGACATGAGTGAGAGCAGGCTAAATGACCTTGCATTTAGGGTTAACTTCTAAATTACTATATATCTTTCCTTAGGACAAATCAGTGCAAGCAATGAATTAAACTGCTAAGTGTTTGTTTGAAAACCAAACAAAACATTATTAATTTAATCTGGTGAGTAAAAAAACCCAACAAACCAGAGTATTTCTACAGTTAGCCTTATTTTGATGTGTATTTTGGGGAAGAATGAGATTGTTATTTTTTTCCCATTAGTAATATCTGTGTAGTTTGCCAATATCTGCCTTGGCAATACTTTACTTGTAATGTATGTATTTCACCTTTTAGAAAACTGGTTTCCCAAGGCTGAGAAAAACTGAGCAAAATTATGTGGCAGGAAATATTTAAACATGAAAATATGAAATATAGTTCAGATTTGATAAATTCAGTGTCAAAAGACACACTACTTTGCAATACTTAAAAGACATCTTCAGCCTAAAAATATACTATTGATTGAGAAGAAAATGAAGGCAGCAATAAAAATTCACAAAACTAAAAACACGAGTAATAGCAGTGAGTTTAAAACTGACTCTAGGGAAATATGGACAATTGATACAGGAAGCTGAAAGTATCTTTGAAAAACTCTGCAGAGGATGGAGGAAAATAAGAAACAATACTTGAAGTATATAAAGAAAAAGTGAGATCTTAGTAATGGTTTAAATCCAGTACTTAGCAAGTACAGTAAAAACATGGATCATGACGTGCAAAAGGCAGATGTGCTGATATACATCTGTTTTTCCAGAAAAAGACAGGAAGATCTATTTCTACCTTGAAGCTAATGAAAAGTATTTTCTATCCCATCAGTAGCTAGAAACAATGCTGAACAAATACTATTACTTTTTGTTTTTCCAAATTGGCAGGATCAGATAATTGCCTTGATGCAAGCTAAGGTAGTTTATTTCAGTGTACTAATCATTTTTTAATTACAGAATGCTGGGGAAATTGCAGAAGACTTAATTAATGCTGAGATTTTAAATTAAAAATCTGTTAAAAATCATACAAAAGACTGCCTAAAATGGAGGTAGTAAAGAAATAAATATAGATATAGAATAGTCATGTAGGGAAAAATATTTCTAGTGTGGTCCTGTGAGGATCTGTTCTTTCTCCAATGCCATTCAATATCTTTAGCAAAGTCTGGAAAATGTGAGATTATCAGTAGCAAAACTTACAGGTGACAAAATCTTTTGATGAACAATTAATGATGATGAAAGGGGAATGAGCTAATCCGGAGTGCTCATTACAATAGATTCATTAAAACAAGATATTTTTGCATGGCCAAACCTGAGGCCAAAGGACAAAGAATTTACATAACACTTATTATTGGGGAACTGAATCCTCTAAAGCATGTATTCTAGAAAAGACTTAAATAATAGTTTGAAAGTAGGCTACCAGAATGATGCTATGACTAAAATGTCCGATGCAATCCTTTCATGTCTAAGCAAGGGAATATGGATGGAGAGGGTGATACTCCTTCTGTATGTCATTAGTGAGAGCATTCCTGGAATATTCTGTCCAGTTCTAGCATTTACGCTTTGAGAAGGACATTGACAAACTGGAATGGGCTCAGAAGAAAATGGCAAGAAAGGTGTGAGGTCTGGGAAATGTGCCGTATACTGAGACACTAAAGAAGCTCCATTTACTCAAGGTTAGAAGGAGGCTCTGTCACAACCTGTAAGACCTTTCATGGAAAAGATGTTCTTGACCAGTTCTGTTTAGTTAACTAATAAAGTCTTTAAAATTAATTGTTAATTTTTAATTATTGTTGTTACTTGATCATTGTCCAATTAATAATAAAGATGGAACTACTGGAAATTTAATTTTGACAATTCTGAGCTGGAAACAGAGCATAAATATCAAGTGATAGTAATTAATGTTTGGAACAAATTCTGACATAGCAATGTGCTGGATTTTCCATCTGTTGCAGTTCTTAAATTGAGCTGTAACATATCTCTCAGAAAGACACCCAGTCTAGAACAGATATTATGGCTAATGCAGAAATTGCTGGGTCCTGTTCTCTAATTTATATAGCAGGTCAAGTTAGAAGACCAAAAGGTATCTCCTGACTATAAACTCAGTCAGGAAAAAGTAACTAAGGTACACTGTGGTAAAAAAGACAGCGCATATGCACTCCAAATTCCATTATCACAATAAAAAATACAGTGGAAAGGGAAAATTATGTTAAATGACAGAAGAAAGGACGGCTGTTTTTAATGCATAGCTGACAATTAAAAGACCATATTTCTGATACTGAGCCTGCCTCTAACTTCCTTACTTTGTCCAATTCAAGTAATTTTTGCTAGGTACAGTTTTGTCTAATTTGCTTTGTAATTGCTACTGATGAGTCTGAATTAAGTTTAAAGCACGCAAATCAAACACGGTGACCAGTGCAAAAAATACTGGATTTGATACAGGGTTGTTGTATGCACCAAGGAGGCACAGAGAGTTTTTCTTTAGCTATTCTAAAAAGAGCTGGACTACAGATGGGTCTGATTGAAAAAAGTACACAAATATATCACATGTGTGTTTATGGTCTTCTGTCCTTCTTAAATCAGGTTCTCCACTGGCACTTCATTCTACTCCATTGTTAAATGAATGTATTAATGGCTACAATATTTTGCAAGGGAAAACTAAAGGCATTAAGACTTTGGGGTTCTTTTGTTTGTTTTTTTCCCTAAGAGAAAGTATTAAGGTCTGTGATGAGAAAGTGCTTTATAGTGGCAACGGCTCGTGTATTCATTTAAGAAACATGAGTCCTCTCGTGTCATCTAGTAATCTTTGGGAAGGTCCATAGATTCAAACATGCATTATATTTTGTGTTCTATACATATGGGCCAAAATGCAACTCTGTTGGCTCAAGTCCATATATAATGTTATCTAATGCACTGTCTTCATTTCTACTGTAACAGGCAGACTTCTCTTTAGTGACCAAAAACATATATGTCTTTATGCTCTGCTTCATTTTGAGAATATGCCCCTGTTTATATTTCAGCCCTCTTATTAAAACACATATGTCCTTCTCAGGCTGGTTACCAAAACGACTTCTTGACAGTCTTAGTTACAGACACTTTACAACTTCAACAAAAAGATAGTGTTAAAATTGAAAGCTTCTTCAAATAGGCAGCCTCTTCACAATTCTTTATCTGGGAGCTTTTATCATTTACATCGCTTGGTCTTTTCTCTGCTTCCTCTTACACTTCTTCTGCCAGTGTAAGGTATTTGTTAAACTTTCTCCTCTATTTAGAATATTTCTTGAGCTTGGAAACTTTCCAGGGGAAAAAAAAGGCTTTCTGTGAACTTTGATAAATGATTTTATTAACAGTGAAAATTTAGTAATTTCAGTTCTAAATACAGGGACTATGTAATTTTGTTTGTTTGTTTGTTTGCTTGTTCTGTTTTTACATCCCAGTAAATTATTCTGCACACGTTTTGCTCATTTCTGAACAGATTTGGCCTCATACAGAAAGTCTTTAAGGATTTCATCTGTATCATTAGAAAATACTCTGAGGGTGGGAACATCTGGAAATAAACTGTATGACCCACTTTAGCATACTTTGCACCGTGAAAGCTTGTATATTATTTCAGTGGCCCCTGGAGCTGCTGTTCTGGACAGTTTTGCTCAGGCCGGACCTTGTAACGACTCACCTCTTCTATCCCTTGCTCCTCCAAAATAAATTCATAACATTGAAGATGTGAGAGAGGATTGTGAGCATATTAATGTATAATCACTTTTGGTAAAGAATACTTTGCCCAGCATAGCCTGTATTCTTCCATTTCAAGGCTTATGCCTCCCAGCACAGCCATGAAGAAATTGCTTCCTTGTCTCACCAGGAGAGTCATGATAGCAAGTACCTTGCTCGTTCCTGCTATGTGGTGTATTAAAGGCATCTGTATTGAATCATTCATTTGTGCAGCAGTTTGTGCACAGCTTAGTGAATGAAGCAGTGAGCTAATGAATGAACATTCCTACTTAAAAGAGACATATATATCTTTCAAGTTGTATTCCTTCATCTTGATGGCATACCTCAGCCCATTGGCTCAGTCCAAAGTAAATCCATAACATGTCATAGCTGGACAGACCTCTGATGAGATTCTTTTCAACAAGTTAGCATACTGTTAAGTCATTATTTTCAAGGTCTCTAACACAGAAGTCCCTTGTTGAACAACTTTGCTTTATTTGGCCCACTGTGTGAAGGCACGTTTGAGTGAGATTTTTAATTCCCAATTCATGAATATTATTCCAACACAAATGTAAATCTTTGTAAGCATTGGACTACTACTGTGCATTCTAATAACATATGGAAGACAATACTGTGCCCATTCTTAATCACTTAATTAAAATAATTGCTGGAACAACTTTATATAGTAACATATAGGTCTTTTTTTCTGATAAATTTGTGTGGTTAGAATAAGTCATAGGGAGGGATTTTTACTGACTTGTCAATGGTGGTGAGTCTTGAAGCAATAACTTTAGTAACAAGACGCTATATTCATTCCCAGTTGGACAGATTCTTGCAGAGGACAGAGCGGAGCAGCGGTGCAAGCTGCTGGAGGGGCTTGTCTAGGGATCTTCTGGCTCCACACTGCAGAGGAAACCAAGGAGAGAGTGCTGGTTGGCTCCCTGAGCCTCCTGGTTGAATATAACCTGTCATATTTTTAAAACACCCAAGCAACTGCGGGTGTCTTTTGGAGGAAGTAATTGCTTTTAGCATTCTTTTCCTATTGCTTTCTGACCATCTCAGTACTTTCTTAAGGTGTTGCCCTTTGTAAGAGGAATGTGAACCATACATGGGCCTAAAGAAAATTAACAGTGACTCAGAAAATGAAAATTATCTGGAAAAACCACATTCCTCAGGAATACAGTATCATGGAGACCTGATTATTTCTTCTTGTGGAAGGGGCCAAGGTGTTTTATGATACCATACAGTTGTAGCTGAGATTGGCCTGTAGCCCAATCAACTAGTCATTCCTTTCTGGTGTATTTCTGTATTGGACTTACGCTGAAATGCCCACAAGAGATTTGGGTAACTCTCTACAAATGCTTTTGCAGGTAGTGAGTGTTAATATAATTTAAAAAATCTGTTGTTTTCCCACCCCTCTCCTACTCTTCACCTCTCTTTGTGAAAAAGGTAAATCATTCAGAGGTTGCTTTCAGCAAATACCAGTTTGTTGAATTTACAGGAAGGGCTGCAGTTCCTCTATGCACATGATGCTTTCTAACACATCGCAGTGTTGTGGTTTAACCCCAGCCAGCAGCTAAGCACCATGCAGCCGCTCCCCCCTCCCCCCTCCCAGTGGGATGGGGAGGAGGATCTAGGAAAAAAAGTAAAACTCATGGGTTGAGATAAGAACAGTTTAATAACTGAAGTAAAAGAAAATATAATACTAACTAATAATAATAAAAATATAATAATAATGATAATTGTAATGAAAAGGTATATAACAAAAAAAGAGAGAAATAAAACCCAAGAAAAGACAAGTGATGCACAATGCAATTGCTCACCACCCACTGACTGATGTCCCAGCAGCGATCCGCCCCTCCTGGCCAACCCCCCCCTGTTTATATACTGGGCATGACGTTCCATGGTATGGAATACCCCTTTGGCTAGTTCAGGTCAGCTGCTCCCTCCCAGCTTCTTGCACACCTGCTTGCTGGCAGAGCATGGGAAACTGAAAATCCTTAACTTAAGATAGGCGCTACTTTGCAACAACTGAAACATCAGCGTGTTATCATCAACATTATTCTCACACTAAATGCAAAACACAGCACTGTAGCAGTTACTAAGAAGAAAATTAACTCTATCCCAGCTGAAACCAGGACGCATAGGCATCTTAAATAAAAAACAGAAAAAACACACACGAAAACAAATTCCTTTCCTTCCAAAATACCCACACAGGAAAATGCTATGTAGCTAAGTATGCTAAATACAACTCTACCAGTAGCTTCTGTACCAAATTATGCTCACTGAATTGTGGATATCCTTTTTGAAAACGAGGACATAAGACTCCTCCTTTCTTCTACCAGTACAAGTTGAAAAAACCAGACATATTTAGCCACCAGCTGCCTAAGGAAATGTCACTTACCAATGTTTAGGATGATAGATTGCATCCTTTAGATGTACCATTCTCTCTCCTTCCTCTCCAAGGAGATCCATTCTCAATTTTTTACCCTTAAAACCTAAAAGAATCATAACAAAAGCTTCTCACTTAATTCATCACTTCCACTTCCTCCATTTTGTGAGCATTTACATAGCATAAAATGTAGTGCTGATGGCACTCTGCTCTTTGCCCACATGTAAGCTTAGGAGCAGCTATGCTGGTCAAACAAGCGGAACTGCTATTTTAAAAATTGAAAAAAGTAAAACCCTGTCTCAACAGCTTTTAGAAATACCTATATGAAAAGGAGTTTATCCCTCTCTTCCACATATAAAATTACCTCTGAAGTGTTGTAACAAGTTTTGGATTATCAGCATTCAAAGATAAATGAGAAGTCTAAATCAACAACTTCCTATAATCTGTGATTAAAAGGGCTGGAATATTCAAAATTATTCACAAACCTACATAAATGGGTTTTGGGAATCATGTTACGGCCAAGATCGAATGGATAGCTGTGAAGACAGCCCAAGCCCAGCTTGACCAGCTCCGAGCCACGGTACTAAAACCCATGAATGAGGTGCCTCCTGCAGAGCTGGTGCTCTCCAGTGCACTGCACCACTGCGGCGCTCGTTACGCTGGGGTGCAGCATCAGCCCCGGGGTATTATTTGCTGTGTGCAGTGTCAGGGTATTTAGAAGGTGAGCCTTTTGAGGCCTTCAGTCTTACAGCACTGTTATCTCCACTTCAGTGTCAGCTATACTCAGTGTGGACCAGACTCAGTACATACACACTTTTTTTCCTATAGTTTATGAGTACTCTCCATAACAGAAATATGTCTCTGAGACATCTGAGTTGGGTCTGAGTAGCCCTGGGGGTGCAGCATTATGGAAATGAGCTAACACTGCTTCTGGATTTGAAGTGGCCATATGAGTAATATATCAGTGTTCGCTTGCAACATGCCTGAGCTAATTACTCTTCTGGATCCAAACATGCCAGCCCTGGTCTGTCTGTGCCTATACAGACAATAATTGCCTGCAGATAGTGGTGTACTGTTATGGACACCTTGGACATATATAAAGAGTCAGTCAGGAACCTTCCATTCTTCATCTTGTAGAGAAAAGAGGAAAAACAAACCCACCTTAACTCTTTATTGCTCTCTTTTCTTTTTTAACCTTGGTGTTACATCTTCAGTCAAGTTTCCTGCACATTCTGTGTTCTGTACCGAGTGCAGCAGTGTCAACCAGAGAGAGTAGGAAAGCTCCTGAGATTAGGCACTGCCCTGGGAGAAACGGCACTGGATCCTGCCAGAGATTCTACAGGTCAGTAACACACAACTGAAAATGGACAGCAACAGATAGATGTTAAACCAAAAGTGAAGGAAAAAAAACAAATCAACAAGCAAATATTTGATATTTCCCCAAACTACTCTGTCTCCAACACTTGTGGCTCAGGAACTTTTTCATCCAAAGTGTTGCCTCATGCTTAGTACTCACTGGTTATTGCCATGAGTTTAGCTGGTGACCTTGGCAAACTTATAGCATCCACAACTTCTGTTGTTCCATTTGTATGAAAAACTAACTCTCTCTGATCATTTTGGAGCTGGTACCTGCTACCTTCATTTAATTCCCACTAGTTCCTAAACTGGAGGAGAAAAAGTCATTCCTTATTTACCCTTTTCACAGCACTCATGATTCCATAGACGTCTATCCTACTGCTTCTTTGTTCTGGGACCTCCTTCTGATCTGAAAATTAACCATTTAATTCTGTCTTGTCCCTTTAACAAATTAAGATATGAAGACCTTCTCTCTTATCACGTCTGTTTAGTTTTTTTAAGAGGTTTTAGTGAAAGATCTTGTCAAAAACCAAATAAGCTGTATCTTTTTCCTTATATTTGTTTAAGGAATTACCTATGTCATTTAAGTTTATTTATCCACCAGCTTTACTGTTTATTATAGCTTTAACTCGTTTTCCTGCTACAAAATCAGTTTATTGACCTGCACTTCCACAGATCTGTTATTTCTAGGTATTTGGTATCACATTAGCTGCCTTCTTGTCCGTCAGTACCAAGGCATTTTTAAGAGGAGGCACTGAAGAGGGCTAATACAAGTTTGACTCCTGTTAACATGATGAAAAGGGAATCGAACACACTTCTCACCTGGCATGAATGGCAGCCCTGATTCTGAGTAAAAATAAGTGTGGGTCCTTCTTCAGTTTTGTGAATCATACCTTTTGTTTCTTCAGCTTTTTTTTACATATGCATGAAAATACACTATTTTGCATCAATGGAATGCTGCGTACATTGCGTCACATTGGGCAAGAGAAAACAAAAAAAATATATTTTGATTCGACCAGAATCAATTGTGTTTTTCAGGGTTTTTTTCTGGTTTGTCTTGAAAAAATAAAATCTCTATTTGCACAGCTTAACTACTTTCCAGGAAACAGATTATAACATTTGATTCTGCTCTGAATACGTACTAAGTTTTGACATTTTTTTCTTTAAACTAAATACAATGTCTTGGTTCATACATCTGTGAGATCAAAAATGCATAGTTCCAAAGCACTGGGTAGGAAATCTATCAAAAAAGCCCAGGTGTCTGAAGAACAGTTTGACAAGCGGAGAGACAAAAGGAACACAGGGAAAGGAACAATGTCAGAGAAGTGTGAAGACAAAGGGTCTGGAGGCAAGGTTCGTGCTCAGTGTCATAGGGGGAATAGAAACTCCAGCGGTGTCAGCTTTCTCTCTGTAATGTATCTCTGTCTCAATTCATGCTAAATAGATTGGCATGTACTGCTGACAGCCTATTATTTTACAACCCATGTGCTTTTTTATATATTTAGATAATAGCACAGTTCAATCCCTTACCTAGATTACCGATAGGACATACTGACAATCCACGTATTTATAGATTTGTTTTATGGTACTGTAACAGTGAGAGAAGTGTTGTGTTTTCTGGGGACTCTGGTGACAGCAGTATTCCTCAAACGGAGTGGAAACAACTGGCCTCCTAACTGGCCTCTCTTCTGCTACCAAGAGCTGTTTAAGGATTTAGTCAGCAGAGCCTAGGGAGTGGCTCAATCTTATATAAAGTAGATATCTGCAGTAAGTCAGATGAGTTGTGCTTGAAAGTACCTGCTCTTCCAACTGTAAGTCTGCATATTGTCATTTAGGCTACAAACGGCTTAAGTTACGTGAGATGAATCTCAGTTCAGGATGCCTAATCTTTTCACCACTAATGCTGCTGTATTATTTAGCCAGCACAACAATATCTAGTTCTACTTCTGAGAACAGAAATATTTCAGGAAAAATTTAATAAATTCCCAATTGAGCTTTATTTACAGTTTGTCTAGCTTCTGTAATATTGCTTTGACTAGATTTAAGACAGAGGAAGTTGGCAAGGTTTGTATCTATCCCCCATAACAGCAGTTATCATGAGAAGACAACAGCAAAAGCCAGTCCATCCAGCTTGTCACTTGCAATGTCTCACTTTCAAACACGGTTTCACATCACACCCCCACCATATCAAGAACAGCACATCAGGAATATCCATGTATGAGGGCATGTTTAGATGGCAGGTACCACCTGAGGCTTGTTTGAGCTGGGGGTCGTACATTTTGTTGTCTGAAGGAGATAGTACTAATAGCTTGCGCATGTGTAAATTTTCCACCAGGAAGGGCGGTTTGCCAATCTCTAGGCCTTGCTTAATACATTATCTTTCTGTCCTACACCGCTTTTCCTTCAGTGTAAATTCCTTGTACTTCTCCAGAACTACCTCCCCATCTACAGCCAGCCGAGTGGGCAGTAACGCAGGTGGCAGCTGCAGACTTTGCCTGTCGAACTCACCGGCTTCCACCCTTTCCACAGAGCGGTGCAAGAGCAGAATTCCCACAGGGCTGAGAATCCGGCTAACCGGGGGGGAGGACCCAGCCATATCAACATAACTTTACTTGATTTTTAAATAGATGTCTTTCAAACAAATATAAATCCTCGTATACGAGGCCTGGCTACAGTTTCAGTGGCTTGTTTTTCTTTAGCTAATCGATGAGGGTTGTACTGAAATAAACTCAGGTTTAGCACAACTCAAAGTCTATCCAAGAAGAAATTTTCTGTTTGTTTTTAAATCAGTTTAGTTAAATAAATTGGCATTTATACCTGGTACAGAGAAGCTATAGCTTTTAAGTTTTATGAAAAGATAGTAATTTTCAGGTCTTAAGGTTCTGACAATAATATTGAAAATATGATTTATGACCAAAGTTTTACTAACGTGCCTATATGCAGCTGTTGAAAAATGCTGAAAACTTTTCCAGCCAAGGCCTTATGGATACCTTCATTCCATGGCTGCTTTTTTTGTCCATACTTTTTTCCAAGATGCAGTATAATTCCACATTTTAGCCAAAGACTCCAGTCTCTTGCTATGTAGACTGTCAGTTGATTCTTTGTCTTCCTGCTTTTCTGCAGCATGCCAACACTACTTCTTGCTCTCCAGCTTTCTTCTGGAGAGCAATTTAATTGCATTTGAATGCCTAGTCCCTGGACTGTTCTGTGGAGCCAGGTAGCTGATGATCAGGAAGCCAATCTTTGGAGTCCAAGATTGCAGCTGGAAGCTGCTGGAACAGGCTAACCAAATAGGAGCTGTTGAAAAATAGAGCAGCAGCAGAGGCTGATAAAGATGAGCTGTAAAAAATTGTCTTCAAATTCTCCCTCCTGTGGAGGGAAGTAAGTGCCAACTCTGGCTACCTGGAAAATCTCATGAGAACCTAGATCTACAGGGACTTTTTTTTTTTTTTTAATTAGAAATAAAATGTAGTTGCTTGTGGGGTCTAAGTGCTCCCTCATACAAGACAGTACGTGGGGCTTCTTTGCAGCTTTCCTTCTGCTCCCACTGAAATCAGCTGAAAATCACAGTTGATCTGGGTGGAAACAGAATCTACACAAAGTTCAACTGGCTTTTCAGCTGAAAGCTCACAAGGATTTTATCACTGGTCAAAGATTCCTTCCTGTCTTATGCAGAACTTTCTATTAACCATATAAGCTGTATTTTTCCACACTAGCATATGTTCACAGAAATACTAGAACTGCCATACCTAATCAGACCAGTGGTCCATCTAGGGTAGTATCCTTGGCTCCATATGCCTCAGAGGAAGGTGCAAGAAAATTCATAATATCGTATCCCAGGGGAAGTATCTTCCTAATCTTTGGCAGTTTTTGGCTAGCTATTGCCCTGAGCATGAGTGTTTATATTCCTTATACACTTTTATCCTATCTAAGTGTCATCTATCATGTATGTTCTATTGTTTGAACTATTCTCTACAGGTTTAGGCATAAAGGTCACAATAGGACAGAGGTCATAAGTCACAGTAGATCAAAAGCCATAGCGTGTCAAATGTTGTAATATAATTCATGCTCATGTATACAGCACATATATAAAGTGATAGCTCATGCTAAGGCATTGCCTCACATTGCTCTTACAGCTACAGCTCCCCTAAGAGCGTTATAATATGCTATTGACTTTCTTGTGGATTCATCGTGCTGTGAATTATTTCTGGCCAGTGGAATGCATGGAGTTACCTTTTGGGTATTACTTAAGCAGGCGTCTTGTGATTTTGCCAGAGATCTTTTTTGCAGGAGTCAAGGTGTGTATTGTTTCCCTAGATTTAAAAAAAAAGAAAAAAAAGAAAAAAAAAAGAAAGGGAAAGAAACTGAAGATTTACACTTTGGCTTAAAGATGTATTGGGTATATGAAAACAGCTCTTTTTTTTCCTCTCCCATAAAGGAACTGATCCCATGGTCTCAGCAGGGATATGTACGTGAAGCCACATTCAATAAACCTTAGGTGCCACAATTTTTCTCTATTTCCTCTTAAACCAAAGAATAGACAACTGCCACATATCCTTTTGTCCCCAGCATTCATTCTTTTTAATTTCCTACATACAGTTACTCACTTTTTCCCCCCCTCCCTCTTTGTTCTGTTCCTCTTGGAACAAAAGAGATAAGGAATAAAACAAAAAGGACTGTAAATGATCCTCTTCCTAAGGACGCTTTACTCCTTCTAACTGTTTGACTTTTCACCCTTTGGGTGCTTAGTGGAAAAGCCATTACTTGCTTGCTGAGGAAAAAGCATTTAATGAATCACAAAATCATTCAATTATTCTTAAAAACACTTCACATCACACATCTTTTTCCAAGTAAAGTGTGCATTTTTCACATTTAAATGGTGCATAACTGCCTCATACAATGTGTCCCTAGAGTTAGAGACATTTTAACAGAAGGGTTCCAGTATACAGAGCATTTTGATATATATTAGCATTAAAGAGCTTGCATTAAAGATGCAGAATTTCCTCTTCTCTCCTCACTGTCTTTCAACAATATTTATGCAAAGTTGCCTTTCTGCTGTTGTGAAACGTCTAGCTTTGTACTAAGCTGAGATCTGCATGCTTTGCTTACTTCGGCGTGCTGCAGTACCACACGATAAAAATGAAGTATATAGTAAAGCTATTAGCTAATATGAGGCAGCAAAGCTTTTAGAATGTTTTTTAAATAAAATGACAATTTATTTAGGACGGGAAGTAAGAGACTTCCTCAGAAAAATACATTATTTTCAATCGTTATTGAGGCTGATGCTGATCTCTCACCACTTTTTTTCTGCTTTTACAAGAGAAGTGATTTCTACAGACTGCAGTATCTGCCATTTCCTACACAACTTTTTAGGTTTTTTTCCCCTCTGAGGTTTTTTCTTAATGGACTTACATTGTAAAATGTTCTTTTCTGTATTTTATGAAAACGTATGTGCTTTACCCAGCAGAATCAGGTGGCTGACTTGGTTTGTAAAACCAACTTGAAGGCTGCACTTTTGCCAGGGCAAATGGGAATCAGTCTGTTTATTTGAATGCCAGTATATGAACTGTACCAGCTAAGAGGCCGGCCTTGAATTTGTAAACTTTCCTGCACTTTTATATCCCTGTAATTTAAACAAGTAATTTTTTCCATAGCAATGATTTTTTTTTTTTTTTTTAATTTAATAGGAAAGACTGGTATTTATACAACAGCTTTAGGCTAACTTAGATATCTAACTTAGGCACAGTCTTAAGAACTAAATCTAGGTGTTTGTGCTTCCCTACATAGCTGGCAGAGAGACAGAGGTGCCGGGGGGCTGTAGGCAAGGGAGGGCAGCTGCAATTCAAAGCACCTAAATCAGATGCCTGAAGTAGACAGTGTGAATAACCCTCTAGATGACTGGAATTATTGGACCACATTACAGACAGAGGAAAAAAGTGAGGCTGGCATATGGTGAGTGTCCTACATATGGTATGTTGTTTATATGTGTTTTTTCCGTTAGCATTTCTCTTTCCTTTGTTGCTCCACCTCCTCCTGCAGTCTCTCCTAACAATAATGTTAATTCAGAAACTTCTGTGGTCGAAGGAAAGTTTTCGGACCTACGCTACTCTAAAGAGCACAAAAATCAGGCGAAATGAGTTAGCTCTCTCTCCTGCACTCTGCCTCACTTAAACAGTGCTCTGTGTGTTTGTGTGTAATTTTCTATTTCCTTTTATTTCTCTGGAGCCGATAAGGTGCGTGGGGGGGTTAAAATCACTTTGCCATAAAATTTACCGTATTTCACCCCTCAAGACAGTGTTTTATACTCAGTCAAATGTCAATACATTTTGCAATAATTAGAAAGGATAGGCATCAATATGATAGACACGCGCTCTTCATACTGTATTAATTCCTTCGGTCCTGCCAAATCCCGGTCTTATCCAATGTAGCTTCAGGGGGAAGCTCCCTTGTGCTGCAAAAAACAGGCTCCACCTGGTTCCGATTAACTTCGCACTGGTTGGATCTGCCCAGTGATGGCGTAAGAAAATACGGAGCAGAGAAGCCTGCAATTGAAGCCGTAGATTCATGGCCTATAAAACTAAAAGGCTATTATGGTCATCTACTCAGTCTTCCCCCCCTGTGTAAGGGGCACCAGAACTTTTCTGAATTACCGTTTTTTTGTGTGTGTGATTTTAATGGAGAAAAGCATTCGATCTTGATTTAAACCTTCCAGTGTATTTCTCCAACTACATCTTCTTACCACGGGCTTCTGTTATACCTTTGTCACCGGACTGAAAACTCTACTGTTATCAAATTTCTGTTTCTCACATAGTTATTTATAAGCTGTGATCAAGTAGCCCTTTAAACGTCTCTCTGATAACCTAAATAGATTGAGTTCCTTGAGTCTTTCATTACAAGGAACGTTTTCCAATCCTTTCATCATTCTCGTTGCTTTCCTCTGAACCTTTTCCAATTTTTCAACAATCTCTCTTGAATTGTGGACACAGTATTTCCAGAACTGGTTGCATCCGTGCCAAGGACAGAGGTAACACAACCATCTTGTATATTTCTCTGGTGATGTGCCCATGGGTTGTATCAGATTTGTGTCTACCCTCTTGTACTTACAGCTCTTCCCAGCTGAGTATCTGCTCTACAGGCTTTTTCAGACTCGCTTCAGTCTGCGGGCAGGGTCCCTACCTTGTAGCAGCGACATACAGTCTTTGTTATTAGAGCAGTGTCTTATGTTAGTCTGGACTGAAATTTACAGTTTGTTTAACTGTGGCCAGTTTCCTGAGCAATCTGGGTTCCACAGTGACTTGGCTTGCTCTTTATTTACTAATCTTCCAATCATTTCAAATGCAAACTTTCTAAATATGTTTTCTTGTCATTGATGAAAGAGTCACAGATAGAAAAAAAAAAAGTCACAGGGCTATGCATTTGTGGGTCACCATTAAAATAAACACCACTGATTATTTTTCCTCACTTACTACATGCTTGAGACTGAGATTTGACTCTATTTAATAGGTACAATATTGATTTAAATAAATTTTTTCTTCGTCAAAATATATGATTAACAACTAAAAGACTTTCCAATATTCCTCTGCTTATTTAATACTAGTAAAATTACCTTTATCCTACCAAATATATACTCTCATTAAATGATATCTAGTTAGCTTTGGCAAGATAATATTCCATAAACTTCTGTTCTCACTGCTTTGATTAAAATGAACTAATATTCCTAGAAGCCATTCCTTATTTTGCTTGAGATCAATGTGAGGTTGAAATGCCTATAGACATTTAGGTCATCACATTCATTCTTTTTAACTATTCACAAAAATTTTTGCATAGTTCTCTTGAACCTCCCTAGTTCTCCAAGACATACTAAAAGTCCTCACTAACCGTGCAGACAGGTTCTCTGCCAAATGTATTAAAATACCTCCATGCAAATTATTCAGGTCTACTGATTTTAAAAATGTCTAGTTTTATTAGCTGCTATTTAACGTTCTCCTGCGCTACTACTGAAATAGAGCTTCATCATAATCATCTGATATGAATACATCACTTGACTTTTTCCCAAAATACAGAAGAAAAGTATTTGAGAATGCCTTTTTTAAAAAATGTTATTACAAAAAGTCCTAGTAATTTCCATTTAATAATGGAGCAAGGCAATTGCTAGGATTTTTGGTTCTTAATATAATTTCAAAATGTCTTCATATTGTCCTTATCTCTGTTTTCTCTCTGTGACCTTTGGTTTTCTTTAAAAATGCTCTATAATTCCCAGCTTCTAATTTACATTAATTACTGCATTTTCCCCTGCTCCTCCTTTTTGTTTTGCTTTTTTAGCAGCTGCCTTCACATACGAAGTCATTTTATTATTTTCAACAAAAGTATAGGAGGTTTTTCCTTGAGTGTGACTTTTCTGAGGTGTCTTTTACAGTGCGTTTAGCAGATTGAAGTTGTCAATCAATTTTTTCCTTTAATACTTTCTCCAAATAACTGGTTCACATTCACTGTCACCTTTGTAAAACCTGACTGTCTTATATCAACACATATAAATACTGGAATTATTCATTTGCTCATAACAAATATAATCAAGTTGTGGCTATGTGCACATAAACAATTAATTTTTAGTTCTCTGATTCCTCTGTCACACCAAAGTCTGGTAGAAAATTCCTCTGTGTTGGATGCAGTTAGGGAAATTGTCATTTTTTATTTCTTCAATGTAGCTGATGTTTTATTATGGACACTCTGAGGTTTCCAGCTCATGTTAGTATTATTCCATACCCCATAAGCATTTTTTCCATGTTAAGATATTTCATGACCTGTATGGAAGAAATACAGACTTTTAAAATTATTATTTAAGTGTGACAACAATGAGAATCTTTCAAACGAGGCATAAAAAGTGAGATATAGAATGTCAATCTGATACAACTACAATTTGAATTATTGCTTCATAATAGAGTGTGGTTTTAAAAATATTGACACTGTTACTGAGAGGTGTGAAAGATTTAAAGTACAGAAGCCGTTTGGGTTTTTTTGGTAGGAGTAAAGTGTGAACCTGGATTCACAGTGTTCTCTCGTAGCCTCTGTTTATTTACAGTATCATATGCAGATTGCTCACTTCAATGCTTTAAGCAGAAATACATAACATACCAAAAATGCAGATACAATTATAACAAATTATAAAATTCTGGAAATTGGGTCTGAAATTCCAGCCTCTTTGAAGTCAGTAGCACTCAAACTGTTAGACTTCCAGCAGTTTTCTTCACAAAACGCTGTTCCATATTATAATGATTTAACTTGCCACTAGCTTCATGGTAAAGTTCACTAACTGGACCATAACTCCCAATTACCTCACCCTGATTTAATCCCATTCTTTAAGAGGGTGAAACCTATTAAAAAATGGTATTAAATAAGAATGCTTTCAGGGAATGCATCTCCTAATTCTTGCTACGTGATTCCCTAGAAACATTTTTAAAGAGGAATACTGCATTTCTATTCGTGTCACATGCAAACTATTCTTAACAACAGACCTGAACTGAATGTCTATGGTATACGTTTCTAATTTTAGGTATAATTGCCTTATAATGATCCAGTTTTATTTCTTTTACCCTTTATCTTGCCTATTTAGATGAAAAGCTCTCCTGTTCAGTGCACAGCACCTGACACAAAAGGGCAAAGATCTCCATAGAGATGCTATTAAAATATTACTGATAATTCAGCCGGTCACCATCTAAAATTAGTTGGTGAGGTTATAAGTATTTTATCAGCAAGAACACAATATATTACCTGTTTTCAGCGATTTTATGCCAGTACCTTATGAACGTGTAATACTGACTGGTGTATATGACAGTTTGGAAAGGAAACATCAAACATACTTGAAGAATACAATCAGTATTAAATGGATTAACAATAGATTTGGCTTCAATACAATAAATCCAGAGAGACTCTGCAAGCAGAGGAACTAGCTACATTTTCTACACAGATGTATTTCCTACTATTTAATGTACATAAAACACATGAATTGAATTTGTTATTGGTATTCTGTACCATGAGGAGAATCAGGAAAAAAATCCATATAACCATGCGTGAGTGTAATGGTAAATATGAGAAAATAACGTATTGTGCCAATCAGACAAGTATTCACAGCAAAATGGTTATTAGAGGACATTCACATGAGAAGGAACGCTTGTTTGATTTGGGAGAGGCCAATGTTGACCGGGCCCAGTGACTAATACACCCTATCACCAGTACAAAATAGTCCTTGAGGCTACGTATCTGGGAAACTGGACTTTCTCTGCTCATGCTCCTTCTGATCAGACTTGTCTTTTTCTGGCAGCTTTTGCCAGCAATCAGATTCACTGGAAACATAAAAGAGAAAATGATTGCTGGAGTTGTGCTGAACAAGCGGAGCGTTATCTTTCTTCTTGCTCTGTTTGCCCATGTGCACAATGAAAGGAAGCTGGCGGAGGTCCTGGTCCAGGAAAGGAATTAGGGGCTTTATCATCAGACAATAAGTTGAGCAAATTGCAGACCACAAACCACTTCTCTTCAGAGTACCGCTGAAGGACTCGTGGCTGAACTCGGTGCCTTAGAGGTACTAGGAGGAAGTACAGGGAGGTTGTAAAGATGAGTAGACAGAAAATGAGGGATGCTTGTGTAAGGTCTGCTGTTGAGCAGTGAGCAAGGAACACAGGAAAAAAATCTAAAGTTCTAGAGCCCTGAAGTCCTGGTCATTTTAATTAGTTTCAGAAGGTGCAATAATCCATCATACTTTTTACTCCAAAGCCTTTGGTTATTCATGTAATAACCTTCCAAAGGAGAACACATTTGATGAAAGGTTATGATAATATACATGGATTATCAAATATATATAATGAAGCTGGTAACTAAGAAGAGGACTATTTGTTTAATAGTGGTTCCGTTTTATATAAATAAATAAAAGAGGGTTTTAAAAGCAAGGAGTTAAAAAACAAAAAGACTTCCACCAGCAGTGAAATAAAATCTTTCTGCCCTTAGTCGTCTTTGTTATCACACAACCCTTCCTCGGATTCTGATTCAAGGGGTACAAGGGAGAGGTTTTAATATTATATCCTGTAAAATTAAAGATCGTAAAGCAGAACATTGACATGGTGACTGAACCCCTTTGAGCTTTCGAGCTGGTCTTTGGAAACTTGGAAGCAGTCCAGATTTTTGCTAGCTCTTTGTTTTCAATCCAAAATAATCTGGAAATAATACCTGTAACAGGAATGATATTAATGTATACCTGTAATAAGGACACAAACTGGTGGAAATATGTCAGCTTAGTCTCTTCTACTAGCGATATGAACTTTACCTTAACATGATCATCTCACACAAATTCTTTCAAACGCCAAATGGTTTGAGTGTCATTTAAAGGATTTTTTTTTTTTCCCGTTATGAATTGACGCACACACAGAAAAGATTGAGTAGAAATCTAATCCACCAAAAATCTTTACAGGTAAACTGTTCCCCTAATAATCCTTCAATCTATAAACACCTAAATAAGATATCTAGAGAAAATTGTTTGAAATCCTTATAGACTCAGTACCTCTGAAGATGCTGCAAAGCTGATCTACTAACACTGGTTAACTGGTTACATAAGGAACCAGGGAATCATGAGCACTGCTTAATTTTCTGGAGTGAGAGGCTTTGTTCTTTTCCCTACCCCTAGCCTGAGGATCAAATTTTCCATACAAATTGGCATGGTATGGTAGATTTTCCCTCTGCTATTCCATATCCCTGATATTCGCTGTGTGGGGAACTGCCACTAACGCCAAAGGGATGCTTGGCTCGTTGTGCTCTCCTGCTAGCTACTTCAGAAATGCTGTTAGATTAAATAGCGAGGGACAGCAGCGTTTTAGTCGTGATCCATCAGGCGGATCTGAGAGGAGCCGTTTGCCCTGAGAGAGGATAGACTTTCGAGACATATGGTGCTATAATGGGGGGGTGGGGATTTTTCAATTCCAATCCACCCATTCCGGATGAGAGAGACTGAGCTAATACCCTCGTGTATGGTGCATTGCATCTAGCTACGGAAGTAGCGTTAGGGTGGAATTTATGGACTCTCTAAATTGTTTGCCAGGAAATGTTTACTAGCTATGCACAATAAACGACTGTGAAAGCATATTCCTGTGTTTAATATGATATGGTTATTTCCTTATATTTGGGTCATACTATTATGATACCAATAAAGGAAACCTAAAAAAAAAAAAAAAAAAGAAAACAAACAAGCAAGGTATGTTCATATTTATGGGACTTCATTTGGGAAAGTCTGATTGACTACAAATTGTACAGGGTAAATTTACTGCATGCACCCCTGGATACATGCCATGCGTACCATATTAGAAATTAAATATATGACTTATTTTTAGAGCAAAATATTCTCATCATCAAGTCAAGGTATGTTTTAAAAAAAGCCTCGTTACCACAGCTGCAGGGAGTCATACATAATGAAATTACTGTACATGTATAAGAGAAGACTACCTACCTACTTTCCAAAATGGGTACACAACTTCGCAATTTAGAAATTAAACATGCATTTTTGGATCACAGGCTGAAATCTTGGAATTTTGCTCTGGGATGTGACCTTTTCTTCCATACAGCTCACTGTTGTACCAGGGACTACTGTACAGTTTTATAGGGTGTGTTAGATTAGATACATTCCCAAACATTTTACTCTGCTAGGAAGCGAATACAGAACTTTGTCTGGTAATCTGTGCAAAGAGATTTTTCTGCCCCTTCATTTGCTTTAATGTGAGGCTTTCCATTTTTGTATAATGCATCTAAGAACTCTCCCTATTATTAAAAGAAAGCAGGCACTAACCGAATTTGTTTTAATCGTACATTAAGGATTTGAGCCTGGAGGTATGCTCGTATTTTTGCATGGTTGAACACCCTCTTTTAGTGTATGCATATGTGTATTTACACATCCAGTATGCTGTTCATGATAGGATTTTTGAAGTTTAGTAAACAAATCTTTGTAGCAATGCGGTTGCTCAGTTTCTACTTGTATTTTGTGCAAGCAAGAATAACTACAATAAACAGGCATACTTTCTCTCTTGCTTACTATTAATATAACAGAGGAGATCAACTGAAAAAAATGAAAGAAAATTTAAAATTAGTTGTCTCAACTTCTATAGCAGATCATTTAACGATTTTAGTGCAATAAAAATTTGAAAATGCATTAGTAAAATATTTTATCCACCAGGTCTCTTTCATACATGTTTGTTTCAAAATGCAATTTTCAGTGGTTTTTTTTCTTGTAACCACAAGGAACAGTATTTATGTTTAGCTTCACTTTTTTAAATTGCTATTACAGTCCAACAATGAAGTTGATCCTGTGAGGTCGATGGGGAAAAGAAAAGACTCAGCACTTCTCAAGGTCAAGTCTGAAGACAGTTCATGTTGTAAAACATTTAAAGGATGAATTGTTTCTCTGAAATGTTTTCAGAGTCTCTACCAAGCTGATCACAGTAGTAAAAGTGTATGAAGAATACATTGTTTGTAACACTACTAGAGGTTAAAAGCAGTAATAAGAAAGAGGCCGTACCTTGTACCAAAGATACAAATATCTTGGTGACAGCAAAACTTGTTTCTACAAATGGGAATTTGTATGTTTGGATGCACTATGAACACATGATTCATACCATGGGATATTAGTTTTCATTCAAAAACTTGATTGTTTCAAATGAAAGAGCTTTAGATAAGATTTTTTTTCTATATTGTAAGTATCTATCTCGGCTTAATCCTACTGCCTACAACTAATGAGATGAAAAATCTGAAATGCTTCCAAGGCAGTTTACCTGGACAGTGTCTGTTTTATTAGTTTTAATCAGAGTTGTATTGGGTATCATGAAGGAAAAGGCACGGCTTTCAGTGTAACATAGCCAAGAAGCTGACATGTCTCGTGCCTTTCTCTTCCATTAGAGACATGCTATGCCTCCAGATGCTGCAGTCTGGATTTAGGGGCATATACTGCTCTTGCACAAATAAGAGTTGCATATGTTACGAGTTAATTCCATTTTGTTGTGTTCTCTTGCACATGGCGTTTTGAAACAGTTAAATGGAAAATATTTTTAGTTTACCATCTTGTATTGAAATATACTTGGATTATTAAATAAAATCTAAATCCCTAAGTGATATGTTCTACAGCTCAAATGCACAAATGCGTAAAGTTCATGGACAAAATGCCTATGAGGGAATTGCACAAATCCAGACAGTGTCCCCACGTGCTGTATTTTGCATTTGTGTCTCAGTCAGCTGAAAATTATGCCAAATAATATACCTCTTCTTTGCTGTACAGCTAAGCTTCACCAAGCTCACAGTGCTATGCACTTTTTGTTTGGAAAATAAGGGGTAGGAATAAATGGGCTTCACACTTTTATTGTGGGCACCTAATTTAAATGAAATATATGAGATAGGCATCAATGAAGAGAGGAAGGTGGCTCCTAAGAGTGATTCAGTGCGCCAAAGTCTAATATGTATACTTAGATGATATGAAAGCGCCTCAAAGACAGTCCCTTACTGGAATAGTTTATTGAACCCACCCTGAGACCTATCTGCATTGTATCAAAAGACATGAAAGTGTGATGCCTAATAAAGCACAGCAAATACAAATATCTTGGAAAGGTTCATTTCAGGAAGTAGTATAATATATTCACAGCTCATCAATAAAGCTATATTCTGTTTTGGGGAAATAAAGCAAAAAAATGTGTTTATGCAAATGTGTTTTTGGAAGGTGTCAGTCTCCTTAAGGTATGCCACTTGGACCTTTCTTCAAGACAGTTAAGAACTTGCCTATTTTTTTTAACATCAGTAGTGTCATTGATGGCAGCAAACTTAAAATAGTTTCCCGAATCAGAATCTTTGAGACAGATACAATTTTGGTTTTTTGGTGATGTCTCTGCAAATTAAGCTCTTCTTGACATGTATTTTTTAGGGAAATCCAGCTTGCCTTTTTTTTTTCTTTTCTCATTCTTTCACAAGCCATAATATCTACATCTAAAAAACCCAGTTGAATCTAAAATGATAATTTCAAACAATTGTTACTTTGTATTTAATTTCTCCTATCCGGTATCTGTTGTTAGCGTTATGTGATATTAGGCTTTGAGGAGCATGATGCAGCGATGCATAAAAAAAGTACATGCAATTTTTAGCTCTTTGTTTCCTACAGCTATTATTAATTAAGGTTCCAATCCTGCAAATGCTTCTAGTCAAGCAAATTGCCATGAATGCAAACAGGGCTCTGTAAAAACACAGGAGTACTCCCACGTGAAACTGGTGAAATGAATAGAGCCTGAGCTCTTCAGGGCAGTGAATATCTTTCTGTTCCAAATACTAGCTAGTTAGGGGTTTCTGCTCCAAGTCTAGAGCTCATCACACTATAAATCATAAGCAAACACACCTGCAAAGTAAGTGACATAATCCCAGCAGCTATTAAAACCTAGATATTTTGTAGTTATTTATTCCTGGTCCATAGATATATGCATATGTGTCTTTCTCCCTCCAGAGCAGAGAAAATTAGAAATGACTAGGAATACACACTGTGAGTAATATTTTACTCATTAATGTGTAAAAGAGGTGATGAAGATTAGTGACTTATCACTCTCCTTACGTCCCCTGATGGAGGCAGAATTATGAAATATGCCCCCTGCTGCTGGTCCTGCAAGGGCCTGGAAATGTCAGCCAGGGGACAATAAATATTTCAGGTAATGGTAGGGTTTTTTCCTCTATTTCGGTCTTTGTAATGTAAGCATGCTGTGTATTTACCCAGTAAACGAGTGTAAGTCATAGCGTACAACATTTGATGCACAAAGATTTGAATCATCTGTATTTTTTATTCTGGGTGACTAAAACTTGAAGTATAATCAGCAAAATATTAACTGCGCAGCACAGTAAGAAGCAAGCATTGTTAAAAATACACAGTGCTGAAAATGCACTTCGCCTTTTTTCCATGCACAACTGTGTCTGTATTTTCAGTGGGGGCTCTGGTAAAACGTCTTTCAAATACATATACAGACCAAAATCCACAATGCAAATTGTATCAAACAATAAGATTAATAATATGTAAAAATGCCTTTTTTTTCTCTGTGATTAGTAATTTTAATAGGAGAATAGACTGAGTGTAGTGTCTAACTGTCAAGATCTGGAGAAATCAAAATGGAAAACATGTATTTCAGGCATCATTGACTTGCTTGCACGTGCACTTTGAATACATTTCTAAATACAAATGAAAGATACGCGTTATTAAAGTACCCTACAAGGCTTGTCATAACTGTTTTTTAGTTCAGCGTTCTTAAGTGGAGATAATACTAGAAAGAATGAAACAATTGTTAAATTGCAATATGACATGCAGATTGGGAAACAAATAGTATTGTGCAAGATGGTTCAGTTTGCAAATAAATTATCTATTTAAAACAAACACACACCAAAGTTTTGAAGACGACTTGTTCTGGGGCTTTTGAGTATCTAATGTGGAATGCAAGTTTCCCATAGCTTAAACTCTAAAAGCATTCCTGAAACATCATAGTTCAGGTGTGAAGCCTCAAGTGCCTTAACCATTTTAATATTTCATCAGTTTATTTAAATTAAATAGGAAGCATAAGATATTTTACTGGTTAGAGTGGGCTGGCAATTCAAATAACTTTTAATGATGTAATGCAAACTTGTAAATCATTTTCAGTGAGGGCCTCGTACTTCAGCACAACTTTTATGTAATATACTAAATCGCTGGCATAACTTTAAAATTTGTAATACTTGGAGATCATGAAAATTAGAACAGAATCCATATGTATACGGGAGAAGTAGCTGAAAATATGGATTCAGGCTTAACGTTTTTATAGATATGTTGTAGTCTTTAAAGCAGAAGTTGTGTCTGATAAGTGTTAAACCATGGCACATGTAAATGTTAAAAAGAGTGAAATGGAAGTACACCACAGAAATGCAATGTTAAAGTTATGTGGTACGGATTGTGGTAGTGTAATTTCTCACAAAAAATGTTTTTATGGCGAAGTATAGTGAAGATACTGGTATACCGTAGGTTGACAAATGGTAAATGTGATTATTGTCATTCTTAACTAGTCAGGGATTCAGTATTTTTGACAAGTCAGCCAACAAATTATTCATTTTCTGTGCAAGGATTTTCAGTTAAGGCATTCAAGCATCTCTGAAGTGAGGCATAATCGCCAGGCTTTATTATTGCTTATATCTGTAGGTTTCCATTGCAGCACAGGTATCAAGAGAAACGAATTATATTGCTTCTATGGGAGTTAAACAGGCAAAATTTAGGGAAAAAAGAAAAGACTGAAAATAAACATACATCTGTTGTGAATCTGGATTGACTCTAAGGTTAAATAATGATGCCTGCCTTCACCAAATTGCCATGGAAAAATACGAACTGATCATAATTACAGTACAATAAAACCTCGTCCTCTTGCTTTGGTAGGCTCTTGAGTACAATAAAATCTTTGGCTAAAATAAACTGAATTCATATTTGTAAGCTTTCTCTTTGACAGTAAGGAGAATATTCTGAAATAGCGTAAATTGCCATCTTTTTGCTGACTTCAACAAAGTTATGACAGTTTATACCACTCAAATGGTGGTCCCCAAGTATGACTATCTATCTCTTTGATTTTACTGTAATACGCATATTGCGAATATGCAAACCACACACTCAAAAGAACTGTTCAAGAATCCTACTTACATTCTGATAAATATTCAGGAAGATGGTTCTTTCAGCCTCCAACGTAAAAAAAATGAGCAAGACTACAAAAGTGCTGAGGAGGAATTGTACACTGGTTCATTCAGGTCAATTTTATATGATCTCTTTCCCCATAAATCGTAAGTTAAAAAAAGAAAAAACCACCACCAAACCCGAAAAACACAAAGCAAATGCAAATATTAGCCCATACATGAAAATATAAATGATGTTCCAAACTGTGTTGGCTCCAGATGTTTTTATGAGTTAAACAGTTTACTGTTTTCATATATTTAAAACATTCTATTTTTTCACTTGATGTTATAAGCTTTGGGCAAACTTGCTGGCATTGATTTAAGTTATGCTTTTGTACCACATATAGGTCAAGTGCACATTCTGAAAAGATATAATATGAACAAGAATTCATTCATTAATATTGAGAGGTAATAACTGCTTACACTTTCTTCAGCAATTATTTCACTGAGAAGCTTTGCACTGAAGCTTTCTTTGACTGAAAAGTCATAAATTTTTACAAAGGATGGTATCGTATAGCCATAGTTATTTGACAACTCTGCACAGAAACTTTTTGAAGCATTTCAGTAAGCGTTTGAAGTTGTTTATTTGCCTTAACATTAGTTGCCTATATTTGCATTCTCCTTATATAGTTTAAAATGAAAGCATAAAGCTGCATAGAGATTTGTATTTCCAGTTCTTGCATGGTTAAAACCTCTTATTAAAGAAGTAATAAGAACACTTGATGTAGGACTTGTGTACTTATTAGGGGACTTGGGAGCCCAAGGAAGCACAGTCCCGAATACTCAGATTTGATTATGAAGCTAATGGCAAACACTTAGCCGTGCCATTATAACTTTGCTATTGCGTTCTTTTTTTTTTTTGCTCTTCACCTTTTGGAGCCTCTCCTACCTCTCCCTAAAAAGTGCTATTTGGCTCCGTCTCTTATTTCTCTTGGAAACCTAATCTTTCTCCCTCCCCCTCGCACCCTCTCACTTTCTTCATTGTGCTTCACTTATTTCACTTTTTTTTTATCCTGTGCGAGAAATCCTGTGCGGCCATCTCCTAGAATTAAAAAAAAAAAAAAAAAAAGGCATTTTTACACTGGCTTCGGTTTGGGACTTCCCCGGCCCCTTCGCAGCTGTGGCGGTGTCAGGGCTCCAGCAGCGGCGGCGGCCCTTGCAGGAGGGGTCCTGGCATTCCTGCCCCCCCCCCCCCCGGCCGCGGCCCCGGCCCCCCCGACGGCGTCTCGCCCCCGCGGCCGGGGCGGGCGGGCTGACAGCAGCAGGTTGGAGAGCCGCGGAGGGGGAGCGGTGCGGTGCGGTGCGGAGCGGTGCGGTGCGGAGCGGAGCGGCCGCCGGGGGGCCGCCCCGCCGCTCCCCGCGCTCCCACCTGGGGCCGCCTGCGCCCGGCCCCGCCGCCCGCCCCCGCAGCCCTCGGGCCGCCGCCGGCGGGGAGACGGGCCAGGGCCGCCGGGGCCGCTGCGGGCGCGACGCACCGCACCGCACCGCGCCGCGCCGCACCGCGCCGGTCGCTATCTCGCCTCGTGGCACTGCCTGTTTCTGAGGGACACCACCACCCCTGTGCTCGCAGCCCGGCGAGCCAGCAAACCCAAGAGGGGTTCAGCCATTGAGTTTTCTTTGTACTCCTCTCTTTTAATATTAGAGCACATATTGAAACGATAAACACAATGAAAAGCACAAAATATTTCATCAGTGTTGTAACTGTATATTTCCTTTATTCTGAAGAAATATCAAGTTTTGAACAGTGCACAGAGGCAGCAACTTCTGCTTTGGACGCCACTCTCTTTTTAAAGACCGCATTGTTACAGTTAAATCTAAAGACAATTTTTAAAAAGCATTAGATGTCAGAAAAGGGGGGAAAATCTTACCGTCGAAAGACTGCTGCAGGTTCCAGCTCAGTCTGAAACTGCAGGGAAAAGTGGAGCAGCTGCTGAACAAAAGTTTTAGATTTTTTTTTTTTTAGAAAGTCTGCAAAACTAATTTCCCACAAAATAGGACTCAATTTCCGTTTAAGAAACTAGCTCTTGCAAATCTCATACAATTCCTGATTTTTTCCAACAGCAATTGAAATTCATTTTATCTTTCGCACATGGACCCAAGAATTTAGACTTAAATTGCAGGAGTGCAATGGTTTTCCTTTTTTTTTTTTTTTTTTTTTTTTATTTATTTTGATTTGGGGGGAGGAGGAGGAGGAGGAAGGTAGAACGAGGAGGAAGGGCTAAGAGACAAAACGTTTCCGCAGTGGGCACCTCTTTGGTCAGTAATCAATAAATGCGTTATCCTAATTTAAACCAGTTAACAGCCGCCTTCGTGGCTACTGTTAATTCCACTACACGCATGTTACAAAAAGCAAGCCAAGCCCAGACTCTCTAGGTTGTCCCTCTTGAGCCACTGAAGACCGGAACGAAGGAAATGAAGATACAGGGAATAAAAATTACGCGAGTTCTTGTTTCGAAGGGGCAGGGGGCAAGAAGGCAGACTTGTCTTTCGCCGGCCAGATTTGATCGCCCGGTGAGCGCCGGTGGTTTCGTTGCAGAACCAGCCCCCTGATGCTGCGGGGGACAGCGTGAGGTGCGTGCGGGAAGCCGAGGCAGCGCTGCGGCTCATCCCGGGCGCCGGGGCGGCGGGTGCGGGCCGAGCGGAGTGAACGAACGCCCCGCACCCGCGGCCGCACCGCGCTTCCTCGGCGCGACGGATGGCGGCGGCCGGCCCCGGCCCGCGCAGCCCCGCACGCCGCCGCGGCCGCCTGCGCGCTGGGCCGCGCTGCGCCCTCCCACCTGGGCGCGCAGGTGAGGCGCTGCCAAGCACCCTCCAGCCCCCGGGAGCAAGGGGCGGTGGTAGCCCCCGCACCCCCGCCTGCCACCCCTGAGTAAGCCCCGCGGGTTTCGCTTCACGTCTTTATTGCGGTCCCCTGCCCGCTTCCCGAGGGGGCAGTGGCACCCCCGGCGGCCCCGTCAGCCCCGACGGGGCGGCGATGGCCCTGCGGGGGCCGCGCGGCTGCGGGGGCACCGCCGCCCCCGCCCTCTCCCCCCCCCCCGCCGATCCGCCCCGGGGGGCGCGGGCGGCCTCGCCGGCCCCGGGGCAGCCCCGCCGGGCGCCGCGGCGGGGAGGCGTGCTCCCCGCGGCCCGCCCGGGGGCAGGGAGAGGCGGGCTGCGCCCCCGCGGAGCCGGCCCCCCGCCGCTGCCGCGGGCGCCCGGGGCGCGGGCGCGCAGCGCTGCCGCCCGCTGACGGAGCGGCTCGGCGCGGGGACGGCGCTGGCGTTTTGGAGGGAGTTTGCATGTGGTCAGTGCTGTGTTGCTAAGCCAGCCCCCAGCTCACATTACACACTACTGTATTTATAACCTCTCGGAGCTGTTTCCCCCTTCAAGCAGTTCTCTGGGACCACCTTCTATTGGCTTCAACCTCTCCCACTTCTTGACATCTGAGCAGCTCTGAGAAAGGCTCATCTAGGTCCGAGTGTTTATGCAGCGGAGACTGGCCACTAGGGCTAAAGACCTGGATTATCTGAGCTCAGCTGACTGCTGCAAAGTCTGTCGTTGCCGTTTTGGAAAAAAAATATCCCAACCCCGATCTGTTTACAGTGAAAGTTGACAAAGGGTGGTGAAGTTGGATCTTTCCTAAACTCTCCTGCCTGGAACCTGAGACTTGCATGCCATGGATCACACACTCTTTGGCTGCCTGCGCAGCCCCCATGCCACTGCGCAGAGCTTGCACCCTTTCTCCCAGTCTTCTCTTGCCCTGCATGGAAGATCTGACCACATGTCCTACCCTGATCTGTCTTCTTCTTCTTCCTCTTGCATAATAGCGGGATACCCCAATGAGGAGGGCATGTTTGCCAGCCAGCATCATAGGGGGCACCACCACCATCACCACCACCACCACCACCACCACCAGCAACAGCAGCACCAGGCTTTGCAGACGAACTGGCACATTCCTCAGATGTCGTCTCCTCCCGCCGCGGCCAGGCACAGCCTCTGCCTTCAGCCCGACTCAGGAGGACCCCCGGAGCTGGGCAGCAGCCCCCCCGTCCTGTGTTCAAACTCTTCCAGCCTGGGCACTAACACCCCCACGGGGGCAGCGTGTGCGCCAGGGGACTATGGCAGGCAGGCTCTGTCCCCGGTGGAAACAGAGAAGAGGTCCGGCAAAAGGAAAAGCGACAGCTCAGGTAACGGCTCTACGCTTTCCCCTGCGGGGCGGGACCCCCGGGCGGAGGGTGCCGGGGGGAGCTGCGCTGCCGGGCCCCGGGTCCCCCGCCGCGGCTCGGCTGGGCTCGGCTGGGCTGGGCTCGGCTCGGCTGGGCTGGCCCCCGCCCGGCCCGGCCCGGCCCCGGCCGCCGCGGTGCTCTCGCCGCCCGCTGACACCGTGCTGCCGGGTCGCTCCTTCCCTCAAAAGCGCTCTCGGGATCTCCATCATTAAAGCAAGCTTTATTAGGGCTACGGGGAGAAAAATAAAAAAGGAAAAATCCAGCACGTGATAGAGCCTGAAATCAAGGTGGTGGTGGTGGTGGGGGGAGAGTTTCCTACAGTCAAGGAGAGAAACGTTTGTAGTTTCGCTGAGGATTTTAGCATCTGGTCCCGCGTCCCCCTCCCCCCCGCCCGATACGCCACCTCTGCTTCAAAATTCAGAATATAGCGCGCTCCTTCCCCTCCGCCCCTTCTCCGCGGAGCTGACTGCGGTTCCGAGGCGATTGCACAACGCTTGGAAACTCTGCCGTGGAAGTGGGGATTCGGGAGAGGAGCTGGTGCCTTGCTGCTCTGTAGGATCTGGGTGCGCCTGCATCAAATCCTTAGCGTGGAAGGGGCAAAATCTGGAGTCTGTAAAGCAAACGGGTGAATGGGAGTTTTAGAAAGCTGCTTCACTTCAGTTTGCTGGTGGCGGGGGCGGGGGGAAGGAAGGAGCTGTCTGACTTTTAAAATCACTGCAATTCTTACTTAAAGACGAGCATAAAAACATGTAGATCCGCAGTCATTCTAGGGCGATGATTTGGCATCACTGAGCGTGCAAAAAAACTTGACATAATCTCCACTTTTTAAAACGGCAAAGCCTGTCAAAGTCCCACTCTGACAAAAGCCACTCGGCGAAGGCAACGCGACTGATGGCACTTCCGTTAGGGCACACATAAACCGGGGGGTCATCAAAAATATACTGAGACAGGCAGGAGGCACTTGAAAAAGAGAGGGCTCAACAGTTTGAAAACTCAAGAGCAGGCGTAGCGAATTGTTTGTTATCGAGGAAGAGAAAGTGAAAGGCTTTTCCAGATATTTATGAAGTTCACAACTGAAACTGTGACCTCTTTCACTCGAAATGTTGTGCGCGTGGTAAAGTGGTAAGCAACAGAAACTATTTTAAAAAATAATCCTCAAGGATACCATCATTTTCTTCATTATCCGTTACATTAAGAAACGTTTACAGTAATCCAGAACGGGTTTAACTGAATTTCGTCTTACATAGCTGGTATACAGGCTGAAAACTCTTCCAAGATTAAAAGCCGTATTTAGTTAAAACACTGGTGGCGAAATCTATTGTTGCATCTTCATTACATTTTATGAGATAAAAGGAATTCTCTGATTTTGTGAGGTGTATGAGCAATACTAAAATTTGAGTCCCCATTACTACTGGGAAAATAACTGGATGCCTGTCGGTGTAAGGATTTATTGTATTTGTCAGTCTATTTAAAGCTGAAGGAAAAAAGGAAATCGGTCCCTTTCACTGTCAGGGAAGTATCTGTATCGTTTTCTGTTTTGCAATGCAAACCAAAAAAACACCAGTGGGGAACGTCCCAAACCTTAGCCTGAAGTGACTGGAGTCTTCCACTGGATTTAGTGGACAAGGGTTCAAGCCTTTAGCCATGGTTACGCTTATCTTGTGCTCTACTCCGAACCTCACTTTCTAAGACTTTCTGAAGATCAAGGCAGGTAACTATTTCCTCCTCCTTTCCACTAAGAAAAAAATATTATGGCCATTCACGCAATTGTGAACCTCTTAAACTGAAAATAGGCATCTTTTGACAACAGCTGGGTAGCTGCTGCATCTTTGGTTTTTCTTCAGGAAAAGCCCGAGTTTTGGACTGAACATTTAACCCCACCCCTTTATTAATCGTGAACTCTGGTGCTAGATATTTAATGCCCTTCTAATGTATGGCAGCAAGAACTATTTTTAAGTCGCTGCGTTTCTATATTTGTCATCCATAATTGCCCCTCATTTGATTAAAAATCATCCCCTTTATTTCTCATTAATCGTTTTTTTTAAACAAATTACTGTACTTGAAAGAATTTCATCCATGCCTTCCCCACTTTTTGGAGACATATTCATCACACTTGGAACTACTTCAATAGACATTTGTATAAAATCCTAATAGTAAATAACTAAGAAGTGAAGAGAGACTGTTTTAAGTTTCAGTGCCAGCATTCTGAGACAATTATTAATGCTCTTGCTTATTTACAGATATGTTTCCTCTTCTTAAGCATATCACTTAAAGCCACAGAATGTTCAGTGTTCTCTTGAGCACAGAATCAGTTCCGCATTTCAGAGCTGAATTAACCTTAGGCTACCCCTTTCTTGCACTGCTCTGCTTTTATTTCTGAATGTTTAAGATCAGGAACGTTGATTCATAAAGCTGAGTTTATAGATAAAGAAAGTAAAACGTGAACATTCCTTGTATCACTTATCTCCCAAACTAGTAACTGTTGCTCAGCCATATAGATAGTCTGAAAATTTACCAGCAGAGATACCCCATTTTACCTATTTGTTATGATGGTGAGAGTGTAATTTTTTAAAATTATAAACAAAAATCCAGAGAGCGAGCAAAATTTTGGACGATGGACTGTGTTTGTCCCTGTGCTTGCTCTTTTTCCCTGGAATTCATATATTGCAAGGGAATGGGAGGATAGAAATATTTTGCGCTATGCTCTGTTATACTTTTGTTTGGGATTGAGAAAGCAAGGTGAAATGTGCTTTCGTGGTAGTTTTATAAACTGTCTGACTTACAGTTTTCTTTTGCCCTAACCCAGGTTTTAAGCAGTTTGGGAAGTTCCGTTTGAAGATATTGAATAGGCTGCTACAGAACAGGGTGAAATTGTCAACTGTTCTTGTTTTAAAGGTCCGGGAAATACTGCTTACTTAGTCATCGACCCCTGCATGCTACAGCTGTCAGTGTCTCCAGGTTTTGTAGTTGCTCTGTCATTATCTTCAGAACATTCCTTTCAACCTGCGTAGGCCCAGAAGTGGGTCAGTAAACTAGCCTGCGAGTCGAGGGGTGATGAACACAAATCTTTAGAGGTTAACGTTTTGCAGTGAATAATGGCATCTGCATCCTTGCCTTTGTAACTCAGCTCTGCGTATGTCAAGGATGTAGGAGTAAAAAGAAAATACTAAATTTGAGGATAGGTTACAAATAAAATTGCTTATTTTAAAGTGCACTAATGGTCAGAATTATCTGTGTGCTAATGAGGTGCGGATGAAAACCATGCTGAGTGTATAAAAAACATATTCTTGGAGTGCTTTGTTGCTTTGTGGTACGAGTTGTTCTATATGGAATATTTTGGATTTTTCTAATGCCTCCCCTTCTCATTACTTGCCTGTGACTTTTGAGGCCATTTTATTTCTGTTTTTTATAGAGTAGGTTTTGATTCTCAGACGATGCAGAACACATCAAATGCAAAATTACAACTGCGATTGTCTAAGTTGGCTTACTTAGGTCCAAGTTTTCTTAAAACTTCAGTCGGGAGAAAAGCATATTAATGCCTATACAGAAAGTGTAATCTAGGTTTACTGAGAAATACGAAAAGAAAGTGAATCTGGTAGCCTTAAGGAAGCCTAAAATGCTATGGCGAAAAAAATATCTGTACTATGCTGAAAAGACCAGGGGGAGGCTGAGTACTGTTGAAGGAGTTCTTCTAAGCACTACAGCTATTCAAACATTTAATTGCGATAGATAAATATATGTTATAAGTAAATTTGATTCCAGTTAAAGTCTAATGTAATTAAACACATGCCCCTAGGCATAAGAAGCCTTTTTTTTTTTTTTTTTTTTTAAAGTTTGACATGGAAAAATGTTTTTATATGGCGCAGATTTCCAAGGAAAGGCTAGCAGGTAATAACAACTATTCATATTTTTTACTGTATTTACAATAGTATCATATAGAAACACTGCTGTTAAACCTACAAAAACATTTCAGGAATCCAGTGTTTCAATAGCTGTTCTGCTGGGTTTTGTTCATTGACAAATCACACGAAAAGAAAACAATGCTCTTTTTTCCAGTGTTTTAACATCTTTTATAACCTAGCTATTCTCAACATGCAAGCAGTAAAAAGTTACATCTCCAGGGAATTTATTTTAAACACATCTAAATATCATAAATCATATATGCTTGTTTGAAATGGTCTCCAAAAAACAGGTCATTTTGATAGATGATTATAAATACTGCGAAATCATGGGTTTTGAGGACTTCTGATTGGTTTCTGAAACACATCAGTAAGAAAAATGAGCTGCACACTTGTAGTCAAAAAGAACTGTGTAACTGATTCATCAATATGTCTGTGCTTTTCAGCATGGTTGTAAATGGAAGCAAGAAAAAATACATAATAAAGCATAGCTTTTCTGGAAAGAGTTAATTTGTTTGGTATCCAGTATCAAAGCATCACTTACCATTAAAAAAACCCACCACCAACAAAAACCTCTGTAGATTTCATAAATGAAACAAGTTCAAAATCCGATGAATAATAATCATAGTTTTAGGAGAAAACTTTTAAGGCTGTGGCTTAGCAAATGTTGGGCTACCTGGTGGGCTACTTGCTGGATTGTTTAATAGATGAAAATTTGCAATACATTCACTTTTGCTCTCAGGAAATATAACCAGGAACTTTTCTAGGACTGTAAAATTTTTAAACACTATTTTACTGATACATTCTCAGAATTCTTTGCCCATAGCCAAAGAGTAATTTTGTGTGGACAGAAATAAGTGTGGCCTCTAATTATGTATTTCTCTCCGTTTATATATACCATTCAGTAGGATTTACACTTCCCCCTCCCCCGCCCCAACCTGCCCTTTTAGAAACATTGGGGTCCCAATCCAGACCTTCACTGGAGCACAAATGTTTTTGTGAGAAGGTCTATTGACCCTAGTGGAACTACTGAAGTGCTCAAGGTTTTTTAAGCCGTTGGAGCTTAATTCTGTTACTCTGTTTTAAATCTTTGGCACAGAAATGTAATTGCATGTTATTCTCTTATTATTTGGTATTAAGCGCTACCAAGGATCCCAGTCTTCAAAGCAAAGTCTCTGAGGGGTCTGGATGAGTAAGAAGTGTGGTACTAGAACCAAATGCAGAAGGAGATATGGACGCATGGGAATTAAAGATCCAAACATTCTGGCAATATCTGGAGAAAATTTCACTAAAACTTTTCAAAAAATCACGGTTGTAGTCACCTTTCAGGATTTTTAAACTGCTGCTGCGTGACAGGGAAAAAAAAATGCTTTATAATTCTTGCAGATATTTATTGATAAAATATTAGGATTGCCTGATTGTTTGAGCTTTGCCAATTCAGCGTTATATATGTAAATTGAATTTTAATTTCATTGGTTTTAACATCCTAGGATAAAATTTGTCCTGACATATCTAGCATAACTTCTCTAGTATTTTGCACAGTAAGTGATCAGTTTCCAGATTTTTATTGTCACATGCTAATTATTTAGTAAGTGTTTTTTAATTGAGCCTGTTAATCTGCATATAGTTTGCTGTTTGGAAATACTCATTCTTTAGTGATGTGATGACTCGATATGCTGTATCTTTGAAGTCCTTAAGAGTAGAATTGAGCTCTGTGTCTTGAAATTCAAGGAAAGGTGGCAACATCATTTTTGCTGCTGTCTGCTAATAATCTGATATCGCCCACTGGATTATTGCTTTCAGCAAATACAATGTTACACGGCAATATGAATGGTCGCTGTAGCACGTTTCTTTCAGTAGCAAAAAGTATTCTACCAAGCAGTTTTGCTAGTCTCCGGAAAGGAAACAAAATAAATCTGGTTTCATCTGCTAGAATGAGCAAAGTTTAAATCCATCATTAAAATGTAGTTTTGGTGGGGTTGGGTTCAATCTTTATTTTTGCTGTGTTATCCTGTGTCCTTGTTCTAATACACTTTAGAATGCAACTTGAAAGGACGCGAAAGGAAAGTCATATTTTTTTGCATAAATACTTGCATATGTCGCTAATAAGATTTCTAACTAAAATAGTGTGGTGTTAGAAAAGTTTGATAAACAGTGCTTGAGGCTACTTCATTACATCAGTGCACAGCTGGGCGCTGAACCCAGCCTTATGATCTGTCTCGAGCCTGTGCCCTATCCTTTTATGTCTGTTTCCCTAGTCTATACAATGACAATACCAGTGCTTTCCTTCCATTTGTAAAGTACCGTAAGCTTTTATTTAATGAAAAGCTTTGTGTGCGTGTGTGTGCGCGCGCGCGCGCTTTTTTTAGTAGGCTTTAAAGACTTACAGATCTACATCACCACTTCTCAAGTATTGCTGGTGGCAGGGTAGGAGCGAGATGGTGTGCAGTCACCCTGCAGAAAAAGCCTTCCTCCCACTACTCAACAGGGCGGTCGCATCACCTTCACCAGCGTGAGCTTGTGTGGCTGCATAGGTGTGCACAGCAAGAAGTCATTTGACTTCTGGGGTGAGTGTCTGGGGTCTTTGATGACCGCAGAGCTGCTTTTCCATTGTATTTTGAATTGTTTGAATTCAAAAATAGCCTGATGTAATTGTGTTGGATGCATACAGTCTAGTCTTGTATGTATTTTAAGTATTTGAATCACTAAAAAAAAGTTACTAAAATAAACGGTTTATAAACATACATGCTAAGGGAACTTTCACCGAAGATAGTCATGACAAAACTCCCACTGATTTTTGGTAGTACCAGATTTTAAGATGTGCGTTCTTACTATGAATGTAGCTTAGCTTGGGAGAAGGAGATAGACCAGTCAGCCGTGCTAGTGCTTATGCTTTTTGTGATGCGCTGTCTCGCATGCTTCCAACGGCAAACACAGCAAAGGAATGCTTGTTTAGAAAAAACACTGCTGCCATCGGTCTTAGTTTTCTAGAGTTTGTTGTCCTTGTTATTTATTAATATATATATTCCAAAATCTGTGTCCTTTGATAAGTTTACCTAAACCATATCCATTTAAAATAATATTTTAATAGACAAAAATTTAAATCACACTGATGTTATTCAGTCTCTGCTAATTTTATATATATATCTGTAATATCACTAGTGCAGAGTTGCTTCACTGTATCCTAGCATTCACTGAGTGATGCAAAGCGGAAAAAAAAATCATTAATATAATGGGATATAGTAGTAGACAGTTCACTGTCATACATGAAAGGTTGCTTCTGAAGTCTTCTATGATACATTATAAATAGACAACTTAGGCTGTCAAAATTCTACTTGTTAACATCAATGATATTAAAGTTGCAATATTCATTGTAGATTAGGGAGGATGTCCTACATTTTGAGATCTTGGACCTACAGAAGACAGCAACATACCTCCTATTCAGAACGTGAGTTTATTTTCCATGTGGAATTGTGAATTTTACAGATAGTTTTGGGGGTAGGTTACTTGACTGGAAGTTGTGCATATTACTAAATAGGCATGCGACTATACATCAAAAGAAAAATCAGAAATCACATTTGGAAATCGGCTACTGAATATTTTATTGCTTAATGACGAATGTAATCATTCAATACTATGCAGTCTGAAATCACTGGAGCTTCTTGCTCAACACAAAGAAAAAAAGCCATCTGAACTTTATATTGAAAATTACCTGTGCTGAATAAACCTTGCAGTAGTGGGAAAAGGGGCCCTTAAAATACATAAACAGAAGAAAACATACATGAAAACTTAATGGTCATTTGAAAGAGAAGTTATTTTGTACTTGAACCTATGTTTCTTTTTATCTTTCTTTTCAACAAATGAAACAAAATAATTGACCAAACAGCAGAAGAAACAAGTCTCAAAGGAATGAATCAAATCTTTCATTTATGATGGAAGAGCATAGTTTTACTAAACCAATAAAATCCAGTGGATTATGAAACCCTAACTGGAAGCCAAG